>NC_071091.1:100066327-100732577 GCF_027358695.1 Spea bombifrons | reverse complement strand
TTTTGATTGATGCAGAGGTGTATAACCTTTACAGAGAAATTTGGGTCAGCTAATAATTTAGCATAAAACTCTACGCAAAAATGTAGGCCAGGTAGAAATATATTTTATGACATTGTAATCGCTTAATTGTTTTTACAATGACAGCTGCTGAGCACTGGTGCTCGTAGCTGTCAACCCTGTCTTATTTATTAAAATATATATATTAATAATATATTATTAATATTATTTTTTCCCTCTAAATGTCACTTTTAGGGACCGTAAGCACAGTCGTCCACGGCAATAAGGCTCAGGAATATCTATTTGCAACAAACTGTGTGTTTTATTTGCAAGTGCACAAAACAAAGACCCCAAAACCAAATCATAAAAATAAAGCCTAGCTCCCAAGTGGAGTTTGTCTGTCTGGTGGCCCTGGCTAGGCAGCCAACATGTCTTCTATCTTAATGTCCCTGCCAGACCAGGTAAGCCAGGCTCTGGGCCCACCCTGCTCTCCAATCACAACACCTACAGATCCATATATATGATTGTACAACACCTGTGCACAAAAGCCAAGCAAATCATCTCTCTCTATATATATATACCATATTTGCTCCATTATAAGACGAGGTATTTTTCAGAGCAGATGCTCTGAAAAATATCAGTCGTCTTAAATTCCAGGCCGTCTTCTAATCAGACCTCAAATAGAGGTCTGACTACAAGACTAAGATCCATATCCCCTGCAGTGCTGCAGGGAACCTGGATCCTTCTCTCTGGCAGCCAGACAACCTCCGCTACTGCTGGCACTTCCGCCGGAGCTTCTATGGTGGAGCACCGGAAGGTCATGTGATGCTGGCGCTCAGTCATAGAAGCCCCGGTGGAAGTACTGGCCAGAACCACTGGCAAGTCGGGGGGGTTAAGAGTGGCATGGAGGGGTTCAATGGTTTTCTGGAGGCAGAGTGGCATATAGGGAGTTAAAAGGCATATCAGGGATGCAGAGTGAAATATAGGGTGTTAAAGGCATATCAGGGAGGCAGAGTGGGTCTATATAGGGCAATGGTTGCTGGTAAGGGTCATCCCATGTTACACTTGGGGATAGATTCAGGCGTTTTATATGCAGAAGCATCTATATTAACAGAAGCAATATATAGATCTTTATACATATTTTAGTTACACCTTTGTAGACCAACAGTTAATTTCTTCACCTATACCCAAGACCATATGTCTAAACACCTCTTTTGATGCACATATGTGCCGCAGCGAGGAGCTTGTCTTTACATACATCCCATAGCTTTTCTAAACAATTGTTCCATACACTAAACAAACCCATGTGATTGTTTTTAAACAATATATATGTTTAAAGCCACCTTATGTGTATAGCACGGAGGTAACCATTTCTTTTTAACTGCCTTCTCCCAATATCTGCATGATTATTTATCCCCATATATCCATACCTGGGAACTGCCATGCTCTGTCTACTTGGGTTCTTTAGGTAGTCTGATCCCAGGTATGATTATGTCTCCCTTATTGTTAAAGTGCTGGTTATCGTTGATCGGTTCAGACAGCCTTTGTTAACAGCCAATACAATGTACGCAAACACATGCTTACTCATGCCCTCACTCTCACTCCATCACAGCGCATCATCACACCCTTACCTTTCCTGGAGCTCTTCCTTATACCTGTTTGTAAACTGGGAGCAGCTCCCGCTTCCAGACAGAAAATTTTTAAATGTAAGGCACATTGAAAAACTTTAAACTAAAATAGCTTCTAAACAATTACAGTTTAACACAATGGAAGCAAAACATAAGCCCTGCTGTGTCAGAACTATGGCAAGTACACCAGCGCACACCACCCAAGATTTCAAATGGCCAGACATGGACACTTCTTTATGAGTCGTGGTTTAGAGGGGAGACTTTTGTGCCACGCTGTAATCCACAAATTACTTTTTTCTTAAAAAAATATGTCACTTGAATGTATTCTATCTACGCGATGTAATTTATCAAACATGTTCTTTTGTTTCTCTTCACAATAATGTAACCTTTAGGACTGTAGAGTATTGACAGAGACGAGTAGACTACTGACAGAGAAGTGATGCATCCGAAAACGTGCCCTACCCTTACCTGCCTTTGACCTTCCATTTGATCATCATCTGTACAAACCCTATCGTTTTATTATAAGGATTTTATAAAGATCTCAAAAATCCTAATTTCTATAAAAAAACAACAGTTTCAATGTTGTACCAGAATCTTCAAAGTTCTGTATATTAATTGGTATTCCATATTTTTTTTATTTGGCAGTGTTTTATGCAAAGAAACAATAGCTAGAAGACAAAAATAAAAAAAAAGCCATGATGACAAGTACTCTTTTATTGATTATGATATCGTAAGATCACGAAACGCATGTTTAAAAGGTAGTTTTACTCTCGGCTTCCTCTTATTCCATAAACTAATTCTGATTAACCATCTGCCTGGTGCTTCACGTAAATGCCGCACAAGGAATAATCCTTGAAATAATTGGCACATTATATCTGGCTGCTTCAACCTTCCATGACAACCAAACTGTGTGAAGTTGCATTGAGAGCTCAAAGCCCTTTAGAAATGTAAAGAAAAACTTTTTTTTCTTTTCTTTTTTTTTTGTTCTTTTTTTTTTTTTTTTTTTTTTTTTTTTTTAAGAAATTGGCAGACAAAGTGGAAAAAAATAAATCCATTGAGTCAGTTACAGCGTCGGCAGAAATGGAAATTGAATATGCACAGATCATTTATTTAAATCTGTGGAAATAATATTCCAATAAATATACCTTTTCAATTCCGAGACAGCTCCGGTTTCAAATAAAGTACAAAATATAACATCAATTATTACATGTATTAAATGTGTACTCTGTATATAGAGCATGTCTTGAATAAAAAGGGTTTCTTTTGTATGGTTTCCAACTTTCTCCTTGCTTGAATGCAGGTGATTTATTTCAGCATTATCTTTACCTGCTGACAAGTCATGGTTTTCATGAGGACCATTATTAGAATGATTTGATGGTGCCATTTCCAAATGACTACAATAGAACTTTTGGACCATTTGAAGAGTCGCAGGTTCAGCCCATTTAGAAAATGCTCAGGTATGTTGTAAAGAGGAATATTGTATCTCCTAAAGCATCAAATATATAGAAACATAGAAAGTGACGGCAGATAAGAATCATTCGGCCCGTCCAGTCTGCCCTATAGGGTACACATTCTACTACTGCATTTCCGGGGCAAACTGAAGCACAATTTCAAAAGGAACCTATAAACAAACAAACAAAAAACAACAAAACAAAACTGGCCTATGGCTGGCATTATAAAAATGTAATTCCATGACCAGGGCCGGCCCAAGACTTAATGCCGCCTGGGGCGTCGGGGGGGTGGCATTTTAAACTTCGCCGACGCCATTATCTACCCTAACCCCCCCCCGGTACTTACCTTTAAACAGTCCTGCGGCGAGTCTCCTTGCTCTGCCACGGTGCCGGCTTGTAATGCTGAGCGCCGTAAATTGACGTCACTTCCGGCGCTCGGGTAAGCGAAAACCACTCGGCGCCCCTCTCTCTCCTCCGCTTAAAAAAAAGCACTTGGGGCGGCAAAGTGCCGCCCCTTCAAAAGTGCCGCCTGGGGCAATTGCCCCAGTCGGCTCCATTGTAGGGCCAGCCCTGTCCACGACCTACCAGACATAAGCCAAGCTACTGGAGAAAAAAAAGTTCATGTAAGGGTCCACGGTGTGCACAAGTACTCCTAAACAGAGACACAACCAGTAGCGGGTACCCCAAATGATCAAATAAGGGGTTTCTGAGAACACCACGCTTTCTGTCTCTCTCAGGTACTCAGTTAATCTTAGTCGGAAGTCCTAGAAGCGATCCTAGACTCTGGTAACTAAGGTGTATCTAGCACAGGTAGCTAAGCGTAGGACATGCCGTGTGCTAGATCTCTGGTGATAGATATATATCATGTAATTTTTAAATAAACTCCAACATGCTCATTCTGAATATTCTAAAACACTTCTTCTTGTTTCATTCAAGACATTAACTGAGTGGGGGACACTGAGCTAAATTCATTTTGTTTGCCGTGCTCCGTAGAGCAGAGGGATGTTCTGCATCAGGCATGGACTGGCAATCGGGCACATCAGGCAATGCCCGGTGGGTTGATGCCCAACAGCCTCCACCCCTGTCGTTCAGTTGAAGACAAGTGGACCCACATGACCCTAGGGGCTTGGTGTTGGAGATCATAGGATCTCCCTTCACTGCCCAGCAGACCTTTGAAAGAGCAGAAGTTTCCGAGCGGCTCTATCAGGAGCACCAGATAGGACGTCATACTGTGGCTTTACCGATCCACTAGACCTCAGTTTGGCAATACTTTGCTTAGTGAATAGATTCTACAGCATTTCAAGTCTATTAAAAAAAAAATATTTTCTAATGTAGATATATTTTTATTTGTTGTACCCAAATTAATTTTTTCAATAATGTGTGGCTCAAAACCATCCAAATGTTAGATATATAAAATGTTTTAATGTATGTTTATGCATAAAATGTATTTTGTATTAGAAAAATGTATATTTTTTTTCTCTCATTTTGCGTGTATTATTTGAGCCACAGTATCTGCCTGTTTCCAATTCTGCCTACAACTAGCAATTAACCTTATTATAGCATCATAAGGAGTCAGAAAATTAAATAACCTAAATGTTAAATGTATTAAAAAAATGTAAAAAGTGTAAAAAAAAAAAAAATCCCAACACTTTGAATACTCATTTAGAAAAAAAATCCTTGGAAATGTCTATTTTGTGTATACACACTAAGAGTTAAAACAAATTGTACAAAAATTAGAAACTATGTATTGATTGCCCTCTTCCAGGTATAGCGCACCCACACAAATTATACATATATGAAAACAGGGAAAAATAAGGACATTTCTAGCAGTAACAGAATTGCAAAAGGGTTTTCTATCAATCAATTAGCCTTTTAAACTTAAACTTGGATCAGCGAACACAATGTGCCACTGGAACACAGGGGTGATGGGAGTGATAAAGGGCCATTGGAACACAGGAGTGATGGGAGTGATAAAGGGCCATTGGAACACAGGAGTGATGGGAGTGATAAAGGGTCATTGGAACACAGGAGTGATGGGAGTGATAAAGGGCCATTGGAGCACAGGAGTGATGGGAGTGATAAAGGGCCATTGGAACACAGGAGTGATGGGAGTGATGGGAGTGATAAAGGGCCATTGGAACACAGGAGTGATGGGAGTGATAAAGGGCCATTGGAACACAGGAGTGATGGGAGTGATAAAGGGCCATTGGAACACAGGAGTGATGGGAGTGATAAAGGCCCATTGGAACACAGGAGTGATGGGAGTGATAAAAGGCCTCTGTACTCCGATGAAGATATTCCATTAAAAGTCAACCGTTCCCTGCTACAATAGTCATTTGCAACATTAACCCCGTCTGCACTGGATTTCTGATAGATTTCATGTTATTTTAATGGACAAAAACAAAATTTGCTTCTCTTTCAAAAACAGGGACATTTCTAAGTTACCTCAAACATTTGAATGGTAGTGATATATATATATATATATATACACACACATTATATATTGTTGGTAGGGGCATAGTGGGCTGCTGTGCTTTAAAATGCCCGGGCCTTTTTTAAGTCCCAGTTGTTTAGGTGCTGTTTAAGGTTCACATGCATGAGCGAGATAAGTTCCTATGCTGCAGAGGACTAAAAATGCTAAGAGATCTGGCCTTTTTATATAGGGGAGGTGGGCTGGCATGTGAGCCCTTGGAGACTTCAGAGGTTCCCCTCTTCGGAGCGCGCCTTCTGGCTGGGTTACGTGTTCTTTTGGGGAGCGTGATGACAGAAGAGGGAGACTGGGGACCTGGTGATCCGCTGGGAACTCTTTGGGTTTCGCCCAGAGACGCTGGGGAAACTCGGGGTTGCAGGAGCGGTGTTCCGGCACGCCACAATCTGCTACAGGAAAACCTTGGCTGCTCCTGTATAATGTATACAATACAGTCTCCTCAACAACTGAATTATACATTACACAGGGCCAGCCCGCCCTTCTTACTGAAGAAACTTGCCTGTGCTGGGCTGTCATAATAAGAGAAGTGAGGGAAATAAAAGCACCATCCTACTGCTAACGCTCCCTTTAGTGAATAAATCACTTATACTGAACATTCTGTATTTTATTTTACTAAGTGAACTAACTTTAGGTACCAGAGCCATACATTGCTTATTAAATTGGGATAGGGGATTAATGTGACCAGGACGGTAACAACTATTGTACTAATAATTCAGTCCCCTCCATTTAATTAATGTACACGCTATCATCCGTACCACGAACACACAGACACAATATAGCACAGAACTGCTGAATCGGCAGGTTTTTCGTTTGAAAGGGGATACAAAGGCTTGCGTGTTAAGAGTCCTGGAGAGCGAGAGATCCTATTCTTACTGCTTTTAATGCATTCATACTAACAATGGCAAAAGTATATAAATATATGTTTTATTTCAAACAACCTCTATAGGCCGTGGTCAGATTTTCTTTCCTTTCTCTGAAGCTCGGGTTGCTGTAGAATATAATATGCTGTAGAATATAATATATAACTGATGTTACCGTTACAAACAATGTAGGTATTTTGACAAAAGGTTTTTTTTTGCCAAATTAATCCAACCTTCCCATGTGATAATTGTAGTCATCAACCAGACAAGATAGTTTTTTAGTTCATGAATTTAGCAAATGCAATCATAACCGATAATTCACGGAGCTATAAACGAACCGAGGATGACCATTCCAACTCCCCAATATTAGTATTGAATAAAAAGAGCTGGTTCTCCCCCCCCAAAAAATGAGGAGTTGGTCCTTAATAAAGTTTAATTATACCAGTGATCTGACTTTCATTATTCTCTCCATGCCAAGTATGCGTTATACAGGCAGAGCTCGTCTTGAAGGAATAGCTCCATGGGATTGCCGCTAGTAATTCACCGTGAAATAAGGTTGAAATGTTCAACTCTCCGGCATATTCCCCGGTAGAAAATCAGCATTTGCTGGACCTGGGTCTAAATGGACTTACTTGGTGGAGTGAAAGTAACCTGAAACAAGTTGCCATACCCTTTGGGGAACCACATTTCCCTAACACACCAGAATACACCATGTAGGAGCTGTAGAATTAAGCTAATAATAATAATAATCATATAATAATTAATGTATTGCTTTTTAGTAAAATATTATGAAATGATAATAATATGGTTTTGTACTTCACAATATAATACAGGTTTCGTGAAGTACAAAACCATTGGCGCCTGTCTAATTCTATCAAAAATAAATTAAGCCACTAATAACATTTTTATTTGTATGTTTAGAAAAAATATACAAAAAAAAACAAATTACAAAAAAGGTATATAGAAAGAACAAAATAAATCAGGCCAGTCCCACGGTGCAGATTACGAGGGTTTAATAATCAGATTATCCTTTTCGTTCTTGTGTTTTCTTTGTGATTTGCTGTGTATAATGGCTCCTTTCTATTCTCCTAACCTTTCCGAGCGGTAGCGCCAGATACGTTCTGAAAACACGGCTTTCCTACAGTCACCGTTGTCTATTATTCTCCGGGGAGTTTCCCAAGTTCTGGCGAAGCCACATCAGAGCCGCGGAAATGTTTGTGCTAACTGCTGCAGTTGAGTTATTTCGCTCATTACGGCACAGATCACACTGCTAATCCATCCAGAAACACACGTTAAGACCTGCTTCTCCAGTTACATTTATTTTATAAAATGCATCAAACTCAATCCTACGCATTAACGAATATCGTCAGTGTTTCGTCAGACCTGGACTTCACTTTTTTCCAGGTTAATATTGCAATAATTGTGAATAACATTTAGAATGTTTTGTTTTGAAAAGAAAAGGCTTTTTACTTTACTTGTTGCATTTAGTATTTTATCATCCCTGCTAGTGCTTACCGATATACAAGGAACATTTTGTGGATCAGATCCTAAGAAGGATTTTTTGGGGATGCTAGGGGTTTGTAAATTAATCATTTAACTCCAGGCATGAAAGAATATCATAGAAATATAGAATTTTGATGGCAGATGAGAATCCTTTTGGTGTCTGATACTTGCTGTGCTTGGCCATGTTTTATGTCCACAAATACATGCTCACAAACAATTCACATTCATGATAACTAGACTTGGGCACCAGGGGGCTCTTCGTGTTCGTCTTCGTGCTCGTCTTCGGCAAAAAAAAAAACTTCGTATTCCGCGAATATTCGCCTGGTCCTGTCTTTTCTTCGGGCGAATATTCGCGGACATTCTTCGTGTTCGGGTTTTCTTTGTTTTCCCCGGTTAAGGGGTTGATACGGGGTTAAAGCCGCTCTAACGCCAGGAGTTTAAATGTCCGTATGAGCAACTCTATTGGTAGTCAGCAGGGGGCTCGTCTGCCATTGGTTGATGGCAGAAGAGCCCCCTGCTGGCGACCAATAGGGTCGCTCGTACAGACTGTTATACTCCTGGTGCCGTAATTGTCCGGCAGATCCCGCTGGTCTCCCTGTTCTATCATTTATTAACTGATAGAACAGGGAGACCAGTGGGATGTGCCGGGTAAGTTGCAGCATTGGGATTTTAAAAGTCTGTACAAGCGACTCTTTTGGTGGCTCGTACAGACTTTTAGGCTCCTGGTGCTGTAACTAACCCGGCACATCCCACTGGTCTCCCTCCCTGTTCAATTAATTAAATGTCCGTACGAGCGAACAATAAAGTCGCTCGTATGGACATGTAACTAATTGAACAGGGAGGGAGACCAGTGGCATCGGCAGGGTAAGTTGCAGCATTGAGGTTTTAAAACCCCAATGCTGCAACTTGCCCTGCAGATGCCACTGGTCTTTAACTAATTGAACAGGGAGGGAGACCAGTGGCATCTGCAGGGTAAGTTGCAGCTTTGGGTTTTAAAACCCCAATGCTGCAACTTACCCGGCACATCCCACTGGTCTCCCTCCCTGTTCAATTAGTAAGTCTGTGCCGGGTTAAATGTCCGTACGAGCGACCAATAAAGTCGCTCGTACGGACATTTCACTAATTGAACAGGAAGGGAGATCAGTGGCATCGGCAGGGTAAGTTGCAGCATTGGGGTTTTAAAACCCCAATGCTGCAACTTACCCTGCCGATGCCACTGGTCTCCCTCCCTGTTCAATTAGTTAAAGACCAGTGGCATCTGCAGGGTAAGTTGCAGCATTGGGGTTTTAAAACCTCAATGCTGCAACTTACCCGGCAGATCCCACTGGTCTCCCTCCCTGTTCAATTAGTTAATGTCCGTACGAGCGACCAATAAAGTCGCTCGTATGGACATTTAACTAATTGAACAGGGAGGGAGACCAGTGGCATCGGCAGGGTAAGTTGCAGCATTGGGGTTTTAAATACCCCGTGCCGGGTGCCGTGACGGCGAACCTGCGGATTTCCACTTCCGGGAACTGCCGGGATGCCGTGAAGCCGCGAAGACAAGGTAAGTTAGAAGAGGGGGGGGGAATGGTAGATGAAGACGAAGACAATCACGAAGATCTTCGTGGTGTGTGTCTTCGTCTTCGCCTACGTTTTACCGCCGCCGTCTTCTCTTCGGCGCGTCTTCGGAACGAACACGAAAACGGACTCTTCGTGTTCGTTTCCATGTTCGCCCGAAGACGAATGCACAAGTCTAATGATAACACACACATACACATTCATCATAACACACAAACACACTTATACATACACTCTCATTCTAACATACTATATGCGTTCATTCCTAAATACTTCCTCCCACCATCATCCCCTTACATGACTCACAGTTTCCTTTCTGGTGCTCACACTCGATTATGTGTAAGTGTGTTAGAATGAATGTGTAGGTGTGTGTTAGTGTGAGAGTCAGTAGGTTAGTGTGTGTGATTGAGTATTATGTAGTACTAGGAATATTGCTTGTAATGCGACATCTAATAGTAAATCAAGATGGTTTAGCAAATATCTACTATTTAAACAGCAAGTCTCACAATAACTAGATTTCCGCAGTTTATTTTCACAACAGTGACAAATTATATGTTGTTAATGCTTAACATATGCTGTGTTCTCTTTAATAATGCACAGATCCTATTTTTATGTGTTGTGCAATACTGATTAAAATATAATTGCAAAGTGATTCAAATAGTACGTTCCAGTTATAATATTATATATATGGAATATCCAACCATCGGCTGCACATTGCAACACCCAATCTGCCACCAGATTGGCCGATTAGGTGAATATGGGGAGCTGTCGGCCATTGGCCCCCAAAGACATTTGCCCAGTCTGCCAAGTAGCCAGTCCAGTCCAGGCCCTACCTACATCTCCGAAAATTAGGATGTCTTTTTTTGTTTTATTCAGTTATCATAGCTTCTGATTATTATTAATAATAACAGTAATAATAATAACTATTATTATTAATAATAAATATCCAACATGATTATCTTAAATTCTCATAAGAACATTCACCTCAACCCACTCTGATGACAGCACTCACTCTAAAATTGCTCTTCTGATAATATGACAAGTGATAAAACGTTAGAAGTGTGTAGAACATTCAGTTCCTGAGTGAATAAGAATGGCTCATTATCAGTTCCATTTGGTTATTGTTTAATATAGCATGTTTAATGAGAGTAAGATGTTTTGCACTTGGAAGCGATGTTGTTCGTACATCACACTTTACCAAAGTCTGCTAATACGTAGCCATGTGAAACAAATCTTCAATTTACAACAAGTTTCTTTCACGGAGCCGCTGTTTGCCCAACAGAGCAGTTTGTTAGCCCACCTGTGATGTATCTGTGTGGTTTTGCTTACATTTTGTTAATTCATTTTTAACAAACTTAGCTCCAATGGCTTAAACAAATGTGGGATTTCTAAATGTAAGTTTAAGCAAACATTTCTAAGGCCTTGTAAATCCCATTCTGCTTTAGTTTAGTGAAAAGGGACCACACTAAGATCGTACAGCAAGATCTTGCCATTTAGGTTGCCCTAGTTGATTTGTCTGTTCTCACAAAATGTTAGGTCGCCATAGTGTAGAGCATTATATAACAACACACCGTGAGGTTCAAGTAAAGTTATGTGTTCCTACCTTAACTACTCGCAGTGCTTGAAATTCTTCAACTTCATTCTGGGATTTAGTCAACAGACACACTCTATGGACAAAAGTGTTGGGAGACCTGACCGTGACACCAACAGGAACTTTTATAACATTGCATTCTAAATAGACAGAGCAGGGCTCTGTGCGGCCAGTCAAGCTCTACCATGTCTTTATGGAGCTTGCTTTGTGCGCTGGGGCGCAGTCATGCTGGAATAGAAAAGGGCCTTCCCCAACCTGTTCCCACAAAGTTAGAAGCAGAGCATTGTCCAAAATGTCTTGTTATGCTGAAGCCCTGACCTCAACCCCATCGAACACTTTTGGGATGAACTGGAACGGAGATTGCGAGCCGGGCCTTCTCATCCAACATCAGTGCCTCGCCTCACAAACGCTCTGCTGGATGAATGGGCAAAAATTCCCACAGAAACGCTGAAATCTTGTGGAAAGCCTTCCCAAAAGAAGCTGTTATAGCCGCAAAAGAGGGACCAAGTACACATGACACTCTAGTCATCATATGTACTTCAATACATATGATAAGCTGTCAATCAGTGACAGGAACATACTCCCATTGATTTCATTGATTTCAGCCAATCAGTGGCAAGAAATTTTGGATCATGGAAGAAGGAAGGAATATTCTGCAGAATGGCTGAAATAAGTGATATATATCTGTGTCTGTTGGAGGAATCCATATAAATGTTCTCACGGTGGGTTCGGGTTCCTCGCAGAGTACTTTACTATGTGGGGGTGTCAGGGGCATTATTATGTCCCCTTTAAGTTGCTGATTGTTGTTGATTGGCTCAGGGAGCGAGCTTCAGGACAGTAAACCAATTACATATGGTAATGACCTTTGCTCGCTAAGGTAAATACTCTGAAACTTTTAAAATGTTCCAAAGCAATTACACGAATTGAAAACCCCAAAAAACACAGCTATCTAGGTATTTTCAAGGCATTTATTTATGATAAAAGCTGTGAAGGTGACTGTTCCCCTTTATGAAATTTCAGTACAGCATACGCTAAAATGTCCTTTATACGTCTTGATGCTCATTCAGCTTTGTCAATTGCAAATTTCTGATCTGATGCAGACTAGATGCATTTAGGTTGAAGGTTGTCATAGCAACTCACCCGATAAGTTAAATTCACATTCATCTATGAGTATGTCATGTTTAGATGCCCGGGGCATTACATGCGAGTCAGCAGAACATAATGACTTATAACGCGTCTCATTGAGTCATATGATTATGTATTTTCAAATTCCAATGAAGAAAAATCAGTACGTGAAGCCATTATGTGAATGGGGGATTAACGGAGAGCTATAAAAATGTAAGTCATTTTAATAACATTAATTTAATCTGTGTAATGCAAAAATATATTTTGATCAGAGAGATTAACCTCAAAGCTGCTGGCAGCGAACCAGTGGAAAAATCCATAATGGAGATAAATCAGAAAACTACTGCTTTTTTTCCCGATAAGTAAGGGTTTAGCCGATGAAGATTGCCACTTACCTGAAATGTTAAAATGTTAACTTATCAGAAGGAATAGCAGAGCAGGAGATATTTTTCCTCTGATATTTTCCTCTTTTCAGTGCAGTCATATTTTATACTCATTTGGTTATTTCTATTTGTAATTAATGTAACAATTTATATCTGTGTATGCCTATATGTTTTACATTTGTTTGACGTATATGGTGTATACATTTGAAAGAAAAATTGATGTTCATCCCTTCTACCTATCTCATGGGTTATTTCCATACCTTGGATCTTGTCATGGCAGGCTACCCAGAGCTCTCTCCCTTTTCTGGGGGAGTGCCCTCGTATGGGGAGGGGGGTGTTTTTCCCAGAGAGTGGGCTGAACATGGGCAGGGAGTGGGTGTGGTCACACACGGCTCCTCTACTGGGGGGAAAAAAGAAACTGATCCGGAGGCCCTGGAAAGCAGGGATTCACCTGAAGACTTCAGGTCAAACCCGGAGAGTTCCCAGGTATGTTTATTTCCCATGATGTGGCGTTTTCACAACTGGAATAGTAGGACGCATGTTACAGTCTGTTGTTGCTGAGCAGAGCATCATGTGATAAGATACCCCCAAACCATACTGTTTACTATGGTGGTCGGTGCTTGCTGGCTCTCTAGTCCTCTCTAAAATCTTTGATGTCTCCTTCATTCTTGTTTCTGTTCCTAACAGCGCCCAACTCGTTTTCCTGACTCATAGATCGAGCTTGATGATGCCGAACAAACTACAGAGTCTTATTATTCAATCTCAGCTACTGAGAGACACAAATGGAGGTGGAAGTGCTGTGCTGTCATTTTGCCTTTGTGTGGGGTGTAAATGCTCCTAACTATCTCAAAATGGCAGCACATGGCCTTGTACATGAAATAAAATATTTTAGTAAATAAAAAATACATCAAAATAACATCACAAAGACATTATACAGGCAAACAAATAACGTAATTTTAATTGTTGATGATAATGTCATAAAACAGCTGATGTAAAATGAATCTGGAAGGTTAGTTTGTGCATATCTGTAAATAGTTTCTTGATATAATGAAACTGCTATATAGTGTCTTGGTTATCGTTCTACTGATTGCAACAAGGAAGAAACTTTGAAGTCTTCGACTATATCCAATAATTTAAGAAAGGATGTTATGTGACATCTCCATAAACCTTGAGGAACACCAAAATGATGATCCATATAATTCATGCAGGGATGACATTCTAAATATCAGGAAAAGCAGAAGGCATGCCAATGTATCGGGTACAAGGAACTCATGTAAAGAATAAATTAGGCCAGCCATGCTTTCTGTGGCTAAAAGTGTTTCTGTGATTTAACCTTTGAAGTTGCCATCTGTCTCCATTTTAAATGGACAGTCCCAACAGTGGATATCCTGACCAAACCCCAATAGACTAGCCTTCATCATAATGGGCATATGCAATAACCGTTACGCAGTAAAACAGGCTTGGTACATTTGCGATGTAGACAGAGTATTGCATGATATGGCCATTCTATGGGGGGGTGCATGATGTGACACTGCAGGGCTGTCAGTCCATCTGGGTGGAACATGCTCTTAAATCACAGCTCCGTCTACCGGTAATGCCATAGACACATGCCATCTGGCAGCGAAGGATATTATTATGGCGCGTGCACTGAGAGAGCTGGAACCGGCAGGCCTGCCTATCTGCAGAACAACATTTCTAAGTGAAATGTTGTTTCAAGTGTCGGGTAATCTGAATGATACAGAACCTGTGGCCGGCGACACTGTTGTTTACAGTAACATGGATATCATGTCGATTTGGACCTCAAATATCCCTTTCATATTGAAACAAAGGCAATTTTCAGTACATTTAAGAAAGGGTCAGACTTTAAGTAATGTTGGATTATTCAAGTAAAAGAGTTAATACCCCAATTTTTGTTTACAAAGAGATGTTTGATATGTAAGAATTATTATCCCATCCGCTGTGCCAATCCCAAATGGAGGAGCCATTAATTTTCAGGAGCCTATACATAGAAACATAGAAACATAGAAAGTGACGGCAGATAAGAGCCAGAAGGCCCATCCAGTCTGCCCAACCTCTGAGTACTCTCCTTTAGTACTTGCCCTTATCCTATATCTAGCTTGGCATTATGCCTATCCCATGCTTGCTTAAATGACTTTACTGTATTAACATCTACCACTTCCACTGGGAGGCTATTCCATGCGTCCACTACCCTTTCCGTAAAGTAATATTTTCTGATGTTACCATTAAACCTTTGCCCCTCTAGTTTATGCTTGTGTCCTCTTGTTGCGGTTTTATTTCTTCTTTTAAATAAACTTTCTTCCTTTACTTTGTTGATTCCCTTTAAGTATTTAAATGTTTCTATCATATCCCCCTGTCCCGTCTTTTTTCCAGGCTATATAGGTTAAGATCCTTTAACCTGTCCTGGTAAGTTTTATCCTGTAATCCATAAACCATTTTAGTAGCCCTTCTCTGCACTTTCTCCAACATATCTATATCCTTCTGGAGATACGGTCTCCAGTACTGTACACAATACTCCAAGTGAGGTCTCACCAGTGATCTGTACAGCGGCATGAGCTCTTCCCTCTTCCTACTGCTAATACCTCTCCCTATACAACCAAGCATTCTGCTAGCATTACCTGCTGCTCTACTGCATTGTCTGCCTACCTTTAAATCCTCAGAAATAATTACCCCTAAATCCCTTTCCTCACACGTTGAGGTTAGGACAGTACCAAATAGTCTATACTCTGCCCTTGGGTTTTTATTCCCCAGGTGCATTACTTTGCATTTATCCACGTTAAATGCCAATTGCCACAGCTCTGACCATTTTTCCAGTTTACCTAGATTGTTTGCCATTTGGCTTCTTCCTCCAGGAACATCAACCCTGTTGCAAATTTTTGTGTCGTCGGCAAATAAACATACCTTTCCATCAACACCATCTGCAATATCACTAATGAAAATATTAAAGAGAATGGGTCCAAGTACAGATATACCTCGTGTTTCTGTGGCTTTTGGAGGGGGTACACATCATTTGCTGGTCATAAGTAGGAGAAGAACATTATGTAAGCATGTATGCTATAAGTATAAAGAGGCATAATACATTTTTCATTGACATTAATATTCAATATTACTCTGAATATATTCGTTCCCGGTTGGGAACCAACCCTTGAATGATGAAATTAGAAATATTATAAATATAAAATGTGAACTATATGTGGTATTTAGCCTCTATTTTTATATGTATGTATGTATGTATTTATAAATGTATTTATGTATTTGTATGTTTATATTAAAATAAAAAAAAAAAAAAAAAAATAAGTAGGAGAAGAAGCTGATGTTGGGGCTTACAGTGGCAGAAACCCCTCTTAGCACTCCCTGAGATAGAGGGTTCATTGAGGTATGATGTCATATTCCATCAGAAAGAAAGAAAGATCTATGATCACTTGCTCACAACCAGCAAGAGATCATGGCTTCCCACCAGGATAACTAGGCACACAAGAGGAGACCTCATAATCCATCCCCCGGCAAAATATCATGTACAGTAGAGATTTGTCTTCTATCCCCATGGGACAATATGGTGCTCCTGGTTAATTCCGTAGCCAAAAGGCATACCTCGTATTTGGCCAACACAAAAAGGTTTGAAGTTACATACGCTTTTGGAAACCCAGAGAACTCTCCTGATAGAACACTAGACCTCTGAAGTCCCGAACTCTTATGTGTCTCTTTATATTTTTCTGTGTTGGCCCAATAAAGAGACCATCTTCTATTGGACCAAAAGGGTTATCGCTATTTTCCTTATTGCGGTTCTCCTGACAAAGGCAGTGCTACATTAGGGTTATTCCTTTGACAACGTAGTGATTGACAGCCACTTTCCTGTTAAGAGAAAGAAAAGCATTTGTGATTAGCAATGTCAGGCTGAATGACAGTCAGCATGATAATGGAACACAGAAATCTTTATTAATACAGCTTTTCCTATAAATTGGGACCTCCTATACTTTACAAGTGATTTTGTTCCACTGTTATTATTTTTTTGCAGTATCATAATGCAGAATCAGTAACCATGAGTACCAAGCCATAAAGGAGATTAAATAAAAATGTGTAAATATCAATATATGTATCTGGTGTGTTTCTTATACATTTCTATTTTAGCTCATGTTAACACATCATAGCTCACCATAGCTAAATAGATAAACACACTGCAGTTGATGTATAAGGGTGTCGCAAGTAATGCTTAAAATTGCCCTTATTCTATAATGATATGATGATGGTATAAAAAGAATTAGTGTTGATTATACATAATTCTTTGCAGATGTGATACAGCAGTTAAAGGTAGACTCCAGCCATCTCAATTGCATTTCAATTAGCTTTTAATAGGTTTATTTTTGCATTAACTCTCTTTCCCTGGTACCCAGTTACTGTATTTGCCATGGGGGTGATGTGCTCCATAAAATAGATCCTCTGCTCAGCACTGCACAAGCGCAGGATAATCACTGCCAGCCTCCTCGATTGTTCCCAGAGGACTAATGAGTCCAACCGCACACGTGCACAAAAAGAGCTCCCACTAATTTAAATGAGATCGCTTCCCAGAGAGCGATCGGCTGCTTCTAGCTCTGGCGCTGCAAAGGTTTACCAGGGGAAGTTTTTTTCTTCTTTTAGGTAAAATAGTAGGTTAGATAATATAATAGATTACACATAAATGACTTACATATACATTCATCATTGGCCATGGGCTAAAATTTCCCTTAGATGTTTTTGGTGCAAAACCCAACAACTATTTTGTTACATATTTATACTTTCGATATGTCTTGTTTTTGATTCTCTTAGTCCATAGTTCTACTTTTTACCACAACTTTTGAAAAGTTTATTCGGTCTCCTGCATGACTCCGCTGCTTTCCAGATTTTCAGCAACACGTTTACATGGAAAGGATAGAGTACAAAATTAGAAAGAAAGGAAAAAAAAATGTATAATTCCGCTGGAAAAAGGCAATAGCAATGTTAAAAACAAAGTGCTGTTTCTATGCCTTGTCGTTGTTGTTTTTGCGACCCCTTGCTTTGGTATAAACGCTAACATTTTGAATACGTATAGAACCTCATTAAGTGTTGCGGATTGTCAAATATGTTAAATTGCAGCCTCTTGATTTCTGCAGTGTAAAATTAATTAAAATGTGCAAAAATGCTTTGTCTTAATTGTCAGCTTTAATTTGATCTCCATCCAGCATACTGATTTTTAGTTATAATTATGTGGGTGTCAGGAAAAGGCTTGTCATTATGCGAGAGAGAAAACCTAAGATTTTTTTTTTTTTTTTTATGTGAATGATTTATTGTCACAGTATGAAAATCACTCCTGTACTCCTAGTATAATAATTTTATCTTATGAGGCCAATGAGGCCGCTATGGCATTTCTGCAAAGCTATAATGATTGGAAGCAAAGACCATTTTTAGGTATTTAATGACTAGATAGAACAGCTGAGGATAAGCCAAAGTGTTCATATCCCAAATGAACATTAAAAAAAGGAAAATTACCATCTTCTGGAAAGCAGTCTGATTTAACCCATTGTTGTAAGGAGATTCTCCTACTAAGTCTCTGATTCTGCGTAGAAACTAAGTTAACTGGGCTATGCCATGGTTTACGTTGACAACACAGGGGAAAACACCTTATGGATACTTACTGATAGGTTGTATATCTTGCAATAACATTTTTTATTGACAATCTACTAAGAAGTCATGTTTCATGTATTATAGATTTGCCAAGCGCTGCTCGTTCTCTCCAGATCAGTTTTTATTGCGCAATCTTAGGCCTACATAGGAAAAGACGTGACAGATGTTTCAAACACTCGATAACGCTGGGTGAACCAGTATAGACTTGACTCCAATGCATGTATTGGTTTCTCAAGATATGAGTAGCATGAGCCAGTAATGGAGCCATCTTAAGTCCTGGCTCCCGATTGTCACTGGTTTTAGGACAAGTCAACTTGGTTTAAGGACAAGTCAACTTAGTTGGAGGACAAGTCAACTTGGAGGACAAGTCAACCTGGTTGGAGGACAAGTCAACTTGGCTCATGCACTCTAGATTGGCCCCAACTTGCTGTGTACCACATTACTACCGGCTTGCCCAACTCTAGGATTTTAGGACCTCTTCTAGGGCCATAAGTATAAAATACTTATGCTGCATACTGTAACTGGGCACCAGCTACCGATCTGCCGGCCCTTCCACTAATTAATGATACAGCAGCTCAAGGTGAATACTTTCTTAAACCCAAGGAGAAGACATCTTTTGACGGTGTCACAAACCAAGCTAAGCACACGCGCTTGCAATCTAAAGCCAAGTTGGGTAATTTGACACGTATAACATTCTTTCTGGTCTTAATTTAAAGCCCTCGAATAAGAAAAGCTGACTAAGGATAAAAGATTCTGTTATCAGAAATACATTTAAATTAAGAGGACTACAGGGAAATTAAAATTAAAGCATATACTGAAGTTACATTATCTCAAGTTCTATTAATTTTTTTCCCCCTGCCTAAGTCCTCATTTAAAATTTATTAAAATATACAGCGAAAATTAAAATCAGTAAAATACTAGGCAGTAAGTGTGAAACGTTAAAAAGTACGGTAACAGTGATGGAGTCGATTTTAAGTAATAACTCTTTTGTAATAAGTTGCTTAACTAACTCATGATTTATTTAAAATATACTTTACGTTTAACATTTTGTTAGTAAAACTTTGCCAAATTAGTTGAGAGTTTTAAAGAAATTCTTGTTTTCTTTTAAATCTAACATATTCTGCCTTAATTATTATTATTAGTAGTAGTAGTAGTATTGCGCCAACAATTTATGCAGCTCTTTTTTTTATAATACGTATATTTGAGGGGTGTGACAGATAAATAAACCGCTTTATTCTTTTTATTCTGAAACCTTTATGTGTAACTCCCGTTACATTACCAATAAAAAGTTGCCCATCGAGATACTTGCCGGCTTCATTTTGATTGAAACGGGTTCCATGTCTGCGCAGCTAACAAAGAGGAAAACAGACTTCTCAATAAAGCACAATTTATGGAGATATGTGAATATCCGCTGTATGGGGAAGAGACGCTGACACAGGTGCGAACGAATGAATGTCACCAATGAATAGCGCGTCACTTAAAAATAATCATTAAGCAACGGTTGCTGTTGTTTTAGGTGCCAAAGGAATGCATTGAAACATCGTTGTGCAGCCTGTTAGCACCTGGGAAACTCACTCAGCAAATGTATAATTTACCAAGTTGCAGAAGGCATCTGCTGTACAGATGCTGCAGATCTCCATAAAAATAGTAAGTAGCAGACTGCGTGTGAGAATTTCCTGATCATTTTAAATGAATCGCGTAGGTAACCAATCCTCATCCCTTCAGTTCATCAAAATGATTTAGCACCTTATGATGCCATTAGGACCTACCTGGTCCACTTGTACAGGGGGTGTAGGAACCCTATACAGATAATGACATTATATTTATCAGATAATGCTGGCTCTGACACAGGTTGATGCCGATAGTGGCGTCTGGGTACCATATTTCTTTGACGACCCTGCGTACAAACTTGCTCTAACACCACCATACACTAAAATCATACACTTACCCATACATATTATTACTATTATTTATTCTTTAATATAGTGCCATCATATTCTGCAGGGCTGTACAATGGGTATACACATTCTCTCCCACTCCTTCTCTCCCTGTCCCTTCCTTGCCCTCAGGGGCCACTTACTGTAGGCTCAGTTCTGACGTTCTCTAACACACACTCATGCTAACACCATACCCTCATATACTAATGCCATACGCATACACACAAAGCCTTTCTAACATGATACACTTATACTCACTCAAGCACTATACAGTTACACGTACATTATGTGACCTGCTGGGTGTCTAGGTCACCATAGCCAGGCCTGGGCTGGCTATCTGACACACTGGGCACACATTTAGTTCACAATAATAAATGCAAAGAAGAAAGAAAATTATTTTCTTTTTTACCATTTTGAACAAGTTTAGAAATCACCTGCAACCTAGGGGTATTTTCCAAAAAAAAAAAGTAATCTATGGAGGCCATCACTGTACTTGGCGGATGTATATGATGAATAACAATTGAGTCCTGTAGAAGAAATCCCAAGCAACGTTGGAAATGGTCCCTTACCTTTGGTGTGAAGTATATTCCACATAAGTATTGTGTTATATGTTTTATATCGTTTCAAAATAAATACCTGCTTGTCATATAACTTGTGGATACACTAAACATGATTGCACAAACATAGTAAAAACAGGTATAAGATGCATGTCCATAGGGTATAAAATACCCTTGGCCAAGAAAGTGTTAATACAGCATGCAATATACAGTTAAAATGCCCTCAGTTTTAGTACCCTAACCCCTTTTTTGCCAGACCGTTTCTGGTTGGACGCACGTGGTTTTGTTTTTATTGTATTCTCGTGTTTTTTATGTCCTCGGCATATGTCTGTGAATGTACCTGTCTGAGATTAAACCATTTGCCAATTAACTCCTATCTTACAGCCTCCGTGGACAATGTTTGAGAAGCTGCCAACTTATGTAACATCTGGCTATTGATTATCATTCCCCACATTCGTCTGGCAGAGCTTGTCTAGTTAGGGTTATGTTCTCTCTTTCTACTTCTTTTGTTTTTTTGTATAATTTTTCTCTCCTACTTTTTTTTCTTCTCTCCTTTTTTTAAAATTCTGATCATTAGCATCTGCGGCAGAATCATTTTTTCTAGAAATAAAATAAAAGGTTTTGGTAATGTTTAGTGCAGCAATCCTGCTTATTTATTACATTTTTTTTGTACAGACATCCACAGGATAAAGATTTTAATCCTACTCAAGGCTGATAACGAATGCGGTAGACTGGTCTCCAAGATACTAATATACAGTCAATCTCGGAGCTTCAAGGTGCAATTAAAATGCCTGGATATAAACCATTAGATCCCTCTGTCATTTACACAGAGATCAGTGAAGAATAGACTTTTGGAAAGGTGCAGTTATTAACCTTTTCAGATCAGACGTGAGCAAGGTTCAGATGTGTAGGGTTAATGTTAAGATGCCACTGTGGGGTAGATATGAAATCCTCTGTTACATTGGTCTGATATGACTTTAGTGCTCTGTTCACTAATATGGGAGCCAACAAGAGTTTCTCATCAATTCTTTTATGCTTTATAAAGGACACACAAAGGTGAGGTCATATGTGATTTAGAGTTAATGCACTTATTTCTCATTTCAGAAGATATAATGTGCTTACATAGGCGTATGTTAAAGAAATACGCAGACATTTTTTTGAGAAGATATAATGTACTTATATAGGTTCACATAGGCAAAAATATGCAAAATGCTTTGTGAATGATGAATACATACTACATTTATTACTGAGCTGCAAGTTGAATGGTTAACTGTGGGCCTGGGATGCTGAGAATCTAAATCAAATCTTGCACAAACTCAGGAATTTTGTAGGCATATAGTAAGGTGTATGATTAAACAATTATACCAAACAGGTGCTAATCATCAATAACTGATCGTTCTGATCAGAACCCTTCCCATGTTTATGGGCAGCAACAATTGCTTCTCTAAGACCATTTCTGATGTCTTTCCTCCTTCGCATTGTGTTGACACACGCCTGAATGCTCCAGACCAACAAACTGCTGATGATCAATTAACCAAAGGCCAGGGCCGGACTGGCCCACCGGGATACCGGGAAATTTCCCGGTGGGCCGGAAGGTCCGTGGGCTGGGCGGCCGGCAGACTTACCATGAAGACAGCCGCTGAGCTGCCCCCCAGGCTGCCCGAAATCTAATCAAAGCGGCCGCTGGGTGCTGATGCGGCCGGCATCAGCACCCAGCAGCCGTGTGCGATGGCCGTCTAGTGATGGGAGCAGTGTGAGGGGTGAAAGCTCCGCCCCCTCGCACTGACCTTTCACCCCTCACGCTGCTCCCATCACTATGCGGCCATCAGATTGCTGGGAATGTAATCTGAACGGCCGATGCGTGCTGATTCCGCCGGCCGCCTCTGCTTTAATACTTTTTTTTTACTTTATATGGCAAGCCGATCCAGCTTACCATATAAATAAAAAAAAAGTGTTAAAGTAGCTCCGGCCAGGGGCATCAGCACGCACCGGCCGTTTAGACTACATTCCCAGCAGTCTGATGGCCGCAGAGTGATAGGAGATGGAAGCTCCGCCCCCTCGCACTGCTGCAGCACCGGATGTCAGGTCAGTGGCATCCTGGCTGTCAGCATAGAGGAGAACAGTGTGCAGCTACCAGGAAGTCAAGAGAAGTAGAAGGTGAGTAAAATAATGTATTTTTTGTACTGTATAATGTTTTTTGTATTTGTTAAAAACAAAAAAATAGGCATGTGTGTGTATGTAAGTGTGTCCCCCAATATGCCACTCCAGAAATGCCTTATACCCCCCTATATGCCACTCTGTCCCATGATATGCCTTTTAACCCCCTATATGCCAGAGTTGCATATAGGGGTATAAGGCATTTCTGGATGCAGAGTGACATATAGGGGGTCAAAAGGCATATCTGGAGGCAGAGTGGCATAAAGGGGGTTAAAAGGTATATCATGGGGCAGAGGAGCATATAGGGTATAAAGCATATCGGGGAGGCAGAGTGGCATATAGGGGGCATAAGGCTTTTCTGGAGGCAGAGTGCCCCATGATATGCCTTTTAACCCCCTTCATGCCACTCTGCCTCCAGAAATGCCTTATACCCACTATATGCCACTCTGTCCCATGATATGCCTTTTAACCCCCTATATGGCAGAGTGGCATATAGGGGGTTAGAAGGCATATCATGGGACACAGTGGCATATATTATTTTTTTATTTAATATGGCAAGCTGGATCGGCTTGCCATATAAAGTAAACAAAAATGTCCCATGATATGCCTTTTAACCTCCTATATGGCAGAGTGGCATATAGGGGGTTAGAAGGCATATCATGGGACAGAGTGGCATATAGGAGGGTTGAGGCATATCAGTGGCATATAGGGGGGTATAAGGCTTTTCTGGAGGCAGAGTGCCCCATGATATGCCTTTTCACCCCCTTTATGCCACTCTGCCTCCAGAAATGCCTTATACCCCCCTATATGCCACTCTGTCCCATGATATGCCTTTTAACCCCCTATATGCCAGAGTGGCATATAGGGGTATAAGGCATTTCTGGATGCAGAGTGACATATAGGGAGTTAAAAGGGATGTCATGGGGCAGAGGGGCATATAGGAGGGTATAAAGCATATTGGGGAGGCAGAGTGGCATATAGGGGGCATAAGGCTTTTCTGGAGGCAGAGTGCCCCATGATATGCCTTTTAACCCCCTTTATGCCACTCTGCCTCCAGAAATGCCTTATACCCCCCATATGCCACTCTGTCCCATGATATGCCTTTTAACCCCCTATATGGCAGAGTGGCATATAGGGGGTTAGAAGGCATATCATGGGACAGAGTGGCATATAGGGGTATAAGGCATTTCTGGATGCAGAGTGACATATAGGGGGTCAAAAGGCATATCTGGAGGTGGAGTGGCAAAAAGGGGGTTAAAAGGCATATCACGGGGCAGAGGGGCATATAGGAGGGTTGAGGCATATCAGGGAGGCAGAGTGGCATATGGGGGGTATAAGGCATTTCTGGAGGCAGAGTGACATAGGGAGTAAAAGGCATTTCTGGAGGCAGAGTGGCATATCGGGGATTAAAAGGCATATTATGGGGCAGAGTGTCATATAGGAGGGTATAAAGCATATCAGGGAGGCAGAGTGGCATATCGGGGGGCATAAGGCTTTTCTGGAGGCAGAGTGCCCCATGATATGCCTTTTAACCCCCTTTATGCCACTCTGCCTCCAGAAATGCCTTATACCCCCCTATATGCCACTCTGTCCCATGATATGCCTTTTAACCCCCTATATGGCAGAGTGGCATATAGGGGGTTAGAAGGCATATCATGGGACAGAGTGGCATATAGGGGTATAAGGCATTTCTGGATGCAGAGTGACATATAGGGGGTCAAAAGGCACATCTGGAGGTGGAGTGGCAAAAAAGGGGTTAAAAGGCATATCACGGGCAGAGGGGCATATAGGAGGGTTGAGGCATATCGGGGAGGCAGAGTGGCATATAGGGGGTTAGAAGGCATATCATGGGACAGAGTGGCATATAGGGGGTATAAGGCATTTCTGGAGGCAGAGTGGCATATAGGGGGTTAGAAGGCATATCAGGGGGGCAGAGTGGCAAGCCTGGGGGCAGAGGTGCATAACTCGGGGGTAGGTTGTCAAATGAAAGGAAATAAAAACCAAACATGTCTCAATCATAGCTTTTATTAAATATGGAAAAAAATTGTCTACATGAATTAATAAAGAAATAAAAGTTTCTTACCAGAATATCGTGAAGAATAATGTGATCAGTGTTTTGTTCCACTGAATAAAATGGAACTTTTTCATCTAAAAATGTTCGCAGTAGTAAATGTTATGATCCCATTATGTGTAATGTATTTCATTTATTAGGGCCTTTTAACACTTTTGCTTTCTGGCATTTTAATACAAATAATGAGATAAAAAGAATGGCACCTAGTGTGACTCGGGTGTGTATAAGGGGTGCGTGTGGGTATAAGAGCTTCACTGTGAGATAAACTATATGGGGCTGGTCTCCAAATTTTTCCAGGGCTGCTTTTCAGTCCCAGTCCGGCCCTGCCAAAGGCATTTCATTAGCAGCACCTGTCTGCTACTTAGCATCTTAATTCCTATGGAAGCAGTAAGGGTGTACTTAGTTTTTCACACATGGCTTCTCCATTTTTGCTTTATTTTTGTTGAAAACATTATGACACTGTGTAAAATGTCATGTGTTGTTGTTCATCTGAGGTTTTATTTACCTCATTTTTAGACCTGCTAAGGAACAGGTTATTATTATTATGTCCTGATATGTAGAACCATAGAATTCAAGGAGGGTGTACTTTCTTTTTCACACGACTTTACATATATACAGTACTGTGCAACAACTTAGGCAGGTGCGAAACATGTTGTAAAGTAAGAATGTTTTTAAAAATAGACATGTCGATTGTTTATTTTTATCATTTAACAAAATGCAAAGCAAGCGAACAGAAGAAAAATCAATGTTTGATGCGACCACCTTTTGCCTTTATAACAGCATCTATTCTCCTAGGCATACTTGCATACAGTTTTTTTAACCAACTTGACAGGTAGGTTGTTCTGAACCACAGTTCTTCGGTGGTTTTAGGCAACCTCAGTTGCTTCTCTCTCTTCATTTATTCCCAGACACACAATCAATGCCAGGACTCAGGACTTCCGCTATTTGGCTGGGGGAGGGGGGCAAGAAGTCACTGGTCAAAAATGACATTAATGGTTTGGGCACAAAAATTGTACTGACAAGCTGTTTGGGTACAAATGTGGCACAGACAAGTTGGGCACAAACATGGCACTGATGAGCTGTTCAAGGTCAAAGATGGAACTGGTAAGTTTGGGGGTAAAGATGGCACTAACAAGCTGTTTGAGGTCATTGTGGGAAGTGGGTGATATGTTACTTGGTGAAGTCAGTAGTCTTAAAGTGGTGGAGTTGTTGCCACAGAAAATGGGTGTAGTTAGAAGTTTGTTAAGTTAAGGACAATAGTTAAGGACAGGCATCAGTGACCCAAGGCTTGGCCCTGCCAGGCATGATTACTGCCACCCCTGTTGAATCTAAATATAAATTAAATAAAATCTGTCTTGCAAATAAAGTCGACTAAATGGTCTCAAAAAGCAGCACAGGACTCTGTTTGTGTTTATGAAATTCAAGAACAGATGAGAAGCAAAGTAATTGACATCTATCAGCCTGGAAAGGGTTACAAAGTCATCAAAGTCATCTCTGAGGGTCTGGAATTCTAGGGAACCACAATGAGACCCAGTGTCTACAAACAGAAAAAATGGAACAATGGTGAAGCTTCCCAGGAGTGGTTGGCCTACAAAAATTCCTCCAAGAACGCATCGACGACTAGCCTGAGTTAAGGTCAGTGTTCATGATACTACAATAAGAAAGAGACCCTGCAAAAAGAGCATCCATGGGAGAGTCTTGCTATCCTAATTATTGTCACAGTAATGTTGTTGTTAAGCAGGGGAGGGCAGAAAATAGGTGTAGTGGGGCAACTGTCTGAAGCCTCTTTGTATGCAATTCCACATTATTTACATACGACCAGATACTGTCAGGCTCTCTTTTTTTTTTGGATAGTGCCCATAACTGCCCAGTGAATGGCTTGTCTCCCAAATATGTTTTGAGCTCCTACAGTATTGGATCATTTGGGTAGGAAAATACTGACTCATTTTGAATCACTGTCACAGTGGAGCTGGATCCAAGAAGATTCAACTCTTTAGTGAGAGAGGCCATTATCCCATTTAGCTCCCGCCTCTCCTTGGGGACATCAGTGGCCCCCCTCATTCAGGGGCAACAAGAAAATCTGCCCCTCTGTTAATTTAGGGGGGGATAAAGGGGCAGCTTTTCCCAGGAGTCACGTTTCCTCCAACTTCTTCACCCTTGGATATCGAAGCACCAGCACCTAGGGGCTACAAAAAATATCTTTGCTGATGCTGAATCCCGAAGATGTGAAATAAAGCCAGCTGGGATGAACTTTGCATGGGTGCCCAAACTAGCACTCTTTAAAATACTGTATCATTTGAATTTTGATCATAAATATGCATATAAGTCGCCGAGGTGCACATTACATTTGCAGCAAGGTCATTATTCTCTAATTTAGGCAGCAGGCACTGTGCCATTTCCAGTTCCAATCTCTTAACTCCAGATTTGGGCTCTGTTCCATGCTCATTATCAGTATCTGAATATAGCTAGTATCTCCTGCCTGACACCGGCTCTAATAAGCTGTGTGAGCTGTGCAGATAGAATCTCATTCCTTTTAACTTTCCAGTTTAAGTGCTTTTAATATGCTTGTTTTCAGTTTACGTGAGGATTATTGCATGTCTATCTACACATGTGGAAAACCCAACAAGCAGGCCGACATGATGGAAACCGAACATTCTAATGGAACACTCATGCATATTTTCAATCAATTAAAAATCATTTTATAATTAACTAAATTAGCCTGTACGTTTAATCAATCTCTGCACGGGGTTGTAGTTGTAATCAATTGTGTGTTGTTTTATCACTAATTAGTTGATACTAGGACAGAAAGACGGTTCACAAAACTACAATAAACACAGAGGGGATTCACAAAGGTTTCCTTGCACAAAACCGCAATTACACCAATTTTGAAAAAAGTATAACAAAAATCACAGCAACCTTAATCACCTTGTCTGAAATGGTGGTTGTAACAGATCCACAACAGAACTATTAAGGCCTCTATATGCCTATCATATACCAGCAGGGCCAAACTGGCAATGATAAGGCGTCCCAGGCACTTTAAGGCCTGATGATGTAACTGGGCCCAATGTCTGGATTTGTCTATGATTTTATGATAACGAAGCATGCGGCTGGCCATATCCAGCTGGTGGCCACGCACTTCAGTATCCGATCTGCCACTGGAGTGGCAGATTGGGTGAGTGTATGGAGCTCTGTTGTCAGTAGGCCCAAAGAGGTGATTTGTGTAGATGTTGTATAGCAACATTTTCCACAATATGACATCAAAGATCTATACTACAAAAAGGTGACCACATCATCATCATAGATGGGAACTTCCCATGGTAGGCAACCCAAAGCTCTCCTTTATCTGGAGGAGGGGTGGTGTAATGTGGGGGTGGGGCATTCATAGAGAATGAAATGAGTGGGGGGTGGATGTGGCCAAATGTCAGTGTCCTGCCCAGTGAAAGATAAAAGAGACCCGGAGAAGCAGCACTTCACTCAGAGACTCAGTTACAATAGTATAGGTTTTTTTTTTCTTATTTTTCTAGACCATGATTCGATATATACACATTTCTGTTACATCACATATTGCTGGACCTTAATTTTCTTGTGGCCGAGTAAAAATAAGTTTTGGTCATAAACTGGAGAGACGACGGTTATAGAGCCCATCTCTGTCCGGCAGTTAGTATAATTCTCAGGCGATCCAACTGTAGATTTTCATAACCTGGAACAGTTTGATATAGTGTCTCATAATAAGACCGATCCAATGTATCCATTGTTTAAATGGGGTTTACAGCATGTCAGGTAACCTTACTATTGATTTTACCATATTCCCGCTGAAATCTATTTGATACAGTTACCTCCGTGAACCTACAGAGTGAATTGTTATTGAGGTTCTGGACAGTCAATACATTTTGTGAACTTGTAGGTCAAGGACTAATGAGAAAGCCATATTTATGTGATATGAATGAGGGAAGGTGAATTTGTCTGTTGTACGAGATTCCGGTAAGGAGATGAAACGAACATCTTGGGTAGATGTTACTGTTTGTCTACCATGAGCTGTTAATGTATATACTGTGACCAGATGCACTGAATAAAATGATTATTGATTTTGAGGAGGATAAGAATAATGCAGGGACATTTACAAGAGAGAAGAACATACAGCTTCATACTGATTACCATCAATAGCAACAATGGAGCATTAGCATATCGCTTCTCCATCGCAAAGATTACGAGGAATCTGTCATCGTGACTTATTCACTTAACCCTTAGTTGTAGGTGGGCTGCAGCGAGATGGGATCTCATCATGCATGATGTAGGGCCCAGAAGAAAGGGCAGCGTTGGACCTGCATAATGCATAGCAAATGCTGTGGGGGGGGGGATCTTCTTTTTCTATCAACAGCAAGTCATTATTGGATGAATAAGGTTCTCAGAGAACTACAATTATGTTGTCAATATTTTTGTACAGTTGTACGGAGGTAATAATTCCACCTTACCTGGTAGTAGTGTGCTGTTCCACGTCAGTTATTGGGAACACAGAAAAATGTATTGCCCCATTCAGGGGTAGATTAATAATGAGGTACATAATCCATTTGCTCCAAAGCCCCCCCCCATTTGCTGCTTGCTTGCTACAGTGTAATTTGTGTGTTAGCCTGCACAGCACAGGGGAAAACGGTGCTTGTGCTGGGTGGGAGCCCAGATGGGGGCCCATTTGGTCCATGAGGTGGCCACAAACTGTAGCACCTGACCCTCCACTGGAGCAGCAGACTGGGTTAGGCTAACTCTTGCAGCCATTATTAAAACAAAACTATATATATATATATAAGGTTCTTGGGGGCTTACAAAGCTTATTTGACCTTTTAGTGAGCGAATGTTCTCAGCGTAACATAATGAGTGATATAATGTCCTTAATAACACATCGTCTCTGCTCTTATCTCCAAATATTCTCCTAATCGCCCTGCCCACAACTTGCCCCTCTCTTCTACCATTTTCACATCTTCCCTCCATTTCCAGTGCTGTACCTGCTCTATAGAATTCCCTACCTCATTCCGTCAGTCTCTCCCCTATCTATTCTAACTTTAATAGCTCACTAAAAGCCCACAAGTTCAGAAAAGCATAAAACCAGCCCTCCTCAAACCACCAACCTGTATTCTGAATAGAAACTATCCTTTTTCCCCGCCTCATTCCACCTCAACCATCCAATAGATTGTAAGCTCGCAGGGGCAGAGCCATATTCTCATTCTTTACCAGGATGTCAAAGCGTGTGAATGTTTTTGTCCATTTCATATATTGCCAATGTTGTTAGTTTTCGCTTCCCGTTTTTAACGTAAATATATGGAATCTGCTGGTGCCCTGAAAATAAAATGTAAAATCAGACTTCTAAATATTTATGAACCCGGGTTTATCAACGCGTTGTGAATCTATTAATATAAGCTATGTATTTCCACAAACCTTGCGCTGCGAACCCCGGTACGTCATTGCGTTCTGAAAGCAGAGGGAGAAAGCAAGAATCCCGTGTCAGATTCACTTAGCAATCATTCATGATGGGAATGACACTATTTGTATGGTACGTCTGTGGACCCGGTTACTAGATCAGTTAGCATGTCATTTACATACATTCTCGCCTATTTATATTGATATTTACATCTGGTAGACCTGTATCCAAAGAAAATAATTTGAAATATGTCGTACGCGCCCACGGACATCAAAATAAGCTGTCAGTCACCCGTCTCAACAATTGGCCGCTGGGAAATGATCCACAAAGCCGGGCAATATGGAAAAATAATAAAAAATACACAAGTGCGTTTTGCTTACATTAATATTGTTAACGAATGTAAACTTTTAAGCAGGAAATGTGGCAATCATTGCGTTTAGCGTAACCATGTTGTGTGGTTGCCGATACGTACATGCGCCTGATACATATATGCGTTTCATGTAATCCTAGAATAAGACTGCATTGCCTAGTATCCGGTGTGAGCGGGGTCTACTCCTTTCACTTATACGTGCTTAAAATTGATTTCATCCTTAAAATATCCGATCTGCGTTGGGGTAGAAACCAAACCTTTAAGGCATTAGCTCTCTCTAATTCTCTCAGTGCCGGTATGTTCACAGATCTACCACTTTTCACAACACCATTGCTATTAAATCACAGAGGGGTCTATTTTCTGCAGATTGGATTTCGGTTGTCGTAACTCAAAATTGACACCACTTAATGCAGGTAGCAGAGGAGAACTGGTGGCCTAGATAATTTATATATATATATATATATATATATATATATATATATAGGAACCCAAAACGATACACTCAGTCCCTGTTACCCTGTATATACAGTAGTGTGCAAAAGTTTTAGGCAGGTGTGAAAATGCGGTAAAGTAAGATTTGAAAAATGGGCATGTTAATAGTTTATTCTCATCACTAAACACAATGAACAGAGGAAAAATCTAAATCAAATCAATAAAAACGACATTTTGTTTAATATGATTATCTTTGGCTAAAATTAAAGTTAATGTGATTTAAGTGTCAACAAAATATGCAAAAATAGAAGAAATTGTAAATGGGGCTCTAACTCCTTACAACTTCCGCTTTACTTCAATAGGAGAACATTTCAACATCGGGGGGCAGATTATCCATTAGGCATGCTGGGCACATGTCTAGCGGGCCCAAACCCAGGGGCTCCAGCTCTTCTATAGATCATTTGGCCATTGCACTGCCATTGGCCAACTAGCAGAAGCCATACTGTATTTGGAAGACATATGCTCAGCGAGGTCACATGAACCCTTAGCTAAAGCACAGCAGCTCTTACCGTTTATGTGTGTGTGTGTGCAGAGTGCATGCGCCTAGGGGCCCAAACCATCTTAATCCAGCACACAGAGTTTATATACTAATGTTGGACCTTTTACTGTATACCAGGAAAGTACCCAAGTGAATGAGATCTGCCTTTCCATCCTCGTAACCCACACCCTTCTGTTCCGGTGAATTATTTAGCTTGTGTTGTGTGCAGTGCAAAAAAAAAAAACAGTTTTACTCTTTCTACATTTATTACACCCAAATCAGGGCACAATTCTATGTCAGTTTCCCTTTAATCAGCTTCGGCATTTTATTCCGTTCTGAGAAACCATGCTAGAAGTCACCTTCCATGAGACGTGACCCTGTGGTTAGAGCAGGAGAGGGTTACATATAAAATATGTATGAAAAAATACAGCTAGAAGGAAATTTTAATAATGTAGAAAAGGTTACTGCTGATACAAGGTCAATGTTTCAGACATATTCCGGCCGTTTAATACTTCTGCAAATATTATGAATTTCATTTTTTTTTTTTTTATTTAACATTTTTATGACCTCGGAGTGACCATGGTGTACTTTACAAACGTTTTATTCTTGCGAATTGTATTTAGACGCTGAGAGATGTTTCTTGAGTGTTCATTACTGGAGGTAATATTACTCAGTGTGAAGAACCGAAACATGGCAAAACAGAGCGCTTTTCTGTATTCTCCCCTTTTAATATCTGGTTAGTAAATTCTCCAATGAGGATAATCAAAAGTAATCTTGGAAGGTAAAACAAAAAAAAAATAAAAGGCAAAAGAAAAAAATTTCATATTTATTGATTGATTTATTTACTTGTTTATTTAGCATTCCGCTGTTATTTCATTCTTGCTTCGGTCTGGGGACAGCATTCATGATCATTTTTGACAATGAATGAAGAAGCACAGAAACATCTCGAATGACAAACAGGTCCAGAAAATTCCCGAGTCTGTTCAAAATAGAACTAAATCCTGTCTGTTAAATCTCTGAATGGTGACCCCCCCAAAAAAATCTCATAGAGGTTTGGGAGAGTTTGCAGGACCGTCATGGTTACTGCTTCCTCACTTCAATATTCATTATGAAGGACCAGCACTGGCCTGTTTTGAATTGGCCCTGCATAATGTATAATGAATGTGTAATTTCAATGATTAAGGAATTCATTATTCAGGGCCACCTTGTTCTTGCTGTAGTGACGGATCTTTATAATGTATAGTGAAGTCAATGTGTTGATTTGTAGTTTTTCAGCTACTACTTATTTTTACTCAAAAATAAATTTTCTTGCGCAAAACTAATGGCCAAGAGAAATATTTTCAAGAATGCCCAATTTACACCAATCAGTTAAGTGTTTTATAAAAGTCTAAAGTAAAAGTGAGCCAATAAGAACGCTAATATTTGACCGCATTAAATATATTTGTGTATTTTTTTGTGTTTTGGAGAATTTAGGTGTTTAATAGGACTATGGTTCCCATATAATCCATTTAAAACATATTTTATATTATTATTGATTGATTTATATAGCACTATGGGATAAGCATAAAACTATCCTGGATCTAACATGATGCCAAAGACTGATTAAGGTGTGAATCTTAACATCAGGAATGGGGTCTGATCTTCCATCATATTCTATACGTCTATTTTTCTACCATCATATTCTGCAGCTCCAATTGAGACATGTACTGTTTACCAGTATAGCAGCTGCAAACTCCATATAGTTTAGTTTACCCTTTATAGAAGGGTAATCCTTAGAAACAAAGGGGTTCTCACCTCCAACTGGTTCTCCCTGAGATTGAGCCCTTGGTTTTGGACATGTGGATGATCCATCTGGAACCTCAAGTGCCTCGCTCAATCTGGTAGTTGAATAGTCAGATAGTCAATCAAGCCAAAAAGTCAGGTTAGAAGAAATAGAAAGCCAAAGCCAAGGTCAAGATCCCATAAATCATGAGCAACGGAAAACAAGCAGGGTCACAACAGGAACAAGATCAACAACTGGTTCTGGACGCATGAAGGACCATCCAAGGGCAAAGACTGACTGTGTGTGATGCTATTTAAAGGTCTAAAATGAGAAGCAGGTGAAGCTGATACTCTGATCTGCCACAGGTTTGAGGTCCCTTAGCGAGAGAACAGCAAGAAGCCTCTTTATCTGACAACTGCAAAACAAAAGCCTTTTGTGAGAGGGTCTGGAGATCAACTCTGACCAGGAACCAGGCCAGTGAAGGCGACTGAAAAGGAGATCAGGGAAGAAAATGTATGATTTTGCCAGTCATGGGACAAATTTCAGCATTCGTTAATAAATTAACCCTTTACTTTTACACCAGACATCTCCAAAACAATATCAATGATAAATAAAGCAGACAAACGATCAGTATCTCGAGTTGCTAAAAGTGTGACAGTCCTCTTTTATAGAACGTACGTCTCTCCAGAAGCTTTTTCACCGGCTCTTTGTTTGCCTTGGATTTCCACTTGTTTTTTGCTGCTCTTTGTCAGAATTAGTCTGTTACAGGCTGCACGGCTGTATGTTACTATCACAATGTAAAATGTTACAAATTGCCGCTGCCAAAGTGTATTACGGAGTAACAAACATTCAGCCGTGATAAAATGCTCCTGTCACAAAGTATAGACCTGCAGTCTCGGGATGGTGGAGTAAAGAAAGTCTGATGTAAAATCAGAGAAGCTGGCTTTGGCTGGCTTATGGAAAGCCTAGACTGAGAATGAGAACGGCGATTGGTCAATAGGGTATATATTTCACGGATCGATGCTTCTACACGTGTCAGTGGCAGATCGAGTGCTATAGCATTTGGCCAGAGGCTGGATATGCCAGCCACACACTACGCAACCAAAAAAAAAAAGCATTGTGTGTCCTCTAATACCCGGCTGTCGGCCACAATGATGTAATCAGATGGCCACCAGATTTAAAGTTCCAGGGCCACCCAACCATTCCGAGTCCATCCCTGGTCAATAGTGACATGGTCAGAAGGTAGAGCTCAAACATAATTTTAGGCAGTTAAATCCTACGTACCAAGCCATGATAGCTCCTGCTAACATAAGGGTGGTCAAGGCTATCAACAGAGTTCTCCCTGCTGATGGAAAATACACATCAAAGTCCTAGTGGTCATCCTCACCAAGCTTTTATAGGGTTTGTTTGTATGTCAACAAGTTAACATGGGTGAGTGATATGCGAGCTAATAGAGCCTCTCCTATTTTATTACTGCAGTAGGGTATGATTATCTGGTCAAGATTGTGGATGACTTGTTACTTCATGTTGATTTTTCATATGGTTTTCCAACAAAACCTTTCCTGGTCAGTGACTGGCATAGCGGAGACTACTTTATTTAAGAGGTTGGTGTAGGTAAAACCTCATTCTCTATTTGAGTAATTACAGGTTTTATCCCAAATATTTAATGGATCATGGTGTCATTGCTGCAATATATTACTGCCCATGATTATGTCCCTTGATCATGGTGTTATAGGTCCATAGTAACCATCCCTTAATTCAATAATCTCAGCTCATGATATTCCATTCAAGATATTTTCAGTACAATAAATGTAAATAATATAAAAAAATAAAAATTACTTACAAATACCCCAGTTCAATTGCTTTGACTTAGGGTCTCGAGGGAGTACACAATCCAGTGAGCATTTCCAGTTAACTCAGATACTTAATATTGTTTCCCATCTGAATTAAAATAGGAGTTAGGAATGATCAATAATGCAGCATAGTCGGCCATGAGTAATAAAATTTCTGACCTCTGTGCAAGGCAAATTATTGATCCCTGTGCTAAAACGCTCCTGCCATGAGAGAAACTCAATTAGAAGAAAAACATATTTTGCCTTTACAGCCGAGGCCTTCAGAAATGGAAAACGGAGATCCAATAAGAAGCAGGAGAAAGTAAAAATGTCTCCGCTCTTACGTTTCCTTTAACGCTTTAATTTTCCATTTGACTATTTTTTAAGATTTTAATTAATTTCAGATTATCCTCGTTGAAACAAGACCCTGGACATTGGGTCATAAAGGACCAAGACACTGGAGTAATAGACCAAGACCTAGACTAAGTTTGCCTAGCAGGCTAGTGTGCCATTGTCTCATTATGCCAAAAAAAAATCTGAGCTTTACTGCCCTTTAAGAAGCCATTGATAATGACTTAAGAAACTTTTATTCTATAATTTGATCAAAAAGTAGGTCTTCCATAGCAGGGATCTCATAAGGCCACCTGGAATTCTTGCGCAAGCCACCGCTTGATCAAGTCAACAAAATGACCACTCCTTTAAGGATAGTTCAGAGCTTTTACCCTCTACCCGCTATAACACATACACACGTATGATTACTACATGTCTGCACTTGTTCCCTTCTTTGCTTTAGTGCGTCCGGTTTCTTCTGGCACAGAGAGGGTTACATTTCATTTTCTGGCTGGCTAATTCTTTTTCTTTCTAATCATTTGAAGTCATCTTCTTGGAATGTTATTTCTGTCCAGCAATACAGAAAACATCACACATCTGTGTCTTTCTCCTCAAGTAATATTACAAATGTTACCAAGGTCACGGAGAGAAACACAAGCTGGATACAGAAAGGTCCAGGGGCACAAAGAAAATTAAGGCATTAGTAGGAGACACCAAGGGCAATTATTTGCCTCGCGCAAGTGAAACTTCCAAAAAAAAAAGTGATTTCAGATCTTCCATTTTTATTGATGGTTCTGCTTTTTTCTCTGATTTATGAAATATCACTGAGAGTGAGAATAACACTTAATGGTGTTATCTGTAACATCAAATACAGAATCAGAAGATATCAGCGGGTCACAGTCAGGATAGCTTTATGCCGATCCCATGCAGGTTTATGCCCCAGCCCCTCTGTTCTCTGTTTTAGCCTCTAGGCTAGGAGGCTATTCCACTTATCTACTACCATCCCAGAGATTTTTCAAATCTCCTAGTTCTCCCTTATTTGCTTCATTAGGCGGTTTTGTGTCCTGCCTCTAGAAACCATGTGAAACGAGGTGAAAGGTGGGAGAGTGGCTTATTTTTTCATTATAAAACATAGCTATGAGAGAAAGGACGAGGATACAATGTGACTCAAATGCGCAAAGGCAATGAAATGGACGGCCAATGAAATCGCCAGGACTGTTTTACAAGATGGATCTGTTATCCAAGTATCATGTGTGCTCCAGTTTTTTTAGGTTGCAGCTTATCTACCAAAAATGCATTTATTTGAAAGAAAGAGTCACTAAAAGGATCCAGCCAGAGACAAAAATCATGTTTTCTCCATCCCGGAAAGGGAGCTCTAAATTGGAGCCCTGCCTAGGGCCCTATGTCATCTTTTTTTGCCCTGGGTAAGTTACTGCTTTTTGCGATGAACCAGTAAATAGATAAAAAAAGAGCCAAATAAAAGTTGCCCCCTTAGTTGCACATTTAATCCTTTTTTTTTATTTCTTATTAAATAATCATCCTTGCCAGAGCAGCTCAATACATCCTTTTGATGGCCAAAATCATTGGGAATTTCTATCATAGCCCTGACACACCACCAAAAATGTATAATAAAAGCATCACCAACTTTATTTTTACATAAAATACATATTGGAGGCCATCTTGCAATGACACTGGTGTATTTTACTGCATTGATACGGGGATTCTTTTACTGTAGGGGTTATTAAATCAGATTTCCGTCTCATTAAACTCCTCCCCCAGCCGCGTCTACTGAAGGTAACAGGCATTCTTACGTACAATTCTTGCACATGCTCAATAGACCTCCCACTGAAATCAATGGACCTAGCAGCAGCCAATCACATGCATGCTCTCCAAACACTAACAAATGGGGGCATTGATTATCTAACTCCAATGCAACTTTGAGGACTATACTGTTGGTTTAAACTTAGTTGCAGCTCTGGATTTTGTGAATATTCCCAGACTTCTTGGCTACATAAAGGTTTTGCATATGACAGTGCAGCTGAAAACGTAATAAATAGCTTTACAACAAATTTTATCTGCAGACTATCCAAAAATGTATGCTTTAAACCCAAATTATAAAGTTGAATATATTTTAACCAACTTATGTCTTAGTTTTAACAAATGGAAGCTCAGATACACATCAATACTGACGCAGCACCCCTTATAAGCAATATAACAGTTTTACTGCAAGCCGTGATTCCTCTTAACATTTTTATTGTATCATCTATTCCAAAAATCCATTCTTCAGATTTTTTTTTTCCTTCTTAACACAAGATTTTGCCATTTTGTTGTCAGCAGTAACCAGTCCTCTGGGGAGATTTTTATATAACATCCTACATATTAACTACCTGTTTTGAGCAATGTAACAATTCCAGTATGTTATACTTAGCAACAGTGATTAACTCTAACTTTCAGCAGGGTTTTTATTTGAAAGGCTCTCTTTATGCCAGTTTAGACTTGGCTCTGGTATACGATTTAGATTTAGATGCGTATGTAGCAGAAGCACAACTACAAGGGTCACAGAGGTCGCCGCAAACCACTTGTTCCTGACTCGTCATGCTGCTTCAAAATTATTAAAGGGTCCTTTCTGAATAATAGGGTATAATTGGGGTCATTGAAATGCTGCTGAATAAACGTGGAGACAATTAGATGCCTCCCTGATGGTATTGCATGATGAATGAGTATCTACCCAGCCTTGAGGAGACCATTAACTGACCAAATCCACAATTCCATTTGCAACCCAAACCTTTCTTGGAGCCCCCACCATGCTTTACTGTTGCCTGCAAATGCTCATTCTTGTACCGCTCTACATCCTTTCGATGAACAAACTGCCTTCTGCTACAGTCAAATATTTATATTTTTGACTCATCAATCCAGAGCACCTGCTGCCATTTTTCTGCACCCTATGTTTCTGTGTTTTCGTGAATAGTTGAGTCACTTGGCCTTGTTTCCACATCCAAGGTATGGCTTTTTGGCTGCAAGTCTTCCACATGACCAGACATCCAAATGTCTTCCATTTCTGACCAGACATCCCCAGATAGTAGTTGGGTATAACAGAGTCCCACAGTTTTCTTCCAATGCTGAGCTGATGGCACTGTTGGACGTCTTCCGATTGTTAAGGGCTTCTTCAAAAGAGCTCTAACAGAACATCTGGAAACCCCTCTCTGCCTTGCAATTTCTTCCTGGGAGAGACTTTGCTGATGCAGTATAACTACTTGTGTCTTGTTGCTGTGCTCAGTCTTGCCATGTTGTATGACTTTTGACATTAAACCATCTTCAGCAGTTTCACCTTGTTGGTGAATTTGGCTCTATCTCACCCAGTTTTATTCCTCCTACACAGCTTCTAATCCGTTTAATGATTGCATTTCAACCTACAAATTAAATTGATGACACTTTGTCTTGCTGGTACAACCACGGTAGTGAACTCCTCACTACGTGTCCTTAAAATGCGGCCCACCAGATATGAAATAGTATCCCGGCACTCAGCAAAGACCCGAGTGACGGGGCCGGGGCCTGCCCTGCATCAGCTCCCAGCCACGATTAATACCAAAAACTGGGAATCTGGGTATATTTATACTGTGGCGTTCTGCATTCTGATAGACAGAAACGCCGTGGAGTTTCATTTAATTGGGATTTTTAGCAGCCCATCGTGAAGAATTTAAGGCTGAGACTACAAGACAGCAAAGCATACGACATTTGGTATTTTGCTCTAAATGTTATTTTTGGTGCTGCTGCAGTACATATTATCATTGGCATATAATTATTGTCATCATATTATTTTTAATAAGGGGACAACCAATTATTAGATGGAGCTGGCAGGTTCTACAAAACACCAAAATAGCGGGCAGCAAACGTCAAGAAAATTAATTCTCCTAGTTCCAGATTTACATGTGTGAATGCTCGTTGTTTTTGTACGCAAATATTACATGACATTAAATCAATCGATTCAATATCTCTTCACAAAGTAAGAACAGCAGGAAACCGCAAGTCCTATCCGGATAATGTAAGCATTGCAGGAATGTTAGAAAATATATAAAGATATGGCAAGGTCCAGGTAACCTGCTTTCAAAGGGGATCTTTTTTAATTTACTTTACCAAGACAACGGTAGATAAATGGAGCAGCCATGAGAAATAGTAGAGGCCAATACTATGAGGGAATTAAAACATTCATGGGATAGACATAAAGTTATCTTGAATCTAAGACAAGATCAAGAACTGATTAAGGTTTGAGCATGAAAAATAGGCAGACTAGATGGGCAGAATGGTTCTTATCTGCCGTCAAATTCTGTGTTTCTTTATTGGCTGGATGGCTTTTGTTTCTCCAGGTCACTGTTACGTGCCTACATATGCGGTGCTCCTCTTCGCTACCTTCTTCTCGAGGAAGGATGAGACCCCCCTCCTCCTCACAGCCGCTGCTACAGCAACCTCCCGCCACGTTCCAACCGCAACAGCCAGTGCAGAGAAGAGGGAGATCCTCCTCCGTTTCACGACTGCCTCAGCGGCAGACTCCGCGGAAAAGAGGGAGACCCTCCTCCACTCCGCAGCCGCCTGCACCGGAACAGCCGCGCAGGAGAGGGAGACCTCCTTCCCTGCGGCAATCTGGTCCTGCAACTGAAGACTCTGTGCACCCTCTCGTGGTCAACTCCGGAACTACAGAGCTTTATAATGGGAGCTTACGCCACACACAAGATGGCCGCAGATCCTGACACCGGAAGTGATGTTTTGACTAATTTTGGCGCCAAACTGAATTCCACGACCCTTCCTTCCAATTCTTATTTAAACCTCCCCGTTTCCTATGATCCTTGCCCTCTGATGGTCGCCAATGCTTATAGTGCTGTCCTCACTGCGTGTTATCCTTGACAGTCCATGTATCCTGGCGTGTTATATGTTTATCCTGACTCCAGGTATTTTGACCTTGGCTTGACCGTTACTGCTACCCTTGGGTTCTACCTGACTCCAGTGTCTCCCACCTTGCCGAGCATGACACTGACTTGTAAAAATTATTGTAGGAAAGTATATCACTGGACAGCTGCATTTATTGCTAAGTCTGCATATTACTTGCAGGAAAATGTGTATTCTTTTACAGCTGATGTATGTGCGGCTGCCTGTCAGATACATGTGGCCACAGGCTAAAGGATGAGACCAGCTGGACAAGCAGCGACAAAGGTTTGCGTTGGACCGGTGTGCTCCATGGCCAGTCCAGCCGTAATCACCCTATGTGGAGTTTGGCTCTCACAGGCAAAGATCTATATCTTGAGTTCTCCACACCTATACCTATACCTATACCCAAAACTCATAAAGACACATAATGCTTGCAAATTTCACCTGGTCAGCAAATAGATAGATATTTGTATATACATTATGGTACAGAGTAACCTATTAGCAGATTTCTATTACATTATATAGGCTAATCAACCCATACAGACTTAGAAAGTTTCTCTACATTATTTAGAACTGAAAGGAATCACATAGAGTTTTCAAGAAAGGATATTTACATACAATATATACAGTATATATATACGGTATATACACACACTTTCAAAAATAGACACTCAGCGTGCAGTTATTTTGTTGATATTGCAGCAGTCAGATGGTTCTGTGAGACAGATTTCTGGGCTCCCTATCAAGACTATTTCAGTGGCAAGTAATAGTGGTCTTTAGACTTTATCTTTAACCCCATCACTGCTGAAAGTATTTTTGGTCTCAGGTATTCTTCTCATTAACCCCTACATTGCTATCTACTTCCCTGAACTTTTGTCAACTTGCTTTTCGCCAATAAAGGAACCTCATCGCACGAATGATATTTCTGGTGATTTCCAGCATCTCGATATCCTCACCCTTGATCCTAACAACACCGTGGACCCGTACAGGTCTTACACACAGGACAGATAACATCACCAAGGGCGTTTGTTACAAGTCTTGATAGAAAAGCTTCTAATATTCATTCTTTGACGGCCAAACTGGAACATTCTGTAAAGAGTGACAATCCGCCTAAAAGATCACAATTCAGAACGAATAGCTGGTTCCTTATACTCCCCTAATTGAGAGAATAAATCCAGATGATTCCTTACATAAAAGAAGAAGAAAGAATATGTAGATAAAGAAATATAGGCACCCAAGTTGGGCTCCGTCAAGACACAGCGGCTCCTCCTGCCTGTGTTTCTCCAGTAGAATGTGCTTTATTGCCTACCATCTGGATTATTTTCCCCAGGGGAACTTTATATGAAGAATTCATCAGAAGCTTCTGAACAAACCTTGATGTGTATGTACATCAGAAAAGAATTAATTGATGTTGATACACAAAAGGAAAGATAAAATAGCGGGGCTCCTTTTGTAACCAGAAGAATGTGTAGTCGAATACTGGTAATATTCAATTTTTTGGTATAAAGCAGATGAAAAAAAAATGTTAGGATCAATATATATATATATAAAGACTTTTCATGAACAAATTGTATAGGAAATCTGTCGGGGATATGATTCCAAAAAATGCAAATATATTGATCAATTCTATTCTACATGCTAGGTTAATCGATACAAGTTCTTACTTTATTTTTTTCTCTACACATATTGCACATATTGTTTGTCTAGGGCACTAGAAACATGGCCAGCCCTTTCAGTCCATCACAAAGATTCTTGCACTGACTCACAAAAGGTAGTAACTGAATGGTACTATTATTGCACATTAAGCGAACCATTACTTTAATGTAAGGATGTTTTACATCACTGAGAGGGTGGTAGATAAGTGGAACAGCCTACAAGACCAAAGATTGATTAAGGTTTAAATCTTTATAGCAGGAAAAATGGAAAGACTAGATAGTAAATAAATTCTGAATTAGGGGGCATGCATTCATGTATTATGATATGTATGTATGTAGTATGTATATATGTAGTATGCTGATATGGTACGATATAACAGTATGAAAAGCCCAAATGCGTGCCTAACTAGATAGATAGATAGATAGATAGATAGATAGATAGATAGATGGAAAGATCTATATACACTATATGGACAAAAGTATTTAGACACCTGATCATTACACCAACAGGGACATTTATGACACCACATTCTAAATATATAGACATTAATATGAAGTTGGTCCCCCTTTGCAGCTATAACAGCTTCCACTCTTCTGGGAAGGCTTTCTACAAGATTTTGGAGAGTTTCTGTGGGAATTTTTGCCCATTTCTCCAGTAGAGCATTTTTGAGGTCAGACACTGATGTTGGATGAGAAGGCCTGGCTCTCAATCTCCGTTCCAGTTCATTCCAAAGGTGTTCGATGGGGTTGAGGTCAGGGCTCTGTGCGGCCGGCCAAGTTCTTCCACACCAAACTCATCCAACCATGTCTTTATGGACCTTGTTTTGTGCGCTGGGCGCAGTCATGCTGAAATAGAAAAGGGTCTTCCCCAAACTGTTCCCACAAAGTTGGAAGCAGTCCATTGTCCATTTGCTGTATATATTTCTATATATTCATACATATACATATTTTCTTTTCATTTTCAGAGACTAATACGATTTAATGTAAGAATTCCTATTGATTGTTCATATTGATGTTCTTTTTTGGCCAAAACCTTGAGCATGATAGAATATCGATTTTCATAACCAGTTATATAACAATTCCCTGTCTGCGAATGCAAAATCCTGTACATATTCCTGTGTTTATTCATCTGTCAATGTTTTCTGATTTCTTAATTCCCGCTGCACATTCTGCGGAGAGTCTCTTGTTTGCAGTGGTAATATCACGTCTTTGCAAACTTTGCTTTTGAAATTTGATCAAACAATTGAGAAGTATTAACAAATATATTCATGTGCTACACTTACAAAGACTGACATATATTTTGGTTACTAACTGGAACCAGATAAATGGTCGTAACCCTTTGAATGCCAGAAGAGTTTCCACCTGGGGGTGAAAATGGGAAATTTAGTAACAAGTTAAAATCTTGGAAAAATTCCAATATAATAGAATTCTATAATTGTAAGCAGTCCTTAAATGATAGCTGGATACTGGTACAGAAGGAGAAGATGGACCTGATCTAGTGAGCTTACAATCAGTTAAGTAGCGGAGTGGGAATGAGCAAACTGTTTAGGTGAGGATGATTTTGTTGTGAGGGTGCAGAAGTCAGTGGGATGGAGATCTCAAACGAAAAGGAGAACTGATGGGTTTTTGCAGAACACATGTTGGGGTGTTAGGAGGAGAGGCTCTATGCCTCACTGAACGGGTGGGTTTTTTGGTAAGCATTGAAAGTTAGGAGGCAGTGTCAAAAAACACAAGAGAATTCCAGAGAATAGGCCCAGCATGGGCAGAATCCTGGATACATGAATGGGAATGGGAGAAGAGAGAAAAGAGAACAAGAAGACACAGAACAAAAAAAAAGCAGAGACACGGCAGCCGAGCTGCAAGGTATGGAAGCAGAAGTGTCATCAGAAAAGGTAGGGAGACATTCAGAGAGTGTAGGTAAATGAGAGTGTGAGCGAGAGTCTGAGAGAGTGTGAGAGTAAATGTGGGTGTCAGATAACAAGTTTAATCTCTGAATCTAAAACCCACCCCCTGATCTTTGTTGGAAACGAAGGGGCACGAAACAGACTTTGTTGTCTGAAAACGAATGGGTCAAAAACAAACCAAAAAAATGTGTCCGAATGGTTTCTGGCCCATTTGCACATGTCTAGTAGACAATCTGGAGTGATGTGTTGTGAAGGACGTTTCTGCAGCCATGTTCTAAATGTTGACTGATCACCATGGCAACTATGGGAATGCTTTTACTGATTTCTTCACATTGGGAACCAATATTGTTCTTTACAAATGTCTTCCGCACATGGCTAATATGTTTCAGGAGACATCTGATATGGTTTCCATTAGCAATTAAATTGGAGTAGTGTAAGCCCGAACTGGTGATGACGCAAATTCCTCCTCTTGTATTTTGGTCCTTATGTTTTCTTATGCTGTTAATAAGCCTGTCTCGGCTCTTTGGTAGCCCATCTTCAGTTCACCCACGTCCGTTCGGATCTATAACTTATCTTTGTTTTCAACATTTTTGTGTTCTGAGCTCTTTTCAAGCAGTGACAATACATAAATTTCATAGAGATCACACACTCGCCTTTATTATTGCTATAAATGTGTATTTTTGATAAACGCTCGAGCTCCATGTAAAACATAAAGTTTTATTTATAGCCATTTTGGCATTGGCGCTTTAATTTTAATGAGCAAATCCCAACAAATGATTCTCTCGTGGTAAGACTGATTCCAATAACAAGTCTTTTAAAGACTGTCACATAGCATATTGAGTTTTTCATTTGCTTAAACACTTAATAAAGGTGTTACTTTTTAACAATCCAGCTGTCACATTCTGTTGTATTACATTTTATACTATCTCAGAATTCACATTCCAACAGCTAGTTCTTGTTTAATAATAACGACGATCCAATATAACTTAATTTATTATCCCATAATTGTTTTTATATGTAAATGAGGGACTCTTTTTTTTTTCTTTTTCTCAATAAAGTGAAACTTTTTGAGCATTTTCCATAAATACTTGAGCAGTTTTGAGCATAAAAGAGAAGTAGACTTTATATTGTTAGTCCGGTCTTTCTCCCTTGGCCCATACATCCACTTTGCCTGTTATTTATATGGCGCCATTGAATTCTGAAGTGTTTTATACTGGAAAACAGGACATAACGTGTAGTGTATCGCAATCTGGACCTACAGAAAAAAAAAATGTGAATGGATTCTTTTAGATTGTAAGCTTGTTTGGACAGTACCCCCATCTTTTGTTCTGTAAGTCCAAATTCTTATGTCCTGTTTACTCATTGTTCAGTGCTGTGGGATAGGATGGCGCTATATAAATGAAGAAATAATAATAAAGCTGATGCAGGGCAGAGGTGTATTTACTTGCCCGCTTAGGCTTGACCGAGGGCAGCACCCCAGTCACCCCCTCCACAGTTGCCGTCCTGACTGCGGAGAGCACCAGAAAAGGATGTCACATCTTGGCGCTCCATGTCTTAAATGTATTAAGTGGCTTATAATGCAGTCTTTGGAGGCCATGCTGACTCGGCACAGTCCTCCACAGTGGGGCACAGTGGCACACAGAGGGGCTGATTGCCCAAGTGGTTATCTGCCCCACAGTTTTGCTGCAGGGGGACTTCTGCCTTAGCTAGAAGCCATTGATGGTTTGACACCCCAAATACCCTCAAAAACCTATCTTTTCTCTATGTTGAGTGCCGGAATAAGACATAACATCTCATAGCTCCATTTTAGAAGGATGCCCACCCGTGAGTAAAGATATTATTGAGGTTGTGCTGGCCGGATACAAATCTCCAGGGTTCCCTAGTCGTTCCATCAGTGCTCCTGGGAGCCTAATGACCAACAGGGCAATCGGCTCTCAGTTTTGCAGCAGAGGGGCTGCTGGCCGATAGCAACACAAACTCACCGGATACGTTGCTCCAGCGTCAGACTGGGTGCCGCAGCGTGTGGCCGCTGGCTGTATATCCCCGGCCACATGGGCATAAAAACGTAGCATGCGGCTGCGCATATCCAGCTGTCGGCGCACACTTATGTCATCAGGTGGTGGCTGGACTAAGTGCCAGGGCCCCCTTGCCGTTGCCAATCTGGCCCTGGTTGCCACCTAAAGCCATGCCACCCTTGGCCACTGATCCAAGATACTTCAATAGTACGCAAGCATTCCAGCTTCAGATGTCCTTCTTCAGATATACCTGGCACTACTCCATAGTCTTTGAACTGAACTTGTAGGGTAAGAAGTTAGAACTGCTTTGGTGGAACTGTGACGGGTTCACCTTGACTGCCTGGAAGTTCATCATTCACACTTCTATCCAGCGGTTATGAATTGAGTGATATATTACACAGCCTCTGGATTCTCTCCTGCATTTCAATTAATGAACACAATTTACTGTAATCTGTGGGCATGGAAAGAAAAGATTCCGTCTCTGGGTTTATCATCACAATAGTTTTTCTCTGTACTTTGTCTTCGTTGCATTTTCACGGAGGAGGATTTATCAAAGTTTTGGGTCCTAAGTTTCTAAGCAACAGTCTGTGAACTATGAAATACTGCAGTGCTTGTAAAAAACATTATAGAAAACAAAATCCCCATATTTCCACATCACGGATACACTCCCATGAGCTAGCGCAATAAATCAGTTCTATGGTTTGCTCTATACTGTCAGACAGTGAAGTTAATTGGCTGTGCCATATCTATTACACAGACAGCCAGCCAACTACTTCATGCTTAATTTTCAGTGGGCAGCATGAATCAGAATACACGATTCGACATAAAAACTAATGTTGCATTCTACGTGTTAAGATATTGCCGTCTTTTGATACATACTGTTTTTTTTATTGTCATTGCATAATAAACAAATATGTTATTGAAGTTTTAGAATTACTGAAATAAAGCATCGGAAAGTGCTACATATATTTTGGACCCATAACATGTTCTACCTCTTTGAAGATTTCACAAAGTTATGCAGGGTAGTGTTGGGGGGGGCATGTAAAGTGAAGTGGCCCCCTCCACCATAACACACATACTCACTCTAACACCCATGCACTAATGCACACGCATGCTTACTCTAACACAGAGACACACACTCGCCTTGTACTCCTTCTTTAAAGCAGCTCCTGCATGGTGTGAGCTGTCCCACTACCACTGAGGGGTAACATAGCATAGCCATGGTGCCCCCCAGGCCAACCCGCCCCTGGATGCTGTTTTATATATTCTAAGTATGAGCATATCACAGTGTTCAACAGCCCGGGAACATGCATTCTGTTATTCTTCTAAATGTTTTTCTCTGTTACATAAATATGTCTTGAAGTCACATTCCAAAGTCTTGGTCCCACATCTTAAGATCATATGTCATATGTTTTTCTCCTTCATATGATGGGATAATAGGGTATAATATAAATATATATATTTTTTAAAAAAATATTTAAGGATTTAGAACACTCTGATTTCCTGCCATGTAAGTGCATGGTTTGGACAATGTTAGTTGGACAGCTGATGAAGTTGATCGGGAACATACAGGGGGCTTACAGACAGGGCCGGCCCGACAATGGAGCCAAGTGGGGCAACCGCTCCAGGCGGCACTTTTGAAGGGGCGGCACCCTTTTTTTTTTTTTTTAAAGCGAAAGAGAGGGGCGCCGAGTGGTTTTCGCTTACCAAGCTGTCAGTACCCGCTCGGCGCCCCTCTCTCTCTCCTCTGCGGCGAGTCTCCCTGTTCGTTCTCGGTGCCGGCTTGTAATGCTGAGTGCCGGAAGATTTCCGGCGCTCAGCATTACATGCCGGCACCGAGACCGAACAGGGAGACTCGCCGCAGGACTGCTGAAAGGTAAGTACAAGAGGGGGGGGGTTGGTGGCAGGGACGATAAGGGAAGGGGGGGCGGCATTTTAAAATTCGCCCCAGGCGGCATTTTACCTTGGGCCGGCCCTGCTTACAGAGCTTTTCATTTCATATTTTATATTTGTATAAGTTTATACAGGCATCTTGCTGGTGAGGAAGAAACATGGTTCCATGAGTGAAGGCTTGAATCATTCTATGGGAAACGCTGCATTGGCTATACCTCTTTAAACAGTGAATAGCTATAATTATAAAATACATTTTAAACTATGCCCTGAAATGCCTATTTTTTTAACAGTACGATATTATGTCCAGAGGTCAGGATTAGTCCAGATTGTGCCAAAAGTTGAATTTCATTAGAATGAGAAATGTAAGATTCACCCTTGGCCGAAATTCAAGTAAACACAGTCAATCTAATGGCTGCAAATCATTCCCAGAACTTCTTAAATGAAGTGGGATCCAGACCAAGGTTTTGAAAAGGAGAACAAGTAAAGAATGATGAGGAATGAAGATTAGTTAACTGCAGGGTGCTAAATTCCAGGCCTCAAGGGCCGAGTTGTTCCTCAATGTCCCTGCTTAACCTCAGGTGACTCAGTCAAAATTACTAAGCCTTAACACACCTGAATTTCCGCAGATATACCCAGAGATTATGTCTCGCATTTACCCTGGAGTTTGACATTGTTGGTGTGGTGCTTGCATTTTGCAAACATGTATGCGGAGACAATCAAACATAACTCCCGACGGTGCCAAATTTGCCAGCACAGTCCGGTTATCTGTCACAGCAAGCGTGCCATTTCTTCAGATCCTGGAAAGCTGGTAAGTATGGAATCAGGTGAGAGGTTTTTAGGTTATATAACACCTGCATCAAAAGGAAAGTACATCTGAAAAAGAAATACATGTTCTTGAGGCTGAGAAAGCGGTATATTGTCTGCGATTGAAAGTAGAGAAGAGGATTAAAGGGAAGACTCTCTGTTGTGCTTTAAAGGCTTATATTAATACAGTATAGCACTGAAACATCAGTAATGACTCTTGTTGTTATGTGATATTATTTACTTTATGTGCAGGGCTAGAAGTTAACCCCTAGAAGGAACCCCTAAAAAATCTGGAGGGGGTAGCATTTTTTCCCCCTTCAGATACCCCCTCCTTTCTCCCCATCAGATACCTCTTTTCTCACTATCCCCTACCCCACTTTCTCCCCATCTTTTTTTTGCAAACAAGTACAATAATACATAATTTGAAACACTGGTAAAAATATTGTACGTTTAATACATTACATGTAGGAAAAAACAAAAACATTTTTAAATTTTGAAAAATTGGACCCTAGGTAAGCATTTCCTTGGCCCTGCTCCACGCTCCCTAGCATGCAATCACTCCCTCTACTCCTACACCAAAAAAAATATTTGCCACACTGACTGCAGATTAGGGGTTGACTGTGAGAGTCAGTGCAGTGTTCCCTCCTTCTGACCCTACCGTGACATTGAGAGGTCCTCTCCCCATAATCATCCCCAGAGTCCCTTTGTCCCCTCATTCACTAAACCATACCTCTCTTTTACTTACTCCCTGTAGTTCAGGTATAAATAAAAAAACAACACATGTAAACAGCACTTGCATGTATAGATCAACTGAATAAGACATACAAACCCTATATTTGCAGGTATACAATTATAATTGTAATGTATGGAAACATAGCATAGTAGGTATAGATCAACAGAATAACACACAGACCCAGCTTTGCAGGTATAAATCAACTGGAAATCAAATGTAAACTCAGCATTAAAGGTATAGATAACTCCCCTAAATTACAGGCATAGATCACAGGTTGCACACCACAAAGGCCAGCCTTGGCATCCACACTGCCCACATAGCACCAGACCAGCGCCCAGATTACACAGATTACAGTCCAGATTACAGTCCTGAGTGAGCCAATTTTAGGGAGGGAGGGAGAGGGTAGATCGTGAGAAAGGGATAGATGGGTTGGGGGTGGGGGGGCCTTAACAGATTCACACAATTTACCACACATTAGTTAATTCATTCACTCTCTCTCATTCTCACTTTTTATTTCAATATTCTTACTATCCCCCTTTCTTACTTTCTATGCCCCTTTTCACACTATCTACTCCCTCTCCCCCTTTGCAGTTCACTTACCTGAAGTCCTGTGGTGGGAGTGTGATACCTCTGTCTTGCTGCTCTGCACGTGGCTTCACTGCTGAGTGCCGGGATATGATGTCATATTCCAGCGCTCAGCATTAAACACTGGCACCAAGACAGAGGCCTTGCGCTCCCGCCACCGCAGTCAGGGCAGCGCTGAGGCGGGTGGCGCCAGAGAGCAGAGAAGACAGAGGGGCACCGAGCATTGCTTAACTCTTTCATGAGCGACCACTCAGTGCCCTTCTCTCTCCTTAGTCTGGGTGCCGTACAGCGTTTGGATTGGGGGGCACACAGGGAGATTTCTACGGCCCTGGGGGGGGATTTCTTCATTATTGCCCCCCCGCATGATTTCCGGTCCCCCCCATAATTTTTCCTCATGATTATCACCCCCTGGTTCTTACGCCCATGCCTGTTACATGTTACAAACTATATGAACATATAGTTCATTCTGTGGGAATGTTCGAGCATTTAGAGCATTTGTGAGGTCAGCCACTGATGTTGGATGAGAAGGCCTGGCTCGCAATCTCCGTTACAGTTTATCCCAAAGGTGTTTGATGGGGTTGCACTGCTCCAGAGTCTAGTGGCGGCGTGCTTTACACCACTCGATCTGACGCTTGGCATCGTTCTTGGTGATGTGAAGCTTGCAATAATACCACTTATTTAGTAGGGATGAAATTTCACGAACTGACTTATTGCAAAGGTGGCAACCTATCCCAGTACCACACATCTCTGAGCTCTTCAGAACGACCCATTTTTTTCTCTTTAGGAGGGGACCGCAATCTCTGAGCCCCTCTTTCCTCCCCTGATGCCCCTCATTTCTAGAAGCTCAGAATTTTTGCTGGGTTTGAGTGCCTCACAGTCCTCTACAACCCTAAAAGCCACAACAACGTGGAAGGAAACAGCAGAAAATGTGTTCCCAAAGGAAAGTCCGTAAGTATAAAATGTTATTCTTCCAAATGTTACGACATGGACAGCTTTTGCAAAGTCACGTAAAAAGTGTCAGTTGAAATCTTTAGAGTTATGATGAAGCATTCAGGGATTTAAAGGGCAGATTACTGTTAGGGGCAATAACTCCCACCCCATTTATAACAATTTCCAACAATTTGGTTTTAATCAAGCAGCTCATGTCCAATGAGAGGTGGAATTATTATGTCATCATTGGCTTTTGGGCTAGAGTTTTTGGCTGGTTCTGGGACACCTGGGACGGATTCTGTATGATATTATTAATTAAGGTTTTTAAACCTTGGGTTCCGTATTTGGCAATTTTATTCTGCTAAAGTCTGACTGATGATTATTTTAGGAAAATACTAATAAAGCGTCTTTATATAGAAATATATAATGCAATACCTATTAACTGTATTCACCATTAATGGTCCAAGTGGTAACAAAGACATTTAAACATAGAATTTCATGGCAGGTTAAGACCCATTCGGCCCGTCTAGTCTGCCTAGACATATTTCTTAGTTTTTTGGTGAGAAATGAACACAAGGAGAAGATTCCATCCCTCGCTTTGTATCATTTCACATTCCAATACAACTTTGTATAAATCTAAAAAGTCAGCGTGTGCATCTGTAACATATTTTGGAACTATAAACCGTTAGCCTATTTTCTACTCCATAAACTATATTCTTACATTGTGTCATTTTTCATTTTCGGACGGGTCTTCTTGAATCTAAAAGCAATTTTAAACTCCTTCCTTCCCTGAACTCTTGATCCGCCAGCACGTAAGGAGCGGTCTTTTTGTATCGAAAAATCCCAATTTTTTTTTTAGCTTCGTCAAACAAAAGAAAGTCAGTTTTAAAGTAAAGGCGCTGGCTTTCCTTTTTTTTTTTTTTTACGCTCGTATGCCATCTTGAAGAAATTGAGATCAGAGATTTGTGCACAGAGCCTGCCGAAACTACACAATACTCCAATGAAAAACAACAGTAATTGGAATAAGCTGTATCCCACAGATGTTATGTGATTAAAAATGACCGTTATGTACAAGCACAGCTGTAGTCTTGGATCGGTTCCACTCTTCGCGTGCCGCACACAGTTACCATCACAATGACGGCTTTAATAAGTGATTAAGGAGGGATGCGCTCAGCTAAAAGTGTTGTCAGCCAGCACTCAAGTGGTTAAACTCTATACATTTAGCTGTGTTTATGTATCTTACTGATCTATCTTTAGTATCGACTTTTTTTTAAAGGGACACTCCAGCCAATGTATGCCTTTATATTTACATGGCCCCTTGCCTTATGCATTTGCCCCTTTGCCCACTAGCAGCTTTTTTTCCACGCATACTGGCTGGCTTAGCAAATGTTTTGGGGGGTCGCCATGTGCATGGGTGGAACGAACTCCTATTGATTTCAATAGAAGTGCGTTCCTGCCACTGATTGGCTGCTTCAAGCAGCCAATTAGTGATGAGAATCGCCAGACCATGGAGGAGACGGGGAGCTGCAGCTCTGGTGGCTTTTTTAATAAATCTTAAGTCTCATGTTAAATGTATCCGTAGATTTACTGCCCAATACAATGTTAAAGGTCACCATCGTATCGGAGGTTTTAGGTCCTCCATGTTGGCGTGCTGGGCTGATAAAGTGGTGCTGGCTTCAAATAAAGGGCATGAGTTACAGAGTGAAAAGACAGGCAGTAGGTGCAATAGGGCATGAGTAGGAGAAGCATGTTACCATCTCATTGCCCTTTGAGGGAAATCAAAGGATGTAAAAAAATCAGCTATGGGGAGCATCTGGCCGCTATCCAGAGACGTTCCATGTACGGATCTCATCAAGAAAGTGAAAAGCTGAAATTTGATGATAAATATCTAGCACGTGGAACCCGCTTTTGGAAGACGTGACATTAGAGAGACTTTACGGCTAATAATTCTTGAATTTCGAATCAAGAGATACATGCAGAATGTCCAAGTGATGGTTCCATAACTCTGACTCAATGTAACCCACCTTGTCTTATAAACATAGAATGGGCTAGGGGTAGAATGTTTGTTTTGGTCACAAATGGGCTTCTGGTAACAGGCACAGTTTGTTAAAGCAGGAGGCACACATGAAATAAATCATTTAACATTACATACGCTTCTTGTTCCTAGAAGGAGCCAGCAGTACTAACTACTAACTAACTACTTGCTTGTGCAAATTGTGTTGCAAATTATGATACCCCACATAACAGACAGGGAGTTGGATTACTTTAAAGAGGCTTGTTTGTCCCGATGGGTACCACTTATAAGCAACCACACTGGTTTTCTACTGATCTTTAACAACTAACATTGATATCCTTGTCTGATTCTGTATTAGCGAGATTATTACAATAATCTGAGATTATTTTCTGCAATTACATTATAATAGCTCCTGTTTAACGGCGGAGCTTTTGACATGTTGAACAATATCTTTGAAACGGTATTGTTTTCACTTCAAAGGGACCCGCTGGCTGAAAGCAGATAATAACGATATTTGCATTACATTAGGTAATTATAAGTGGAAATGCAGTATTGATTAGATAAATGCCAAATCTTATACATTATTTAATTTATCTTTCCTATCAATATTTAATGTAATGCGTTATCTAGTCCTAATAAACATCCAGGCGCTTTAGGAAATTGAAACAAATATTTATACAACGTTGGGCTTTAGGGCTGGTCTGTCCGTAACGTTACACAGGACGGGCCACCATTAGAGGGTACAACCAACATGAAGCCCATCTTCTAGTGAGACCCTAATTCCCCTCCATAGACCCTTACCAGGAATACCAGCGCTGAAGAGAACCTTGAGGATTGATAATGTTGGGCTCTAAGTTGACTCTGGGCCCAACAGTTTATGATGGTGACCTTGTTCTTGAGTCTCCAAGCTTCAGGGGATGCACTTTTCAAGCCAACCCATGCCAAAGGCAAGGAATTCTATTAATGATCCAATGATGCAAGTTTCACAAGTCTCACGGTTTACCAAGTTCACCCCAAAAAATCTATGGGCCAGTAGATGTCATTGTGCTGACTCAATATATATTATTTTAACCGATTCAACTTTACAAATACACAAAGGGATATAATGCATCGTGAGCCGGCATTTTGCCTTTAATCTGTTTTAGGTTGGTTATCGTTTTATCCTTTCACTGGTATGTTTGTTACCGTGTATATCCATGTGACATCCTCCAAAGGTTTTCCGCTCAGTTTGTATACTCCGATTTTGAACAATTTGTTCTAGATATTATGCTAAACTAATGCAGCCGTGGGGTATTGAATTTGACAAATAGATGTTCCCTGTATCTTGTTAGAATGGATTATTATGTGAAGATTCGGGTCATGTAGACGGCTAAAGGTCCTGCACAGTTCATTCTTCTGTGATTTTATGACCTGATTTTGTCATTATATGTTGTAGTTTCATAACTCATAATGAGCTAAGTCAACTACGGCTAGACCTGCTATTCCTCACCTACATACCCTCATTATACAGGAATTATTCCTTTTCTTTTTAAAGGGGGCTCCATTAAATTGTTTTGCTTTCATAATATGATGGACAGCTGTATATTAGCCATTTTTACCTGTTCTAGTCATGTTATCTGAGGCCAATCTACCAGACAAACAACCTGACTACTGGCTGCCTGTGGGAATCAATAGAGTGGCTCGGTCTTAATCACTTATCAGGACGTTCTGACTTACAAAAGTCTATGGGGAAACATATTTCTTTAGCACTGCCATTAAGAATCAGCTCAGTGTGGTGTTTGAGCAGGAAGAGTCATCCAACATATCACATGACTGACGGCAATGGCGGCCTCCAGGTCTGCAGCTAAAGGACGTTTATTGGAAGAAAATGAGATAAAAACCAAGTTTTGGCCAATACCGACCTATGTTACTGTATACAGTGCAGATTTTATGAAGAAGGAAAATATTCTTTCCTTGGGATTTACCCTTTAAGTTATCCCGCTCGTCCTAAAATTCTACTTTCTCCCTTCTTAAATGTTTCTTTATTTACACTCGGGGCCTTTAATATTAAGAGAAGATGCTTAACTAGCTGAGTTTAATTCAATTTCAAATTGTAGGACCAGTTGAAAAGCTGACCCTTTACAATATTGTTTTCCCGCTGCTGTCAAGTCAAGTCTCACCCTGGTCTAGGCAGTGAAAAGTGGGCATCTTTTTTACTTTTGGGATTTTTTTCCCCTCCCCTGTCAAGTAACTTTTAGTATATGAAGCATCTCAAACACAGTTACATTGTTACACTTATTAAGACATGTTTTTTTAGTTGATAGAGACAATTTAGGTGGTGACCATATGCTCTACTAATTTGTAGATATTCCCTACAAACAACTATATTCACCAGATTATAACACATTATAACTTTTCATGGCTTTACTCTGTGATTGGGGATTCAATTCCCTTTTGTGTTCCAACCAGGGCCTTGGGTCGGGATGGATCCATTGGACCCAGGCTGCACTTAATGAGGGGCAGCATTGCCCCATCAGTCCCTCGCTCAGCAGTGGATCCATGGAGGGACTGACTGATGGAGGTAAGTGTGGCCCCAGGAAAGCTCTCCCTATTGGTGCTCCATCAGTCCCAGCACGTCCCAGTCACATGATATGATGTCATTTCCCGCCACTCAGATGTAGGCAGCACGTGAGGACCACAAGGGAGCAGCAGATCTGGCTGATAGGCTGCCCTCTCCTGAGCTAACAAAGGTAGGGGTGTGTGTGTAAGTATGTTAGCGTGTGGCTATAAGTATTTTAGAGTGTGTGTTAGTAAGTATGTGAGTGTGTGTTAGTATGTCAGTGTGTGTGTTAGTATGTCAGTGTGTGTGTTAGTAAGTATGGGAGTGTGTGTTAATATGTGAGTGTGTGTTAGAATGTCAGTGTGTGTGTTAGTAAGCACGTGAGTGTGTGTTAGTATTTCAGTGTGTGTGTTAGTAAGCACGTGAGTGTGTGTTAGTATTTCAGTGTGTGTGTTAGTAAGTATGTTAGTGTGTGTGTATTTTTTTTAGTATGTATATAACTCACCAGACACAAGTCTGAGAAAAATATATGTGTGGTAACATAATTGGTATGGGTATGGTTTGGCTGGAGGGATTTGGAAATAATTCTGGTGGATTTATTTCACTTTAGGGGGGGCAGCATTTCATTCCTTGTCCTAGGCAGCTGTTTTGGGCCAACCCTGGTTTCGACATTGGTGGAAAGTTTATAAGTGGCAACATTCACAAGGACACCTTAGGGTTCTTTGGATCAAGAGTAGGAAGGTTAGGTAGAAGGGTTGAACTTGATGGAATTAGGTCCTCTTTCAACCTTATGTACTATGTAACCGACAATTGTGGAATATAGTCAAACACAAGAGTAACTGCAGAGGTAGCGTAGCTAGCGTACAAGCAAAATCATCTTCATAACGAGTCCATCTAATGCAGAATATTTTGCTAATGTTTCCAGGCTTGGGTATTGATCTGAAAAATTGATTTGTCGTTCAGTGCAAGAACATAGGCATTAGGTGATGACCGTGTGAGTCCTCAACATGCAAGTCTTGGTTTTTGCTTTCATGTTCTTTCATGTTCTGCTATCCTCTTTCTAAAAACTTGTTGAGCAGATGTAAATCCTGCTCATGCTCTTGGTAATAATCGGTGGTATGTAGAAAACACCGATATCTTATACCAAGCGGTCTCCCTATCTCTAGGAACAGCTTGAAAATAACCATATTCTTCACCGTCATGAAGAAGAACAGGTAGTAAACAGGAATATACTAATATTTGGCTTTCCAAAGAGAAAAAAAAAAAAAGATTACAAGACCCAGAATTACTTTTTGATGCCTCGTAAATGCATTTCAGAAAAAAAACATTATTTTCATTTTGTGAAATGAGAAATTTCGTTGTATATTTTTATACTCTGCGTTTCGTCAGTAACAGCGCTGCCGGAATTGAAAACAATCTAGAGCATCAATTTGATTCTCACGCTGCGCGCTATTAGCTCGGTGCACTCATTGTACACTGATATGTTATCTGTGAAGTGTTGTTAACACTTGGCTAAACTTGTTTGGTAACTTTATTACATCTGATGGAAATCTATTTATGTAAATAGGTTTTTTTAGCCTCCTCGGGCCTTTTACATTCTGAAGCTAATAAAATTACAGTTTGCGGGGACCAACATTTCTCATCCCGAGATAATGCATTAAATGTTTCTCAAGGGTACAAAATCTTCTCCTTTTTGGTTCATCTATTTGCAACTTTTATTTTATCCCAAATCACCGGCAGGAGACTCTTAGAGTCCTGATTTCTCCTCTATAATCTATTTTTTTGCAAATTTTCTATTTATCAGTATGCTAAAACCTGTGAAATGATGTTTATTACAGTAAAATGTATTGCAATCCATGCAGATATCCATTGAGAAATGAAAACACAGATGTAGCGACTATACTGTTCCTTTAAGTTCATTTTTGTGATCGATTATTTGTTTAGAAGATACGAGGCAAAGGGAGAGAGAGCGATAGTACAAATAGATTAGCCACCTTTTGCATAGAGCTCAGCTTTCCTTATATAGTCATTTCTTACACCAAATATTGTCAAAACTATTGTGCTTATTGGAAAGCCTATGCTGTAGTTAGTGTTTATGAATGAATTTAGTTCTGCTAAATGATGTGAAAGTAATCCCTTTAAGCATACATTAGAGAGATATAAGGTTATACTGAATAGAAGAAAGCCAAAGACCAAGTAATGTCTGAAGCTTTGCAGCATTTACTATAATAAAGAGACAGGCTAGGTGGGCTAAATGGCTCCTATCCAGCGTCAAATTTTGACATTTCTGCTAATAAAAATATTTTTTTTCTGAAGTTTGATCCCTCTAGGATTACCTTCTAATATTCCACCGGTAGAGGATAAAGGACTGCAGAGCCCAACGATTAAACGTCAGAAGGGTCAATACCTGCCAGGCTCAGTCTAAAGCTGGGGCATTTAAAATGTACACTGCCCCAGCCACTGGCAGAAATGCAGAGTATGGGTATCTGATCATGCCCTCAAAGTAATTCCTAAGAGCAGAAGCATTTGACCCGGGTTACATGCAAGGCATTAGGAGAACCTCCATGTGTTGGCCCATTGGTGGTTCCATGGGTGGCTCATTGTTTTTAATTTTGCTCAGTACAGACCGAGCCCATAGACGAGGAAAAGGGCACAGGCACCGGAGGCCACAGGAGGACCTGAGCACAGACCTTTTTTTGAGAGCGAGCATGAATGAAAGTTCAATGGTTATAACTGTCCTCTCTTGAGCTCGCTTTATTCCCATGATGTCTGTTACAGCTTGTGGACGTCAGGCAGCCGCTATCAAAACGCAGGAGACTTCCGGAACTTCCAGGAGAGTTGGGATGTCTGTATTTGTTTAGCACTGACCCCTATTCCATTGTTACCTACTATTTTATATATGTAAATGCTATGAAATATTGTGTTATATGTATATATATAGTTTTGAATGAAAGCTGATTCTCCTAAAGTAAAGGCAATAATATTATTTTAAAGAGTGAGAGGGAAATCACAGTTAAACAAAGACTAAAAATGCTTTGGTCCTTAAGGGGTTAAAGGGAAAAAATAAATATAAAAGAGTCTGTTTTATGTCACACTCTCGCAGGCCAAGTACACACAGGCTTTTCAGACTAATACTCGTCGCTTAATGATACTGTTCCTAATACCCTAGCATTACCTGATACTTGAAACAGAATATGGTTTCAGACCGTGTTTATAAGACTAAGTCTCATAGGATAGATGGTGGGGGTTTTATCACCCCTGGTAAATAATACCTGGAGATTGTCTTCTTTGAAAAATAAAAATGAAACAGTGTAAATTACAATAAATTATGTGAAATGAACCTGTCTTTTAGGTGTCCCAGTTTCTAAAGTGTGAATGAGTCCTATTATCCTATATCCTGGCCAGCTGGAGTCTGCGCATGTGTTAGAGGATAGAGGTGTCCCTGCTCCTGGGTTGAGCATTATGTTATATCAAGATGCTTCCATCATGGATGGACATGCCAGGGTGCCTCCAACATGTGATGTCACATCATGGAACGTTGACAACTATGAGTTTGATTATGAAGACGCTCATTCATTCATGCACTATTACCATTTGAATATATAATCCTTAGGCTATATGGCAATAAAAGTGATAGAGATGGAGGGTCCTGTTCATAAGAGCTTGCAATCAAGTCCCGTCATTTATTAATATTGTTCCCTGATCATTGGTACAGATATTCTGGCTTTCTTGACAGTTTTGCCTAAGCCACAATCGCAAGTTATTACATTCTTAAGTTATCCTTATGTTACTTGCCACCAGTTTGTTCTCAGGAAGAAACATGCTGTCAAGATTTGCAATAGAATTTGAGGTTTCGGTGAAATTGGACCGGCAATCGCCTTATTGTTTGAGAAGGAAGGCAGAACTCTAATTTGTAAAATGTTTCTTACTTGGGTTTCAATTATGGAAACTTTTTACAGGAGAGGATGAGCTTAGTGAACTGTAAAGAGAAATATTCTACATGACACTTAATTTCACCGCAAGCCTCCTCTTTACTTTCTAGCGTGTGATATCTTCCGCTGAAAAACAATTACTTGTTTGTTTGTCGGAAGATTTCCACATCAGAGCTGGATCTTGTAACACCTTTAAGGGGAACAGACCTAGCGACCTTTTCCAGAAGACCCCAGGGACGCCCCCTGCAAACAGTGAGGGAGAGAAGCAAGAGATCGCAGGCATAATACTATGCAAATAACTTGGACAGGAAATCAATAAATATTTTTTCAGCTGTTTGAGTTTTCAATTTTCATGGCAATAACGTAAAATTAGTGACAGCTGAGACCTTGGATAGAACGTGGTTCCAATAATTTTAATGGAACTCAGACAATAAACAGAAGGGAAATAGGATGGTAATAGTAATTATGATATGGTAATAACAACAGCAAATGATCTGACAGAGAGTCAAGAAACCCTAATTGGATTTTTACTTGGAATCGGCGGCTTCTTTCTTTAACCTTTCGAGGGTTGTGCTCTGCATCTGCGGTATTAGCGTGAGTGATGGGGTAATGCGCTGTTTTAAATCACATGTATTATTCCTTTTAAGCTTTATCGCTCTATGTTAAATGTGGAGCTGGCAAGCATTCATCCTCCTTATTGCCAAGAGAAGACGACGGTAATTTTAAATGTTTGGGCACAACTGGTTCATTTACATTGAATCAGTGGTTGTGTGGCATGTGCTTGACAGACAGACGAAACCTCTTAATATGTTAATGATTACATTGCCGATAATGGCCGGGTATATCGGTGTCGAAGCCAAGACATGATACTTGTCCTTATATCCCGTGAGTGTCTAGCGAGACAGACTCACAATCAAATATGCCTTAACGGTACGAGGTTTATCCGCTGTGAGGTCCTGTCCATGGGTTGCTAGATGCTCTCTTCATGTTTAATAAGAGGAGATGAGCTAATATTTGAATTGCCTGCTGGGCTAATGCTATATATAATGATATAGGATTAACAATGGTTCCCCAGACTGCTGGTGCTATTCACGGACTCCGGGGTCTATTCATAAAAGTGGGAGCTGGCAGGAGAGTTGGCAGAAGAGTACAGGTGGTTTCAGCTACTTAACGACGATATATACATCATGAAAAATGAGCAAGGAAGGCTTAACTGGCCCTCTATAATGTGTGGAATTTGTATTCAGGTTTAGCTATACATTGTACAGGGCCGGCGATGCTTATTGGACCTTCATGATGCATAGTTAACTGAGGGCAAATCTCCTGCACTATTTAGTGAATAGACTCCTCTCCGGTGATGAACGTTTGGAAATATATTGAAAGATTGTTACCATAGAACCATATTAAACAGATAAATTAAACTAAAAATGTCCATAACAGTGTGTTTGCTGCTTGAAGCAGAGGAAGGGACAAATGTGTATGGGGGGGATTCTGCAGAAGCCCCCCAGGCATTTACAAGGGGGGGACGCCACAAGCATATAAAGGGACCTCTTAGTTATCATATGGATTAAGGTTTGTATGACGACTGTCCCTTTAAAATGTAACACTTTATACACCGAAGTCACTTCTAACAACACGATTACATTTGTCGTTAAGTTTGGTCAACGTCCCCGATTTCCGGCAGCCATCCAGTTCTCAGATAGAATCCAAGAATGATTCCTACACTTGAGACATAAATAAAGAAGATATTAAATTAAGTAATAAATAGGACCTCCGCATGATTTTCAGTTCAGTCAAACTGATCTGTTCCTTGTATGGTAAATAGGAGACCATTTGAAAAAGTCAATAGCTCAGTCTAGCTTAACCGGCTCGTATGAATGAATGCGAATCTTATGGATGAAATCAATATAAAAATTGAGATGGGATAAAACACATTTAAAAGAAGTACATTTCTCTGCTACTCAAGGCATTTCCAAGAACCGGCTAATGTTCCATGAGAGATAAGGATTTATCCCATGTCACGTTCCTAAATATGGATCCACAAATTCCATCATTTCAGGCTCTTCCTTGCTTATGGTGATGGGAGTTTAAAGCGAAAAGTGCTAGAGGGCTACCGATGTCCTGATCTTGGGGTAGCCATGTCCACGTTTACATTTTACTTAGAAAAACCTACTTCTAAAGCCATCATTATCTGTGACTTTGTCATTATGTTTATATATGTTTATATATATGTCATTATGTTATATATATAATATATATATATATATACATGGCACCTGTGCGCGTTCACATCTCCTAGCAGGTCTTTCAGGCATAGTTTATGGATTCGGTGTCTGGATGTACACATCCTGCTTGTCATGTTTTCCATACTGTATGAATTCATACGATAAATAACTACTTAACCTCGTAGCTGTTCCGGTGCCTCCAGCATATACACTCCGAATTATTCATAGGAAACTAAACTCTGGGCATCAAAGCAGGGGTGCAGGTCACTGCCGCAACAACGTGGATGAATGCAAGACTTGCTTTTAGTAGAATGGTTTAGATAAGTATACTTATTAATTGTTTATTAATTACCATTATTTTTGGTTTTCTCACTCTGAATTCCTTTCCCGATGATTCCACGGTGATCAGGAGATCAGTGATCTATGTTGTCAGTGTGTGGGGGGCATCAGAGACCCCAGCAGGGGTCTCTATAATGCTAAGAGACTCCTCCTGCGGTGTCGGTGCAAGGGAATGCCTTAACAAATGTCTGAGCATTTAAAACGTGTTCAGTATAATAGCACTTGCTGCAAAAGCTGTTACATCAGTCAGCTTTCACGAGTGATACTTGATCTTCTATACCTTCCCTGAGAACACTCTTGAGTATCCTTTTTGCTAATCCCAGGGGCATAGTCGACAAAGGCAAATAAAGTAAGATCTCAGCCTAATTCCCATGTTATCACTGGGGCATATGTACCTGAACGACTGGGCAACTTGGCAAGCCTGGCAGGGGGCTAACTCATCCCTGGCCAAGCTACTACTGGCAAGTAGGACTAGGTCACTGGAAACGTGGTGAGATCCCCTGGCTACGTCCAAGGTGTGTTCCTATGATGAGATAAACAAGCAGGAGCAAGCGGCATCCGAGGCGTAGAAAATGAAAAATGAAATTATACTAGGCTTTAGAAAAAAACATTCATTAGTTCTCTTCATTCAGCTCGCCGTGACCTCATTGCATTACCTTAAATTTGCTGTGTTCTTCTCCACTGTTTTGAAGTCGTTTAATTTGCAGTTGGCCTAAAGGAAGACATTTAGATAACATCACATTGGTTAGATCATAAAACCAATTAATAGGAAGCGAATACAAAACTGTCCATTTGTTTCATTATAAGACTGGACGCATAAAAAAAGGTATGCGACTTGCGAATAAAGAAACTGGCCAAACTGGAGCATATTTCAAGGTCAAATTCTTAAAGTAGTCAAGAAAATAAAATACTTTTTAAAGGGGAAGATCAACAAAACTATGTATTTATTGTAGAACGCCTTTAATAATACAAAACATTGCTATTTTGTGACCAAAAGAAGGTCCCAATACAATGCATATTTACTGTGTGTCCACCGTACCAGACTTGCCTAGGGTAGTCCCAGCAACCCATCTTATGTCATGGCTGCTGGCTGTCTAGTTGGGTGACCATATTGGCCATTGGTTACCAAGAACATATGTTATTCTCCATTCTTGCTGACCGTTACATGTAAAGTGCTGCCCCTTGCTGTATGAGACGTATAACAAAGTAACTGATGGCCTTCTTCTCACATACTCCAGGGGGCAGCACTGCATATGTGTGGGCAAGAATACATCTAGAATATTTGCCTCCCTGGGGTTTCAACTTACGTCATAAGGTGTAATACAACTGCTTAAACTGCTAGGGAGGGTTAATTAAGCGTAGTCTGAACCAATTATTGATACCATCAACCAACGTAGCCAGTACGGCCCCAACATGGCCATACATCAGAGGTTGGACTAAAGTCCCTGCAGAAACACTTTAACGATGACCGAAATAATTAAATACGCGATTCAGAAGAATCGTATACATCGCGCTCTGTAGTTCACACGCTGAGTGATTGATGCCCTTTACTGAGCCGTATGTGGAGATGAGAAAATTATTAATTAATCCTCGTTGCTTTATGTGGTGAATTCGGCCAGAGAAAGGACAATTTGCAGTACATTTGTGGTTTGCAAAAGTTCGATGAACAATTAGAGGCAATAGATTTTTTTCGTAGGAATTCGCCATTGTACGTGAACAACCGGTTCGCAACGCAAAAGACGATAAGTAATATGGGGGCTCTTCAATATTTTTATAATATAATATATATAAATACCAGGGATCTCTCCAAATGAGCCGATCACTGAGACTGTTTAAATATTAACCCTTTAATAGTCCATCACGAAGATTCTGCGCTGGGACGACAGCCACGTGCCTCTTATCATAATCTATGACTTATTAAGAGATATTGTGGACTTGACACCTGTATTCAAGCAGGGACTTCATCTGTGATAGGAAAAAATATTACGCGCGAATGTCTGCCGCTCAGGTGAAGTCGCCTTGATCTCGAATAAAATTAGAAAGCATTCACCCATTGGCATGCAGTAAAATACAAATGGAGCCCAGGCTCCGGATATGCCCTGTATAATAGAAAAGGGAAGTAGCGTCCCTTTAAAGAACATATTAAAACATAAAATAATAAGTGAATACTGCTCATAGCGCTCATATTCCTCTATTTACTAAGATTAGTTCTTTAAGGAACGTTTGAAGACTCCTTCTCTATATACTACATCCAAAATCCGTAACAAGCTCGGCCCCCGCGTGCTTCTCGAGTGTCTGTTTAATAATTTTTCTGTAAATTTCTACATTTCTTTACTCCATGATCCTAGTAGCCGTATCACAAGATTCTGCAACATTCTGTTACTTTGCATCGTTGTCCACCAGCAGGAGGCGCCGTCATCTCTTCATCCCCTGCAGGACCTTAGGATCCAGTCTGTGCCCAAGGCAGTGATGACTGTAGAGAGCAGCAGGTGAGCGAGCAGTCGCAGACGCGGAGTATTAGTCGCTGACCCGCATGATCAGTCTTTGTCCCCTGAAGCCTCGCACCATTCTCACTCCCAACGCAACAGAACGAGAATTACGGCTGCTATTAGACATTACTAGAAAGAGGGGAATGGGCCTTAAAGGAGCAGATCCCTTATTATTGATTTATAGAGCGACGTCATATTCCGCTACAGTTAACCTATTGTTCGCCTTTACATTTTATTTTTAAAAATAACAAGTCCCAGCGTCCTTCCCTTTGCTCCCCCCTTCACTCCCACTGGGCTAGCGGAAAAAAGGCAACGTGACTGTCTGTCTAAGCGGCAGGTTTCACCGTAAAACTGCAGTCACCGCGAGGCTCTCCGGCATCCTTGCCGACTTCCAATATTGCATCCTGACAGCGACTCTGCGTGCTTTTAACTTAACGCGGGCCGGACAGGGATGCCCTCGATATATAACGGACATGAAAGGCAGCAATGAGAACTGCTGAGATTTAGGACTTTATTTGCTAAATTGTGGATGTACAAAAATTCACATTTTTTGCAGTGAGACCAAACTTTTGCATGCATTATTATTGTGGCGATATATATGTGTGTGTGTGTATGTATATATTATGCATTGTTCAGGGAGAGGCCACTGCATGTGCCAATAACACAGTCTTGTGTAAAGGGACAAGTGATGTCACGCTGTGACCTGTGATTACACAAACATTTCTGCAATATCTTCAATCAATGGATTTAATGTCAGCGCAGCCCGACCCGGCCCTTCCTGCCAACGGCCTGCGATGCTAAAGTCCAACATGCCCTGCTAGAGTCACTGCTACCGACCAAGAATGCTTACTCGAATACCTAAAAATACTCACCTTACAGGGACACTCAGTGCCAGGGAGCCGATATAAACAATGCCTATGAAAGTACTTTGACATCCATTGCTCAAAGTTAAAAAAAAAAGACCTATCTAAAGGAGAAGCTGTGGCTGTAAAGCTGCAGCTTCCCATTCCCTCTGCGCTCTAAGGATTCTTGGAGCTGGAGCCACCGTGTTGGGGCAAATACATTTCGTGCGTGACAGTAGTTGGGAAACGCGCATATATGGGGTATTCTGCAGTATCCCCACCCCAGGTGCTCGCAAGCGAACGCACAGGAATTTAAAGAGGTCTCCCAGCTATGAGATGCCGTCCAGTGATGGCTGGAGGGTCCCTTTAATAACGGAGGACACTTTGCTGCAACAAGGAAGGCTCTGGAAGCGACCCCATAGCTGTACTAAACCGAGAACCTCCGCATGTTGCTGCTTTATAACTCCCATGACTCTAAACCAGCACGATGGGCGCTTCAGGTGCACAGGAAGGAACCCCCTGCCACAATGGCCAGACAATGGGACGTATGATACATATGAGCGAGCGTGTTACTGAGTCTGCGGCGCCCTCCATGCTGTCTGCCCCCGGAGAACTACTAGGGTCTGCGGGAGCTCCTGCCTATATGCCCCGCGGGAGAGCCCTTCTGCCCCGGAGGAGAGGGAGCATCCAGGGCAACTCCAGCATCAGGGACTCCCCTGCCCTCCGGCCGAGAAGGGGGCCGGATTCTGGATGGGTGCAGCGGAAGCACCTCCCACCCCGGATGTGACGCACACCCAATAGGAGAGCAGGGTGCGTGGATAGATGAGGTCACAGGCTGCCGTGCGGGGAATGGAATGTGTTAGAGTGTAGCGATCGGAACCGGGGGGCGCCTTCTGCAGCCGAACTCTGCTGTCTCCGACCTTCTGCGGATCGAACGCCGCTGCCGCCAGCATTCGGACGTCGGAACCCGGCTCCTTTATCCCGCGAGCTCGTCGGCAGCTGAGTGTGGGAAGGAGCCAGAGCCGGGAATGCAGAGCCATGCAGGGATTTGTCAGGCTACCGGGCTCCATCGCAGGCGTGTAAGGTGTTTGTGAACCGGGCTTGGCTCGCGCTGCCGCCAGTAACCCCCGGGCTGCACGGAACTCCATTCCCCGGATGCTCCCGGTAAAGTTGATGGAAGCGTACTGTTTACCCGTTACCGGGGAGGGTTCCTAACGCTCCAAGCTGGAGTTTATCTGGTTCCTGGATACGGACGTTGCACAGCCTCATCTGCCCCTACCCCGGGCATCCCTTTAAATTACCTACCCCCCCGGCCCCCCAATTACCCCTCCTGCCCCCTTCCAGACTCGAGATGAAAGACAGAAGGGGAGAAAGTTAAATCAATCGCCTCCATGCGCTGGATCAGCCCGAGGCTTGGGGAACGGAATCAGCACAAGGTGGGAGAAGAGACTTTGAGATCTTTCCACGCAGGAAGATGGCGGAGTGGAGCTGAGAGCGTGGACCGGGAAAGTTTGGGGCTTTTTGTGTTTCTGTGCGAGCATCGTGACCCAGATCGGACACATGCAGGCCAAAAAACGCTACTTCACCCTGCTCTCCGCCGGCTCCTGTCTCGTCCTTCTCTTCTATATAGGGGGCTTGCAGTTTAGGGCTTCGAGGATCCAGAGCAGGGGGGAGGATCGCTTCGGGAATGGCTTGCAAAGGGTTCCCGATCACCCGTGGCCTCATTTCCCCGACCCCCTGCACCACTTCACCCAGTGGGATCAGGGGGAGAGCGAGGATTACCGCAGCCAGGTGCCCCCCAGGCACAAGCGAGATGCCAACTCCAGCGTGTACAAGGGCAAGAAGTGCCGCATGGAGTCCTGCTTCGACTACAGCTTGTGCAAGAAGAACGGCTTCAAGGTGTACACCTACCCCCAGCAGAAGGGCGACAAGATCTCCGAAAGTTACCAAAACATCCTATCGGCCATCGAGGGCTCCCGCTTTTATACGTCGGACCCCAGCCAGGCTTGCCTCTTTGTCCTGAGCCTGGACACTCTAGACAGAGACCAGTTGTCCCCCCAATATGTGCACAACCTCAAGTCAAAAGTCCAGAATTTGCACCTGTGGAACAATGGTAGAAATCATTTAATTTTTAATTTATACTCCGGGACGTGGCCGGATTACACCGAAGACGTCGGCTTCGATATCGGCCAGGCCATGCTCGCCAAGGCCAGCATCAGCACAGAAAATTTCCGCCCTCATTTTGATGTTTCTATTCCGCTCTTTTCTAAAGATCACCCCAGGACAGGTGGCGAGAAGGGGTTCCTCCGATTTAACACGATCCCTCCCATTAGGAAGTACATGCTGGTGTTCAAGGGGAAAAGGTACTTGACCGGAATAGGGTCAGACACGAGGAATGCCTTATATCACGTTCATAATGGCGAGGATGTTGTCCTCTTGACCACCTGCAAGCACGGCAAAGACTGGCAGAAGCACAAGGACTCTCGCTGTGACAAGGATAACGCCGAGTATGAGAAGTAAGTGCTCCGCGGCCCGGTTACTGTGTTTGTTACTGTTTCCTTCCTTGTTACAGGTGCCATCAGGTATAGTATGGAGGCCGCGCTTCTTGGTCTTCACCGACGACCCGCATTGATTGGAGCTTCTGGAAGCACTTCCATTGATCTTGTTATTTGACACCACCGGGCGGCTGGGTTTCTTTTGCCTCCTGTTTGAAGTGTGTATTGATAGGGGTTCTCAAAGTGCTGTTCCTTCTGACCAGGGGGCTTATCTTGACCTCTGCCCCGCTCTTAGTCTGTCCGTCAGCTCGTGGTGGCTGCGTGCCGGTAACCGTAGTATAAAACGACATACGTGCGCACGCTGGCTAGTTGGGGATGAAGCTTAATGGCTTTAGGTCCGGTTGCCGCGCTTGGCTGTCTCATCTGTAACAACAGTGGGGTTACTTCGTTCACAAACAGGGAGATCAGGGGAATGCCCCCCATGCTGTTGTCCACCCAAGCTGGCTGGGGACCCCGCCAACACCTGTGTTTTTTTGGAGAGGCTGCCAAGTATGGTGAAAACGTGAATCTGTTTAGGATGTCTGTAGGGGAGGAAATACACAACACAAACGGTTATTCTAATACCATTAAAATGTGACTTTTAAAAAAATTTATTACAACGAGATGCGTTAATTGGTTCTTAATCTATTAAGCGGTAAATATTTTGGTTCCCTGGAGACGCAGATGACCCCTGGTTATCACGTTCCCAGAAAGTGATAGGAGTTGAAGTCCATGTTAGCATGCCGGAGGTTGTGTACCGCACCGTGCAAATATTCCAGGTTGCTGAAGCCCACTGGCTTTAAATGGGCCCGTGCGTTAAGGGTTAATGCGTTCCCCGTGGAGGAAACACACGTACCTCCAGTCTCGAAAGTCACCTGCTTATCATCCTGCGTTCGGCTGAAAGGTCGGCTAAACATCTGCTGCTTTCAGTGACGGCGTCTATTATATTTTTAATAATAATGATATTATAAAGCGTCCTTTTGTGTTCTGCACTCAGTTAAACCTAAGACCCCCCCCCGTTCCCACTCTGGTCCTGAAAGTGTTAACGCTGAAAAGTAAAATCAGTTTGAGTACATGATGGGGGAGGAGGTTTATTCACTAAACAGCTGGCAGAGGAATTGTTCTTAATCTCCCCAACTTCACCCTAACGCTATGAAGGACCCTTCCCAGCGAGCTTCTCCTGCAGAAAGATCTTGGATGGTCCTGAGACCTGGGCTGATTGGTTTATACATTATGCAGGGCCAGCTCTTCCCTTCCCATGGATGGCCTTTTACAATGCCCAGCGACTACATGGGATTGAAACCTAAAAATCCCTTTTTATTTTTCCCTTTTTATATATCCCTTTTGACCTTTTTGGGTATTATTCCACGTATCTACCACCCAGAGTTCGGCTTTAATAACCCCCCCAACTCTGCGTCCCGGACCCTGGCCGTAACGCCTGGCGCGTGCTGCGATGATCTGTACGCCGGGCGCTGAGGATACTGACTTACGGCTCCGTCCCGGAGCTGCTATCTGCATCTTATTGATCGCGGACATTAGCCGGACCGATAACTCCAGTGTTTATTGCAAATAGATGCGCCGCTTTCTCAAACAATAAGGAAAAAGGCCGCTTTAAAACAACTTTTTTTGTTTTGTTTTGTTCCCGCAGTATAAAAATATTTGCGAATGTCTTTTTAATATTTTAACCTGTTTGTTTTTTTTTTTTATATATAATATTTGCTGGTTTGTAAAGAGACGATGCTGATTGGTTCTGTGTGGCTGAAAGGGTTAATTTGCGCTGTACGTTTGGCAGATGTGTCGCAGGGACTGTTGTGACACTTTGTTTCCGTGATTGTGTGCTTGTTGCGGTATTCATAAATCAGTGCAAAGTCATTCTTGGAGTCGCTCTAATGAGGTGCCTGGGTTATTGTTGTTTTCTATACATATATAGCACCGTCATATTCAACAGCGTTGTACAATGGGATAATACAGCGTTGGCTTCTATACTATCTGTGCTGTCCTGAAAAGCTTGCAATCTATGATTCGTCAGGCTTTCACCTGCCTGTTTTTGCAGTCTTAGCTCTTGCAAAAGGAGCTGGCACTCAAGTGGTTAATTTCGCACCCCCTTCCTTCGTTGCCGGAAAAGTGCCGTACCTGCACGTTGTAATCGTAATTAAAAGCAGTGTTGCCGTAACGTATCGCGGAGGCTCCCCGGGGCCGGCTCCCCCATCTCTGACGGGGGAATGGGTTCTGTGACGCGCAGCTCTGGCACTGCTTGGCAGTTCCCATAGGGAGACGCAGGAAGTTGGCGGATCAGTTCCTGTATCCCCGCGGAGGCGAGCGCTAAAAACTTTCTGTCCCTCTGACTTTTCCATGTCGCTTTAATCCGCGCTCTGCCTTTAAGTAAAATGGCCGAAGTCGAGGAATAATTCCTTGTAAACATGTATTCTTCTCTCTGTGTGATTATCCGTTCTGAAGTGAAGTGAAGTGTCCTGTATGCGGCTTCTAGCATTCGGGGAAACCTCGACATCGTCTATATGGGTAGAATTGCCTATCGGTACCAAACGTGAGGCTGACTGCAGGGACCTCGGGTCTGGAGGTCTCTCTACTGAGGAATTCCTCGGGTCTCTCAACTTGTGGGACTTCACAATCAAGAATGCTCTGCTGTTTAAGATGCTGTTACACCTTAACAAACATTAATTGCCCCCTCTAGCAGGTTAAGCCCTGGGCAGATTAGGCATTCTATTCTCTTGTATGAGTTTAATCATGTACTGTTTCTATGGCAACAGCCTATCAGTGCTTCCTTTTTCCTGTCACATGACAAGTGCCCCCCCCAAAAAAAAATAATGAATGAGGCAAAGTTTTGCTCAAGTAAATAATGTGAGGTTATAATATTTATGACTGGGGTATTTTCTGATGTGTTATCAGAGCGGCCTCTTTATGTCCTCCGCACCTTTACTTTATGGAGCTTATTTAGTCTCTTGGGACATGCGGGGAGGTTACTTATCAACATGGAACAATTGCCATAGCAACCACCGGAATGTCCCTGCCGAGTCCCAATTTCTCCCTTTTTTTTCCTATTTAAAATACCTGATCATGAGAACGCATGAAATAATAATGTAAATGTACTAACAGTGCAGGAGGGAAGCTGATTTTCAGAGAAGAAATGTTAGAACAAGAGGCCACCGTCCAAAACTAGAGGGACAGAGGATGAGATTTAGTTTTTACTTTATGGAGAGAGTGGTAGATAAAGGGAAGAGTCTCCCAGCAGAAGTGGTAGAGGCTGATAAAGTGAGGGAATGTAAATATCCTGACTGTAAGACGAGACTGAGGACTGGTTAAGGCGGACTAGACAGGTGAACGGGTTTTACCGGCAGTCGGATTCTGTGTGTTTGTTGAGACGCTTCCAGTGCACTTGAACCATTAATGATGCGCAGCGTTTGAGCGGCTTTTACTGTTTAGCTCTTTGATGGTTTTGATAGTTTTAAGAATAACCCTTCTTGTGCCTCGGTCACTTGCTCCTAGAGCTCGCTGTGTTGATTGTGGCTCGGTGTATTAGAGCGCCGGTGTGCAGTCTGTCGCGTTTTGTGTTTCGGACCCCCGCTGCTCGAAGTGCTCGGTGTAACAAACGTTGTACAGTTAGTTTTGTCATTCATTCACATTTGGAGGCTAAGCTGGTTCTTTTCCTGTGAGGTCTGAATGAGTAATGAACCCCCCCCCCCTTGGGTCCGGATCTAGAATACCCGCCGCTCATTCCTGACCGCTACCAATCCACAATGTCTGGTAAGACGCAGCGATAGGAAAGTAAACGGTTTTAAGGTGTTGGCGGCAATAAATACCCCTGGGGTTACAGACTACCCCTTCGAAATGGTTTGTTTTGCTATAATTCGGGGTTTCTTGCTGAGCGCGTGGTCTCTGAGGGTTATTACTGAGGCGTCAGCCGTTTGTTTGCGTTAAGATCCCGCGATCAGTAGCTGAAGCTCCTTATCCTAAAAGCCACTGATTCGGAATTCCGGAGGGCCTCCTGTTACACGTAAAGTGTTTGTCAGGCTCAGCTCCATTATTATTATTATTCATTATTATTATTAGATCTGCCGCTGTGCTGCGTTTCCCGGGTCGGTATAGTTATTAAGTGTATATATAACGATGTATACGCTGTATATACGTTACAAACTGCCTTTAATGTTATTTTCTCTCCATAGATTTGCATTATTAATATTCTTCACTTTTGGCGCAATGTGGCGGCTCTGCTCGCAGATTTAGCAATGAGTGACGAGGCTGAGGGAGGTAAAATAGTCCCTTCATTGCAAATGAAACTGTGTGCAGCGCCGGAGAGCGGATCTCCGGAAGGATATTGATATGTTGGAGAAAGCTCAGAGAAGGCCTACTAATTTTTTTAGGCGTCCAGCTTGCACACACCCTGCTGCTGAGTGGCAGTACCTCAGTGAGGCTCTTTGTCCCGCCCCTTTCAAGATGTGATGCTCAAGGGGGCGGGGCTCACAGAAGAGTTCCTCGTGACGGGGAGAGGATCGTCACATCTGAGGAAAGCAGGAAAAAAAGAAAAGCCAAAATGTCAGTATTTAAAAGAAAAAAAATAGGGTTTCGAGGAAAGTCAACCCATATTTAAGGGAGAGCGGGGGAATTCCCTTGGGACATCATTAATTTTTGTCGTTGAAAATAAAACTGTTAGTTTAAAAAAAATCCTGGCTCCTAACTTTTTTAGCTGGCTCCTAGATTCAAAACAAATTTGTCAAACAAACATGGGATAGGCATAAGGCTAAGCCAGATATAAGATAAGGCCGGGAACTAATTACAGTGCTCAGAGGTTGGGCAGACTGGACGGGCCGAATGGTTCTTATCTGCCATCACTTTCTATGAAATATCCCTGAAACACTGATGAGAGAGTGCTATGGTTGATATAAATGTATATATAATGTATGTATAATGTATATCGCTCCGCAGTGGTAATAGCGTAAGGGGCGGTTCTGCTCTCGGGTAAACGCTGCTGCCGCCGGGTGCTGTTTGGGCCGCTGCCTCCATCTTGCTTCGCTGTTCATTGATGAATGTTTAGAGAGCTGCGATTGATGAAATGTCTCTCCTCCTCCTCCAAATATTTTGTACCGATTTACATGTCTGGATATGGATCAGGGGCCGCTAAACTCCAGCCATCGTCATGGCAACCCCTCACCGGAGTTTTATTGAAGGGTTTCTAGTCTTCCGGGGGGAGGTGATATGCGGGGGGCCGAAGCGAAGTCCGTCCCGCAGAGCTGATAAATCCAGCTGCCGTCGGCTTAAGGCGACCCGCTGCGTACGGGACTATATAACCAGGCCAGGGTGGGGAGGAAAAACGCCAGGAAAGTATGTGCGCTTATACGTATACACGCCGCGAGCGCATCTCCCACCAAACCGCCTGCGACTTCGTAGTTTATGCGTTCGCCACAACACTGTTTTGTACGGGAACAGTTAAATGAGCTTTAACCTGTTCAGCGCTGGATGAATTACAAACAAATAGTATCTGTGTTGATGGCGAGAGTGGTTAATAAGGATAAAGTCCATTTCTGGTATCGATTTGGGGAGAAAAGGCGTTCTGTAAAAAAAATCTTGTACTGACTGAGTAGTGGATCCCTGCATGTTCTGGAAATGTATTAACAATAATGTTTTATATAGCACCATCATATTCCGCTGTGCTGTACAATGTGTAAACAGAACGGTTGGAAATAAGCCTTATGTGACCTCTATACAGCAATAGCAGGATACCGATCGCCCCTGACAGATGCCGCCACAAGCTACCTTAATAGTAAATGGAGGAATGAACGGAAATGTATGAATGAGAGCGCTGATTCCTTGCTATGTACAGAGCGTGAAATGCGTCGTCGTCATCGCTTGATTACCCGCCCCCCCCGCCCGCGTGACCCCCTCACTCGTGCGCCGTGCGGATTGAAACTCGCCGATCTCTTCTGGTAGCTTTGCCTGTGTATTATTTTTGCTACGGTGAAAACCCCTTAACACGCGACTTAGTGAATAAACCACAGAGCGTGTAGCAGTATTGCGCGTGTTGTGTTCTGTCATAGGCTTGTCATTAAGAGCCATTGTAACAAGCCATGTTTACGAAGCCTCTGTTGCGTGTTCTAGCAGATGGCGTGTAAAATGTGCTTGTCCTCGTAAAAAGGCGGCATTAGAGCGGTCACGCTGCTTTATGGCGCTCGGCCTCTTTTTGCCCCTCTGTAGCATAATAACGCTATAACGCCTGCGTTTACTCGAGTAAGTCCTCGAGATCTTCGATGCATCTCACAAGCGCATGGGAGCGGTGGCAGTTTATATGGGAGCGGTGGCAGTTTATATGGGAGAAAAGTCTTTTACCATATTTATCATTGAACAAACATTAACCTCTCCCATGCCGGGTTAAGTAATACTCTTCTCCAAAGGCTCAGCGAGGCATCACGTGAGCCTTGTCTTCCGTGGTTCATTTCTCTGGCTTCTCCCGGTTTCTATGTAGCTTCACAGCACGCGCCGTAAAGTAAGGCTGTCTCTGTGTCGTCACGGTAACGTGTTATTTAATATCCTCTGATACATGTGAGCAGTTGGTCGTGTTACAGAGTTACTGGATATCCCGGGAAGGAAGCCTCTGCTGGTTGTAGGGTTTAGAGGGGGGCGCTCTGTGTCTTGGCCCGTTTTCCGATGAGACCGGCGGGGGGGGGAGAGAATCCCGATTATTTGGATAAACCCAGAGCCTGAACATCCGGCATCCGTCAACAACTGTGAAAGAGCCTTTTGTGGATGTTGCCGAGATGCTTGTTAAGCCGCTCTGTCTCTGAACTCGCACTGCCACGGCCCCCTGATACAGAATGATATATTATATGATAGAGCTGACATGCACCTCGTACAGAAACGTTGGGGGGTGCAGCGCAGAGCACACTGTCAGCCACCCCGGAGCGCTTCCTCCTGCTGATGGCGGGACATTGATGGGACTGCTGCCACAACATAAAACTTCTCATCACCCATAGTAAAAAATGATGAGAGGAAATGGGTTGTATATCTCTGTGCGTACCCCATGCATGTTTACATTCCCTTGCTGTTTCAGCCTCTACCACTTCTGCTGGGAAGCTGTTCCACTTATCTACCACTTTTTCTGACATCAATTGTAGCTTGAACTGTTTTACGGTGTACGCGCTCCCGTTATCCCGGTATTACCGTGCACATTATTTCATTGTGCGCCTAACTTTTACAATCTTGCCATAAACATGTATTTTTGTGCTCTTTCTCCCCATTATTCAGGAATGTGGAGTCCTCTCTGCCGAGATGCATCCACCTCCTCCTTCCCACTTGACCTTCCTTTCTTCTTGACCCCGCTCCATCCATCACATACATGTCCTGGTGGTAACATATATTCCCATTATCAGTTTTGAGTGCATTTCTTTTAACCCTTTACTAGGCAGTCAAATGATTCTATGGACGGAACTTCTTTCCTAAAACCCCCGGTAGCTCCGCAGCCGGCCGGAATTCCCACGCTCGCTGCCCCTTTCCAGAGCAGCCGTGATCTGGAACGTTGCAGCTGAGGCGAAAGATCTCGGACCAAGACTGGGCTGTAAGTTGGGCGTTTAATGTTGAATGGGGGTGCTTTCTGAGCATGCGCACTCGCTGAGCCAGCATGGGAGCGCACAGGCAGCAGGTATATCGCCTGGGCACGTCTCCTGTGAGTGGAGTAGCTGGGGGGCAAATGCACATGGGGGGATTGTGCAGAATAGATTACAGGCGGGGTATTTATAGTCCCATTGTACTGCGCTACTCTGTATGGGTGCTACCCTTCTAGCAGCCTGGGGCCGTGCACGCGATGAAGGGTCGCTAATTTAATAATGGGCCGGCTTGGAATAATTTCCCATGGGGGTGTTTTAGAGGCAGCCCCTGCTGGCATGTCTTTCAGCCGCTTTCCCAGATAAAGAATCATTCCTTAAATTCCTGGAATTTGTGTGAATTAGGAGATAAATCCCAAACCACGTCTGCTCCTTCTCTCCTTCACACGTCTGCTCCTTCTCTCCTTCGCATGTTCCTGCGGGTTATTTATTTTTGAACCAGGACTAGCGATGTTTGCACGGGCAGCAGCTACGGCGCTCCAAAAAGTGGAAATTTAGCAAATTTTTCTTTAACAGTTTATTTTCGTAAATTTCCAGGTGCAATGTATACTTGTCATGTATATCTGGTGACCACCCCAAAATAAAAGGTAATAATACTCGAGGGGGTTATAGTTAAGAGAACGTTATCCCTTGATGTTTTGATTGACAGAACGTGTATTCAGGAGTGTCGCCAGAGTTTTGGCCTTGGCGGTGTTCTGCGTGGCTTGCCGGGGCTCGAGGAGTTATTAGGCGCATTTGGATTTTGGCCTCACTAATGGCTATAATCTCGTTTTTTCGCCCGGATTCCTTGGTTCGCTGCTCGTCTCGGCACGTCCGCCGGGGCTTTTTCACGTGAGATTGTGTTCCTTGCGCGGGATTCCACATTCTAGAAATACCAACTCGTGTGTAGCTGGGAAGCTTCAACGATGAGCAGCTGCAAGAAAGAAGAATGCTTGGAAAGTGCAGGTGGAAAGAAAGAGAACCCCCCCCCAAAAAAACACCTTACTTAACCCTTTGAGTGCCGCCGTGGCAGACTGTAGACTGTGTGCCCTCTTGGCAGGATCCAGGCCAATAACCGGCTCGTGGCTTCTGAAGTCCGGTTGAGGTTTCTTCTCTCGGAGGGAGCTGCTGCTATCGTCGCTCCTGCGCGTCCAGACGTGTTAACAAAGCCTGCCCAACGGACATGTTTCCACGATCAAATAGCGTAGGTTGGGACATGTTTGCGTTCAGCACACACGTTGGCTCAATCATTCACATGAAGGAATGCGCGGCCAGTGGTTTATGGGCCGGAAGTGTTTTGATACATTCAGTAAATTAACCCCTTGACCTTTTGTTAACCTTCTCGGCTATTCTATAAACCCAGAAACAGCAGCTGGAGGTAGAAGACAGAGGACCAGGAAAAATAAATCATTATCTGCAGGCACTTTGTCCTCTAACGCGTTACTCCTGCCATGGAGGACACGTCTAGGATCAGAGGAGCTTCCTGAGGACATGCTTTGGCAGGTCCATCCTCGGTGAGAGGACGCGGCACGTTGCGTTTACCCGTTTGAGGAATCTGTACGGTGTGGGATTGTGCTCGGTGGCTTTGAGCCCTTCGGATCCAGAGATCTTCATTATCTGACCCATTCTGATCGGCAGTCCGACGGCTTGTTGTCCCGGGATGGATGGTCCTGTGTATCTGGGAAGGTGTCGGTGTTCCGACCTCATTGTTTGTCGAATTGCTTTACGCGTGAACGTCATTCTCTGCCGGGAAATCTCTGTTCTAGAATAGAATATAAAAACCTGTCTGTTGAAGTCGTCCGAGTGATCGTTACTCAGAGCGATTTGACTTTTACCTCTGTGGTCCGGAGATCTGTGGCTTCGCTCTTCATCGTCTTAAGGGCAAAGTCGGGACTTTAATGTTTGTTAAGCGCTCGTTACATTGAGTCCCCCCTCAGTATGAAGATCAAGCATCTGCCAGGTTACATATTCCCTACCGTATGTAGAGAGCTGCTGGATAGATCCTAATAAACATGTTAATAAAAGCATACTCTGGATTATTCCTCCCCTTTCCAATGAACCAGTTGACTTGCCTTTTAACTGCAGCAGGGTTCTGTCCGATCTCATTAATTTGGACATAACGGAATCTTTGGCTGAAGTCCGTTCCTTGTACTGGCCCAGTGTAGAAACGGATGTAACGTTACGTAGACGTCCAGGACCCCGGAGGTCTCTTCTTCAGGAGCTCGTATGACTTTACATCCTTTTCTATGTTGGTCCAATAAAGAGAATGAGCTTTGGTGGCTCCGTAGGCGATCTGGCCGTGTCTGTTACCGGGGGATAAAGATCACAGGAGGCAGGACGCCCGCTAGACCTACGTGTTCTTGGGTGAAGCTACAAAGTGCTTTGTGATGCCGTGGAGTGGATGGAAATGTGAGATTTCCTCTGCAGAATCCAGACTTGAATCAGCCGACCGGGTGAGGTGGTGACCTTTCCTGCGGCTTAGCGTGAGACGCGCTCGCAGCCAAGGTCGCATGCCTTTTGTATGGTTAATGGCTGCTGGTCGTTGCTCTGTACGTGGGGGACAGGCCGGTGCTCCTCCGCTCTCCGTCCCGGGGGGGAGTTGTGTAAATCCAGTGATTCCCAGTGCAAGCCGTTTGGTTTTATTTTGGGGGTTTTCGTCGGGTTCTCGTCCGGTTTTGGGATCATGCCTCGTTTTATGTTCCGTTTGTTTACTTCTTTTATGATAATTAGGTTTGATCGATGTGCAGCGATAGTTCCGGGTCTGCACTTTGTACGGCGGTCCGCAGTTCATTTGCTGCCGTCACGCGGGGGCTGTGTAGATATAGTCTGGAAATACGCCTGTTGGCCGACCTGTAGTGTATACGTTCTAATGTCTTCGCTGTGTATACGCCGGACGCTCTGTGATGGGTCAGTGTGCGACGGCGAACAGGTGTAGCTGGAAAACGGAGCCTTACGTTGAAGATGATGCCTTTTTTATTTATTGGGTCAACCTAGAAAAAGATGTAAAGTTACATAAGCTTTCTGGACCATCTGAAGAAGAGACCTCTGAGGCCCCGAGGGCGGATGAAGACTATAATCTGAATTGGCGTCTTTTCCTCCGGATTATTCTGTAGTCCGTGTAGCCCTCTGACACGTTGAGTGAGCGCCAGGACGTTTTGAGGCCGTGTCGGTAACAGATCTGACATGCTCAGTTCAGGCCATCTAGTCTGCCTCTGCCCCCCGCACGGACGTGATCATGAAATTCCGCTGCCCTGAAATCCCACCCGATTTAATTTGTAATCGATTTGGTTTAGGGTAAACTTCCTTTTTTGGGGGGAATATTACTTTTTGGAATATGCTGCCCCACACTTTGACACTTTTTTTTTTTTTTGAAGAAGAAATGAACTGTTTAAAAAAACAAAAGCAAATCACCCTTCAATAAATGAATGAAGTAGAGACATGACATTTCATTTCTCCGGAGGTAGTTTGAGGCCAGATTTTTTATGATGAGAAGTATTTTAATAAAATAGCTTTAAGGCCTCAGCTGGGGAGAAGATGTGGGAAAAAATGTACTTTGTAATTGACTGACTCAGATGTGTAAACTGTGTGTGTGTGTATGTGTGTATATATATATATATATATATATATATATATATATATATGTGTATATATATATATATGTATATAATATATTTAGTGTGTGTATATTGCTCTCTCGTTGGCGATCATTATAGATCAGTAGAGGTTGTTGGTACCACTTATTGGGCCGGCGCGGTCGTGTACCTTTCATGCCCTCGCTCGGTCTCTGTTTTGCGGGGCCCTCGCTCGGTCTCACATGGCGTGCAGTAGAGTAGCATCTCTCTACCCAGTTGTTTTTGCTCTTTTGTTTAATGGAAGACACAGTTTACTCACGCCTGGCCGCTTTCCTTCCAGTTGGCGTCTGGCCAGGTTCTGTTACATCCTCTCGTCAGGCCCCTTTTATACTCAGAGCTGGACCAATCCCCATCTCCCTCCCGACGATCCCTGCGTCTGTCCATTATAGCCGGCCGGTGGGTAAGCTCGGGGAGAATTGAGTCGGCAGCTCCTTTTGTTTCGGAGCTCTCCTCCGTGCCCATCGCAAACATTTCTCTGTCATAGTATCTAAAGAGAACGCGTCGGTCCCGCTCTGTGCTGACGTTCCGCTAAAATCCGGATGTTAATCTTTCCCGCCTCCTTTAAAGTTGGATAACCAAACTCTGCACTGACAGATGCCCTATTAACTTGGCTGTTGATGTTCTGGAGAAGCCAGCATGTTCCGGGGCTCTTGGCAACCAGAACACATGGCTTTGTGGGTCCCATCAGACACCCCTGCTTATCGCTTACTTACCAGAACATACCCACCGCCGGCTTACTGACCCCCAAGTCCCATCGATATTAGCCAGGCACCAGTTCCAAGGAAAGGCTTTATGTGATACTCATTGAAGCAGATATCCTTGTATAAAGCAGGGTATATTATCTGTATTTCATAGCCCATCATAGATAGGGGTCGTTTATTTTTTGGTTGTCTTCAGTCCTTGTATTTTTCGGCAGTGGTTTCGCCCGCGTTATCGGCCGGCGGCGGGCGACGTCCTCTATATATAATTGTTTAGATAGATCCTCGGCCGGTCTGTTTGCTGATTCAGCAGCCTTTTGGACATGTCATGGGACTCCGGTGGGATTATCTCATGCTTGAAGATATTAGCCTTTGTTCCCTCGGATGAAAGCCTAGAACGTGTACCTATGACCCATGTCTTAGGTTGTCTGTATCACGGGCTGGCAAACAAGACTACCTAGAAGCTGGGGCACGCTGAAGCTCGTGACTGGCAATTCACTGAGGATCGGGTTCCCTGGGCTGTGAATAACAGCGTAACATTTAAAGCAGATTTAATTGTGGCTTTTTGTGACCTCTATTGGCTAACACATTACAAATAGACTTCTCTGAAAGCTTATTCTTGAACATAGCTGAAATATATATATGGATTCTTTTTGTTTCCTTTTTTATTGTTCCGTTAAGTGTTTTGAGAGAGAGGGGGATTTGTTTAGCTTTGTTTTGATCGGTGTATTTTCTGGCCAGTGACCATGATTTAAATCCACAGCTGTTTCTTTGTGAATGAAAAGCCGGCGGAAGTGCTGATGGGTAAGTTAAGATTTAGTGTCACTGGTCGTTAGGTTTATGGGGACCCTCTTAGACCACCTTTCCATGTGGGTGACAAGCCGGATTAAAACCCCATAGCTTTTTATGGTTTTTTTCTTTTTAATGTTTGACTTGTTGTTTTGAGAGTCTTTAAGGGGATCGGTAGTTTGACCGTAGTCTACCTTTTTAAATAGCTCTGACGTGGAGCACCTGTATCGTCTTCTGGATATATGCGTTCTGTGACTCACAAGTCTATTCAGTCTGGCAGATAATGGGCCAGACTTTTTTAGATCGGTGTAGCGTTACTGTGTGTGTCGCAGATGTTACTATCATTAGGTAACAATCCATATAAATGACCCGGGAGACGGGCCCTTGGCACGATCATTCATTCCTTAATTATGTCTTCAGCCTGTGGAAGGCAGAGGAGCAGCGAGGTTCTGGAGTCGCAGCGTACTGATGTCTGGCCCTTCTCGGTATCTTCTCGAGTAAGCCACGCTCCATAGCGCCCCCTCTTTATCTTCTAGAGAAAGCCGCGTTCCAGAGAGTCCCCCCCTTCTTGAGGACTGATGGTGACGTTCGGATTTCTGCAGAATATTCTGAAATTATATACCCGGCATATTAGATGTTTGCTTAAATTACCCATCCGTGTTAAAAAAAAAAAAAAAAAAAAAAAACGGGCAGCTAGAGGTTTTCTTTAAAGATGCTGTTCCACCTGTGAAACATTAAGTGCCCGTGAACAGTAAACAGGCAAATTTTTTTCCATTCAGAAGGTTTAATCACATGAGGCAAAGTAACCTTTGTTTAAAGGGACAGTGTTCCCAACAAAGAAGACTGTATGTTAAAGAATGCCTTAGAACTGGGGTGGGGGTTGGGGAGAGAGCAAAATTTAATACGGGGTGATTACATTTCCTGGCTTCCTCCAAGAAAATGCATTAGGGGACCTCTCCGCTATCTTATGTATTAAAGTGCTGATGATTCCCGGAGTGTCCCTTTAAAGACCTTTACGTTTTTTGAAGTGTAAATGGAGATGACATTTATCGATCAGCTTGTTGACGGGATGCATGTACTGTATATACCGTTACCAGTACAGAACATCAGATTAAAGGATTTCGGATCTTGGTGAATGTTTCAGATCGCAGCTCTTCTCTGAGACTAGCGTCATCGATAAATTTAAGGCATACATGTTTGTGAGGATGTAGAAATGGATGCATGGAGAAGCGCTTTAGATTCCCTCAACAAGCAACCACCATTAAAAAAGATTCTAGGGGTCTTCCTGGCTTCTGGGATCTGTCTCCACAGGCTATGACTATATATTCTACTAGATGGCCCTTTATAATCTTACTATCCCCAATCCGGCCTGGGCTGTAGCAAGATCTGCGGTGGTGCCTACAGAAGAGGACATGGACATTGGGGTCCTTCTTACAGGATGAAAACATTTTAAGTGCCTCTACGAATCTTCCTTGGGCTGTAAAACACATATTATATTGTCTAAGACAATTACCTCTATAACACGAGGAACTGTCACTCTGTAGATGGAAGACGTCCTCCTTCTGAACTTTTTTTTCCCCCCACCCTCCCCCATTTGATGCCTGAGGCAGAAAGAGAAAATCTTTCGGTCAGTAAAGAAGCCTCCGTCTATACGAAGCGTGCAATTACAGCTACAGTATGAACGTTCAAAGAGTAAACTTACATCTACACATCTCCGGACCCGATAACACCCTTACGATTGGTCGGAAACTGTCAAGATTAGAAGCGGGCGGTTAGTAAATCATGTGACCATCAACGGAATTTCTGATTAAAAAAAAAAAAAAAAACAGGCAGCCTTCTAAATCCAGTAAGATTAATTTCATATTTTTCAAGCTACAGACATCCCGGTAATGGTATATTTTATATAGGGTTATTAAATCCCAATGTGTATATAATCCACTGGCATTTATTCTGCTCACCAGTTATAACGTGTCTGAGCCAGACCACAATATTACATCATATTAATCCCCTCTTCATTATGTCGGGATTCACGGGAGACGCTCAGAACTAGTAATTCATCCACTGAAGCCAAAAGTATATTGTTTACTCTGTGCCAGCCGCTTTTACAGCAATGTACGAGTAATGTAAGGATTTAAAGCTTGAATTATGAGTAAGCGGAATGGCAGCTTTAATTTAAAAGCAAATGATTAACATTTTTAGCGATTTAAGCGAATATCCTAATGCATTTCACGTAACTCCTTTTGTATATATTTTAATCGTGCAAGTATCTCAATTACACACAGTGTGTTGGAGTCCTGTTGGAGTCCTGTTGGAGTCCTGTTGGAGTCCTGTTACTTGTTGTTCACGTAAAAGAAAACAAGTTTCCACCAAGCAGGACTTTACACGGACAACCCTAGGCTTGGAGACACCGGTTGCGTGTGGAACCCTCCAACGTGAGACACGAGTTGCCCCAAGTGCCCCCAAGCCCCCCACCGACTGAAATTTGTAAAAAGGAAAATTCTTGGTATTTCTCTTTACTAAATGATATTCTTGTGATTGCTATTAAGTATCAAATAATTCTGCTGTGGTCTGCTACAAAAGTAAGCATGTCGGGGGGGGGGGACTGATTAATTTACGAATAATTACAGAAAGCCCAAGAAAGTGTTGTATGGGACTCTGCATCGTCGTTCCCATTGGCGGTTTCTTCTTTCTCGTGCGATCTTATTAACACGGTTCGTGGTGATTAAAGGAATCCCGGGTTTACGTCGGGTGGAGGCACGTAGGCTGCGCCGACTGTTTCAGACAAGCAATTTCTTGCTTACATTCCTGTAGCTTCCGGCTACCGCCATCTTTACAATTCATTTTTTACACTGAGAAACCATTTACTTTTGTTAGAGTGAAAATAATGAGTTCTGTTCCTGCGCGCCCGGGTACCTGAGGGCGCCGGCGAGGATGAAGGGCTGTTGGCTTGATGTAGATGGGGACGGCTTGCTTTTATGTATACGGAACGTAGGATTTCATACCTCCCACTTTCTAGCATGTTTTACCGGAGATGGCGGCTTAGTATTATTTTAAATATTATTTTATATTTAATGGTTAGGGGCCTCCTGTTTAAAAGAAAAAAAGATCTAGCTTTATTGGTCCCGAGAGTAGATGGAATCTTTGCTCGATACCTTTTATTGGTATCATCTGAAGAAGAGACCTCTGAGCCATGAAAGCAAAGTTAGTCTCTAGCTCTTTCTCTATTCCTGGGAAGGCACAGAAGTGGCGCGTGGTCTATTAGCGGACGTGATGTCTCCGCGCATGACTTCCATATATTACACACACCCTTGTGATGCCCGGTTTGGCTGCTAAATATAGTGAATCTGTATAAATTAATAAATATATAGACCAGTGAAAAGAATCCCTTTCGGCTGAATAATCCATCCTATTAAGACAGTTGGCACGTGTTGTGATAAGGCCTTGTCTGCCACAAGGATGGGTTTAGTGCTAGAGTCAGGTCCTCTGGATGCTTGTGAGGCTCAAACTTAGTCAGTTATTTTCATGCGTTGGAGGCTTTGCTGAACTTTTTAGCCTGCTGGTAACCTTTCAGCGCATTGCCTCCCGCCCCCCCCCAAATTTCACATCTCAGTAAGAGTTCAGAGCCTGTGTTTCCTTTTACAGTCCCTTTTAACACTTTAGTGGCAGGAGGCTAGCGAGCGGCTGTGCAGCTCCCGTGATCGGTAGTTAAGTGATCCCTTTTAAAGGTTCTCACCAGGACTGCTCTTTATGAATTCTCCGGCATAATCGTGACCTGCCATGCGTCCTCTCGTCCCATCCCTACCCCCGTGCCTTTAATTTGACTGCTTACAGCTTCATGTCCCGAAATGGAGAATCCCGCAGACTCCGGCGATGATCTGCTCTTCAAACTATGTGCGGAAAAATGTCCCCGTCTGTAGCGATACATGGACTCATTTGGAAATGGTTTTCCGTTAACATTTTTCCGATAGCTTTCCCTTTTTTAGTGCATAGCTGTCTCGATGCGTTAAAGCAGAATAACTTCAGTGAAAAGTTGCTTTATCACCATAGCAACCAATATATAAATATATATAATTTATATATTATATATATGATATATTTATTTATTATATGTGTGTGTATGTATTCTGCGGGTCGTTAAACCCAATCCGTTCGGCATGCTTCGCGCTGGGACCCCCCCCGGGATGAATGTCTCCTGTCCCCCCACGGAGATGCCCGGCGGCCGGCCGTGTATTCCTACAGATCACAGGCTTTTCTTAAACAACTGCGATCCACAGGCCCTCGGGCTACAAAATTAAGAGCTTTTAAAGCACTTTCTTTTTATCTCAGCTGTTTAACCCTTTAACAGCATGGAGTTTGAACGGCCCAATTACTGGATGCACTATATGGGGGGGGGGTTATTGACTCAATGGCCAAATTCTATATGGCATCTATAGTATTATACAGTATTTACACTTATAAGAACACTTTCCTATACTATAGTGTGTGTGTATATAGTGTGTGTACATGTATGTATTCTCAGTAGAAGGAGCCATGGATGTGTCGTAGGTCATCTCCTTGCGTTGGGAGTATCAGCGGCGGGAGGTTTTGATCCGCGGATAATAGTTCTGCCTTGTCGGTGATTTCTGTAGGTGACAAGTTTCAGCAATTCTCGCTTCCGCTGTCTGTCTGCTGTCCGTCCTGCAAGGTCGGCTCGTCCCTTTTTAGCGTGTCGCTTACGTGTGCGAGCAGACAGGCGTGTTCGGAGGTAGACCGCACTTAAATCTCATGTAATCCAACTCTGTTGTGGCAGCACACGCCATTTCTATCCATTCAGGGGTTAAAGGCCAGAAATCTGGGAGGGGAAAAATAAAAAAAGATAACTTCAGCAAACTCTGCGCGTGTTTAATCATCAGCTGCCTGATATTCTGTATGAATCGGGACGATGGCGGCCAGCGGTGGGAATATTGGCTCTTCTCTAAACCGATCTCCAGCTCGTAAAACTCCCGCCGGCTCGAAGCGATAGCTCTGTGGGTTCAGTCCTGAAGCAGCCACCGATAGCTGTGGGGAATGCTACAAAGTAAATAACGGGCGAGCGCGGCGCAGTTTGAGCGATTTGATTTCACATATATGTATTTTGGGTTTTTTTTAAGAACTATTTCTCCCGCGCTCTATCTCTGATGATAGCTTTAATAAAGAAAATGGAAGCCAGATGGAAGAAAATACTTCATTTTTTTTTCTTTTTCCTAATTTGTAGATAATTTTTCTTTTGGTTTCCAAGGGAATACTGGGAATGACGATCTTTTTGAGACATAAATTGTAGACCTTTGATCACCCTCCAAATTGAAATGCGGTTGAGGATTTTAGCTTATCTTTGAGTATAATCTCTGGCTTTCGGAGTTTAAATACTTTCAAACCTTTAATTTATAAATATAATAAATAATATTTATAAAGCCTTAACTGTCCCTTTAAACTCCTATAATGGAAGGATATGCTGGTACTCCGGGACCATACAGAATGAATATGTATACACTTTGTTTTTAAATAATTTTTTACGCCTGAAGTCGCTTTGAGTAATTTTAGTGAATCGTGTCCTCTCTGGCCATCTCAGTAATTGGTGACATTTACAGCCGGTCACCCTCCAAAGTCCCCAATTATATGTAAAAAGGGCTCCGGAGCCTTCCGTGGCATGTAGGTATGCAAAAAAAAAAAAAAGCGGAGGACGTCAAACCTATTCCTGTGCGGAATCTATACATAGATCGGCATTTTGGTAATAGCTGATTTTTAATTCTTCGTATATTGGGAGGGAAATTAAATTGCTGTTGCAGTCTGCGTCCAGATCCTTTACTGCCTTTATACTCCCTGTGCTGTATAATATATATATATATAATGAGACATACGCGCTCTCGCTGAAGTCATGTGGCTGTCGCAGCCGTTAAAGGGTCTTTAAATAGAATAGTGACACTTTAGCACTGAGCGCACGCAGCCCCCTGTGCATGGGAGATGTATTTTTACTCCCCGTAATTCTGCTTGTAGTCAGATTTAGCTTTTTACAGGAATCCGCTGCGAAGAATCCCAGGAACTCGGCTGAATGGCGCAGCCTTTAAACCTCTTCCTTCGCTGCAGTTTAATTTAGGCTCGAGCAGTGACCTCATCTTGCTGCATGATGTCATTAGTACATGCGTAGCTTTTCTTTTTCTCGCTCAGTGTAGATATAGCGATGTGCATGCTGTATTTGCTCGATTATAACGCAAGGGGGTTTTTTTGTTTGGTTTTTGTGGGGGGGGTAAAAAAAAAAAAAAAAAACTTATAATCGAGGTCGTGTTTTTTAATCAGACCTCAGATCCGTGACAACAACGTACAACCAACTACGCTTAGGGTCTTGTCACTTGTTCTCTCTCACGCTTTCATTCACTCGCTCTCACGCGATCCTAGCGATTTAGATTTTTCTTCCAATAGGGTCATCTTCTATTCGGGCCTTTTCTGATTTTCATTAAGTTTGGGGGTTGTAATGGAGATAATACGGTAACACCGCCGAATCCCAGGAACTATACATTTATACAGGGCCTGCAGCTTAAACACAGCCCTCCCCGTAGTCAGGCCGCGTATGTTCACAGCATTCTTTACCACCAACATTTTAATGGCATATCGACAAAAGCCATCTATATCTCTAAGGAGAGAATAAATTACACTTTTGATGGGTTTTGGTAGATTTTTAGAAGCCGTTTTTTTTATTTTTTATTTTTTTATAGCAGCCGCGCTCTTTTCCGGACATATTCACATTTATAGTTTGAAATATTATGTTTTCTGTACGGCATGAAGATAACTATGGATTTACTAGCCAACAGTTTTGGTTTGAGACCCTGGCTTGTGATCTCTTGGTTTTGGCACCCCTGAAAAACCCAACCGAAGATTGTCTGAATAAGGTTGTGTTTTTTTTTTTTATTATAAATAATTCCCTTTAGTGCCGTTTTTCAAGGAACCTGTAGCAATAATCCTAATTTCCTGCAAAATCACTCCAGAATGTGTGTCCCCCGCCGCCGGTTATTGCGCTCGCTCATGTGTGAATGGCTACATGGAATACACGGTGGCTTATTTGCGTTTGGCAATACCCAGGATCCCTCTCTGCAGCGAAAGCCGTGTGTCGCGTGACGCTGGAAGGCGCTCAGGCGTGTTAACGTGTCCTGTAAACTGCCGGACAACATATGGCCGTTCAGGAGGGGAAAAGCCCGTGTTCTGGAGGATATTTAATAAGCGCAAACGCTTTAATTTTTACAGAATGCTGACATTTTGCTTAAGCTTTTTTTGAAACGGCTTTTGAGAAGAAGATAAAACGTTTTGAATTTTTTATTAGTGTTCTAAAAAAAATAATGTAAAGAAAACGTCTACTTGCTGCCTCGTCGTTTGCCATTTGTGGGTTTTTTAGGAAATATATGAAGATAGTGTTTACAGAAAAGCTCTCCAAGGCTCTAAAAATCGAGGTATTTTACCCCAAATTCCGCGCTGTATCTCTGAAGCGATTGAATGACGATGTTTTGCCGACGCTGCCCCTTTAAGATCTTTTTGGCGTCTCGGCTGCCGGTCAGAGGATCACATGCCTGAATGCGACTACCGCCTGTATGCGGGTAGCCGAAGACACCGGCTGCTCATGTGGGGAAATAAAGCCTGCGGAGACGATATATTTTCAGTAGCAATTTAGTGCATGATTGATCTCCGTGATACAGTTAGCGTGCCGCTCGTAGCTGCCGGAGTCCACACGCAAACTAGCGTGTAATGCGGGGACTGGATAGAAACCATCGGCTATCGCAGACAATGAAGCTTAATGGGTTTTAATGCTGAATTATCACGCTGCCAAGTGTGTTTACATCTACAAAGGAGAACCGACTCCATTAACTTTTTAATGATACATTTTAATCTGTTGAGCTGGAATAATGCTGGGCGAGTTGTTACTGTAGCTCTCCTGATAGCGCTCCGTGCTATAGACGGTTATTGTGTTTCCATTAGACTTGTGTTTCGTTTCATTTTTGCTGTCCATTCGTTTTCGGAGAACAAATTCCGTTTCCTAAATTCAGAAGGCATTTTACATTTGGGAACAAAATTCATTCACTCGCCATCATTCGCGATCTCTCGCTCAATGTCTCCACATACCGTTTCTGTGTTCCCGTCTCATTTTTCACAGTTCATTCTTCTCTTGCCTCTTTCTTTGTACGTTTCCATTTGCTTATCAAGAGAGTAAAGTGTGTGTGTGTGTATATATGTGTGTAAATATATGTGTGTAAATATATGTGTGTGTATATATATATATATATATATAATATAATATAATTATACTATATTTTTGATCTGCATTCTTATTCCTTCCCATTAAGTTATATCTGTCTGGTTAAGTTGCTGACTGTTAATTGGCTCAGGCAGCCTTCGTAGGGGTAGAAATAGAGAGAACGTCAGGGAATCTGTTTAATAATTCTAGTTTTCCCTATAATTTCAACCGTAAATGGGCTTTTTCTGGACCAGTAAAGAATATGTACCGGCCTATGCCAGATATCCGCCTAGATCTACTTTAAAGCACCATGATGGATGGAGATGGATTTGACCTTCTTTGCACAGTTGTGTGTTTCTGTGTCGTGTGTGTGTGTGTGTGTGTGTGTGTGTGTGTGTGTGTGTGTGTGTGTATATATATATTGTGTATATATAAAAACACATGTAACCTCATTAAGCTCCGCAGCAAGGTATGGCTCATTTGAGCGCTATAGAGGTTTATCTTGTCTCTGAGAATTTCTTCACAATTATTTGCCTGATCAATTCCTAATTTATTCCGGCTCAATTATCTTTTATCTGCCAGTCATTAAGAGCTTCTCCAAGTGACAAAAATTACCCAGAAAAGCTGCGTCTTAATAAAAGAAGAATAATAAAAATAGAATTCCGCTCTGCTCCCGGCAGCCGTAGAATCGCACGGTGTCTCCGTGTATAGGTTGTGTCCGGGTTCTCTGAAGCCCGCGATGTATTGTGTACCTCGGGCGTAATATTTCTACACGGATTATAAATCATTTGGAAAAGTAAAGTGGCCGGTCACATGCGCTGACGGAACTCATGCGGAGATATATTACGCTCCTGGCATATGTAAACGCTAGCAAGGAACATCCATGGGGGCGTCCCGAACGTAGGTAAGAACAGATGAGCATGTTCTTTAATAAAAAAAAAAAAAAATAAAAAAAAAAATAAACTGAGCCTTTATTAGAATATTAATAATGGTGTGCAAAAAAAACATTGTGTGTTTAGTGATATGTGACAAATAATTAACGTTTCTTTCAAAACTGAGTATATATGTGTGTATCATACGCATGTGTGTATAATCTATATCACATTTTTTTAGGTAAATTAGGGGTTAAACTGGGTAACACTTGGAATATGCTATAAGTAGAACATTGTTCTCTGTAACATATGTGTGTTATATATATATGTGTGTGTGTGTGTGTGTGTGTATATATATAAATATGTATATGTTTGGCGTAGGTGATGAATGGTGCGGCAGGAGTGTGAGGTTCATTCATTACCGTGTAGTTTTGGGTAGTAAATCGTAATGTAATGAATGCAGGTAATAGGGGACCGCGTCGGAGTGAATTATGACTGGCTGCGCAGGAACATCCCGGTCTTATTTTAAAGCTGCTGTAGAAATAATGTTATTTCAGGTTGTTTATAAGCATTCTGCGGCTGGTTTGATTAGATGACTAACAGGCTCCCAGTTTGAACGGATCGGATAGGGACTCTTGGCTTTACGGGTGGCCTACCATGCTAGCAGTAGGAGGGCGTGAGGCTCACATGTAATGTTAGGAAGTTTTAGTTTACCGGATGGAATACAAGAGATCAACTTCCCAGCAGAGGTGGTAGAGACTAATACAGGGAGGGACTTTAAACATGCCAGGAGCTGTTTAAGGTCTGAGCCTCTACATCAGGAAAATGGGCAGACTAGACGGATCGAATGGCTCATATCAGTGGTCACATTCTAGGTTTCTGTGGCCCTCGGTTGCCGTGTTCTGGATTCTATACTATCCATTATGCCATCAACAGGTGCTTTTGTTGAGGGTAGTTATGGCTCAATGCATATAGATTCGCAGGGTAAATGTTTTCATTCCTTTCGTCTGTTCCAGTAGTTTCCTAGAAAGCTGCATCCACGTCCTGGTCGGAAGGGGTTAATGTGCCGGCGTGGAACCGGCCGGCCGCCATGGAGTATATATTTTTAACTTTCCAGGCAGCGCTCGCAAACCAAAGTCCCGGCAGCAAAGCGTTTTCCCCGCTTTCATGGAAATATCGACATCTCGCTTCCTCCTGGTGTATTTTTTTTTTCTCCCTGTCCCTATCAGATGGCATTAAGCCCGCTTAACCCCTTCAGTGCCGGAGCGTTCATCCAGGGTCCCACGCACCTTCTTTGCTTTACGTCTGCGTAGGTTTGGATTGCGTTGCTAGGGACGTATGTTACGTTTGAATGCCCCCCTTTTAATGCAAATTCTGAAAGCAAAGGGGGTGAGGAGGTCTTGCAATCCGCAACGCACCCCCCCCACACAGCCGCGTTCCAAAACGCGCATCAAGAAAACGCAGGATTAGTTTTAGGCAATCTAGAAGCCTTAAGTGAGGTCGGCCGGTCTGGTTGTTGGGGGCTATGGTTTCCGATCGATCGGTTTGGGTGGGAACGCGTGAATGTAACGCTGCGTGGAGGAGGGAAAGTTATTTTTGAAGTTACGAGAGGTGCTGTGAAACCTTTTGTTGCAGCGATCCTGACCTTTGGGTTTTGTCTGCTGCCACCGGCCCCGATCTCCGGATTTGCGTTTTACGGCCGCTCGTTACCCTGTCTCGGTGGAACGTTCAGAGACTCTTATTGGATCCTTTCAGGAACTAAGCGGGTTATTAAATTCCAATTTCCCGTTCCTGTCACTGTATTTCTTTTTAATCGGAATATCAACAATTTTCGTTTATGTAACATGCATTTGGCTTCTTGTCACACCGGGAAAAGCTCTCAAACCTCAATGTTTTAAGAGTTAACCCCTTTTTTAATTCTTTGCTTGTTTCCCCCCTTCCACTCCCGTCTTCCTACTGGGTGTCGGGACATGACGCCGTATCCCGGCACTCCGCTTGGAAAGTGGCCGTGGAGCGGAGTGAAGCCGCGGTGGTCTCCACGCAGCCCTCCGTGGTGTTCCTGGGCTCTTTTAATCTGTGGCCGAAATATGCCGCTGCGTGAGACTTTAGACTCCACGGGCCAACCGGCTCTTATCTGCCGCAGAATAATACATCGTAGCTTATACATATTTCCTTACTGGCCTGAATGTATACGTCGTCTCCTTCCTACGCAGACATTGTGTGGCCTGGAATTAGAATTGGTAACTTTTAGGTCATCAAATTCATCATCGAATTCCCTTCAGAAGATATAGATTTGGAGCTGGGGTTGATGAGTGACGGAGCCCCGGCAGAGAACGCACCTTGTCTTTGTCGTGTCCTGTGAGTGATGTGAGTGGTGATGAGCGAGAGGCGCTGCGTGCCGGTCTGGTGGTCCTCCATAGCCTGGTTGTGCCGGTGGCTGTGGCCGCCCCGTGTGAAATATTCTTTGAAGCTTCGGATACTGGAAGCGCTGCGTGTGTTTGTTTAACGGATTACGGTGTAAGTGACGACACGCAGATCCGTCAGGCACGGCTGTGAGTGTCTGACGTGGGGTGGAAATAGGAAGCGAGTGCGCTCTGTGGTTTGTGGTCGTTTTAATGAATTCTTTGGTCTGCAAATGAGAATCCGCGCCGGTCGCGGTTGAAATACCAAGTAAAAGTAACGCTGCACCGCGAGCGAGCGAGCCTCGGGTGTTCTGCATGAGACGGGGAATCTAAAGCTGTGCAACGCCACAAACAAATCGGCATTCGCTGAATGTGCCCCGGCTGGGGTAATAACCAACAAGCGGTAACCTGCTTCTGCTCTTAACCTTTTAGGTGCCATGAGTTCCGTCAACGCTCTGGTGTCACCTAGTTTTAATGACCCTGTAAGCTCACGTTCTTATTTTAGCAGATAGATCGTGTGTGTGTGTGTGTGTGTGTGTGGGTAATCTATTTTCCCGCTTGTTTGGACAATGTCTATTTGGAATGTCGCTCTTTGGCCAGATGCTGCCAGTGAATCATTTGATGTGTCCCAGTGCAGAACAGGGTTACTATAATTATGATTTATTGATTTATAGCGCCGTGATATGCTGCAGCGCTGTACAACAGGGAAAAAACCCTTGATTTAATTTTGAAATGGTTATTCTCGCCTCGTATGAGCTCTCCCTCTGTTTAACAGATGAATATCCGTGCGTTTAGGGTCCCGTTGCACAAGCTATAGACTCCATACGTTAAGTAAACAGCCTGTTAGAGCGTTAATAGATTTCTCCTGCCTTCGGAGTGCCGGAGACGGCGAGTGTTAATGATTCTGTTACCGCGGATAACCGTTACTGTGAAATTGGATCATGCTGTCCCGGGCTCATCCCAGCGAGGTGAAAGGGGGTATTTAACTCTCCGCCGGCACCTGTCTCTCGCTTCCCGGCGATGTCTGCTCGCCTGGCACAGCTCCGCTCTACTTGAATGTCAAAACACAACCCCCTGCCAGATAGTATGCGTTACATCACATAACACCGGTCATAACATATCTTCAGGTCAGTGACATCATAATAACCTTCCTATCGGATCTCCCAGGGAAAAGCAGTAAGGGCAGTAAAGATGTGGAATCCGCTATCGGCAGACGTTGCTCTATGAGACTCTATAGATTTTCTTTTTTATAAAGGCCGCGCATGTATAGTTTTATAGCGATGAGCTGAGTGCCCGTATCGTCCTACAATATAGAATATGTGCTTTTATTGCCATAGCAGCGACTTCTTGCTCTTTCTATTAAAGGCAATATATTGCTTCACATATTTTATATCTGTAAATGTTTCTAACAAACTTTGACTCTGTTCCCGTAATTCCCAACCCGTCGTTTACCAATAAGTGAACTATTAAAGATCTGTTTGTAATCAACATTTCCCCTTGAACTAGGAAAAGACCGTGTTTGGGTTTTTTTCCACCCAAAGGGAGCACGGTCTGCGCGGTAACCTTGTTACCCCGGCGTGGCCGTTAATGGTGTTATTTACATGCGTAAATTAACTTTAGGGAGAGGTGTTTTAGTAAGATTCCTTAACACTTTCTCTGGACGGTAAAATAATTCCCGGCGGCTCTAGAAAGAAGGAGAAACGGTGTATCGACTTTTTGTCCTTTGATTATGCGTTAATTACAGTTCACGCGAGGATAGAAGGATGGAACGTCTGGAAAGCGCGGCTCGCGTTCGTTTGGCCGTCTGACGTTAACTCGCCGATTTAGTGAGTGGGTTTGGGATGGATCACACGGAGCACACTCAGACCTCTAAACTAATGAGAGAGGCTGTATTTTTATTTATATTTTTATTTTATTTTATTTACGCTTCCCATGTGATTATAAGGGACTCTCATGATGCCCAGCCAACCACAGGCAACCCTTTCCCGGTGTTAACCGTTTGTCCGCCTCATTTAGGGTCCTGCTTTCAGTGTTTAGACAGCCATTGTGTTCTGATGAATGATAAGCGGATCTGGTGGCCCCCGCGGACACCGCCACCTGCGCCTGCCAAGCATTGCTCCGTTGGCTACGGTCTCTCGGAAATCTCCTGCAATCTCTTTGCGACCTCGCGGAAACCCGCCCGTCTTTTCCCAAGCACTCATTGTTAATCATTACTGTCGGCAAATTGCATTATTTGTCTTAGTATCTGCTTTCATTTTGTTGGCTCAATTTAACTCAATTTAGGAAATATGGGAAATGTAAGTACACCCCCCCCTTACGTGTAACCCATTAACTGCCAGAGCCTCCCGATGGCCGCCCGGGTCCGCAGTGCTCTGCAGTCAGTTAATTGAGTTGGAAGCCGGGATCCCGGGGGGCCGCTGGTGTGTTAGTTTTGCATGGCGTAGCAGGAGCCGCTTTCCCTTTGGCTGTGTAGTTATTTATCCCCGCTTGCCGCAGACGGTAAATGTTGGTAATCCATGTCACATGCAATCATTCCAATGTTTAGTTTGCTCCCTGCTAATTCAAATGGCACCTTCTTGCCTGCATATCCGTTCCATCGCAAATCACCCTGCCTAGGGGTCCCTTTCACATCCTAGCAGTGGAAATTTACCCTTTGACTCTAGGTGAGGGTTAACCCTTTTCGTTATAAGCAACCTGATTATATATAGTTATATATCTACAGTTTAACTCGTTGTGTGCTGGTTGCGTTGGCCGGAGACGCCCGCCGGTTGCGATTGGGTCAGTGAATGACTACAAGCTTCCAGAAATCCTTTTCACGAGGTCGCGTTTTTTTGTGCTATTCATATTCTCACCCGACACAAAAGCCCTCATTGAGATTTCTGCTGGAAACCCCAAGTAACGGGGGTGGGGGGGGCTCTACTCATAAATCCCTGTTTATTCTGCCTTCTGGGGAGGAATCAGTAATCATTAGCTGAACGTTGAGTGTAGTCTACCCGCAGTTACTTAACAGGGGTGTGATTGTGTACATTATTAACATTATTAAGAACGGCTAATTTGCTGGCAATGGGGATGGGATCTAAGAAACTGCCCCCCCCCCTTTGATCTGCGCATGCGCACCCTTCCTTCCCTCTTCATGTTGGTGACAATTTAAGGTGTTTGTTAGCTAAAGAGGAGGTTGGCAGGAGAGCTGCAGTTTCATCTCCTTAACTTGACGTGATGAAGCTTCCGCAACAGAAGAGCGGATATCCCAACCTCGCTGATTAAACCATGCCTTATGCAGGGCCAGCTCAGCCCTTCTTTCAGAGACATCACCCAGGGATAGGCATTTAAAAGGAATCAGAATTCAGGGCAACTCCCAGTTCATGAAATCAACCCTTATTTTCTATTTGTATTTTCTATTTAATCCAAGTTTATACTTCAGGTTTTCCCGTTACTCTGAGCCACGGAGGCTGCCTAGTGAGAAACATGCACTTTATTTTTATATTTATTATAGGAATGATATACATCATAGTCATGCCGTCCGTTTAACAGATGATCTGAGGTACAAGGAGATCGCTGCTTAAAGCCACCTTCGAAAAATCCACCGCCGAGTTCTCCACCGCGTCACCAACCCGTTACCTTCGTAAATAGGACTTCTGCGCTTAGTGGAAAGCGTTCTATATAAAGTTAATTCATTCATTTTTAATGTCTCTGCTCTTTTTCCGCTGCAGCTGATATTAACGCCAATACATCTTTTTCTTCTCTCCTATCCTTGAAGAAAATGAAAGCCTGGCTGCCTAATGGCTGAGCGCCACCGGTGACATACGAGCGAGGGAATGAATTGCCTCCTCTCTCCCGCTTACCTCTTCCTCAAAATCTTCATATACCTGCAGAACATGAATATGGAATTTCAGCGAGAGGGACTTCTTGATTGGAAACACCGGTTCCGAGAAATTCTCTGCTTTCGGGAGAGCTTCTATTCATGCTGTTGGCTTAATATTTGATCTGCTTGACTTTGATTTTCCTCAAGAACGCGGGTGTTTATTTGCATCCGTCTCGTAGGTTACTTTGTATACGCGAGTAGATGGATCGCTCTAAACGATAACCTTTACAAAAACAAGTTTTTGATAATGATCATTCTATTATCAATGCTTTTGTATGGGAAGAGAAGATTTTACTAAACGTATCACAAGGCGATTGATCATCGGGGTACAAGCGGAGAATCCTTTCATGGGTGTTCATCATGAAGGGAATCACCGTCTGAGCTCCTAGCACAGCCCCCCCCAAAGAATTTAGTCCGCTGTGAGTTACTGACGTTCCTATTTGTGATATGATGTCATAAGGAGCTTTATGGAGGTTGTTCCGACTTGGCACAGGCCGCCATAGTATGAGTGGTCTGATTGACGAGATCAGAGATCTCCCTTGTGGCTAGCCCACCGAGCAGACCCCATCAGACTTCCCAGGCCTGGTTAACCTAAGTCCTAAAACGCTCCTGGCCCTTACCGACGTTAAGGGATGTTTAATTTGACCACCTGAGCCTGCAGAGTCCTCCTCTTGTCCAGGTGTCTCCGTTCCGATGAGCTCAGTTGGCAGACCCCAGGATTAGAGAATTGTCCTTGTTTTTTTATAGCCGTGACAGTATGGTGTCCTCGCGTGGAATACCGTTAATGGCCCTTATAGCAACCTGTATACTGGAATCAACACGCTATGGATGGAGATGAAAGAGAGACCGCGGGATCCAGAATGTGACTTAATTAGTTTGAGCTTTAAGATGGGAATTTTTTTTTTTGGAAGCCCATCCTAGCTCTTGATGGTAAAATGAATATCCCTCTGAATCCAGCCTCGCGAGCAGATGGAGCTGGATCACGTCCATTCTAGCATTTGGTTTGGGCTGGAAGGCTCCAGAGAAGTTTCTCGGCCGTGAGTGTGATCCTCGGACCGCAGATCGTTCCCGGTCGGAATGATGGCGGAGGAGTAGGCTTTACGGATGCTCGGTTCCATAAGAGATTTTCAACTCTATATGGGGCATTTTGGATAAGGCCTGACTATGTTGGTGCATTTGGTTATTTTAATGAAAGGAAGGGTCCTATACACTCAAAACCAAATGATTTCTTGGTATTGTTTATCTCTATTCCCGTTGCCGATTTCCCAGTAACTCCCAAGGAGCTCATTACAGTGAAGGTACTCCCGACTTACGTACCGGTTATAAAACAAGCTACGAATGTCTAAAAAATAAAAACATGGATACAAAGAGGTTTAGAAGCAACTGGGTTCGTGATCTTGTGCCTTTCAGACTCGGTGACTTCCCGTGTAAATTGGTCCTGCGTCTTTTCATGTAGGGCGCTTGCGTCATAGCAATTTCTCCATTATCTTCCCATTGCATAGAAAAATTAAATCACATTTTCTCAGCCTCTGGGGGCATAAAAAGGTTTCATTGCTGTGAATTGCTAAGAAACCATTAGAGCTTCCGTGATCAGCGCGACCTCGTACCACCCGCGGCACCCCCCCCCGTCCAATTATGGGGTCTTTTGAAATGTAAAATAAGGGCAAAAATTAGCCTCAGCGATGTTAATTGTGAAATGTGCTAAATGTGCCGTGAACGAACAGGTTGATATTTTCTGATGGCAGAGATGTTGTATGGGTGAGCGCTTTCCTGCTCTTGCAGCCCTTCTGTTCCGTGTCTGAGCACCGGTATGGTTCAGTGACCAGTAAGACCCCAATTCATACAGTGCAATAGACTGCAATTAACCCCGTGGTGGACCTTTTTGGAAAGAAATAGGCTAAACGCTCTGCAAGGCCCATTCCTAACGATTTGGGCAAGAGGTGAAAGGCGTGCGCCATGTTACTTAGCATTGTCCGGGTTTGCGCTCGGGATTATAATAACTGGAGTGAAACGACGAGTCTCCCTGACGCTCGACCTTAATTATTATAACAAAGTGTGGTGGGATTTACTGGGTGGAATTTACTCTCCCTGGATGCAGTGGGTGTTCTAATCTGTCTTCTCATAATTACTTAGGTGGGGAAAGTCTGTTATCTGCAACGTCAAATTCAACCCGTACCGTTCTTGACTCTTACGTAGAGCTCCTTTTTCCTAAATATGACATTATTCCACTGTTTTATTTAGTTTAAACTACAGGAAAGCGGGAGAAGGGAGATCACATCCAACTTACACAGCTTGGACCACTTCAATTGGTTGCTATGGCAATAAGACCACTTAAACTTTGCACCAGAAAACATTTTTCTACGTGGCCCCCCTATGTAGAAATAGACATTTTATTTTTTTTAGAGATAAGATTTGCTTGTATTGGTTTCATATACTCAGTTATTGTTGTTTTGCACCCAGTTTATGCATTTCCAATGGATTCGGCCCAAGGAGGGCCAGGCTGTTCCATAATGGCCAGCTATTAATACGCCGTGCTTTCTACAGACCCCGGTGGGTGCGTGTAATGGAGAGATTCCTGCTTCGTGGCACTGAAGCGCGTTAAATTCCTTTGCGTTCCCCTGCTGGGTAGAAGTTATTCACCCAGAACAGACTATGAATATTATGCACAAAATCCCCCGTTTAGAGGCGCTCCATAGGTACGATCCGTCATCTTTACAGCACCTCTGGACAAGCGCTGATTACCATAACTCTGGCTACTCGACATTAACTTGTCCCGAAAGTTTCAAATCTGGCCAGGGTTTTACTGGGAATAAATGTCTCGTCAGGTGCGTCCTCGGGTAAGTTGAGGGATGTTTAATGCAGGGTGGATGATATGTTTATGACCCCGGTGGAAGTTGAGGGTCTGCGGGTAATCGGGCATCGGTAGGACTCTGACAGTACCAGCTGGTGGCCCACAGAGCAGATACCGCGGCTCCTCAATCCATCCAACACCAGAGGTTATTGCTTCCCGACCTCTTTCACCAAACCCTGGCAAGGACTTCTCCTGTAGCCGATTATGCAGTCCATCAAGTTCAACCCTTCTACCTAACCTTCCTACTCTTGATCAAATAGAAGGCAAAAAAAACCCTTTGAATTCTGCCATCTGGAGGAAAAATCTGTTCCTGACTCCAATAGGCAATCAGATTTCTCCTTCGATCAAGAAGCTCTGAAATATTCTATTTATAGCCCTGTATGTCATGCCTTTCTAAACAAATATCCAGACCCCTTTTGAAGGCATCTAATGTATCTGATAGAACCACCTCCCTTGGCAGTGAATTCCATACCTTTATTGTCCTCACTGTAAAGAATCCCTTCCTTTGTCTATGAAACCTGCGCTCTTCCAGTCTCAGAGGGTGACCTCTTGTTCTTTGTACATTTCTGTTAATGAACAGGTCACTGAAGAGCTCGTTATATTGGTCCTTTATATATTTAGGCAGTAACATGCGTTTCTCGGCTGCGGCCACCGTCCGGCTCCATCTTGTACTCCTATAGAGCTCCAGAGCATAATGTGGATATCGGACTCCTTAGGTCTGTATGTGAAGTCATCGCACAGGGCTGTAATCACTAGTATAGATCTTATGTCAATAATAAAAATCACTGTTTATTTTTGTAATTTTTTTGTTTAATTCTTATTGTTCCTGACTCGGTGCTGTAAACTGGATAGCGTTCCCTGCCTTATTTTTATACGTTGGTTAGTTTTTGCTGAACTAGCCCAGTCTGCATTTCACGAATCACCGTTTAGCTCAATAATGCAGCGATGGCTACTTTTTTTCCTTTTAATCTTTTAAACAAACTGCGAGTTGAAAAGTAGCAAACAAAACAAGGGGGCAGCTGTACCCTACCGCTCGCCTCTGAACGTTTACCTTCGGAAGACATCTTACCACGGGCTTCGAGCAAACAAAGGAAAGTAAGTCTTTGGTGGATCCCGCTCTTTGTTGGGTTTCTCTGGCGCGTGAAAGACGTCTTAAGCTTTATCTGTGGCAAGCTGTGTCCAGGACTCGGTGATTTGCGGACGGGTTTAGTTGGCGTTTGTCCCAATGCGTTGTCTTTTCGCTCCTACGGGTTAATGCGTTGAGTGGGAAACGCACGGAAAAGCCTTTTGTTTAGCAGAAGGCTTGAAGGATTAGCAGCTATTGTTTTATTCAAGAACCTGGCACTGAGTAATGTCTTATTTATGATCGTAAACAATACAGAAATAACTTAAAAAGTACATATACCTACCTTAAAGACCATCTCGGGATGTCCGTCCGTCCGTCTGTCCGTCACACTCGGGTGTTCTGATGAGACTTATCTTTTTTTATAAAAAGTCATGCTAGAGGCAGCCTGTGGTCTCTGTAACCTGATAATGTATAATTCCCATGATTCTCCATCATGATGCTATAGGTGATCAAATGGAAATAGGACATATACTACTGCCTGTAGAATAGAGAAGGTTCTGTTTGATGTGTTGGGGTTACTCTTTCGGCATCTTTAGTAAGGATATTACATGTCTTACAGTGCTGTCCACCTCCTCAGATCTTATTTCATGTGTGTGCTTAGCACACTGCTATATGTATACACCTTTTGTTCTTTGTCATTTAGTAGGTTCATCATCGTTCACCAAAATCTGCCACACAGTTACACGTCCGTCCACACGTGTCATATAACGGAATCTGCCGTATGTTCCCCATCAAAGCTATAGACTAGCATATGGTTACCCCCAGTACCTATGTGCGGAAGCGTGTGCCAGGTATACTGACAGGTCCCCCCCCCATCCCCTACACCTTATGCAGTATTTATGTATACCAGACCCCCCCACACACCCTGCCTTTCTTAGGATTCTCCATAGAAGAAGCCGATGGTCCTTGAAGGCCAAAGCGCAGGACTAGACACGGCAGCCCGCTGCATATTAATTGCCCCACGAGTGCGCTTGGTGACCGATGCGGCAATGAAGGGAATCCCCGATTCTGCTTCCGGGGCTGCTATCAGAATTAGTTACTGTGCTGGAATACGATGTTACCGGCAAAGACTAACGGCGAGACTATTCAGTGGAAAAAACATTAACTCCGAGACCTGCCTGTCCCTTTACTCGGGAAATACTTAACGCCTCTGCCTTCTTGGGAGATGAAATGTTTCTGCTCCAACTCCCCATCCCTCAAACATCTTGGGAGGATTCAGGAATTTCTTTCGAGGTTTACGGGACCGCCCTTCCCCCATGCCCTATAGATTTATATGCTGTCTGTGTGTATATATACGTCTCTCTGGTAGCCTGCACTTGGCTGAGCGTATTGGGATTTATTGCAGGCAGTAGTGCCAAAAAAGTCGTATTTAAGTAATCTAACTTTCCGTCCTCCGTAGGAATAGGTGTCCACCATTTACTCTCGTTACTGCTGTGTACTTAAGCTCCCATCATGCTGGGGCAGCCATTAGATTCGGTGCAGTGCAATAAGATACCGGACACGTGGAATAAGTTCACTTTTTTGTTTTTAATGCCGTCTCTGTTGCAGGCTGTGATGTGTTTTGCAGCAAAAAATAACGCCCAAAGGCATCTTAAAATGCGCCGTGGCATAGCATGAATCCGGGAAGCCTTATATTACAAACCGTTGCTCTCATTAACTATTGGTTGATCTATTAACCATTTCTTTGGTTATGGAGTCCATGCCTGCGCTGTTGACTGCTGTAAACTATCGCTCCGCAGCCGGAGAGAAGAGGCTTTATCTGTCTTGGAGCAGGCACCGGGTGGGTATGTTTACCTACAGGGTTACGGCAGAAAGACGGAGGTATTTGCGGAATTCTTACCCCTGGGATGTGTTAAATGAACCCAGAGCGATGGTCAACAAAAGCTTTTTGAAGAGCTTCTCAAAGGTGCCGTTCCACCTACTCTGATGAATGTGACACTTCTGTAAGGAAACGTAACATTAGAAACCTCATTCCTGCTGCTATTCAATGCCCAAAGCCTTCGCTGAAAGAAATAGTTCTTTAATCCTTTAAAATGTACTCATTTCTGCTAGGGATAGAACGTGGTAGAACGCTTCCGAAAGGTTATTGTTGTTGGTCTTATGGGTTGAAACCTTCAGAGGAATGAAAAAAGTGTCAGATCTGCTAAGGTTTGAGTAATCTACTAGAAAGCGTAATTAATGTAATTGGAACAGCATCACCAAATCGTCGATCAGCAACCACCTTCGATGAATATTGGTGATGAAGACCCATGCCACTGTTCTGCTGGTGAAACCGTTCCAAATGTAATGTTTCTTCTGTATTCTGTATAATTTTGTGAACGTTTTAATGTTCTTGGAACTTTTTCTGTCTGCCAGAAGGCAGTTCATCGATCAGTCTGTCTCATTTTAATATCTTAAAAATAAATAAGAGAGAAACTTCGAAATCTTCCTCTTGTTGGCGTTGGCTTAAAGATGGTGGCCGTTGTCCAAGTGAGCGGTGGAGTTTCCTAGTGGCCCCGCCGGCCCTAATGTTAAGATTCTGCTTGAGCTCTGTTGAGAGGATTTGCTAAATCATGAATGTATTTTTCATGGCTCTGCACAAAATAAAGCTTTATCTCATATTTGTCCAAATGAAGCCTCGCTGTTTCACATTCTGAGGGAGGAAGAGCTGGAACGGACTCTTTTATTCTTAGTCATTCTTTCCAGCGTCCTTTGAGAGATTTCCCGGTCTGGTTTCTGCTTCATGACATCTACATTTACACTGACCATGTGGCTCTGCTTAACTGGAGCCAATTCTCAAACCTTCAGGGACCTAGCTCTGGAAATCTTCATTGTCGGCCAACGCGCGGTGGATCTGGGATCGGAGCTTCCAAAGATGAGAATCGGGGAAGAGCAGTGAGTCATTAGAAGCACATGCGCTCCCAGGAGCAACGTATGATTATAAAGTTTTGGCTCTGAGTCTTCTTGGGAGGAGGACGTTTTGGGGTTATTATTGTAGTTTTGACGATTTATAGGTTTGGGGTATAGGTAGTGTTACTCATCATTACTTCTCCGGTGTTTGCAGAGCATCTCTGATCGCGTATGAATTAACCCGTTTCCATCCTTTACTCTTTTCCCCCTGGTTTTGCTGATCCAGATGGTGCCAGAAGCAAATAACATGAATTTTCTCTCATCGCAGGGAATCCGTCTCAGCTCCGCGGTCTCCAAACTGCTGCTTTCTCTCGGATCCCGATTATCTATTAGAAAGCAGACTGCCATAAACCCGTAGGGCCCGGTTTTTATAAAAAGGCATAATTTTGAACCATGGTTGTTCGTTGCCTCCCCTCCAGTGGGTTAAGTGCCAAAGCCCGTGATGGGAGAGATTGAGGCCACGGCATTGACCTTTTATATTCTGGGATGTCAGAGCCATGCTTTGTTGTAATAGATCGCCTCGTTAATATCTTCGCTGTCTAATGTTAAGGCGAAGGGGGTTTCTGATCCCGCGGAGAATTTATAGCACCGGCTCCGTCAGGATTGGAGCGCGGGGGGGGGGGGGATATTTCACGGCAAACTCGTAGCCGTTCAGGGCCAGACAGACCGCTAAGCCACGCGCGCCGTGTAAATGATACTGCTTCTCTTTGTAGGAGAATATTGACTGAAATTGTCTGTTTTGTGTTTGCGATGCGATTGAGCCAGGAAGAGCACTTCAGCTGAAAAGTATATAATGATTTAACTGAAAAGACATTCGTAGTCTCTGCTCCCTGGCATTTCTCTCATGAGCAATATATAAGTGGCTGCGAAAGGATCACGTAATTGTGCTTTTTTTTTTTTTTTACACAAAAACCCCAGTTTATGGATTGTAGGAAATCTTTACATTTTATTTATTTTGTTGCTTATGCTGACTTGTAAATCAGAAAGCAGCGCTTGGTGCGTTATACAGATGTGAATAAAATACCTTTGCAAGCATCGTAAATTCAGTTTCATGCATAAATATTTCTTTCCTGCGGATCTAAACTTCAGAGCTGGCATACAAAGTAATAATTAGAAAGCTACTCGGCCTCGGGGAAAACTGCTTGGCTATTATGCGTAAATGCGTGGTGTGTGACCTCAGAGGTTGTGGTCGCCTACTGGGATCCATGTATGAGGTCATTGTCGTAATGGCGTTGGGGTGGGCAGCCTGTGGGTTGACACCTAATGAGGTTGAGCCAGAATTCCCATGATCCTCGGGAAGCCCCGTGACGATACCAGCGCAGCGTTTCTGATGTTTTAGTGCTACGTGTCCAATGACCGATGATTTAACCTCAACATTCTATTCTGTATCATTATTTATAGTCTTCTACAGGAAGCCACGATGAACATTGTGAACCTTTCTGCATCCTGGGTGGAAGGACCATGTGAAATGTGTGTTGCCTCGTGCGTTTTCCATGGCTTTGAGACAAATTAGCTTGAACCTCCCTGGTGGATTGCTTTATGGCAGTGTTTATGTAGGTCCTAGATCAATCCTGTCTCTGTAGACCATTGAGTTCCTCCAGTAGCCCTTTCCCTAGTTTTTAAATCATGCCAACCTCTTGCTTAACTAAAATTAGATAAACTCCTGCTACTTTGACCCAGCAGATGGATAACAGATGAGGTTTCTGTGAAGAGAACAGTTTTTTTTTTTCATTAAAGACAGCAACTTTGTTAAATTGAATGAGTCCTCTTAGTGTCCGCCAGTAATCGTGGCTGATAAAGGTGGTTGTGCCCCCCCCCGACCAAAAAAATGGCAACGTTTTTTTCATAGGATCCCAAAGTTGGGCAGTTCTCCTGTTTTGCCGTCGGTACATGGAGATAACGTTGACCTCTGTCCATATCCTCTTTCCTAAGCTTTTCTTTCCGTTTTTTTAATCTTCCTGTTGTGGAACGTTCTCCGGTGCCGAGGCCTATACATAGCATAAGACCTGCCAGCTCATTGTGATTATCTTGTCTTGTGACAATGGGCCTGGAAAGTAGGAAAAAAAGTGAAGATTGGGTCACGAGGAGCTGGGAAAAAAAAGATGCCTAGGGAGAAAATGTAATGTTAACATATGATACGCATAAACCATGTCTTTGTTACAAAGATTTATGGGTCTCGTAGGAGCGGAGTAATCAGCGTTTGGGCTTGGTTTATGCATCATTGTATTCATAGACATCTCATGTGTAATGACACAAGTCTTTTTTTTTTTTTTCTTTCCTTTATTCCTATTTTCTTCTTTTTCCCTAAGCAACTGTTCATCGTGTTTGCATACACAAATAATGATAAATATTTAGTGAGAATTTTAATAGCTAAAATAATGTGCTGTGTATGTAGACTCATCTGCATATTAAGTCATCTTCTGGGTGTTGGGTAGAGTGGAGAGACGGTGGATTCATCTGTCGGCACTCATTTGTATGTATTTATCCGACGCCTATGCCTATTAACCATAACACACAGGCATCCTCGAGGCTTAGCTGGTGAATGATCGTCAGCTTTTGTGCGCGGAGCGAATACCACAACAAATTACCCCGATGGTTTGGAGCCACGACGGATTCTGTGTTGATCTGTCATGGTTTGTCCGACCTTGGAAGAGTCTCTTTATACGGAACACGTCTGTTTATGTCTACGCTGGGAGAGTCCTAGTCTGTCTTCTAGGTGATGGGCATATTATGGCTTATTGGGATATTCAAGGTTAAATGTCTATGGAGCATTTATACTATTGGACACTGGTTCAAGATGTACTGAAGCATCTCGGTCAGGGAGTCTTGATGGTATACAGAGTTTCTAATAACCATCATGACCGTCAGCTCAAGGATGGGATCCTTGGCATGTAGATTTTAGATTTATAGCCCGTTTTTTGTTTCAGAAGTAGAGTTAAAAGAAGAAAGTGTGACGGCTCCGAGTGGGGAAATAACGCTCATAGCGGTTGTTGAAATTGGCCATCTGGCTAGTTCTCATGCCAGCAGGGAGTCCATGCCAGATTTGGATCTGGCTGTCAAGTAGAAGGGTATGGAAGTATATTTATAATCGCATATCAGATTTTTCGGTGTGTTTGACTGTTTAAGATCTGAATTGTTTACTTCGGACCAGACGTGTTGTGACATCTGGATTTGTATTGTTGATAAATGTCTTGGTATGTGACCACACTGGTGAAACACGCCATGTAATAACCACACGATTGCCTTCACGAGTTCCTAATAACTCTCTCTGTCTTTGCTTTTAAGTGATAACAGTCTTATCTTGTTAGGTTAAATTGCTTGCCGAACCAGTCTTTTTTTGCTGATCCATCTTTATTTCATTTTGCTGTCTTGCTAATCATTTTATTTTTTTGGAACATCAGGAAGAGATGAGCTCACGAAGAGCTTTCAGATTTCTTCTACCTCTCAAATCAATGGTAGCGAAATAATACATTTCCTTCTTTTTAATGGAAATGTGGTTTTATTAAACGTATAGAGGCAGCTTCGCAATACGTTTGTCTTGTTAATCTGCTGAGTCAAGAAACGTTCTTTTTGTCCAAAGGGCAAACCTGTCTTTCTCGGGACAACTCCATCATAGCAGCGGGAGACAAATGCCAGGACAAGATGTTCTACCCGTCTTCCAGATAAATTAGGGTTATTTCTGTATAATAGGAAGACAATGAGGAAGGGGTCTTTAGTTCTCGGCGTATACCTGTCTAGGACCTGCTTTATGGTGTCCTGTTACTATGATCATGGAATGTAAAATGAGAATTAACGTTTTTAATTACTCCGCTGTAAGTAAATCGTGTAACTCCCAGTCTTTTCAGCGTTCTATCAAGGCTGTCATAAAGCAGAGGCAGGTTAGTTCTGGACCAATTTATTTCCCCTCCTGTAGGACATGTATAGAGAAGATACATCTCCAGTAGGGCTGCAACAACTAATCGATAAAATCGATAATAATCGATAATGAAATTCGTTGGCAACGAATTTCATTATCGATTAGTTGAATCGATTATTATCGATTATAAAATGAGGGTTTTTTCAGAGCAAACGCTCTGAAAAATCCCCCTCATTATATAATCCGTTTAGTCTGACTCACCGTCTCACAGCAGCAGCTCCTACTTACTCCCCCTCCCCTGTAATCACTGTGACAACTGGCCCCGCCCCTTCCTTCTCCAGGCCAGAACCACATGGCTGTGACACTCATCTAACTGTAAGTATATGTACATATATATATATATATATATATATATATATATATATATATATATATATATATATATATATATATATATATATATATATATATATATATATATATATATAATGTGTATGTGTATGTGTATATGTATATATATATATATATGTATATATATATATATATATATATGTATATATGTATGTAATATATATATATATATATATATATATATATTTGGGCTACTGAAAGTTAGGGGAGGTGGGGGTTAATTTAGGGGCAGTTATGGTTAGTGGGGTGTTTAGGGTTAATTTAGGGGCAGTTATGGTTAATTGGGTGTTTAGGGTTAATTTAGGGGCAGTTATGTTAATAGGGTGTTTAGGGTTAATTTAGGAGCAGCTGTGGTTAATGGGGTGTTTGGGGTTAATTTGAGGCAGTTGTGGTTAATGGTGTGTTTAGGGTTAATTTAGGGGATGCTGTGGTTGATGGGGTCTTTAGGGTTAATTTAGGGGATGCTGTGGTTAAGGGGGTGTTAAGGGTTAATTTAGGGGCAGTTATGGTTAATGGGGAGTTTAGGGTTAATTTAGGGGAATCTAAATCCTGGGGGCAGTGAAGTGACATATCTGGGGGTATAAGCATATACAGTATATAAGGCATATGTGGGGAGGGCAGTGTGGCATGTCTGGGGAGGACGGAGTGGTGTATCAGGGTGTAAAAGGCATATCTGGGGGTAGAGAAGTGGCATGTCTGGGAGGCAGGGTGGCATGTCTGGGGAGGATGGAGTGGGGTATCAGGGGATATAAGGCGTATCAGGCACAGTGGCAGATGTGGGAGGCATTGTGGAGTGGCAGATGTGGGAGACAGCATGGCGTGGCATATGTGGGGAGGGCAGGGTGGCATGTCTGGGGAAGATGGAGTGGTGTTTCAGGGGGTATAAGGCATATCAGGCACAGTGGCATGTGGGGGGTAGAGTGGAGTGGCAGATGTGGGAGGCAGCGTGGAGTGGCAGATGTGGGAGGCAGCGTGGCGTGACAGATGTGGGAGGCAGCGTGGAGTGGCATATGTGGGAGGCAGCGTGGAGTGGCATATGTGGGAGGCAGCGTGGAGTGGCATATGTGGGAGGCAGCGTGGTGTGGTATATGTGGGAGGCAGTGTGAAGTGCTGTGGTAGGCAGCGTGGCATATGTGGGAGGCAGCGTGGCATGTCTGGGAGGCAGCGTGGCATGTCTGGGAGGCAGCGTAGCAAGCCTGGGCTCAAATGTGCATATATTGGGGGGCTGGTTGGGAAATAAAGACAAGAAATGTATTATCAAAGTTTTTTTATTCTGCTGTTTGTATTTAACATCATTTGTTTAGTAAATTATTTTAAATAAATGAAAAATTTACATTCATTTTTTTATCCGATTAATCGAAAAAATAATCGGCCAACTAATCGATTATTAAAATAATCGTTAGTTGCAGCCCTAATCTCCAGGCCTTTGTCCATTGTCCGTATTCTGTGATTTGATTGGCTACTTCATGATCTTGATGTCCAATCAGTCGGATTTCATGCTTTGCCTTTATTCTGGGTCTTTCCGCAACGTACATTACCCGCTTTTGGTAAACTTGTCAACTTGTAGGCATTTAAGCCAAAGTAGCCAAAAACCTTATGTTTAGAGTAAATATAGACTCTCTTCTCTGTGAATAGCGGAAGTATGAAACGCGTACGGTACTTAAAATGTTTAATCGTAAATCTGAAAGTGGAACATTAAAACAATTAAGATTAGATGTAGCGTTGCTTTGGACCTGCGACGGCTTCCATTGTCTAAAATCTGTGAAATTTGTCTCTTGCTATAAACGGCGTGAAAGCATTAAGCCTTTTCTATATAATTTACTGTTTAATTGTTCATCTGGAACTGCGATCCGGGTCTGAAGTCCGAATGGACCGAGAGATGCGCGTCACATCTTTCTTTATTCTTAGTCAGCGTGTCTTTTGGGGGCCATCGCGGCTCCTAATTACACTTTTATTATCCCCTGGGCTAAAAAAAAATCATTATTCTGAAGAACTCTGCTCGGCTTCTGTTAAATGACCTTTTGGGCATTACCTAGTTTGAGATCGGTACTGCTCATAGTATTCTTTTCACAGATATCTCCTGTCTCTGTAATTAAACAGGAGCTCTCTTAATCAACGATACGTTCTATTCCTAGACGGAAACGTTTTTTGCCCCCCCCCTCCTCTCAGTGGACGGACTTTTTGCTGAAATGTTTTGTTTTTTAAAAAAAAAATAAAAAAGGAATGCACTAATGGGAGAAAATGTCTGTCCCCGGATTCTATAGTGTCACTAGGTGTCTGACAGATGAAGAGTTAGAAAGCAATTAACTCCGCACGTGGCGGCTGGGTAAGGTGCGGCTCGGCCGGAGCCCGTCGCGATGCTTGTGATTAATATCCTGCCTGGGATTCTCTGGCCAAACCCGGCTTAAGAACCGGCCGGCAGGATGCTGCCGAGTGATTGCGATCCCGACAGCGTTCAGGAGGTTAAAGGCTTCGTCCCGACCCTTTGTACAGCAAAGCGCGTCGCTTACCTCGCCCCGGGCCGCTGACAGAGCTCCTTTTGTTGCTCTCCTATCATTCTTCTTACCTGGCTTAATAGCTTTGTAAATTGAAGCCCTAAAGCCAGATACCAGGCGTCTCGAATATTAGAGCTTTTTTAATATACATTTTGGCAGTGAAATAAAACTAAGCTCTTGACGCGGAGAACAACGAGCTCCGAAGCGTTTTTACACGGTGTAATTCTACTTCAGGAAGAGTGCCGGGGACCTGCGTCTGTGTCTTATCGCTGCCTCTTCCCTGCCCGCTCTGCCCGCTCTGCCACTTTCCCCTGCCCAGCTCTGCATCTTCCCCTGCCCAGCTCTGCATCTTCCCCTGCCCAGCTCTGCATCTTCCCCTGCCCAGCTCTGCCTCTTCCCCCTGCCCAGCTCTGCCTCTTCCCCCTGCCCAGCTCTGCCTCTTCCCCCTGCCCAGCTCTGCCTCTTTCCCCTGCCCAGCTCTGCCTCTTTCCCCTGCCCAGCTCTGCCTCTTTCCCCTGCCCAGCTCTGCCTCTTTCCCCTGCCCAGCTCTGCCTCTTTCCCCTGCCCGCTCTGCCTCTTTCCCCTGCCCGCTCTGCCTCTTTCCCCTGCCCACTCTGCCTCTTTCTCCTGCCCGCTCTGCCTCTTTCCCCCTGCCCAGCTCTGCCTCTTCCCCCTGCCCAGCTCTGCCTTTTTCCTCGCTATTAGTTATCCTTCCCCTGTTATGTTGCTGGTTGTTGTTGATTAGCTCTGGCAGCCTTTGTAAACATGGAGAACAGGAAGTTGATTCCATAATGCTGTTTGTGCTATGTTTTGACCCTTGTTTCTTCTGATGTGAAATGAACAAAACAATTTCAAGCGATCATGTGGATGAAAATAAATCAATAGCAAGCTCTGGGTAGTTATGTTAAGTTATGTAGGAAGTGTTGATGGTGAATGTCTGGGTTGTGAAAGCTTGTCCTGTTTGGGGGGGGCCCCGCATTGCCGCGTTTGGGGGGGCCCCCCGCAATGGCCCGGTTTGGTTGGCCCGCATTGCCCCGTTTGGCTCTGTACCCGTATCATGTTCATTTGTGCGGCTCTCGAACTCTGCAGATTTTCTGGGTATTGTCTGAATTCTTCACAGCACTTATCCAGGATTAATTCCGGAGAACTTAATATCCGTGCCACGGAGTCCATTTGTTGCTGGTACAGTGATTTGTCCTGCCATGTTAACCCTTTCATTGAGAGGGGGGCATTGGGGGGAAAAGGTAACCGTGTAAGTGCCAGAGAGAGGAAAATGTCTCTCGAGGTCTTGGTAACACCTCTCTGATAGGCTCTCTGTAATCCTGGGAGACCAGAAACGTCTGCCGTCCGGCATCGCTCATCTAAAGTGAATGCACGGATGTGACCGGCGGCCTCCCCGCGCTGAAGCTCTATTTGGGAAATAATAATAATAATGAAGGAATTTTAAGGGACGTGCCTCGTTTCTGGAAGCTCTGTGCTGGGCATGTCCTTGCAGAGCCCGCCGCGCAATCCTCTAATTCTTTAGAGTTGGTTTCTAAAGTAGATTAATGAGTTTAGAGGGAGGAGAATAAGATGAAGCATTAAGATAGAGTTTAGAGCAGATTCACGCAGGGACTATAGAATCTGCTGATACTAGTAACAAATATCCCGTATATAATGCCCGGGTACAAACTGGGCAGCAAAATTATATATCTATATGAAGTGTACAGTCTGTCCCTAAAAAGCACTGCTCCTGAGTGTGGTTGTGCATGTTGTTGGTAAATGGACTCCCGGCACGAGAAGTGATTGGGCGCAGCTCACCGGACTCGAGGCTCGTCAAAATATAAATGATACTAAAATAAAGCAGATGCGACAACCGCTATAGTGATATCTATCTGCGAAGAAGTGACCGATTTTTATTATACCCTAACTGGGTGTTTTGATTTGAATCTTAATTCAACGGACAAATATTTTTAGCAATTTTTTTTTTCTTCCTGTCGCATAGAATCTGATGTACAAAAGCTTAGGTAATGACGTCAAAGCAGATGACGTACAGCCTCTGCCTCACTAGAATTTATTATTTTTATTATTATCTTGTAATATTTGGATTTGCTCATTCTATAAGCCAAGAAACCAGGGAAATAACCTTCAAATTTTGAGTAATTTTTTATTTAAAAAAAAAAAAAAAAAGAAAAGAAAATTAAACGGCCTATTTATGTGTTTATGTTGTCAGCCATAAAACGGAATATTCTAGTAAGAGTAAGTAAGAGAAGCTGCTATCTGCTGGGTTATATGAAGTATGTGGGGCGTTACGTTGTAAATGGCATAATATGCAAAGAATTTCACTTACTAATGGAAACTTTTTTTTTTTACTGGGCACATTTGCTAAATCATTGCCTGCGAGTTATAACAAGGTCGGCCCTTTGTGTTTGATTCCGCTACCCCCTCCCACCCCGCCAGTGCATTTCAAGTATTGTAAGGAAGCCTTTTGACCCCAGGTGGAGGAGGCAGTTTAATCATTAAATTACCGTATTGTCTGTTAACTCCCTCAACATTTTTTTTGTTTAAATCAGACAGTTTTATTACATGATGTAATCCACTTTTTTAATTTATTGTATTTTTATATATATATATATATATATATATATATAATTTTATTATTTATTTTATATTTTTGGGGCTGGGTAGCAGACCTCTCTTAAATTGTAACACTCCAGAAGTTGGCGTGACTAGGACTCCGCTTGCTGTTTGGCTGAGAATTATGGGGGTTTGCATTCTAGCTAGAAGTGTGATTGCTGCTTCTGGCCGGCGAAGAACTTCACGTATCATAGAAGGTTGTGTATTTCATGTTTTTTTTTTGTTTTTTTTTTTACTTTTTTTCCTGGTGATTTACTTCAGAATGTAATTCCCCCGCTGCCGAGTGGTTTCGGATTTTAATTAGTTTTAGATGAGCTGATCAGCTTTGATAAACTTGAAATGCTTCTGTGCTGAAACTTTTACGCATAACCTTTTTTTCCCCTCTAAACAGCACAAAAGTGATAGTGAGAGCTCCTGAGCGGATCTCTTCTAATTCAGTTTTAATTGCGTTTTAGCTTCTCCTGCGCTCTCCAAGGGGGTGAACCCGCAGTAAGTGCTCTGTTCCTGCTCAGATGTTCATAATAGGTCGCTTTGGCCATTAAAGTAGCGATAGTCCTCGGCTCCGTCTGATGTCGGCTTTAAGGGGGATACGGGTTTCTTGTTGTGTCAGGGCTAACAGTCACGGTATGTCATAGGCTGTGCCGACGTGGATAGATATTTAACTTGGTCCTGGGAATACTGGTGACCATGTCTGGTGTGGGCTGGGGTGACTTATGTTTGTAGATGTTGTCCTTCTTCAGGTCTATGCAAGACATGATCAATATCCGGTTTTACTGGAGGCTCCACCACCCCGGGTGACATCGGGTTTGCCGGGGCAGGTTGGTACACCAATATGAATAGTGAATACCCCTATTTAAACGCCCTATCTACACCTGTTGGGACACTTTGTACGAAGATGTCTTTGGGATGTGGAAGTCATTTAATAAGACGGCTTCCATGCAGAATCTTCTTCTCATGGAGACAGCTATAACACCACGACTCGTCACGTGTTTGTAGGTGTTAGGAATGTGTAGCTTCCATTAGTATTTTTAATTGAGCAATTAACAGAGACGAGGACTTGTGAAGAGCTTGGAGCAAGCCTTATGGAGGACTCTCTGAGATTATCTACGGAGACAGATGTGTGCCGTCTTTTCCCGTCCTTCCAGTATACACAACCGGTTCCCAGTACAGGCGTTCAGCTGATGGGAGGACTCCAGGTGTTCACAGGGAAGCCCCGGCGCTGTTCAGCCAAACCCCATGAAAAGCTCTGGAGAAATTCCATCCTCCTGAGTCTTGGTCCGAGTCTTCGATTTCATCCCTTCGATCGAGTTTCATTTCCTAACCTTATCGGTAAGAATGTCCTTTTTGTTTGGGGAAACTGGGAAAAAAACGCGACCTGCCTCCTTCACAAAGGACCCGATTGTGTTTCTCAGCCGCGGGTAGGACAACTTGCTGGTTTTACAAGTATGGGGCAAAGAGATGGGAGGAGAGTACAATTAGCCTTACAGATGCTGACAGCAGTGGATGTTGGCTTGGTGTAACTCTTCAGGCGCCGGGGGTTTAGGGAGAACTATTAATATTTTAATTTAGGGCTTTTTGCTCTTGTAAGATCCCTTGATGTGCCGCCGCTGTCCCGTTACCGGTGGAATTGTGATCTGCCGCTGGGATTTATGAGCGCGTTATACGTCCGCTATCTGTAGCCTGAAGCCAGCAGATACTATTAAGATGAGCCACTTTATCACCGTCCGTGGCTTCGTTTTGATTAGGAATTAATTCCCCGTCTCTCGGATTGACTGTAAATAATGCCGCTGTTTTTCAGGAGCATATGGCGTTTAGTAAAATCCCGTTACTTCCTCCCCGTCTCATAAATAAAGCCGTTCCGACTTTAGGTAACGGATCCAGGGTTTGCCGGCGACTCCTGGAATCCTTAGTTAAAGCTGATACCTTTTTTTTTATTAATTAACGTAGAAAAAGATGTAACGCTACAAAAACTTTTTTTGGATTTTTTTTTTCCAGACTATTTGAAAGGAGGGGACAAAAGCTTGTCTCTTTATAGAATGCTGTAAGAGTCTGTATAATGTATTTGTCATTTGTATTTGTCTTCCGTCAGCTTTATGTTTGAATTTGCCTTTATCCACACATTTGCTTTTTTGCACATTAGGAAGCCCGTTGGAAAGGATCGGTTTCGTTATAAAGTTTTAGAACACACAGAATTGAATTAGTTGTTGGCCCGCAGACGCTCTATTTAATAAGCAAGAGGGGTTCCAGCAGAGAATGTTCCGGAAAGCGCATGTTCTATTGATTTATTGTTTAAAGGGTTATTACTGCGATGTGGAAGGAGCCGGCATTAAATTAAGCCATTATGGCTACCTGTGCAGCGTGCTGCCTCTTATCCTGTTAATGTGATACAAATAGCGGGGCCGGCTAGTAATCCCTGGCGTAAGATCAGCCGGACGCTAGCTTTCATGCTGCTGAATTTACCCCACGATGACGGATCGGTGGGAGAGCATCATGGGAGTTGTAGTTTTTTCTGGCCTCTCTCCGGGGTAATAATTAGAGTTTTCGGCTGTAAATCTGTGTTTGTGAAATTAATGGGATTTCTAATTATTCGCTAATAGTTTGACAGGAGCTCGCATGGTGCGCCGACGTCTGGCCCCCGGCCAAGGTAGTGTTGGGGAGCCAGCTGGAGGGCAGGCGGTGATGAGAGGGGCGAGAGGGGCGCTCCTAGGGAACACATTTAGGCAGATTTAATAAATGGGAGATACGGGGAAGTTCCGGGGAGTTGGCCCCCGGCCAGCACTGGGCTGTACGTCATCTTCCTGGGCTCCGGCTGACCGTTTAATGGTTTGATTGGTTTATGAAGAATACCGTTATTGTATCTTCTCTCCGTTATTCCGCTTCCTCCATTGTGGATTCTTTTGGACTGGTTATTAACCCCTTGGTGCTGGGCATTGAATAGCAGAGCAGCGCTTTGTAGGTTGCTCTGCAACCAAGGGGGCAGCAGCCGAGCGAGTCCCGGCAAATTCATGGCAGAAAACCGCTTTTGTCTGCCTTTCCCCCCCCTTTTGTTTGTTCTTTTTTCTGGAGTTTTAAAGCTCCGCAGGGATTCTGGAAACGGTGCGCTCGTGTCTGTAATAAAAATGCGGTAATTAATGTAGCCGAGTGCTTTGTGCGCCGGGACCGACAAACAGCCGAATCGTCATGGGGATTGTAGTTTCGTGAGGCCGAGCATCATGGGAATTGTAGTTTCGTGAGGCCGAGCATCATGGCAATTGTAGTTTTTCCAACATGATTTTTCAGGACGGCCTGACAAAGGTTGCTGTGGGAAGAACATTTTTTTTTTTTTTGGAAGAACAAAACTTTTTTTTTTTTAATCTCATTTCATAAATCTTGAATATTTGATCCGTGCCGTCGGTAAGAACTTCACAGATGGTTGCAACGGGAACAAATAAAACGGGGTGTTTGGGGTGAGATCAAAATGGGCAATTTTGACGAATAAATTTGTTGGAGGCAAAACCCACATGTAAGGAAACAAGAACGTGACGGCAGGGTGCCTTGTACAACGCTGTGGAATATGATGGCGCTATATAAATCAATAAATCATTCTCCTAGCCAGTCAAAAAAGAAAGCCCAGTGGTTGGATGGTATGTCGTAACTGATGAAGCGGCCCCCATCTCTGCAGTGAACTAGTTCCCCCCCCCCATCACCCCCATATATTTGTCGACGTCCCATCCCCCATACCGGCTCACATGGCATGAATGCAGTGTATTGTATGGGGTGACCTTTGACTCCGGTGACTCCCCCCCCCTCATGTTTCTCCGAATTATTAATGACCGGCCTGCATTGCCGTGTATCCGATGCCCACGGACGTCCCCCGGCAGCGTGCAGACGGAGATTTAATCTCCATATTAATCGGCGTGACTGATGAAGACGTCGGGACCCTGACAGTCCGTCACGTGAGCCGTGGTCTCCAGGCGCTTCCCGCACTTCTGTGGACATGCGTGCCTTTATTAGTCGTCATGTATGTTGGCCGTAATTGCCAATCAGTTGTGGGGAGGAATTTTTCTTATTTGAATGAAAAGTTCCTACCCGGGGAATTACGGATATTGGAATTCTCACATTTTACATCATAGATCGCATCATAGATACTAGGATCGCATATCATGGAGATAAATAGATAAGACCACCGGCCGAGTGTTTTACACACAGGGCTGGGATTTATGTATCCAGAGGAATAATGCAGTTGCCACAGTAACCAGTGGAATCATTCTATGGCCATGGGTTTATCGCTGTACGTCTTAAAGTCTAACTTAGTCTCCACAAAGAAATCTTTTAACATAATGAAGCCGGTTTAACTCACAACAGGGCAGTCGAGAGTTAACTCTCCAGCTACTGACAAAGGGGATCGTGGGAGTTGTAGTTTTTAACAGTAGCCAGGGAGTTACCATTAGGCTACTCTTGCATCTATTGATCAGAGGCTTGTGGATACCACCCAACTCCTACCCCCAATGAATCGTTATGCCTGGGGGGCTTTGGGCACTTAGGGGGTAGTGTTTCAGCGCATGTGCGCATGTTTATGCGTGCGCAGTATGCATTCTCCAGCATCCCAAACACCAGAGAATAAAATCTGGGCTGCGGAATTGTGGTTCAGAATCCCGCCGTTCCACTGAGCTCTACCTCTGTCCCGTATAGCGCTCGGTGGGATAGAGTGACAAAAACTGGACTGTCCCACCCACAGCGAGACAGTTGGGAGGGATGCTTGTGTGTCCATTGCTATTATTCAGACCCGGGACGCCCCGCTAGCTTTGTTTACTTCCCTGAAATGTGTTTTTCAATAGTTACCGTTTCCTTGTAAATATTACTTGTAAATAGGACTCGGGGAAAACATTCCGCACAAAGAACCCTTGAGATGAGCGCGTTTGATTTTTTGCTGGTTTGGGGAGATTTATTTGCGCTGGTGGCGAGCTTCTCGTCCCCGTCGGGGCGCGTGCGACACATCCATTCATAGACTCTAATGATTTGGGTTTATGTCACTACAGAGGCTCTTTAAAAAGAGTCTAATTTAATAATATGCAGAATTTTGGTTCTGATGCAGTGTTTTATACGCGTTTTTAAGAGCTTTTTTTTTTTTTTTTTTTTTTTTTTACTGCGTCTCTCGTTTCTGTCTCCTGCCTCGCGCAGGTTTCAGGCCGTCCGTTGCTTTTGCAAACCCCTTTTATTAGTCCCAGAAGAGAGCAGCCTCCGTCCCGCTCGGCGTCTTGGTAATGCATCTCGCCGTCCCCTCGGCTGCCAGTGATGGGGGTGTCAGCCGGATCCGGCTTTCCCCGAGACGATCGCAGGGGTATCTTCGTTTGGTAATCACATTATTCTGGCTTTATGGACTAGGCGCTTGCGAGCTCAGATAAATCTCGTATGTAGCTGCCTCCGTGGGAATATTAAAATTCACCGCTAGCCCTGGTGCAGAAGCCTTCCAATCACAGGTTTTCATGCGAGTGGGAATTGCGATGTGATAAACGCAACCCCGGATCTCCATATATTCTCTCGTTGGAATTCCTGATATTAAAGGGCCAGCCTTTTTTTATTTTTATTATTATTTTTCCCACCAGTGATTAGAGAAGCAAAGTGGGTTATTTTTACTTATTGCTGTTGTGAAATCCAATGAAAATGCCATATGTAGCGCTGGAAATATACATGTATACATGGACGGGTCAGATGCACGTATAGATGGTACGGCTTCTGACATACGTGAGGATCGAACCCTAAAATGTCTCATTAAATGATTAGCTGTCGCCCTATAAGCGGCTCCTAGAAATTGGAGTGATCAAGTTAATCGCGTGCCTAGCAACCCAAAAGGGTTAACGGGTGGGGATTGCACCATTTTCTCTCATCGTCTGTGTTTTTTTGTGTATACTTGTAAAGTTTTGTTGGATTGAATTATGTTTCTAAGCACAGTGGTGCTTTACGTCTGTTGAAAAGATAACCCTGCGGTAGGCATTGCATACTATGCCGTAAAGCGATGCATGAGGTGAGAATGGGGAGTGTAACGGCCGCGTGGAGCAGCGTTAAGCGGGTTATGGCCGTTTCTTACAGACCAATCTAATCCTCCAAATCCACATCGTTTGTGCGGCCGAAGCCGTAAACCCGGCAGAGTTCGCTCCCTCGTAGCGATGAGTGATGCTCTCGAGGCTGGGGAGATGTATCCCCGCTCGGCTGATATATAGTCACTCCGCCGGCAGCAATACACGCCATATGATTTTACTGCCCCGATTTAAATTTTCCACTGAAGACAATTTCTTGGAAGCGGTGATTCAAGGTCAGCTTAGGTGATTTCCGAGCGCGGAGATAGATGCTGCTTCATACGGTGTTCCTCGCACACAAAGAACATTGCGCCTCCATCAAAGGGTTACATACAAATATCCCTTTACGGTCTGAAGCGGACTTTAACATGCGCCGCTCCGCTTCACCCACGTTATATGGTCTGATTAGACGTTATATGCGTCTAATTATGTTGTGCACTGCTTGTCACGTCTTGTTCAGTCGTTGTACATTGCTGCGGAATATGGTGCCGCTAGTTGTTTCATTATTATTTCACATAAAGAATGTCTTCACCGCACCCTGTTCTACAGCCGTGCGGGCCAGCGGCTCGTGAGATCACTACAGAGGAGCCAGTGAAGGCGTGCGCCCCGATGCTCAGGGGGCTGTGACCTGTCCTTTCGGGTCAGAAATGTTTTATAGATTGCAGCCGGCTTTGCCGCGTTGCTTCGTTCTTCTGGCGATTTCTGCGCGTAGATCTGGAGTTTTCCAGTGATTCTGGTTTCTTTGCCCCGAACCTACGTCTGCCTTTATAACATCGCCCTCTTTAGACGGACTCTGGTGGTCCGGTGGTGGCCCTTGGTGTCCTCCTCATCAAACTTTTTTTTTTTAGGACGTTTTGAACGTCTTCTGAGCTGTGTGATGAACTTGCCTGGCTCCAGCTACGCCTGGAATATGTTATTAATTATTCATGGTATGTCGGACTGATATGTCCGGTGAGTCATGGACTTCTTACTACCTCCCACAAATGGCCGAGGTATGAAACTGCCCGTCCCTCGTCTGCTAGACCTCCCCGCGTCCTGCTTTACATTTCTGATCTTTACGTGCCTCTGGCAAGAGTCGGCGGATAGTTTCCATGGGTGGTGGAGCTTCGGCCCCCGCGAGCTCATACAGTTGGGGATCTGTGCGAATCCTTTCAGCGAGCCGTTCCTTAAAGGAATATATATATTTTTTTATATGAAATACTCAATTGTAGCTCTTCCCACCCAGCTCAGTGATGGGTCTCACGTGTCTTCATTCATCTAATGTGTCTTCAAGTTGCTGAGGGCTTCACAAATGTAGCCCAGCTGTCAATAATAATTCTTACTGGGATTAGATAAGTGGAGCAGCCTTCCAGCAGGTGTGGAAGAGGGTTACAGAGTGAAGGAATTTAAACATGCATTAAACAGGCATACGGTTATCCTGAATCTAAGATGAGACCGATTTAAGGTCGGTACATCAGGAAAAACGGGCAGACTAGATGGACCGAGTGGTTCTTATCTGGCGTCAAATTCTATATTTCTGCAAATTCCATATAAAAATGGTATTAATGGGAAATGCGACCGAGGCTGGAGCGGGACTCGTTCGAGAATCTTAAGGATGTTCCCTTCATACCTTGTAGCTTACAAATAAACAAACCAGGTATGTAAACCAGTGTGTGGATGAAAAGGGTTTTTGTTCTGCGCCCGCTGGCCCTTGGGTTCACTCGCAGCGTAAGTATAAGGGACTAAAGAAGTACTTGGTGTAAATGATTTCCCGGGGAAGTGCGTAACAGAATTCCGATGGTCTGTGCACCCCAGACTAAATATCTGAATGTTCTGTCGTTTTCCATGCTGTCTGGTCAGAGAGAGAGTCTCTATTGTTGAGCATTTCATATGGAGGCAGGCGGCTTATTTATGCAGCTGTGGGTTTGAAAAGTAGGAACGTGATAAGCTGCTGCAGAACCTCTTGGTCAGTGAAATGGTTATTAGAGTAGATTCTTGTGGACAATAGAATATATAAATAGAGAAAGGGATGTTTGTGTAAACAGAAGGAAGTAAGGAGCGTAGAAAGAACTCCCTTCCTCCTTGTATCCTTCCCTGCGTGCAGAGTACACGCCATTTAAACATACGTGGTGCGCACACGGGATCTTTAGAAGCATGTCCTTACGGTAACGTGGGCACGTTGACCGAGTGTTTAATGCAGCATGTAACGGGTCTGCCCAATAACCTCCTCTGTTGTTTCTATTGATCTAATGATATAATCTTTATTAAAGTTAATTTCCACCAACATTTTGGGTCAAGAACCCCCCATACAGTGACAGCCAATCAACTGAAAAAATAAGAACGCAAAAAAAAAAACCCCCTCTGACTACAGAATCCCATTAGCAGCTTATCTCACCCTCACTGCTCTCTGTACCCCCCGGTACCACTCCACCGGCTCAGATGTGCGGCTTGAACGGGGCTGTGAACCTAGGCGGTCAGTATGTGGGACCAGGTCAGACGGTGAAGCTGTTCCTGTAGATCTCCGATGGCCAAACCAATGATGCTGCAGCCCATTGCTCTGTTTGCAGCGGCTTTTCAGTAAACGTGTTGGGACCTGTAATGTTTTCTCTTCCGATGTGCGTTTAATCGAACAGGAGCCCGTAGGAGGTCAGACTGCTCACAACACCGCAGTAATTGCCCCCAAGCGAGCGGGAACGGGGCAGAAACGTTATTTGCTTATTTTTTTTTTTAGCTGCTATTTGTGGCATCAGAAGATTCACACGCGCTTAACATCTCTCGAGCTTCTCGTCACGCTCTTTGAAATATATTAATAGATGCTTTTTTCACCCCGATGGCTTTTATTCTCGAGCGACAGGACAAATTCTTGCGAAGTAGATGAAGCCAGATTGTTCGTGTGTCTCCGAACAGAGCAGTTCGTGTAACCAGTAAAAAGCCCTGGTACTGGGCAGTAACCAGTAAAAAGCCCTGGTACTGGGCAGTAACCAGTAAAAAAAAAAAAACCCTAGTACTGGGCAGCCGGTTACCAATCTCTATTGAGAACACTGGACAGTAGCAGCTTTATGGAATATTTAAAGCACGCAGTACTGAGCAGCGTCAACCAATAGCAGCATTCAGTGCTGGGCAACAACCAATCAAACACCTTATCAACAACTCTTCACGCTTCGCCAAGTTTTAGGACCTCGGGGGACTTTTTATTTTATTTATTTATTCATTTTCTCTTGGGCTAATGACTACTTTTTTATTGGATAACATGCACAAAAGTCTATACATTCTATATATCTATATATAGTGTGTGTGTGTGTGTGTATATATATATATATATATATATATATATATATATATTTTAAAACTATACAGAAGCAGCACTTTATACAAGTCGTACTGAATGAATCCTTTTTTTTGCCCTCCTGTTGTATTAATAATCATTCCGTCCGAGTCTGACCCAGAGCGCTATACCCTCTCCGCATAATAATAATGGGTCTTATGATCCATATAATTCTGCGCTTCTGGGAATCCGAGTCCAAACCAAACTGTAGAAGTAGCTCCGTCTCGCTAATTATTATGCTTTTATATCAGAATAATAATTCAGTTTACCGCGCAAGTTCTTTGCTAGTCTCCAAGGCCGTAGTCATAACGTTATGTGAATCAAATACATCACATCCTTGTAAGTATGATGTCATTTCTGGGGGGGGGGATAGAAAACAAGAGCCAACGGAGATCTGCTTTTAATGTCATGAAGTGACCACTTGTCCCCGATTGTGAAAAAGGAGACGGCAATATCCAAATGGGACTCGTAGAGGACCAAGGCGAAGATGGATGCCCTTCCTCTCTCTCTCTGTTCCGATGAGCTTGGCATGCTGGCCACAATTAATCATTGGTAGCCCAGCACGGTCCGGTCCCTTCTCACAATGGCCAAATGGTTTCAATAAACTATTCAGGCTCATTCTAAATTCCATACTTGTTAAATCTGGGTTCACAATAAAGTGTGCTGAAAAGCTTGGAGATTTTCTTGTTAAAAAAATAAAAATAAAATTATATGTCAAATATATATAATAAAATTATTTATAAAATATATATAATAATATAATAACTATATATTAAATATGCCTGTGTGTTTAATTGTAAGATTTCCGTTGAAAGGCATGGATTCCGGTGACATCGCAGGACATCCTGAATTCTCCCTGGAGGCTGCGAGAACCCGGTTGAGCCGTACACAGACCTTCCACCCCGCAGTATATAAATATAGTACTTTTTAGCATTCTCGTTTGCATCTTTCTTACAGATATTACTCGGCTACGTTGTGTGTCATTTAATTGAATGTACGGTGATGGCCGGTCTGCCGCTGTCCCATCGCGTTTGTCTGGAGAGGATCGGACTGGCGTATTTTGTAGTTGTTTAAATCCAAATTAAAACTGTCGTCGGTCAAACCCATCAGTCACATGCGGTTTTATTTAAGCCTTCGTCCGGATGTCCCCTTGTGCTTAAATTTGTGAGGTTTTACTTGAGGGGACGGTAGATATGTAGATCAGCCTCCCAGGCAGAAGTGGTAGAGGCTAATACAGTGAGAATTTAAACTTGCATGGGGTAGTCGTGTTTGTGTTTAGAGCCCTCGCCGACATCTGTGTCAAAGCTCTGCGGAAGCCAAGTCTTACTGTAGTGATGAAGTCTGAAGAATGAATCTCCAGCTCATGGTGGTGTCTCTTTAAAGCTGCCGCGTTCTCGCTGGTTGATGGTATGTAACGGAGTCGATCTCCCGGATCTCGTGTCCCTGCGCGTTAAAAGGTTGGGCTCTGGAGACGGGTATTTGAATGACTCTGACCCGTGAATGCCCTCTTCCTTTTAAACGGCTGGAAGAGGAAGCCTTTGCTGTGATGGAATCATCGGTGCTTTTAATGCCCAGGTGTCAAAGAAATAAAGGCTTTCCATTAACGTCCCGCGGTAAATCACACGCCGGGCTGACAGCCTCGTTAGCATGGGCAAAGCTAGCATGATTTATGTGTCACGGCTTCCTCGGTGGCAGGACATGGTATACTCGATCCGGTCGAACCCTGCGTGACACCCGCTGCTGCCGGTCCTGGATATTCCTCCACCTACGCCTTTAATTGCCGGCTGCGTCAGGGGGAGGAAATCACCATAAACGCTCATTTCTGTATTATACGTTTTTATAATTAAATGTAGCGCTGAGGAAGCACATTCTTCTCAGTTTAGCATTTATTTTAAACTCACGTCTTTACCTCGAAGACCAAACTTCTCGCCCCTTTTGCATTTCATGGAACATTAACCCTTTAGTTTTGTTGTGGTCTTTATTATTAACCCCTGTGACCAAAAAGGTGCAGCGCAGTACCCTTACCAGATTTTGTCTCTAGTTCCCATATGTACATTTTATCCTTGAGTCCTGTATACAGGTAGAAAAAAAAAACCTGGTTTTACCTCCTATTTTGTTCCAATAAGCGTCCTTTATCTGCAGGCCACCATTTTATCGGTCATTTGATATTTTGGGTGGCGTTCACCACACTGAGCTGATGCTTTATGGCAGGGATAATGAAGTCTTTCCCTCCACAGACTTTCATTAATAGTAAAATTGGCAGTTTCCTTTAAAGTGAGAATGAGCGACCCTTAAAGTATTTAGTGACGATGTCTAATGGCGAAGGTTCTTGAGGAAACGTTAGCGTAACGTTCTTTATGTCCCAGCTTAGACCGCAACGACCCGTATCCCTACAGATGCATTGGAGCCATTCTTTGGACACCAAGCATCGCTTCCCAAGTCTGTCTGTCCGTCTTTATTGCTGAGAGTCCGTCATGTGCGTATAGAAGAACATTCTCACCCAGGCGGCTGCTATTTAAGCTTGTGACACATAAATTAGTATAGATTAACAGTTTTTCTTTTTCCTCATGCCGCTTGCACAATAAAATCTTTAACGTCACACTAAAAAGATATCCCCCAGACCAATTTAGTGAAGGAACTTTGTGAACCTGGTCTCCAAATTACAGCCATTTCTCTGTCAAATCTTCCACAGAGAAGCTTCGATCCATTTCGGGTTATTGGTAAATTGTGTGTATCTGCCGCGTCCCCTTGAATAGAGGTGTCTGGCTCTCCAGGCCTCGTTACGCTGCAATTTCCTCCATCTTCCGCTCGTCAGCCGCTTGCTTTCATGTAGCCGTCAGGGACGCCGCCGAACGTTCTTCCTCGGTAGAAGCCGTCTTCTGCTCCTACGGAGAACGTCCCCACGTCGTATGGTTACTGGGAAGCCTTTCTGATTGATGCCTCCGTTACAGAAGATGATTATTACTTCATGCATTATGTAGTAAGAGGTATTGCTCGTACAGGTAGGGAATTGCTCATAGAAGACAGGTTAAGAGGTCTTCTTATATCTTATGTCTCCGCAGTGTGTTTCTTGTGTCTGTAAGAACCACTCACTAGAGCGGGTTACGCTGTCCTCTCTCCATCACAAAGGAAGCAGAAGCATCCCGCAGGATTTACCAACCTTGCTCTTGCTGGGGTTATTGCACAGAAGGGCTATGGTTGCCTATTTTATAGAGGAGTTGTAAGGAGAATTTGCCGGTGGGTTGTGTTTCAGCACCTTAATAAAGGTCCAACCCCAGTGGGCTAGCCCTGTATAATGTGTAGTTCCATATCTTACTGGGACGTTACATCTCATTCCTCGTACCAGGGCGTTGCGTGTCATTCCTCATACCGGGGCATTCTGTATCGTACCTGGGGCGTCGCGCCTCATTCCTCGTACCCGGGGCGTCGCGCCTCATTCCTCGTACCCGGGGCGTCGCCCCTCATTCCTCGTACCCGGGGCGTCGCCCCTCATTCCTCGTACCCGGGGCGTCGCGCCTCATTCCTCGTACCCGGGGCGTCGCGCCTCATTCCTCGTACCCGGGGCGTCGCGCCTCATTCCTCGTACCCGGGGCGTCGCGCCTCATTCCCAGACGATTTCCAGGTACGGTGATGTTTTCTACCAGATGTTTTCTTGTCTTCCGCAGTTAGTTTCAGCAAAATATAATTCTGGCCATGTTTGTACTAAAGATGCATTACGGATCGAAGTGTCTGAGCTAAACCACCACTTACAACATCTTGTTTTTTCCGCTGTAACATTTAAACTAAGGATAGCATTGTTTACTTGGAGAAGTATTGCTTACCAACAAATTACTTTAGAATTATATCAATAATTGTTTCATTTCCTTAGGCCCCAAAGATTAAAAACTGTACACTGTATATTGGATAACGACACCTGCCATTTTCGCAGGGGAAATTAGTACAGTGATCATAGAGGAATCAATAGTTAAATTGATTGGGCACTAAGCAGAAATAGATCGAATGAAATCGCAACAAATAAAAGAATTCCCATCTCCGCTGTTAATACTGTCCCCGATTTACCTGGCTTTCTTGCAGATGAGGCGTAAATGAACTTTTGGAGAGCTGCGCAGGCTGGGATTTTAGCCACCAGGCGACCGCTCGCAGCTCCGTGTTAGACGTTGTAACACGTTTAGTTATTGTTGTGGATATGTTTGCAAAACACGCACCGGCAGGACACCTCTCCACAGGAAGTCCTACGGGAAGTGGCTGCCGGCTTTCTCGCGGGTATCGCTGCAAGCCCACGTGTCTCGTGATTCTGACATATCCACCTTTCGCGGGTGAGCTGAGTGAACACATGCTTCTCGCCGCAGGTGGCGTTCGCTCACAAACGTGCTAATGAGGCTGCGGAATCGGCGGAAAGAAGACGACTTAACGTGTTGAATGGGAAGGATAACACGTGAACCTGTTTCATTAGCGCCGTGTCACTGGAACTAAACTTGGCTTCACCGGGGAGGTCATTAAATGCTGCAAAATTCCGGCTAATCCAGAGTCACTCGCTAAACATTCCCAGGCCTTGATAAATAATAATAATAGAGGACTGAAAATTCTTCAGTCTGTGATCGTTTCCATCCGCTTCTTCAATCTGTCATCATTTCTGACCGCTTCTTCAATCTGTCATTATTTCTGACGCTTGATTTTTCTATATAACCTCCTGTGTGCTTACAAGGGGACTGTGAGATTTCAAGAATCGCGGGAGGAGCATCTTCAAAAGTAATGTTGGCTTTCCGGTGACGCGCAGATCCCGTGATCAAGCTACAAACATGGAAAGCAAACCAGGAATTGGTGCCGAACTGAGAAGCGCTTTCAGTCCCCGACGAGAATTGGCTTCCCTTACGTGTTCCATATTGTCCTCTAAGATGTCGTCGTATGTCACTTTAATGAGCGTGCTGAGTGAAGAGCGCTACCGAAGCGCCATCTTCTTTGAAATAATCTGCTCTTCTTTGGATGAAGGGTAACTTTATCCGTCACTCAACAAATGGTGGGCCAGCGACTAATCAGCGTGCGGTGGTTGCTTTTAACCCGGCTGGCTCTTCCTGGTGATCCGGCGGAACGCTGTTTTGTTTACGGAGCGTCGCCAGCTTCAAAGCTTTCCGGCTTGGCACAAAACGCGCGTGTCTCATTGTTAAGCATCTCTGTCAGCGCTCGCCGTTCTAACAGGTAGATGAATACATCTTCAGTTATCCAACTCAAGTGGTATCTGGCGGAGTGTGTGTTTTGGAAGCAGGCAAGCTTTTTCTTGTCCACGGACTGCCAAGTTCAACAGCGTGCCATTTTTATTACAGTATTTACGAGCGAGAAGCATTCTATGGTTTATCATTAGGGGAAAGAGGCCACAGCGACGAGAGTGACTCGGAAATCAGATGCAAATGACGCTATTCAGGATCTGCTGGGAGGGGAGGAATAATGACTTGATACCAGAGTAGGGGTCTAATTGCATTGACTGCTGCTGTAGCCTGATTTGTAGCAGAATGCGACTTTTTAACTCTGCTGAGACCAGGGCCCTATAAACAATTGGTTATTAGCGTTTAATGGGCCGGGGATGTGGGGTGCCAATAATCAACTTTACGCCTGGAAGTGCCCAATCACTGGCTGAGAGAGCTACTTGCAATTAACCTTAATATATACTATCGGATAAAAGATGGACCTTTTAACCTCTTAAAACTTTTTTTTTTTTTTTTTTTCCCTTCTTTTTCTTCTTTTACATTTACAAATTTCTAATTATTATTTTTTTTTTTTGCAGTAGACATGCAAATGTGTTCTGCAGCCTCGCTCTGTTCATTTTGAAGATACTTCACATACATTTTGGTAAATTCCATTATGGAAATCATTATATACACATTTATCTCAGGAAACCATAGCTAATCCTCCAACGTATACATTGAACGCGCCTTAAAGAAGCGCGGTGCTGAATCGCTAAGTGCTTCCACTCCGTTGCGACTCCCACACTAAGTGGGTCTGCGTGATTACAATCAAATTGTTTGACAAGCTAATCACATCTTAATGTCGTAGGGAAAAAAAAAAATCGCTGCTCCGGGCGGCAGATCTCTCTCTGGTCGGAAGGAGCAGGAGACTGCCGTGTAAATATATCCCGTCGGATCCGAGTGAATGTCACCTTATATGTGAAACATATTGTTTGCGCCGTAACCGTCTCTCGGCGTAGATTGAGACGCGGGTTCCATCTACTCCGCTGGAAAAGCAGATGGCGACACCAGCAATCCTTCTGTTCTCAAAGCATTTGTTAGCGTGGAGATTGGGCAATGCTCTCGCTTTACAATTAGTTCTCTCCGCTCCTTCTGCCTCTGATGTCATTACGCAGAAGAGTTATACGATCTTATTATCGGGAGCCCAAGGCGTATACGGCATCTTGTGCTGCATTTTAAGCTGAATTGATGAGCTTATCTGTCACGATCGCGTGCCACCGCACCCCCACCGACGGTTTCATTATAGACGGGCGTCCCGGGTCACTCAGAGTTTTAGGATTTCCATACTGCGTTCTTTTATTGGTGTTCTTGATAGCTATCCCTTGAACAATCTGCTTTATAAACCTGCTGATTTCTACCAATTAAGGGGCCAAATTATCATCAAGCTAAATAGACTTAAAACATAGTTTGTCGGCCATTAAGACTTGTCTGGCCCACCTAGGCCGCCAGTGATATAGAGCAGGATTCTTCTACAAGATGTGGGGCTTAATTGGTGTTCTGCGGCTTCCTTTGTAGGCTATTCCCATTTCTGATCATGCCCCCAACCCTTTTCCACATTAACCCATTAGAGCTTGTTCTGCCCCAGTTCCACCGACACTCCACCTACGACTACGTTTTTTTCTTTTCTCTGCGGCCTCGTCTTGTTTCAGGAGCGCTCTTATTGCCGGCAATTCCAGGGGTTGAATACGCGTTCTGGAACTGCCGCGCGATGCTGTTTTTATTGTGCACTCCGTTCCCGATGTCTGTTCTACAGGAGTAATAAACACCTTGCCACGTTCTTGATATGCATTAATATCTGACTCAACAAACTAGAAAATTTGCAGATTTCCCTGTTGAGTTTTACTGTTCCTAAATTATGTTCTCGCTGTCGCTCGAGCCTCTTGTAAACCAGCGTTTTAATCTTGTGGATTGCCTCTTGCCATATGCAGCAAAGTCTTCGCAAGAATACAAAAAAAAAAATCATCTGCAAGATTAGTGAGCCACATCTGAATAAGCAAGTCCATATTATTGCAGCTATTTATCCAAGAAAAAAAGTTTCTAGGAGAAACATTGTATAACAAATACACTTTTCAACGTTTCCTTCACTCCATGCCTCCACGAAATGAGACCTAGAGTTCCAGAAAGTGTCTGTCGCTCGCTTCTCTTGGGAGACTCGTATGAGCAGATATCTCAAGTGGGAAAGAGATTTACTTTTGTGAAGGTAGGAAGGGTATTTACTGAGGGCATGAATTTCCATCTTTGAAGTGTAACATAAAGTACTTGAATACTCTGGTTTTACGTTCTCCACCATGCCCTGGTTATCTCAACTAATGGCAGGAGACGCAGTATTGTGGCTGTGGGTTCATCATGGAGTAATACTGTTTAATCTGTGCTTAACTTAAGGTAACTTGACAATAATGTGGATTTGCCAAAAAAGAAGTGTTGCGCAATGACCTGAGTTAAATTGTCCAAACCGTTACCAGCTGGTCACCGAATTTGAGAGGACAACTTCAGTCACCACCCAAAGATGCTTTGAGCTCCCAGCCTACTGGAATGGGTTTCACTTCTCTGGAGTTCTCAGGAGTTCCGTCCTCAGACACTAAGAAAATGATACAAGATAAGACATTTGATCCCTAGGTATTTCTGACCCCTTCGTAAAGACCCCCCATGCAAGGTTCTCTGTGAGTGGTGGGTGCGTTAGTCGGCTCCATGTTATGTACCATGTGCTATAATTTCACACCCTTCTCCCCCAGAGACGGCAGCGTTAATGACCTACAGTGTTGAGAGTGCTCTAAATTCTTGACTGCTTCTGAACAGGACTTCATGCTTGTTATGGAGGGCCTTCCACCTTCTCGTAGCTTTGGGAAGACCTCGTTCTCCTTACTAATAAATGCTCTATTGCAGAATCCGGGAATCTGTTTAAATGTTTCTTTGTATACAAGTCGCTGCCTAATTATCGGAACAACTTCACGGGAAGTCTCCATTATAGGAATTCCACAAACCTGAGAACGAGTCCAGCCCTGGACTTTTCCCAGCCTGCCAGATGTGCTGTCAGCCAGCTCGAGGAATTTCTGCTGCCGGAAATTGAATGCCAGTTCTGATTTATTTGCAGGCAGACTGAATCAAAATCAATAGCAATTAGTGCACTTAGCACTCCTTGTTTCTTACCAGTAACACCTCCATGACACCTTGTTTTCACATGATAATTTGTTACATGCAGTCCCCTTGGATGTTGGCACGCAGCCCTCTCTTTCCTCTGTCGGTGCCGTCCGCGGCTTTCTACAAGGGCCGTGTCCGTGCCGTAAGGCTTCTCCAATATATGTGTAATCAGCCAAGTAACTTTGTTGTACTGACCTTGTTACAGCGTTCTTTTGCTGCATATGTTATATGATTATACAGCGATCTTGGTGCTTTTCCTTCTTTACATTTATATTTTGTTTAGCGTTATTACCCAACGGGTACTGGTTACCGCTGGGTAAACTAGAATCAAAGTGTGTACATTGAGTTTAAATGATGTTGTGATGTTTTCCTTCTGATGTCTCGCTCCAGACGTTAGATGGGGGAGAGCTTCTCCATTGTTTGTTTTGGACCCGTGAAGGTCCGCTATCTGAGGGTCAGCTCTGCAGCTCCCTCCTCTTCTCCTCCTCAATGCAGATCTGTTCTCCTATCACACATGATATATATTGGCTGGAACAGTGTTTGCCGTGGCGGTGCCGTCTGCTCCTCTCTGGCAGATGATCTGGAACAGTACACAGGCCCGTGGCCAGCCAACAGCTGTGTCTTTCTCTGTTGGTGAGCCCAGCAGGGTGCCGGAGCGTAGATCTGCTAAATCTTTTCTTGACTTGAGAAAATAAAAGCACTTGAATGCTTCTTGTTACCGCAGCGCTGCCATGTTCACTTTGGGATCCCTTTGGGATGTTTTCACCTCCCCGCGCCATATGCTTCAATCTGTTTATCTAACCCTGCGGTTTACACATACAGCATGGCGATGGTTAATGGAGGGGGGGTGCTGCTTCTATCTGCATTTCCCTAGCAGACGGATTTAACCTTAGCGGGAGTGAAGTCATTTCATAGATTGGGATCCTGCAGTAACAAAAAGGCTAAAAAAGACATTTAATGGCAGCATCAGCGGGGTATAATAACTGTATGTTTAAGGCAGGCGGATTAGGCTGAACTTGTAAGTATAATGCACTTCGCATAATCATGGGGATGGGGATGATTTTTGGTGCTGAGCGCATGTAGGATTACCGCCTTCATTTAATAGAAGACTTTTATGAGTTCGGGAACACGGTCCAGTGTAGTATATTCCGAGGAGCGCACAGTCCAAAGATTTTATTAGCATATTCATATGAGACTCTGGGCTTTGTGCGTTTGCAGGAGAGCTACAGATCTTCCAGACTTCACTATACATTGTGAAGGATCTCCCTGGTTAGCTTCTTCTTTGGCGTGGTTTCTGTTGACCCCACATAATGTATAATTGGATCACATCGCTAATCAAACTGTATCAGGGCCAGCCGGGCCCATCCTGCAGGAAGAACTTGCTAGGGACGGCCATTTGTAATGTATAGTCAACCAGGAGCATCAATGGGCAGCTGTGTCCTGCTAGTCCCGATAAAGGGCATTCACACACTTTATTATAAAATGGGTAAGTGAATTAGACATCATGTCTGCCTCAGATCCAAACAGTATTTAACTGAGAAACCCCAATCAACGCCTCCTGACATGCTTCTCACCCTACCATGTCAGTACGCACACTCACGCTTACAGTACACTTTCCTCCTTGCAGACTTATGAACCCAAAATAATCGTTTTTCTTACCATCAGAGTGAACTCTGTGCTTCTGAAGCAAAAAAAGGGATTTTATTCATTTAGCAACTTTTCAGAAGGTGTGTTCAATATGGTTTGCATTTATTGCTGCTCTACGCAAAGTGCGATGTCTGGATATGGGGTTCGTTCCCCGTCGTTAATCATTTGGGCGATTTATCGTCATTGTCATTTTCTCTGGCTAGCACACAGATCGGGTGGCCTGTCTCTAGACCTACTACTTTAATCGTATTGCATATAAATATTCAGAATTTATTCTTTTAAATAAACTGGGCTATAATCATGAAATGCTAAACGTCACATCCAGCCTGTCCTGGATGCAGAATGTCGGCTCGTGTGACCCGGAATAATTACACGTTTAGTCGACAACATCTCCTGGAATTAGGCGAAGCTGAAGTTCTCCCCATTAGCCAGGTTTTAGCGCAGTTTAATCCACCGGGGCATGGAATAGTAGCAGAATTTAAATACTTTCAATCAAGAGAGATGATTATAATCAAGGCCACTTTGTCTGGGCTCCTCCGAGTGTTTTCTTCTCAAGGGCATTTAAAACAAAGGAGTATGGCTTTTTTAGATTAGTAAGCAGCATCCTTATTATCCTATTAGTCAATTATGGCTGTTGAGGCATCGAAACAAACGGCAGTGCGGCAGATTACAGCAATTCATTTGCCGTTTCCCCCACTCTTGAACCTATTGTGTCGCCAGACTGTATTGTACCGCCGGCAGAAGGCCTATCATTACATTCCAAGTTGTAATCAGGATATTTAGGATACCCCCTGCTGACTCGCGCAGGCACTCCCCTCCGTCTGCGTGGCTTCCCGATCTCGCAGATGTGTCGCAGGCTGAGTCCGCAATTAAAAGAAGCAATCAGCTGCAAAAACACTTGATTTTTGTCGGCGAGTCGGCTGCCCGCGCTTGGCCAAGCTTGGTCGTCCCCCCCAACAGAATTCCAGTTGGTTTCTTCTGATCTGGCGCCAATTAATGATGATCGGAATATTCGATTGGCTGAAATTCAGACCTTTCAGTTCTTCCTTGGCGTCCGTCTGTCTAGTTTAGAACGAGGAGTCCTCCCTGACTCTTTGGCCAAAGATTTGCACAAACGACCAGTTGGCTTCTACTTGCCTTGAATGGGCTTGGTACGTACGAAGGAGACAAATAGTTTTTAGACATGCGCAGCACGTCGTTTCATTTGCCCTCGCATTGGGGATCTTTTGTTCATTTGGGTGCCAATGGTTTTAGAGGCGCAGTCAGAATTTATTTCCTGGCGGCCTAGACTCCCCATGCCTGTGTTTGGAGAAGATCTGGCAGGGAATTAGAACAAGTTCTTAATGTAAAACGAGATGATCAGAGGCTTAGATGTAATGTGAGGAAGTTTTACTTTACTGAGAAGGTGGTAGATAAGTGGAACAGCCTCCTAAGAGAGATGGTAGAGTGCTGGAATTAAAACATGCATGGGATAGGCGTTTGGCTCCAACGACCAAGTAAGGTTTGAGTCTTTACAGCAGGAGAAACGACTAGATCGACGGGTTATTGTCTGCCGTCAGTCTCCGTTTCTGTGCATTTCTACATTGAATGTCTCCCGTTTTACTGTCAGCATTTGAAAATCAGGTTTTTTTCAGCGCATGAATGCCTGGGGCTCATCAGACCCACAATGTATATGAATCAGTCACTGAATCCACAGCCTCCCATGTAATCTATTTAGAGTGGAGTGAAAGAATACTTACATTAAATGGGTTATTCCCAGTGTACCGGCTCTTAACGTAACATGCGTTGAGCGGACGTGGCCCTAGTGTGTAAATGTGAAACGCGTTACGGCGCTGACCTCATTGCTCGCGAATCCTGTTATGTGGATTAAGCGCTCGCTGCTAATGCCGGCGCCTCTTACTTTTACCTAGAAATGGTGCTTCTACGCGTTAAGTCCTTCGGGAAAAGCACTTCGGTCAGATTATAATACTTTGTATCCGTTTGTTGGCTTCTAATCGCTTCGCCTCGGCCATTTTCAGTTTTGTCCATTTTCTAAAGTAAGTCTCTCCTCCTGGATACGTCCAGTAATGACTTCCCTAACAGATTTATCTCTAATAAATAGTTTATGCAGTTAAAATGCCTCTATTTTATGCAAAAAACAAACCATAGAGGGATTACGTATATACATTTAATATCTAAAGTGGTTTCACATTGTAATGGCAAAACGGGGCAAAATGGGGCAAAACTAGCATATTTGTTTTTCGTACCTTACGAAGGCGGACGGATAGCATCGTGGAGGGGAATGATCTAACAAATCCTTCACGGATTTACCTGTGTGAAGTCCATGGAAGATTTATTGGTGGCCGCAGCAAACCTCAAGAATTCTTTAGTCTTCAGGGGGAGAAGTGTCTTAAATTTACCACTTTGGGTCACTAGACTGGTTTGAGACCCCGGTGTTTGCCGAATAATTGAAGGGGGCCACCAAGTTCTGCAGGGTGTTTCACATAGAAATGCTCTGCAGAGAAGGCCTATGGTTTAACCCCCCTTGTCCAGTACTCGCCTATCACATATGCTCATTCACGAGCGCATGCTCATGAACGCCTGGTCGGGATGTCATCCATCCAAACAGCGGAGTTATTTCCCGGTGGCTACGGGATCTGTTTTGTCCGTTTGGGTAATATATATATTTTTAATTATTTGTGTTACTCTTTTGCCTGGACATTTACGAGGCTGGACGTTTATTAGACTCCATAAAGATGTTGTTGAGTTTGTGTATTTATTGTGTATTTATTGTAGTAAGTGCCGGGTCCTCTCCAGATCTAATTGCTTTCTGATCTATCACCAGTACAATTACCTGTAGATCAGCCAACTGATCCTTCCATCTTTCTACCCGTCTATAAGTCTTCAGAACAACCTACATTCTAAAGCTCCATCGGTGCTTTGGGCGTTTGTTGTAAATGAGCGCACCTCGTATCGGAGCAGGAAGTGATTGTTTAGATTCTTAACTTAAAGGAAAAGATAAAGAAAAAACCTTTAACCCAGAATAGCAAATCTACTCTTGACAGGTGGATTTAAGTGCATGCTGGAATCCATGTGTTGCCAAGTAACCGAAGACCCTGGCTTACTCATCACATACCTTTTTAATTGCCCCATGACTCCTCCAGACACGGCTCATTCACACTCTCACATTCACACACTCACATTTACACACTCACATTCACTCACTCACACACACACACACTCACACACACACACACACACAAACATTCACACACACACTCGCACACAAACATTCACACACACACTCCGGTATCGATCCAGTTCCACCAGTGACCTATTGATGGAATAAAACCATCTGATGACCAGTGTGGTCGTCCTACGTGACACCCCAACAAATAGGACACGTCTTGCATGGTCACTTGCAATCATACTTATCATTATTATTATTTCCTAACAATCAAAGAATAAATGGCTTTTCCACCTATAATAATGCAGGTTTTTTTTTTTATTGGAGATAATCTGTGAAGTTTTTTCTGGAATCTGCGCATACGGTGACAGTTTCTGTTCATGGTTGAGTTATGATGGGAATCTTATGTGAGATGTGCTGATGGTTCCAATCTAAACCCTGGATGGCCTTTCCAGTAAAATATTTTTTTGTAAAAATCATCCTAATTTTTAGGTTGGGGGGGCAGTTGCCATAGAAACCAATGATATGTCACATTTCTAAAACCAAATACTTAAGATTGAAAGGGACAATAAAGAAAGAAATGTGAAAGTATGAGGTATGAATGGTGAGAGCGGAGCTCGGCCGTGCGGCTCTTCTTATTGGTTAATTTAGTTTATAATTTTACACTTTATACGAGAGGAATCCGGCCGACCGGACCAGTCGGTGGGTGGGAAATGCAGCGTGTAGAAATGTCACGTGTATGTATATCTCTCTCTCTATATATGAGACACGCACACATATGTAAGTAATTAATGGCTCTTTTTTGAACTTCTGGAAGCTCTATTTATTTGGTGCGTGACGGGTCCGCCAATCCACAGGAGAGTGAAACCGTCATCACGTCTCTCTAATCCTACGTCCGTTTACACGCGGCGGGCAGCAGCGAGCAGCGTCACGGGGCGATGGCTGACGGGTCATGTAATGTATCCACGCAGTCATTCATCGCGTGGGTCGCTGAGTGAGACCCCCGGCTTGCCAATGTGGATGTTTAATGTTTATTGAAATGTATAAACCAACCTGACCCATGATTGACGGCGTGTTTACCCTGCGTGTTAATGCGTCTGCAGTTACCCAGAATCCTTTGGTGTTGTACAGTGTAAATAATACGCTCTCTGTATTAGCCTCTACCACTTCGGCCTGGAGGCTGTTCCACTTATCTGCCACTTTAACTCTTTGCTCGCGGCCGGCCTGTCGGAATTATACTGTGTCGTTGCCGCATGTATAACGCGAGTGACTTCCCCAAACTCGGTCGCTGCTCGTATACATTTTCTTTCCCGGCCCAAAAGTTCTCCTCCGCGGCCGCGTTTACCTTCCTCTGCCACAAAGTTCACCAAAGACATATATATCTCGAAATTGGAATTGATGGCTGCGTTTTGTTTCCCTTCCAGTAACAACGTTAGCGTTGATTGTATGTGGTTTGCCTGCTTCTAGACTTCCATCTTCATTACGGCGAGACGCTGTGATCTCACGCGCTGGGGGACGGCCGGCCGGGCGCCCCCGCGATCCAGAATTACTTCTACGAGCTGGGGAAGAATCTCGTTTCAGCTGCCGTCTGACGTGGGAGCAGCCGGCGCGCGCTTTCACTTCTGAGATAACCCGACATCCGTCATTACGATGATCCGCTCCGCGATCGTATAATACAACCACGTATAATTACAGCCATGTCTGTGTCGCTGCGACTCGCGGCCGTAAGAATCGGGGGTAAATGCCATTTGGCTTTTAATGTATCATAAGGTGTATGTATAAAAGTAATCGCCATAGGAACAGATGTTGCGGTTCTGTTGACTGGACCGGTCCATTGGTTGCTATGGTGATAAGGCCACTTTTCAAAACGTTAGACCAAATTCACTGTTTATGCAAATCCCACATGGGGCAATACCAGGGCGATTGGCGGGCACAGTCATTTGGTTCCCATGGTGATTGCCCCCATAATGACTACTTTTTATACAGAACTGCCAGTTTATAATGAGTCTGGTTATTGCGGCGTGGAGTCTTTGTAGATGGGAGGAAAAGATCTAAATGCGATGATGAACTCCTCCGTTCTAGATGTCCGTTTATCTGTAAGGTCAATAGATTTACCGCTATCTACTTTCCTGGCCCAAAATTTCTAAACAATCCTTAACGAGCCATACATCTCAACTGTTTGTCAAGAGGAACAAAGGAAGATGCTTTGGGAATTCTCCGCTGAGGGAAATAAATATTACGGCGATGACATCATACAGACCTCGGAGAACAGGATGGAGGCAGGAAGCTTCTCCCAAGGAGAACGGCCTTTTTCCTTGTGCCTTTTTTCCGCCTGCTCGGCGGTTTGAGGCAGATCGTTCCCGCAGCTCGTCCGAGCCGCTGCGATAAGCTGCTGTGATACACCACGTGTTTACAGATCTGTGCTGGGAATTTATCATTACTATAAACTTCCGCCTAAAGTTTGTAGGCATCAGTCACTTCCCGGTCGATCGTCAGCTCCTGCGCACTTTCCTGCAACCGTCGTATGGAGGAGCTTCCCATAAAACCATTTAATCGATCGATTAGCTGCTCTGAAGGGCTTTTAATGTACGAATGCTTTAACGCTCTCATCCCGTCATCCTACACAATCACTGGATCCCTTGCCCATATATATATATATTTGACCAGTTTGTTGCGTTTCCCAATAATCCCTGTTTACCATGAGCCAAACGACATTGATTCCCGCTACAGTTGGGTGTTAAAGTATAATCGGATGTTGTGGATACGAGCGCACGTCACATTTCTGTGACACCTAATCCCCAACACCCCCCCCCCGAGATGTTTATCACGTTAACGCGTGTCCGACGGTTCAGACAGGTAGTAACATGCCCGCGGTGTGCTGGGAATTGGCTCGTTCCCGGTGTTGCCCGTAGAACGTCAGCCGGTTCACATATTACCGATTCTTAAAGCCGCGGTGCATCCCAGCGATGGGACGTCGCTTACGCATTCATCTCCTGTACTAAACGCGGCCAAATAGCTCCTCGTTATGCCTCTGGGCCCTGGAACTTAATCCGATGCATTATGTAGCTGGCTGCCTGCCTGCTAAGGATTGTAGCGATAATATTTTATCGGCTTCAGACCTCATCAAAACCTTCGAGAGGCAACCACCGGCGTTCATATAGTTCAAGTCTTATTGAGCGTTAGAAGCATGCGATTTCCATGCCTTCAGGACAGAAGATAACACAGAAAAAAGGAAAACTAAACTTAAAAAAAAAAAATTGCCGCCATCCGGCTGGATATTACCACAGCGCTGCATAACTAAAAAATAATTTTTCTAAAAAATATACATATATATATTTTTTGTTTAAAACTTTTAGAATACATTAGCTACATTTAGATATTGTGACCCAGCGGTTGAAAAGGACATGGGTTTCTTCTGCCTTTGGCTGCCGGTCTAACGGGAGAATAAAAGTCACTGTTTTAAATATATCCAACTAATTTCCCGGTCCGTGTATATAATATACACGGTAATTTTTAAATGTCCGTGCCGTATAGGCAATATTTTCATGAGTTTGTAGAAAGCGGAGTCTGCAAAAAAACAAACAAAAAAAACCCAGTGTATATTTTGGCACGGTTTGCTGGAATGAGTGCGTTTTGCGTGATATTGTGTTGCCCGCGGGCGTTCCGGTGGGATGTGTTGGGCCAGTAATTGGGAGATTAGTAATAAGCGAGCGGGTTCCGGACTCGTTGTGTTGCGCGTTCTCTCCAGCTGGGGCCGAGGCAGCTGTGTGCCGCGCGCACTGAGCTGTGTACATTGTTAGTAATTTAGCGTTTAAAAGCAACCTAGCAATTTGCTTGCATGTAAAATTATACATCACATCTTTCCGGTAGACTCCGGCGGCTGCCCCAGTCGGAAATGTTTTCTAACCTCGCATCGAGCTTCGCGAACCTCTGAGAAGTACATAATCTAAGCGTTCCTCGGCTGGGCTTTGGAACCGAGATACGGTCGAATCGCTCGGCCCTGTAACGCGGAATGGATGTTTTACAAAAGGAATATTACAGTGACTTCGGGGACATGAAATTCCAGATTTCTGCGTAGATAAATGAAAGCATACAGCCAATAAACGAGTTCCAGAATTTTGGGCTGGGGGACCGGGAAATGGCTGTTAAAGGGACAGTTTGGTGCCCCCGGCGACCTACTAAAAGAATGTGTATATTAAAGTACTTTGAGTAACCCTAACCTTCCCTCTGACTACTTTAATATCCAGAAAAAAGGTAGAAGCTGCAGCTCTGCATCTGCAATCTGCATTGAGGCCAATGGGAGCTCTTTCTGTGTTTGTGTGCACGCGCCCGGTCGTGTCTTATGTGCACGCGCAGAGTTTCTGTTTTCTTAGGGAGAGAGACATCAATTTAAACTGTACAGCACGTGGCCCGGGATGTTCCCCTTTCACTGCGTTCTTCTGATTATTCCGGATCTTTCCAGGCTCAGGCGTCGTTGACAGGAGACGTGTTCACCTGAACATGGAAACCAAATGAAAGTGATGGAGCTTCCGCCATACTTCCTTATTAGCAGAGCGAGGCAGCTCCCCTCGTAATGAAGTCCTCTCCCCACACGCTGCATATGGCTCCCTGTCAGATCGTTCTCCCGCACGGCGTCTGCCGTGAATATATTAGAATATCTTTTTGCTAATGAATTGGTTAATTAGGTTGTAGACGTCTCCTGAGGACGGGGCGGGCGAGAACGATGAGTTCTTCTTGCGGGTAACTCATCATTAACAGCGCCCCAACGCCAAATTGGGGACGGGCCGATACTATTCCATTTGTCGCGTCTCTGGAGTTTGTGGAAACTCGGGCTCTCTGGAGACGTTATTCCTTAAACCAAAGTTACATACCTTCCTACCCATCACTCTCAGCCACCTTTTCACAAACAACTATATATATTGCATGAAAACAAAGATGTCTGTCGCTGCCACGGCTCGGAGCTCTTTGAACGACTTCCGTGTAACAGGAGAGAGGATCGTTAAAACCAAAGCGTACATACGCCGCCTCCCTCCGTCTCTCGTACGTTCCGCGTCCCCTATAGATGTGATCTGAGAATGCTCTTTAGATTACTGTTCTCAGCCTCTCGGAACGCGAGGAGGAAGGAGGGGGGAAAAAAGCTCTAGAGAACCAAGTTCTGTATAGATCCGGAACGTGTTAAGTTCTAGACTGCGAGCCGGGGGAACGTTATTTGGTTTAATGAGTTGTTCTCTTACACATCGCGATTGCAAAGTGTTTATAGACCCCAAGCGTGACACTTTCTGAATGAACTGAACCCCCCCCCCATTAACCCTTTATGCGGCTATTACTGTTGAGCATTTAGGGGTAAATTAACCCTTCCGTGTCCTGAGGGTCCCCCCCACTCTTTGCGTTACAGGAACTGAAACCTCTGTTAATGCCGTTTTTTTCAGTTATTTAACCGATTTTCTTTTTCTGCTACAGCAGAAACAAAACCGAATGGAAAGACAATCTTTACAGAATTTCCCCCCCCCCCGTATACCGAGCACCGCCAGCGCATGCCTGTTAACACAAACGATATCCCGTATTCCCTCGTTAGCTGAGAAATCTATTTCTGCCGTTACCAGGTCCGAGGCGGCCGGTTTTTGTCACTTCGGTTGTGCGCGGCGGCCAAACCGCAAACGGAACCGCGCCGCTGCCGGTCTGATGGATGGAAAATGGAAGATGAAAAGCTTTAAGTGAAGAACCTTATTATGCTTTGCACTGGATTTTCCTTTTTTTAACCCATTTTTAGCCATTAATACGACCCTTGGCACTGATGATACAGAGCTTGGTGCGCACGCCGCCGAGCACACAGGCAGAAAACCAAACGTAATTGAGATCATCCGGGAAAAGTCGTTATTGGGGAGCAGCTTCTAATGCGATGTTTAGGCGATTTCCAGGGCCGGTTTGCCGCAGCGGAGATGTCTCTGTGTGGCCCCGGAGACCCATTAAGAGCCAGGCTCTCCTGTAACACATGGACTGGCTTAGTACTGACAACCAGCTAAATAAACACTATAACATTATTATTATTATTTTATATAGCGCCTTCATATACATAGTGCTGTACAATGGGTAAACCCCACATAGCAAGTAGTATGTAATATAACAATCTGACTTACAGAAACAGGTGTGGAGGGCCCGGCTCAAAGGAGCTTACAATCTAGAGGCTCGCCTGTCTCCCCAGCTCTCTGCATGCACGCGGCGCGCATGTTTCCCGTGACAGCGTTTATTTAGCGGGTTACAGTGTATCTATGGATATGAACCAATGATTTTCCCATTAGCGACTAGTGAACGCTGGCTGGTGGCAGTATTGATCTGTGTAGGATCGCTGCAGCTCTTTAATTGGGTAAATGCCAGAAATTCCACAACGTTCCGCCAGCTGTTGGACTGCAACTCCCATCAAGCTGACCTCTTTCAGTTTGTTTCTCTAAATGAAGGAACACAACAGGTGGGGAGGTGGGTTCGGGAGTAGAGCCCGTAAGATCGCTCTGTACGGAGAGCGCGCAGACTGACAGATCTCTCGGATATGGTTATTCTATTCTCTTATAACAAACATGTCTAAACGCACTGTATGTACATAACAATAGATATTATTACATCTGCTTTTTCCTCCCCCTTCTCCCTCCATGTTCTTGTTGCTGCGTGGTCTCGCATGTCCTCTGCCTCTGGGGTGGTGCTGGGGCCCGGGCCATCTCCACCATCTGGAACGTGGAACATCTGTTTGGAAGCGTTACTCGGATATCGTTACTCGGATATCAGGCTGATTTAGTGGCTCTGCGGGGAAGCGCTTTACTTAATCCGGAGGTAGCCGGGGGCCACGCAGCCCGAGTGTGCGCAGGAGGAACGCTCTCATTCAATGGTTAAGGAAAACAATAATTCCCATTGTTCATGATCTGCGTATTGATTGATTCCGTGTTCCGTTCAGGTTCTTGGCTCGTTCTAATTCCCTGTAACACGAGGTTTGTTACACAGCAGCCATATGGAGAGCGGTGGGCTGTGTACGGGGCGCTGTACCCTTACTTGGAGACAAAAAGCTTTTTGCAGCTGCAATGGCAACAAGGTCTTTTCACCTATGAGCACACTCATGATCAAACAATAAACGCAAGGTGGGTGGCTCAACTCACAGGCCGACAGACAAGAATGTGTAGAGCGTTTGTGTAACAATCGTAGAAAAAATCCCCAGCCCCCCAAATGATTCAGTAGCCACATGTCGGCTCTCTAGAATTACGCTGTGCCTGACAATAAGGAATGTGACGGGGATTATTTGGTAAAGGGTCTTGGTTTCTTGTGGCTGAGTCGTGATGCGTTTGGTTTCGCTGTGCAGGCACCGGTCTTGAGTGCTGTCTCACACGCTGCGAGGGTCTCTGCCGGGAGCCGGGCAGGAGATGCTGTCACACATGCTGCGAGGGTCTCGGCCCGGGAGGTGCTGTCACACATGCTGCGAGGGTCTCGGCCGGGAGGTGCTGTCACGCGCCTCGCCCCCTCTGATTCCAGCATAAATTTTATTTTAACCGCATGTCGCTTCTTTCTCCAAAACCCGCTGTTTGCAAACGATTTTTACTGTTTCTTTTTTTAATCGTAAGCCCCGGAGAGACGCTGTTGGCGTAGGACACAGCACATAATAGAGAACTTTGGGAATACTCGCCTTCCGAGCAGACTATTTCCGTATGATGAGCTGTCAGCGCGGTGCCGGGCTTGCCACGGGATCTACCCTGCTCCTGTGCCTTGGCCTGTCAATCATTGGGCCCCAAAAGGCCTATTTAGCACCCACTTTTCCCAGCAAATGTTATAGAGAAACGCCGTGAATTCATCATTCCTGCACTGAATGAAAACCTGTCTCAAACCTTCACGCCACTAGCCGCATATAAGCCGTTTATATAAATGCTACCTTTATCTGAGCTCGGTCTACTGAACTAACACCCCGACTACTTCTCATACTGCCTGTGGTAAACAACAGAATTGCTCGGTCTTAATCACCCTCTATGAGCATAGTGTTAAATGTAACCTGTGTTCTATGTATACGCGACCTTCATAAATACATCTTTCATTGGATTAGAGCGTTGGGCGGCGTGAAGTATTTGCCGCGTGTTTCAGTGAATAAAGGTGAAAGTGTTTGTGAGCGTTGGAAAGATATAAACAGCGAAGCGCTCGCTCTGCACGCTTATCTTAACCATGTCTGTTTAGTGATCAGTGCAGCTAGAAGAACGAGGAGGCAAATCCTATCACTCTCGTCTGGTTACACTGTCGGCAACTTCTAAGCGATCCTAACGTGTGCCTGCCTGCCATCTGCTGGCAGCGGAGGGAACTGCGGTGATTCAGCTTGGTTCTGTTGTATCTTCATCAGTGATGTTGCGATTTTTATTCCTCCCCTTTTTAATGTTTCCATTTTAAATCTAAACTATTAATGGACCCCAGGGATGAATGGAATTACGAGTTAACTCTTTGGGTGCCACGTGGTGTGCAAACTCTTCATTCTTGCGCCTAAACCTGGTTATTCAGAGACTCGTCTCTGTAACCTACGAAGTTCTGCGCATGAAAGTGGCTAAAAATAGCAGTGCTGCGTTCAGGCATTCTGCCGTTAATAAGTTACAGCCCGGGAACACCGAAACGCTTAACACAACAGATTGAATGCGTTTCCGCTAAGACCATCAAAATGGTGAGATTTGTCAAGTAAATCTGTTTGGAAGATGACAATTCTGACCCTTTGCTTAATAAATGATTGAAGTTCTGTCTCTTCTGCCTGGATAAGCCTTAATAAATAATGTATCGGCACGGAGTCTTGGCGCATTTACACATACACAGCTCTGCAGTCAGGCAGACACGTGCGTCTGCCGGGTGGATATTACGTCGGGCTGATGGCTGCTCGGTATCGGATATCATTAGCTTTCGCCTTCTAGTATTGTCCTTTATTTGGGGCAGCGGGCTCGGAACACGCCAGCCAGGACCCTTTCACGTGGCGGGGGTCCCCGGGGGCTTTCCTCCACTTCCCTGTTCCTCCTTGGACTTGGTGGCTGATATCTCTAGATTGTAAGCTCATTTGATCAGGGCCGCCCTCACCTCTTCTGTAAGTCACTGTATGGCACTGCAGAATATGATGGCGCTATATAAGCCGATAAATAATAATGTAACCGGATATGGTTACGGTGCGGGAAGGATCGGTTCCTTAAATATTCTACAGAATATCAATAATGCGTGAGCCGGGAATCCGAACTGTCTCCCACCTTTGGTGCATCTTATCCAACGTCTGCGGAACTATCGTCTCTTCTTCACAGAATAACCACCGCCGAGCTGCCATTAGTGGCTATTCCTAGCGGCTTAGGAAAATAAATAAGTCGAATCATGTTTCCCGCTCTCCGGAATCAATCAGCGCTCGTGCTCACAAGCTTGGAAATATATATATTTTTTTTTTATGTGCCCTTTTCCCCCCTTCTCCTTGGATTTCAATAGATTTAAATGCGCTGTTCCATTTAGTTAAATGTGGTTGATATAAATATTTTATTATATATCTTATTATAAATTTAATAATAATTAGCCTTCCTCAGATTGAATGCAAATGGCCGCCGTTCCATTGCTTTGTCGGCGGAGATAACGTTCGATGCGTTGGGGATCGTTTCTGGTTGAGCGTTTGAACCTGGATGATTATATCTCTGTTTTCCGGAGGCCTGCTCCTGCGATGATGATTTATTTCTGGAGATAATGATAATCCGTGTTAATATTCTCAGCCTGAACACATTCTCCTTAAATTACCAAGTGATTTTTTTTTTTTTTTAAACTTTCCCGAACTTCCATTTGCATGTTAAGCACGGAAGCGGAATAATTCTTCCGGCGGCAGGACTTCTCCCGTTGCTGCTCTCGCCGTATGGGGTCTGTAGTCGTCCCCCCGACCCGTGACCTCATTGTGTTAGAATTGGTCGCTGACCGCGATGTCTCCTGCGAGCTTCCTTCCAGCCGCCCTTTTCTTCTATTTTCAAGGTCGTGAAATACCGTTATAAAGGAGCGTTAAAATTTCCACAGAACGGAGGCAGCGTGTTTGATTTATGGAATAATTATCTGGCTTTAGCTGGATCCTCGCTGGAAAATGACTTCTATTTCTTTATGGGGCCGCGAGGTATTATCTGCAGGCAAATGATAATTGAACACCTGCGAAATCAATTAGCCCCTCCAACAGCAAGAAAAATCGCATTCACAATGACTATTTTGTCAAACTTTTCTCTCATCATTTCTGTGTTTTTAGCACCGGAGAGATGGCGTTCTCTACGTCTGTGATATTAATATCCCCCCGGTTCTTCACGTCGCTTTTATTCTTGCAGATCTTGAGAAGGTTATCGGCAGGAAAGTCGGTTAAGATTCCGAGATGCTTTTTATACAAAGTTACTTTTCTCATTTCAAGTCTTTTACGAGATGGCATTTCTAGATTATATATATATATATATAATATATATATAATATATATATATATATATATATATATATATATATAATATTGTGTGTGTGTGTGTGTTAAGGGGACGGTAATGTGATGCCCCACTATTGAAGAATGCGTGCTGACGGATGAGTTACCCCTAATTCTCTGCGAGTACTTTACTATGTGCTCTTCCGACACAGAAAAACAAAAAGCTGCCTTCTTCCTCCATGATCGTCCATTTCTTGCTGCTGATTGGCTTCTTGAAGCTGTCAATCAATGGCAGGAAAGTGCTCTCATTATACCGCATGCGCACTAGGGGGTATGGAGAGTACGTGGCGTGCATGGAGAGATGTTTAGCTGAATGTGTCTCCTGCATGGCATTTAGTTGAGGGGGGGGCAAATCCATTTGGGCAGAGACTGGGGAATTTGCAAAAGCACATGTGAAGGCGGAGGGATACGCTTTACTGACGATAAGTGAAAAGTTTGGACTCCTGATATTTGTCCCGTAATTCTTCAGGGATAACAAAGAGTTACACGTGCCATGAGTCACGCCGTTACGTGTCGAGAGATGCGACTGAGCGCCGGCCTGAACACGTTATGGCGTGAGGTTTAGGCTTCAGTAGCAAATACTTTATTTATTTTGGAAACTTTTCTTCTAATCATCGTAAAGTCACTGACCTTACCACCCAGAGCTGGTAGATGTCCTAAATATGTTCCATATATTCTCTGGATTCGCCCACATTATTCCTTCAGCAGAAACCTGGTTACTGTTACAGAACATCTCATAGGGCAATAGCTGGAGGGCTGCAATAGGGAGACCCCCTGTTCTAGAGAAGTAACAAGGTTTCTGCTGAGATGATTGTAAGCTGATTAAGTCCCAACTTCTTATGTGATTTACTACTAGATAAGTCTTCCCAATACACAGCGCCATGGAATATGGTGGTGCTATAGAAGTCAATAATAAAGTTATAGGGAGGATTCCTCATAGAGCTGGCAGTAGTTGTTTTACCAGGACATCTCCTGAGGGGTTAATGGGGAGAGGTGCGTGGGACTGGGAAGCATATGGTGCACAATGATGATAGTTACCATGAAGGTCATGATATTTCACCAGTGTCACAGACCACCGCCTGATACCGAAGTGTCAGAATTCTCCTGGCTGTGTGGAATTTTATTATGACTATCGCTTGTCCTAGGATTAAAAAGGCGGACTGTTGTCATGGTTTCCCATTATCATATATATGGGTTAGTATTGTGTATGACATCACGTTACATCCTGATGTCACTAATTAGCCCGGCTGTGTCACTTGCTACCTGCACATCAATCAATCTGCAGTTTATGAAGAATTAACATTACAATATTATGTATTATTATTAATATTGATAAATGCATTATATTTTGAAAACTTTTTTTTTGGCGTGCGCTGTATGAATGTTTTCCGTCAGATTCTTTCTGCTCTGAGGCATGCAATAAAAAAGGATCAAAACTATTTTTTGGGTTGAATTTTTCTTTTCCGTTGCCATAATAATAAAGGTTTGCTCATTTTCCTGTATTATGTGTGGAAATGACTCACGGAAGGAATGTATGAGGTCACACGTACGGGTCTCAATAACAGGAATACAGTCAGTGTAATGGGGTTTATTTGGCCTTAAAATATGTAACGTGTGGTTATTCCCTTTATAGGGGCAGTTCTGACCCCCCTTCCTAAACTTTTGTGAGTTTCTTGGGTGACCTGAGGCAGCCGATAGGGGTCTCAATAAATATTTTCGATTTCCGTTTGGGAAAGTTCATGGCTTGTGCCGTATATCCGTTTTACCTGCTCGTTCTTCCTAAAGCTGAGGAGATTCTAGTTGGCGGCTCCTGTTGGAAGCTGCCGGCGCCGTGCAGTTGAGGAATGGGGGCGCTTTGGGGTTTATATATAATAATAAGTTCCGATGCAAAGTGTGGAGAAATCAGTAGGAAAATGTGAGTTGTTGCCATGGCGATTGCTCTATTTTTAGAACATGGCTTCAGAATTTCTCTTTATTCATAAGCTGCAAGCTGTAATGGCCACTTTATACCTGATGTTTTTTATTGCCATGCTACCTGTGTTTCCTCTGTCTGGCGGTTTGTTAGGAGGCGATATGGCGGGAAGCCGGGGGAATGGAGAAGATGAATTGTGGATTAAGCCTGGAATGGTACATGTAATGGTCCCCATGGCGCTCTGGGTAGGCTCCCATCACTTAAGTGCGGGGAGGAATGCAGGCGATGGCTGATTAGAAGCTGCAGGGTCTCGGCAGACAGCCTCCGCCGCCCGGGATAACGCTGAACCGAGAATCTCAGGCAGCCGCTTAATCCCTCCGTTGATTGACAGGGTCGCTACATCAATAACAGGAGCTCTCTGGAAACCATTTTATTCCAGCTATGAACGAGTTAATCTGGCCGTGTAGTTACTGTGTGAACTCGTCAAAATTGGGTTTTCAAAGTTATTTTTATCTTTAAAATGGATTTTTCGCCTCGGGTGCATTTTATTTTCTGTACCACGCACATCGCTCGTTATCAAGCTCCGGTACGGGCCTGTATTTATCAAGAGCTTTTCTCGGCCGAGGTGCTAATTGGGAAGCAGTCTGCAGGCGCGTTCCATGGTTGCTATGGTGATTGCGCCACATTTATACCATAGAGTAGCTCTTTATCGCTTGCGGTTTATAAAGTCTGGTGCTTCTTAGACATACATGTTGGTTTCTACATCACAGATGCACACGAGCCAATGCCAGAAGGAAATCTAAAGAGAAACATAAAAAGTATGTGTGTATAAGCGTGTATATGTGTGTGTGTGTGTGTATATATATAAATATACACACTCCAGTATGGTGAATGCCTGCGTTATTAATATCTGTGTCTGAGTCCCAGAAGTTGCCGGCTGAGACTGTTGGGAGTTTTGAAGCCCTCGGCTGATTTCTTTTCTGCAGAAAGATGTTGCGTTTTCGCAGGTTGCCCCTCTCGGAATTGCCGTGGAAATGATATTAAGTTACCGCTATAGGGTTCTCGCCACGGTTATAGCGTTCCAGATTTCTTCTTATTGATTTCATTATGGAAAGCTGATGAGGTGTCAGTGCTTCAGATTGCTGACCCAAGAAGATCTTGACTCCATTATCTTGGCTGTCCCCAAGTTAGTCTGTTAGCCCGGGCCAAACCAGGGATTAACCTGGTCATATGTTGATGTCATATGATGTCATATGTTTAAGGGTGCATGCTTCCATGTGCTGGCATTGCATGCAGTCCTGACCCGTGATGCAGCTTAACCCCCTGTTTAGCATAGACAGGGAGGACCGCAAAGTATGGAGAGGGCTAGGCTGAGCCGATCTGCAGAGCGGGCCTTCGAGGAACGCTGAAGGCACTTGACTTTTTCCGTTCTCAGTTTTCTAGCACGCGTTATTCACGCTTGTTTATAACGGGTCTGTTTTGTGGTCACAGTTTTTATCATGATACATTATGCACGTCGCGTTCATAGTTTATTTTTTAAGCAAGTGATATTTTTGCAAACGATTAGATGAATCTATTAGGAATGCTGAAAGTTTAGCACCTGTGTTAGCAACACCTGTCCGCGGGTTTGGGGCTGGAAGAAGCCGGTAGATTGGGGTCTTGTCGCTCGCCCCAGAGGTTCTTCTACCTCGTACAGGGCAGCTGCGAGAGTGCTGGTATCTCTGTAATCAGATCCGGTCAGGTAATGGTCACATCCCCCGCTATTATAAGAAGTGCTGCTTCGTTAACGTCTGATTCTCTGCAATATGTTTTGGTTTTGCTACCTGGGACCTCTGAGATCTCCATCAGAATGCCAGAAGGCATATTTCATCGAACTGCGGCGTGCCTCGTGTGACGGCTTCCTTTTCTCTGTTATGATAAAGCCACCTGCACCTGACGTTCATTATAATGAATAAAATCCGACGGCAGTCATTTCTCTAATAGCGCTTCTCTGTTCTCTGCTAGGTATGATTATCGTGAAATGCTGCACAATGCCACTTTCTGTCTGGTCCCCCGTGGCCGCCGGCTCGGATCCTTCCGGTTTTTGGAGGCTCTGCAGGTAAGAAATTGAAATTCAGTTATAGGGTGTGCCAACATTTTTACCATGTTAGGTTTAAAGCATAATATTTTATATTTGTGGCCCCAATTATTACGTTATTATTCTCAGCTTCCCTTAAAGGAACAGTTGTGTAATTTTCTTTTTGATTGTAAAAAAAAAAATATTCGCTCACACACTATGGCCAGATATAGATTGACCCGGAGTCTCCGGGTGAACCCCTTCTTCCCAAGGTCTCAGGTCAGTTTCTTCTTCCTACAGGCGGAGGAGCAGCATTTGGCCACGGCCATTCCCTGCCCACTCCCACCTACTCCCCGCCCACTAAATCCACACACGATGGCTGGAGTGTCTCTTTAATACAGTTGTTAGTGAGCACACCTAGCTGCGCGTGTTCCCTTTTGTCTCCTATCATGGTTTATTATCTTGCGGAGGTTTTCTGTTGGTAGTCGTTGCCCGGATAATGATGTGATTTGCTCGACCTTTTCATGTGATATTAAGGAGGTGAGCGAAGATCTGCTGCATAGCTAATGGTATTTATCTCTTAATCTCCAGGCTGCGTGTGTTCCGGTGATGCTTAGCAATGGATGGGAGTTGCCGTTCTCTGAAGTGATTGATTGGAACCAAGCAGCAGTCATCGGGGATGAGAGATTATTATTACAGGTAAGCAGAAGGATGCAGCTGGCGGCCATTATCCCCTCCCCCGCCGCCTTTCTTGCTTTGCCAGCTGAGCCGACATTAGTTACAGGTGTCATTCAGCGTCGCGCATGCAGCGTGACTCTCTAATACTGTACGCGGTTTGTATCGAAATTAATCAAACTGAAAGCCCGGAACCCGTGATAAATCCATCTTGCACCTTGTTACTAGTGCAGCCATTTACATTTTTTTCCCGCTTGTATAGAAGGATTTACTTTGCTATATAAATAAATAATTCCAATAGAGAGATTGCTCCAGGCCTGTGGATAATGACATTTAAAAGGGGAAATGTAACTAATAATAATACTTACACACAGCATATTAACAGTTTTTTAAATGCAGTAAAAGAAAATTTTAAAAAATCCAGAAATTTTCATCAGTCCGCGGTCGGTAGCGCGTGGAGCTCATGCGCGATCAGCAGGTGAAGTCCAGGAACTCGGTTGCGGCGTCCTGCTATACTGATCGTAGATCGCCAATGCGGTGTTTACCAGGGAATCATGGGAAAGGGTAGAACATTTGCATAAAATGGTCCTGAAGCTGCAAAGCGTAGGTGAAGTCTGAATAAGTTAAAAAGGAAACGTTACATAAAATCCGCCGCATTTTTTATTTATTTATTTTTTTTGCGGGATTTAATCTGGTTTTAGTTTCACGTGTGCGGCTCCTCCTGAAATACGTGATGATTGGGATCAGGACGGGAAGTTACCGTTCTCCATGACGTTTCTCCTTTTTAATATTCTCGCTCCTCTCCAGCGCTGAGGAGCTCTCCGCATTTAATCTGCAGGTTTGATTTTTTCCGTTCCAGCTACCTGAAGGCTGGAGTGTATTAACCTTTAGCGATAATCCCCTGGCTTCGGGCGGCCTCCGGAGCATGAGAAGTCTGCGATTCTAAGCCTGGTGCAGTCTGTGTGTGAGCGCCTTCCCTTAATGAGAGAGAGAGAGCGCTAATGCTTTACATACACAACATTTACATTTTCTCCGGGATGGATGGGAACAGCGCAGGTCACATACATCCACATCTTAGTGATTTTAATCTTTACCCGTAATGATAGAGCCTTCTGCCAAACCAACCGTGTATTTTAAGGCAACTGGTTTAGAATTCAGCCTGTAAATATCTAAAGCCTTTATGAAATCTTCAGAGCCAACATGTTTTAGAATTACAATTCATATTAAAGGGACAGTTTAATGTCCCCGAGACACCTGCCGTGTTAAATACTCTGTGAGTAGCCACTATTCTGTGATTATATTTATATGCGTTCGTCCAAAACAAGATAAATAGGGAAAAAAGCTGCCCTCCTCCTACTTGTTTAAAGCAGTCAGTCTGGCAGGAAAGTGCTACCATTGGCATCAATGAGAGCACTTTCCACACATGCACCCCGGGGGCCAAAATGCCTGCAGCATTCCTTAAGCAAGTGCTGGAGGTAAGTATGCCTGTGGGGCATTTAGTTGGGGATTGGGAGGGAAATGGCAAATGGATGTGGGGGAGATTCTGTCGATTTTCCCCCCATCGGTTTGTAAAACGATAACACAATAATTTAAAGTGACCAAGCGGCTATCATACACATTAAAGTGCACATGATGGCTATAGTGTCCCTTTAAATTTAGCCAGGCTTTAGCATTGCTCATCATATCACTACCGTTCTAGATTGTGCTTTTTAGGTTTCAGTGTTTTTGGGGTAAATATATGGTTTAGTATGCAATGTTAGAAACGTATGGGTCAAATTCTATCAGACGGGATTGCTATTTCCAGCTGTTAATGAAGATGTAGAGAGCGATGCCCTGAAGGAGAAGAAATAATAACCTTCATGGAGGGAGTCAGTCTCCTGACCGGTGAAGGCCCGTTAAGTTTTATTATATGTTGCTAGAGAATTGGTGTCTTTAATATGTTAATATTTACTGGTATATGTAATATAGAATATATGCACATTGAGATGTGTGTGTATATGTATATATATATATATATATACCGTATTGGCTCGGATATAGGCCGCCCCCGTATATAGGCCGCACCCTAAAAGTTTGGTGCTTTTTTAAAGAAAAAGTTTTTTTCTTTAAAAAAGCACCAAAAAAAAAAAAAACATTCTGCCACTCTGTCTTCCCCCCCCCCCCGAGATATGCAGCCACTGTCCTCCCCCCGAGATATGCAGCCACTGTCCTCCCCCCCCTCGAGATATGCTGCCACTGCCCTCCTCTGCCCCCGATATGCTGCCACTGTCCTCCTACTCCCCCCCCGAGATATGCTACCACTGTCCTCCTCTGCCCCCTCTGCCCCCCCTGCCCCCCCCCGACTTACCGGAGCAGACTCCCGGGTGTCTTGCGGGGCCGGCGGGGGGCATCTACGCAATACGCGTATACAACCGGAAGTTGTATACGCGTATTGCGTAGATGTCCCCCGCCGGCGCCCCGCAAGACACCCGGAAGTCTGCTCCGGTAAGTCTTGGGGGCAGAGGTAAAACGCATCGTGTGGACGGTCACCGGCTGCGGCGATGCGGGTAAACAACCCGGAGGCTGTTTACCCGCATCGCTGCAGCCGGTGACCGTCCAGACGATGCGCTTAGACAACCTCCCGTGCCGGCACCCCCCCCCCCCCCGTGGAAAGTGCTGGCAGGGGAGGCTGTCTGAGGACATCCGAGAGTAGGATGCAGGTCCCCTGCACCGCTGCGGGGGATCTGTATCCTGACCCCGCTGCCTGCCCGGCGCCCGGGACTGCATGTCCCGGGCGTCGGGCACTAGACCCCGAATATAGGCCGCACCCCCACTTTAAAGTCTTAAAGTGGGGGAAAAAAGTGCGGCCTATATTCGAGCCAATACGGTATATATATATATATATATATATATATATATATATAATGAACACAGGGCCTATATGTCTGCGTTTAGGCTGCCAAGTCATTTTAAGCATCATGTCAAATACGGATCCTTCGATGTCGCCATTGAGTTGTGCACAAAAGTATTTATTCTCAGAACTGACCTTTATAATGAAGAAAGAGTCCCTCCTAATTTCCTAAGCTGGCAGACGCCACTCCTGATGGACTTCTCCTGATGGACCACCCGGCTTCTCCCACCCCAGACCAATGTCCTGTTTTAGCTGCAACGGTCTATTCTGTTTTGTAGAATTTGGTCAAAAATAAAATTAGGAACCCCTCTTATTAGCGAAGAACGAGATCGTCCAGCATGTGGCGGCTCGCGGTTAATATCGGCTTCTCCCGAGAAGAGACCTACTGTATCTTAGGGCCCTTCCGTTCCTGACCTCTCTGCTCGTGAATCGTGCCGTTTCTTTTCTCTACAGCTGCTGCTACATCGAACGACTACTGTTCCGTAATTAACAGAGTATTTAAGGAGCTGGCAGGCTGCCCGAATATCTGCCCTGGGAAATCATTTTTTTTTCCTGTTTAGTTACAGATTTCCCATTCCGATGGCGAGACGTTGGTTTCCCGTTCGCTCGGCAGCGTATCGCGCTCCTGGTTCTAGAAGTGCTTAATCCCTTTTCGCTACTTCACTTTATATTTTTCAATACAGTATTTTTTTTTATGATTATGGCTCACCCTAATTACTTCTTACAGGCAATTACCAACTTCCAATTATTTCCACTGAAATATGTAGAAACATAAGTATGAAAACGTGTTTTTCACATTTATTTTGTTTGAGGTCACGGTGCGTGTTTGGATTATATCATTTACTTTTTGTAAGGATCATTTCCAACTATCAAACGTTATAGTGATTAGGCAGTGATTAAAGAACACCCCAAAATAAATAAATAAATCCTGTTGCCTCTCTCTGCAATTCATTAAATTTCACAGGTAAAGAAAAATAAAAAATACGCAAATTTAGACTGGGGGGATGCACAGATCTTATTATATTAGTTATCTAATGGATATTAAAATTAGGGCAAGTGCTACATTATATAATTCTAATTATTAAAATAAAACTTTCCGACTCTGATAAAAGCCCTCGGCCGCCTCTATTTCATGTAAATTTGCCTGTATTTCCCATGATTCCTTGTTGAAGATTCTACGTGCCAAATACGTGATAGTCAATTCAAATTGTTTAAAATGCGTTGCGGCTGCCAGACGGCGGGTCCCGCATACAGTACACGGAAAAATGGCTGCTTCGCCTTAGTTGGGAGGGGAGCATTAATGTGTGTTTAACGTACAGGAGAATCCGGAGTGTGACTCTTTCCTCTTCACCTCATTAAAGGTATATTCTAAGGACGTAAGTGTACGTTACAATACTCCAAGAGTACCTTTTATATGCGTCCTTCAGAAAGAAGAAACTGCAGCCCTTCAGCTGCCTTCCTCCTCCTGGTTCTGATGATCTTTGACACTGATTGGTTGCTTGAGGTAGCCAATCAGTGTCAGGAAAGCATCAGCGGGAGCCCTTTCTGCCTAAAAACCCTGTCCGAACACATCTCCGCAGAAGGGGCAAATGAGTTTGAGAGGAACACAGAGAGCCCATAGCTGTGATATACATTAACGTGCGTATGGTGGCTGATGAGGCACATACCCGATTCCGATAGGTTCCTCACATTTACAAAGTAATCCAGCCTTCTGTACTAACCCTGCTGTCTTATTTGCCACCGGTTGACATGCGTTCACCGCTTACTGCATACCGAATATACTTTATTAACCCTTTGCGGTATTCTAAATACACGTTTATATGCCCGGTGCGTGATATTTACAGCCGTTGGCTGTGGGGTGGGCATTGAGTGGGTTTCGTACCCTGAGCTCGTCTACGCCGGGCCTGTAAAATAGGAGTATACAATAATTTTCATTTATTTTACGGTATTTCTGGCAATGTGTTTTGCACACACTACGCCTGGGGTGGGTTTCGGTTGCTAAGCAGTAAATTGGGTTTAAGTAGCCTTTAAATTTCTGCTACATTAGGAAGGATGCCCGGTATTTAGTTAATTAACAGCTGTTTCGATGGTATCCGTTTTAATACTTGTAAGGCATGCGGGCGACGTTATTCATCCCCTTGTATTATTATTATCCGTTGTATGCTTATTTAATTATTCTGCTTTTCGCAGATTTTCTTTTACTAGTTTTTGTCGTTTAATGGCTGTTAAATTAGGGCATGTATCAATTTAATGTCCTTGAGATTTGTCTAACAAAAAATAAAATCCTAGGGGAAAATAGGAAATTTAATGAAAGCTCTTAATCTTAATGGCGCTGGCGTGTCGTTAATTGTGATATATTATAAAATAGTAAAAAAACAGAGCCGATAAACTGTGACATCAGTATGGTAACCGATGTGGCGGCCATCTTGTCTTTTTCCTCACATACATCATGGATGCTTTACTGACAACTGGGATACTCGGGGGCCCTGATACAGTGGTTTTCTGGGTAGAACAGTGATAATAAAGATGCTGTTGCACCTATTCTGCTGAACGTAACCCTTTTTGACCTAAAATTTTATTGAAAATGATCGTTCCCTGTTGAATGTCCAGCCATTTCACAGAAAATGTTCTATTCGTATTTATTTAGGTAAGCTCTATCTGTCATGTGAGGAAAAACCCATAGGTCTTTATGGACCTTGCTTTATGCGCCGGGGTCTTACTCAGACTGTTCCCACAAAGTTGGAAGCAGAGCATTGTCCAAAATGTCTTGGTATCCTGAAGAATAAGATTTATTAATATTATTACCCTTTCATACACACTTTCACTACTGTTGAAAATAATTTTACGAATCCTTTTTGTTTTTGCACTTTTAAAAAGGAGTTCTGAAAGAAACAATTCTCATTAAAGTTAAGTACAGTGTTTTATACAGTCATGTCGGTTAGAATCGAGTAAATCTTGGTTCAATTACATTTTGTTCCAATAAACTCCCTTTATCTGCAGACCTGGAGGCCGCCATTTTGGGCGCCTTTCCCGGCTCAAACACCACACTGAACTGATACTTTGTGGCAATGCTAATAAAGTCTGTTCTTTGGTCTTCCATTAGTCAAAGTGGGTGATTAAGACTGATGCATTCTATTGTTTACCACTGACAATAGAAGATGTTTCTGTAGTAGATCAGGTTAAGATAACAGAGCGCTTAGAAATGGTTAATAAGTGGTTTAATACTTTGTGCAGTGGCAGGTACAGTCCCGTGTTAGAGGTGACCCGTGCCGTTGGATTTAGGGCTGCAACTAACGATTATTTTAATAATCGATTAATCGGCCGATTATTTTTTCGATTAATCGATTAATCGGATAAAAAAAAACAATATGCAAATTTTCCGTTTATTTAAAAGAATTTAATGAACTGGATGTTAAAAAACAACTTAAAATTTACATTAACATTCTTATTTTGTTATGATGTAATAAAAAACAATATTTTCAAAGTACAAGAACCCAAACACAATATTTATGAAACAAAATAACCCCAAACATTCTGAAAAGAGGTGGACTATTACTGTTCAAGAAACTTTGCCCCAGCACTTTGCACTTTGCACCCAGCACTTTGCACCCAGCACTTTGCACCCAGCACTTTGCACCCAGCCCTGGCACTTTGCACCCAGCACTTTGCACCCAGCACTGGCACTTTGCATCCAGCACTTTGCACTTTGCACCCAGCCCTGGCACTTTGCACCCAGCACTTTGCACCCAGCCCTGGCACTTTGCACCCAGCACTTTGCACTGTGCCCCTGCACCCAGTCTCTAACTCTGCCCTGCACCCAGCCCTGCCCCCACATTCTGCCCTGCCCCCACACTCACACTCTGCCCTGCACCCACTCTGCCCTGCACCCACACTCACACCCTGCCCTGCATCCCCACCCCCACTCTGCCCTGCACCCAGTCTCCCACTCTGCTCTGCACCCACACTCACACCCTGCATCCCCACCCCCACTCTGCCCTGCACCCAGTCTCCTGCCCTGCACCCCCCACCCCCACTCTGCCCTGCACCCCCACCCCCACTCTGCCCTGCACCCCCACCCCCACTCTGCCCTGCACCCACACTCACGAACCGCTCTGTGCGAATGGAGCCACTCGCACAGAGCGAACCGCTCTGTGCGAATGGAGCCACTCGCACAGAGCGAACCGCTCTGTGCGAATGGAGCCACTCGCACAGAGCGAACCGCTCTGTGCGAATGGAGCCACTCGCACAGAGCGAACCGCTCTGTGCGAATGGAGCCACTCGCACAGAGCGAACCGCTCTGTGCGAATGGAGCCACTCGCACAGAGCGAACCGCTCTGTGCGAATGGAGCCACTCGCACAGAGCGAACCGCTCTGTGCGAATGGAGCCACTCGCACAGAGCGAACCGCTCTGTGCGAGTGGAGCCACTCGCACAGAGCGAACCGCTCTGTGCGAGTGGAGCCACTCGCACAGAGCGAACCGCTCTGTGCGAGTGGAGCCACTCGCACAGAGCGAACCGCTCTGTGCGAGTGGAGCCACTCGCACAGAGCGAACCGCTCTGTGCGAGTGGAGCCACTCGCACAGAGCGAACCGCTCTGTGCGAGTGGCTCCATTCGCACAGAGCGATTCACTCTGTGCGATCCGTGCACATAGACATGAAGAATACTTACCTCCGGAACGCGTCACATCCGTCACGTAGCTAAAAGAAGGCGGAGACTGCAGAGCGTGTAGCAGAAGCGGGGAACGCTCGCGGAGGTAAGTAAAAGGAGCCGAGTGCTCCAACAACGAATTGATCACTCGATTAATCGATAACGGAAATCGTTATCGATGATTTCCGTTATCGATTATTATCGATTTTATCGATTCGTTGTTTCAGCTCTAGTTGGATTACTCGGGTTCAATAACATTTACTCGCCTTTTGCTCCCACTAGTATAAACAAGACTAAGAAGAAAACCATTATTGTGTGCGTGAAGGCGATGGAGGCCTCGGTCGGCGCTCCCGGCAGTGATTACCGCGATCAGGTTACGTTGTGTTGCGGAGTGGCTGATTGTTGTAATCTTGTTTTACAGATTCCCTCTACAATCAGATCTATCCATCAGGATAAAATCCTAGCACTTAGACAGCAGACTCAGCTTCTGTGGGAGGCTTACTTCTCCTCCGTCGAGAAGATTGTATTGACTACTCTAGAGGTGAGTAACCGCTTTACTCGTTTTAGCCGCAGCCAGGCGTTTTCCCGCGGGGTTCATCGGGACGTCGTCTTGCTTTCCATCCGATAAAAGTCTGATTTAATCAGTGTGTCTATTTTTGTTTGTTTGTTTTGTGTATAAAGAACAATTATATTATCTGTAATATCTGTAAAGTGATGTAAAGTTCTTGTTTATTTAAATATTTTTATTTAAGATCTTTTAAAGAAAAAGCTCCAAAATCTTACCCTGAAGTTGTTTTATGAATTGTGTAGATTTTTGATACAATGGAAGGAGAGATCTAGCATTATTGTTCTTCTTTTCAGAATCTATTATCTGCCATTAGATACAGAATGTTATTTTTTGATACTTTAATATATATAAACAATCTTTGTAACGTAGCATATGCATATTTTATATTACCTTCAGTTTGGGATTAGGATTTTAAGGCTTTTTCTTTATATTTTAAAAAAAAATAGAAAACCTTAATCCAAGACTAAAGTTATGTTTTTGCTCTAAATATTTCCTGAAATAGTTTTTTTCTTTCTGAAAGAGCTTTTTAGATTGTTAAATATATGTTAAAGTCTTGTGTATTCAGTGTTGACCTCTAACACATCTTTAGTTCTTATCTGGGAATGTATAGGTTAAAATATTTAAAAAAAAAATTATATATATATACACATGATCATATATGATATAATTTGACAGTTGGTAACCATCCAGTTTGTCTGCCACTTCTGCTGGAATACTGTTCCACTTATCTAATGCCTTCTCAGTAACGTAAATCTTCCTTACATGAACTTCACCTTTCATACTTTGTAAAATCCCTGTAACTACTGTATTTGCTCGATTATAAGAAGGTTTTTTCCAGAGCAAATGCCCCGTATCTTATAATCGGGTTCATCATATAATGTGCACGCTGTCCCCAACATTATACGTTCAGCATAGACAGATGTACACGTAGATGTGTTCCGTGCACTCATACTTAGATTTAACAGAGATCAGCAAAATAATGCGCTCTCAGCTGTAATTACCCCGCAGTCTATAACAGATCCTGTGATGGTTTCGCAACGCGGTAAAACCGATGAGACTTGTGATTGTCTCGAAAGATTAAAATCTGTAAACCTGGCGAAGTGCAGAGCTGCTTTCCAGAAACTGAAGAGAATAACCCCCACGCACACAAAAAATTATAATAATCAGATCAAAACGGTCTCTAAAATACCAGCACCTAATACAGAGATATTTCTGAAAAACCTGTCGATTCGGTAAAAGTGTTACCAGGAAGCAGCACCTCGTTTTCTGGAGAATATGTACAATAAATACTCGCATTACCATCATGGGGGTGAATGTTTGTTTTTAAAGGGTTTTTTGAGTGGCTTTAAAATGATTTATTTACTTGGTGGGGTCAGGATATTCTCTGTACATTTAATTTGAGAAAAGCTACCAGAAAAGCATTGGTGACCAACGTGTAACCCAGTGATGGAAAGCGAGGAGCCGAACCTCTATCCCCCCCATCAAATTAGCCATGGGGGGACATTTTATTCATTTTGACAAGTAGAATTATTTTAAGTTACTGACACATTTGGCGTATAGTCTTTTTATTATTATTTATTAGTTCAGATAGGACATGAAATGGTTGATCTTCTTACCAGAATATAGATACATTTGTTGCGATTTTATCATCTGGGTCAACTATATAAATGGTTAACGAACAATACCCACCACTTGTCCTCTTTATCCACAACATTTCTGCCACTTTTGTGATAATATAGAATAGTCGAGGCTATAATATATATTATACACCAAGGTGCCATCAAGAATCGGGGGAGTACAACAGTGTGGGACTTTGGGGGCCACCTATACTCCCTCCATCTAGCGGCCGTTCTGCACCCACGCTCTCTGTATTCTGTCGCTGTAACCCCACCATAACCAGTCACAATGATTCTAGTCTCAGTGATGTAAGGATAGACCTGTAGAACCAAAATGGACTATCGGATAGCTCAATTTAACCAAACATGTAAACATTTGCTTACAGGATTATGTGTTTTGGGTTTTTTTCTTATGAATCTGGCACTTGCCGTCAGAAGACTACTGATGAAGCGGGGTAGTCCGCGTCTCATAGAGCTTGTTCTCTCCTTGGAACGCTCTGCACATAATTTTCCTCTTCATGAAATGAACGAGCAAAACACGTTCTCGCGTTCCGAGGAGACGTCCTGATTGCAGTCTGCGGCAAACTCCTACCGACGGTGATTGAAGAGGATGCTCCAGCGACGGTCGTTCTGAGAAACTACTTATTCCCGTGTTTTTTTTCTTTTTTTTTTTTTCTTCCCAGATTATTCAGGACAGAATCTTCAAGCACATATCACGCAACAGCTTAATGTGGAACAAGCACCCTGGAGGGCTATTCGTCCTGCCCCAGTACTCATCGTGTCTAGAAGACTTTCCGTATTACTACGCTAATCTAGGTAAGAGCCTCCTACCCTGTGATCTGATGATAATGGTGTCGTCTTTTCAACGGGCAGTGATGAGGGGCCGTGCGTTTTATACCAAGTGGCGACTGTTAACTCGTGCGTGGGTCATCGTGCTGGGAACTTGGACCTTTTGGGTGCACAGACATATTTTCCAAATATATTTCTATATTTTGTGACTGTTTACACAAAAGATCGCAGGCGGTGCAGAGATTGTGATTTACAATTTGATTTATCAGCCATATCATAACTTTCCAGCATATAGTAAAACCTTTACCAGCCTTATTTTAAATATTTAAATTATTATTATTATAATAAAGACCCATGATGCATGTTTTGAAGGCCTTCATTCTGCATTACATAGTTTCTCTTTTCTCTCTGTGTCCCTTTTGCTTTGGAACATTGTAACTAACTTGAAGGATACATTCCGACTCTTCTTAGTGGTTTCCTTATAATGTGATTTTGAATTTTGTTACATTGTTTCAGATATGACTTACATTTAATGAGTAGGAGATTGGAGGTTAGTAGTCCGTGGCCGTCGGTCACTGAACTGCAACTCCCACAATGCTCTGTTGGCTCATGAGAAGGGATCGTGGAAGCCGCCTTAGAACCACTGGTGGCATGTCTGTGACTCTTTAACGTTCTTTGAGAATTTTACCGATATATTTGTTTCATTCATAAAAAAAATCCTTCTTCTTGTGCAGGTGTGAAGTCACCTTCCAAATTCACGGCTGTCATCCACGCAGTAACACCATTAGTGTCCCAGTCCCAACCGATCCTGAAGCTGCTGGTCGCGGTAGCGAAATCACAGTACTGTCATCAGGTAACCAGTCTGCGACGTCTGTCCTGCCGGCATCCTTAGCAGTCTTTACAGGAAATGCTCGCCTTCTGTACGTAGGGCAATGTATGCGGCGATTTGGGATAGCAGAAACCCCAATGAGCCTCAAATCCTAATCGTATCATTGATGACAAACCCAAACGGGCAGCTTGTAAGACATGAATTAACACATCATCAGTGCTTCTGTTGGGGAAGATGTGATGGACGTTCCACGGTGGCCACCATCCTCCTCTTATTTATTATGCATCTCGTGTGAAGGGCAGGGGGTAAATTAAGCATGATGGAGGCAGAAAGGGCATCAGTGGCCAGAAGGTATAATAAACTAAGCAAGTTACAAGATAGCATGGGCGGCCATCCTTATCCGTCTTTGGACTTAAATGTGCAATATTTCTTTTATATCTGAAATCCTCATCCATGAAGCTTTAGTAAACCAAGATCTGAGCTTCAGGATTTCATTATCCCCTTCCTTCACCCCCAAGGGCTCAGATCCTGTCCTCAAGAGTAAATAAAGGACAATACCAACCTCTAAATGTAATCGATGACGGTGTGTATTGGAGGAATTGTGTGACCCCACGGGACGGATGTGAAACTCATACCATTTCCCGTTCATGACGATACTGTATACAAAGCAACATTCCTTAATGTACAGATCTGCAAAAGGGAGACAAAGATTGTATATTCATTAGAATTATATGGTAAACAATTATATTTTGTACATTGATTCTGGTTTCATCCATTCTTCCTGAGACTGTGCATGTTTACTTCTATACTTCTTTACATTAAAACTTAAGGAGTAAAATAAATAGCCGGGACGCTGGGATGAAGGCTATCAGAAATGGACATAAGGATGTCTTTCAGCAGGCTGGAAATAAGAATGTGTCCATCACCTCCAGATATTCATGCGCGTATATATATTCTGTGTTTTCCAGATCATAGTCTTGTGGAATTGTGACAAGCCGCTCCCTGCCAAACACCGCTGGCCTGCCACTGCCGTGCCTGTCATAGTCATTGAAGGGGAGAGCAAGGTGAGACTCGCGTTGTTTATTCCCTTGAGCTCGGCGACGGCTGCCACTTCTTTATTAAAAAACAGAAAGAAAGAAAGAAAAAATGTTCAGTTTACTCAGATTCTGGTTTATTGAATAGAAAAATCTAGGCTATTATGATCGCCTTTTTTGAACTCAAACTTTGTCACCTGCCGTTTGGAAACATTGGCGAGTATTTTAAGGTTATATGCTCTATTGCATCTTCTCAAAAGCTTTGTAGGGTCTGTCACGGACACGTCCGGTTCTAGAATGGGCAGGTAGGCGTTGGGTGAAAATGTGTCTAGATCGCCAAATCTGTGAGCGTTCGATATGGTTTCTGTCTGGGTTACTAGCTGGTTAGCCAAGGTATCCAAGCTGTGGTGTTTGTGACCGTAGTTCATGGGCGATGAAGCAGAGCTAAGGCTCGGGAAAGCATTGTGTTTGGTTATCAAACTCCTCCAAATGTACGTTTTTAAGACTTAAGTTTCCCTTCGGTCTCGTCGGAGCGCGTCTCCCTTCGCGTTTCGCCCGCACACGTAATTACCCAAGCAGAGCCTTGGTCACAAGTGACTATTGAAATCAAAGTTGGCAATTAGTGATAGAAATAAAAAAAAATAGGTAGTTGCTTTAAACAAACTTCTGGAGCCCTGACTGCACAGGTTCCAAGACGAAGAAGCACAGAGAGCCCCTTTTAATCTGGTCGCTAATGGTTTCCGCGCGAGTCGGTGGACTTCTAAACAGGATCACGGGAGTTTCTGCCAGAATGGGCCCACTTGGACGTATTATTTTTTATTCTGTAAGCGTCGCCGGGGCGACGATGCTTTTAAGATTCCGAAAGACGGACTCCTTCTCGCCTTGTGTAAGTGCTGACCTTGATGCTGTTATTTCCGCAAACGAGTCTCCGGTGTGCAGCCAGGCATGTGGGCGCGCGGTCCCTTCTCTCTAGCGAAGGCTCGGTTGCGCGCCAGACAACATCAGACACCCAGAGGCGTTTTGGTGGAAGGAATTCTCGACAGCTGATGGTTGGAATCCACATCTGCTTTGCTAATATTCAAATGTAACACTTCACTTCTTTTTCCTGTCACTATCGCTTTTTCCGAAGACTTAACCTTTTGCGTGCCAAATAGGCGATGTGCAAAACATCGACTCCTTCAGCACTCACAGGGGTTAATGCAGGGTTTCAACTGTTCTAGGACTGCAACTCCCACAATGCTGGCTCATCGCCCTTTTGGGTTATGAAGATTGCTCAGCTGATAGCTGTTCCGGTTGGGATTTATAGCAGCGCATTAATAATACATTATATACCATGGCTGGCTGCTTCCAGTGTGGGAGCTTTTTCCTGCCAGCGGCAGATAAAAGTATATATGTTTCGCTAAGTAAAGTGTAAACTGCTTATAATATTCTCATAAAACTATAGCAAAGCTTTACGGATTGGCCTGACCCGCTGCGGGGAAATATATTCCCTGATCCCCAGCAGTGAAAAGGTTAAAAGCTGTTTTTGCATTAGTGTGACATGACGACCGATAAATTTGTCATATGTTTCTCCAGCTTGAGACGCGTCTAGAAATCCATTTTAGCAGAAAGCGTCAGAGCCGATTGCTGGGCTGAAGTGCGGTTGACAGACTGTCTGTCACTCGGTGGGGCGCCGGGTCAATCCTGGCTGCCTAATAAATACGACTCTGTATGGGCCGCGCGGGTTTCAAGGAGGTAAATCCGCCAGCAGCCTGCGAGCGATTTAATCCTGTAATAGTCACGGAATATCCAGAGGTTCCAGCCGGTGGAAAAAGTGTATGTGTGTGTACGTGTGTACGTGTATACGTGTGTGTGTGTGTGTGTGTGTGTGTACGTACGGCGCTATGTAGCTCAGTTATAACGACTGAGTGTATTAAGCAAAGGGGTCTGATGAAAGTCCTGCTAGCCTTTTTGGGTGCGGTAATTAGAAACCGTTCTTCCGCAAGGATTTTAGTCTCTGAATTGAATGCTCTAAATTTCCATACAGACAAGACCGAAATCCCTCAATATATATGTTGGCCCCCAAAAGACTTCACACACTGTGAAGGACCTATACAACAATATTTCTTTATTTTTTTCTTTTTTATTATTTTTATTCATCTGCTTAAAACATTAGACTGAGACTCAACGTTACGTATTCCTGTTTTATATTCGGTTTTATATTCCTGTGCAAAAATCCTTTGTTTCCATATCCAGTAAAGATGATATTTGGTTGATTTAGCACCGTTATAATCTGCGACACTGTACGAGGGGAGGGATCCTCCGCGCTGCCGGTTCTCCTGTTGGTTTTGTTTCTAATCTGTGTCCTCTTTACATTAAACTTATAACGTTATCGTTTTATCTCTCCAGGTTATGAGCAGTCGCTTTCTCCCTTACGATAACATTGCGACAGATGCTGTTCTCAGCCTCGATGAAGACACGGTGCTTTCTACCACTGAGGTACGGGCAGGGCTCCTCTTAAAGCATATAATGCCTTTTATTAACCCCCTCCCTCCGTATGTATACATAATAAATGTGTTGTGAAGGAAATACGTCGGAGACTGCCGGCTTCACACAATGGAGGTGTTATCTTGGCGCTGCGCGTGTCGCTGCTTTGACGAAATAATTATACAGGACTCCCTTTATGTGAATTAGAAGTATGTTTACCTGTTGGCAAACCATGGGAGACGAACAGAGGGAAAACTATAAGCTTCGGAGCCATAGGAGTTCAGCTAATGTAAATTATATGGCAGTATGGTAAGCACGGAGCGTGTATGGGCACGGTCATTAAACGGCGCATAGAAAGTAAATCAGTATTTTCATTTGACGATAGCGGCACGGAGGTGAGAATACGGAGGACGTTCATGTGGGAAGCCTCCCGGTACCTTTTCATTTAATTTACGTGATTAATCCTTGAAAAATAGCCCTGGAGTTCTAACGTTCTGGGAAGGAAGAGTACCGATTATTTCTAAATATCTCCTGTGACCATTTTTAGCCTTAAAAAAAAGAAAGTCGCCTCCTTATCGGCTAATTGGCCTTCTCATTAGCATATTCTACTTTCGTGTAATGCCACCTCTAGCAGGGGAGGAGAGGTGCGGAAGAAAAGCTTTAGTGTAATGCGCTCGTCACGTCACTCACAGAAAGCTGCCCTCTGCAACAGCAATTTCTCTAATTAACGTTCCGTGAACAGCATCTCCCTTCTCGATGCGAGATTGGGTTATCTAGAACCAACACAAAATCAAACGTTTCCCTTGGAACTTAAGACGCTTTGTGCGTGCCTAGGAAGCGCGAGGATAATTACTCCGGCAGAAGAATAGAAGGAGACGCGGGTCTGGTATTCTAAATAAGAATCCCGTCTGTTAATTACGTTTATGGAAGGGGGGGGGTAATATGGAAATTTTTTTGTTTGCCACACTTTTTAAGGAATTACTCTGTTAGCCAGGAAGAAGTATAAACAATCGTGTAAATTGACGATGCCACCAACATCGTTAATATTCCAAAGAGGAGTCTGCTGAAGTTTTGGATTCATGTCTTATAGTTTATCTTTAATTGAAAGCATTCTAGTTAGGAGGACGGTGTTTGTGAAATCACGAATGAGATATTCAAGAGGTGTAATATATGTGGATATATGTGCCATTAAGCAAGTGTAGCCCCTGTGCCCCCCACCCTATAGTGTCCAATGTGTCATTGACTTTGAGGTGGTGGGGGTGAAACCTAGACAAAAAGCATTGAATCACCCTTAGGGTACCAAGGCAATAGGCAAAATATCTCTGCCTCCCCTGCCCTTGGAGAAAAGAAAACACCCCCTACGGTCAAGGAAATCCTTCATATCCTCATCTTCAACCCCCCCAAAAAATAATCTGTGATTGCAACGCTGGGGACTGTATCTATATGGAAGGTAGGACCAGTCCCGTCTTAAACGTTCCCTAAATGGTTTATTCGTTAAAGGGAGAGTTGGGGTTCTCTTACTTCACTATTCGTTATGAAGGGCCGCCGATAGCAGGTCTTTTTCCAGCTAGAAGGGCGCAGCTGGCCCTGTATAATGTATAGTTCAATAGCCAAGGAGACTTTGAACCACTCACTGGGTGGGAGCTTCCTAATATATAATGAAGTAAAACTCCCTATTTAGTGAATGAACCCCAAAATGTTGGACTCTATCACCAGTGGGTCTGCCCGGTCTCAGCCCAGTATTGTTAGTGATTTCTGTATATTTTACTTTACCATGTATAATTAAAAGAAAACATTACTTGCCTAAAATGTTTCTCATTTCTCCGTCGGATGGAGAAAGTGCTGTTCTCTATGCAGAATAAACACGATTTGAATTAAGAGAAGATGCAATTAATTCTTAGAAACAGGCAAACCGATCAGCCCAATTAAACTTAAGCTTCAAAGAAAGATAATAAAAACAGAAACTCTTTCTTTCACCGATTTACTCATTAGGCAGTCGCTTTCCCTGCAATGCATTAGTTGTATCTGCTTCGCAGAACGGCTTGGACGTCGCACTCTTCCCTTATACCTGGCCCTTTGCTTTTACCCTGAGGGGCAGATGTCGGGGGCTCTGCTCCTCCATCGTTCCTGCCATCCGCTGGGATATAAATGTCTGAAATAGAAAGCTCTTTACCGCTACAGCTCTGCCATTGCTGCCTCCTCCTTACCAAGCAGAGGTCCAGTCTCTTCTCACTCTCATCTATTTGTTCCTATAAACCCAAGTGTCCCTCAACGTTCCCTCAGAGTGTCCCTCAACGTTCCCTCAGAGTGTCCCTCAACGTTCCCTCAGAGTGTCCCTCAACGTTCCCTCAGAGTGTCCCTCAACGTTCCCTCAGAGTGTCCCTCAACGTTCCCTCAGAGTGTCCCTCAACGTTCCCTCAGAGTGTCCCTCAACGTTCCCTCAGAGTGTCCCTCAACGTTCCCTCAGAGTGTCCCTCAACGTTCCCTCAATAGTATGAAAAACAGATTGGCCGACAACAAACCCTTTCCATGAACTAAAGCATTCTTGAGCGGTCTTATTAAGTTATTTTACATTTTTAGCTAGTCGCTGTAGCGTTCTCAAAGTTCTACTCATACCCCTGATGTCCTTGAGATGTCAAATGTAATGGCCACCATAAGGTGGATGATTCTAGTGGATTCGTCTGAGGAACCCGAGGACCCTGTGTGGAATTGAATCCATTTGCTCTTCTTTAAAACTTTATCTGTACGAGAGTAAGAGGAATAACGTTGCTCATAAAGTTTATGACTCGGTAAAGTCATCAGAAATGGACTATACTGTATTTATAGCAAAAGCACAATTCCTTTGTGTAAAAAGGTTACCTCTATAAATATGAAAATATTTGAAAAGGTTAAATATGTTGGAATAATGTTCAACGTAGGACTGTATTTAATATTGAATCTTTCTAATAGATTGTAAGCTCATAAGAGCAGGACCCTTTTTCTCCTGTACCTGTATGTCTTCAGTGTATTCACGCTGTCGTTAAAGGGACGCTCCAGCCATCAGATTCACTTTAATGCATATGATCGCTGAGAAGCCCCTTTAAACTTCCAAACTGGAGTGTTGTGTCCCCCTACTTTTTGCTATGGAATCCGCTGTTGCTCTATACATTATATGTGTTCTTATGTAATATGGCTGAGCATGTATAGGTATTTGCTAATTGATAATACTGTCTGTTGCCCGCAGGTGGATTTTGCCTTTATGGTTTGGCAGAGCTTCCCGGACAGGATTGTAGGCTACCCGGCTCGTAGTCATTTCTGGGACAGTGCGAAGGAGCGGTGGGGCTACACATCCAAGTGGACGAATGACTACTCCATGGTACTAACAGGAGCTGCTATCTACCACAAGTAAGAGGCTGCCGGGTCCGTTCTACCCACTGCGGGTCCATGTGTCCCAGAGGCAGTTTACCCTGCGATGGTCCACCTACCCCGCTGAATTATTATAATATAATTATATAGGCCAGTTATCACATGTTACCACGCAGACGTCTTACAAATCACCTTGTGTTTACTCTGCATTCTAAAGGTAGATTTTGTGCGTGGGGTTATAATTTTACTCTCCCCCCTAAAAACAAGTGGAAGAAATTTCTAGGAAGAAAGTCTGGACAGAAGCCATTTTTTTATCACACGTGTTGCCCGATTGCTGATGTTAATAACGTGACCGCATTTCCCCTTGCAGATATTATCACTACCTGTACACAAACTACTTGCCTGCCAGTCTAAAAAACATGGTGGACCAATTAGCCAATTGTGAAGATATCCTCATGAACTTCCTGGTGTCAGCAGTGACCAAGCTGCCGCCAATCAAAGTGACTCAGAAGAAGCAGTATAAGGAGACCATGATGGGACAGGTACGTTAACTACTGGAAACCAACGACTGATCAAGGGCTGATTCTATAGCAGGCTAGATGGGCCAAATCTGCCGTCACGTTCTATGATTCTATTCTCTAACGACTGCTGTATTCTGTTTATATATAAAATTATGTACGGATTGAACGTGTTCTCCGTGCGTTAGTTACAGACTGACAATAAAATGGAAAACTACAGACCGATTGAGATTTACTGAGCAGATCCCATCGCCCATTGGTTGTATAGTGATCTGATTTTGAATTTGTATTCAGAAGAAAAAGATGTTTTGAGCTCTTAATTGTATCTAATTTTATTTCTCCCCCCCCCCTCCCCGATGTTTGATTTTCTTACCCAGACTTCCAGAGCGTCCCGCTGGGCAGATCCTGACCACTTTGCCCAGAGACAGACTTGTATGAATACGTTTGCCAGCTGGTTTGGCCATATGCCGTTGATCCACTCACAGATGAGACTCGATCCAGTCCTTTTTAAAGATCAAGTTTCTATCCTGAGGAAGAAATACCGCGACATTGAACGACTTTGAGTTATACTGCCACAGACTGAGCCTCTTGCCCGGCGCTAACAGATTATACATATGGACGACTTGCTGTACAAGGACGATATGCAGCATCAACACAAGGGAAGCCAGGGCCAACGGGGGGGCCACGACTGCGTGTCGGGACCCCCCGTGTGCTGGACTGCTTACAGCCCCTCAAGCTTCGTCGTCTCAGAACTAGGCTGTGTACAGTTTAATTATGGAACATTAAATAATTATTTTTGAAATGATTGCTATGCAGGTTTAAACTTTTTTAATGAACAAAAACTATTAAAATCAGAGATCTTTCTTTAACTTGTGTTTTGTCGTTTATTTAGCCCAAAATATACGGGGTAACGGCTTTTAGGATATTGTTATGAAAGTTGATAATGAACTCACTGTAGTCCGGGGGGGCTCTAAAAAGGGGAATACATAGAGGGATTTCAAAAAGTAAGGAGGGAAGCTTATTTCAAAGGCAAACAAGGCCACAATCTAACGCTAGGGGGTCAGAGGCTCAGATATGTTTGACTTTACTGAGAAGGTCGTAGATAAGTGGACCAACCTCCCAGAAGAAGTGGTAAAGGCAAATGCGTTGTGAAGGAAATTAAATATGCATGGGATAGGCGTATAGCTATTCTGAATCTCAAGACAAGAGCAATTAATGTTGAGGAGTCTTTGGGCTTAAAAAAAAAACAAACAGCAGGAGAAATTGGGTCAAATTCTGCACTTTTCTGTGTGTATATAAAATAACAAAATTTTCACAAAAACTGGCACTCAATGGGATTATGAATAGTAAAATATACAGAATAGCGGACAAAATTTAAGCCGACACAAACCCTGTAAGTTTAAATGTGGATCCTGCACAACAAACTGTTTAATGCTGAATTACCGGAGGCAGCCGGGTCTGCATTTAATAATAAAACACGGAGCATCCAGGTGTCGGGAAGTTAGCAGAGCCCCGTGATTCCGCCAGCCGCGTGGAGATGTGATGAGGAGATGTGATGTGGAGATGTGATGCGGGGCTGCGTCGGGTTTCCCATTACCCTTTAACGATAATTGTGTTTTGATGATATATGGGAAGGTAGCGTTAAGACATCAGCGAGTCTCACAGACTCTGCGGAAACAGCCGACTAAGTGGATCGTACGGTTTTACCGGATGAGGAATGTTAAGGTGTACTCGGAAATCCGCAAGGTCTTATCTGCCTGCATTGTGGTAAACATGAATAATACCGGGTCGTAAAGGACTCTTCTGTCTCCTCCTCATCTGCGGAGTGTTTTTACAGGAAAACCACGGGCAGGTCGCTGCATGGGGATTAGTTCTTTAGGGTCTGTGGAAGTCGTGTTTAATGGATGACAATGCCTGAGTTTGCCCCGGAGTCTCGGGTGGAGGTCTGCTTCCCTGGGTCTCCCGCTCGGTTTCTTCTTTCTCTGGGCAGGGGGTGTGTTTGGCCACAACTTTCCTCCAACTAAAAACTGCCCCGTCCTACCCTGGCTGTCATGTGGCGTGGCTACAAAAAAGGCTGATCTCCAGATTAGATGATCAGTAAAGCAGACTGTTTGTATTTAATGCGTGCCACGCTGTATTAAACAGAACTGGATGTGTATTTTCTGGATGGAATAATTATTTATTTCCTACTGCAGAGCATCTCATCATCAGAAATTCCTAAACATGTCCGCATGTCGTATTGAAAGCCATATGTAATATAACTTTAATTATTGTGCAAATGTAATTATAATACGCTTATGTATCATGTCATACGGCTAAATGTCTCTCTTTAGGAAGAATAGTCTCTTTTTGAGACCGGAATCCAAGTTGTTTCTCTCCTCCCCTGATGTCCCTCTTTTCTGGTTATCACTGTTCTGCATACATAAAAGTCACGACAATTACTAAATAAACAGCGAGTAAGGGGTCTATAAATTAAACGGCATAAATAAAACGCGCCGTTATCCTCCTAAATAATGCCCAGAGAAACATAGAACTTGATGGCCGATAAGAACCGTTCAGCCCATCTATAGGCTGCTCATTTTTTTTCCTGCTGTAAAGACTCAGACCTTAATCAGTCCTTGGTGGTGTCTTAGATTCAGGATCGCTTTATACCCACCCCATGCATGTTTTAATTCAGTCGTTGTATTAGTCTCTACCCCCTTTGCTGGAAGGCTGTTCCATTTATCTACCGCTCTTAGTAAAGTACAACTTTACGTTACAGCTATACCTCTGACCCTCTAGTTTTAGACTATGACCTAATTATATGGCCTCAATTAAACTCAAACTTCAAGAGATCTTTACAGCGCTGCGGCATATGACGGCGCTACACGAGACAATCAATATCCTATATATTATGCCGTTACCGCAGAGCGTGACACATCTGCTCTGTTCCAGGTAGGTCCCTGCTGCAGGTTCCGCCGCGGTTCCTGTACTGGTATTATTTTCTGGGATTTCCAGTGTTTTTGAGACATTACATAAAAATGACAGCTGCTCCGTTGTGCGCGGAAGGAAATCTGCTGATGTTCTGCGAGTTGCTCTTTTCGCGCACCCCACTGGGATAAGTGAAGGGAGCACAAAACCATTTGTGGAAATGTTACAAACGCGGCACAGATGGGGGGGAAAAAAAATCATAATTACACTGCAAAACATGAGATTTTCCCCCATTTTCTGGTACAGCAGCAAAGATGGAGAACTAAAATAGGTGTTTATGTAAAACCACTAGCCGCCCCCTGGCTTTTTCGTGATCCTGCTTTGGATAGGATGGATAAAGATGGCTTTTAGAAACGGCACAAAGGGGGATTTTTTTTTCCTTCATACCTGGTAATAACCTCACAGATATGGTGAAAAAATTCCCTTTTTTTATTGTTTTTTTTTTTTTTTTGTTTTTTTTTTTGTTTTGTTTTTTTACAGCTATTACGGTCACCCCTTTTTTTTTCTCTCTCTCTCTCTCTCTCTACTAGCCCTGAACTGGTCATCTGGGCAAATACCTAATAACCTGCTGCTTGGATGGCCAACTTTAGCTCGCAGTGTTTAGCCGCCATCTGCCTATGATTTATGGGCTGAAGTGTCGGGGTCTATCTTTTGTCTTCACCTGGTCCAGCTTTTTTACAAACCAAGGATCATGCCACCAAGGATCCTTCAGACGCTTATCTCTGCTTGGGTGGGAAGACATTGAAGACCAATACTCTACGGTGGTGCTCCTCAACGCACACCTAGCAGTCCAGGATTTAGGTATTACTCAGGTGTGTTTAAGGTGTTTTTGGTTTATAATTGTGCAATACCTGAGTAACACCTAAATCCTGGACTGGTAGGTGTGCCTTGAGGGTTGGGGAGCACTGCTCTACAGTGTATAAACAGGCATAGGTGTCACAAGCACCTTCTGGTTTAATACATGACATGGAAAATCTGCAAAATGAGGTTCTCCTGGGATTGGAAGCTCAGTCACGCAGAGGACTTAATCCTAAGAGCACAATGGTCCAAAACGTAGAATTACTGAAGGTCGTGATGGAGTGGAAATGATTGAACAACGTTCTGACGCTGATTTCCATTTGAGACTCGGGTGTCAATTTGGTCTGGACGGTGAATGGCGTAAAAGCTTTTAGTGTTGGATCTTGATTGACACTCGAGGCAGATGCACACAATACTTGTACGGAATTGATAGCCCACTCTGAAAATTAACATCTAGTGCTCACTGTCCCATAGTTCACGAGACAATAACAATGTTTCATGGAATGACAAGTTCCGCTCGTGATGAGAAGTGTTGTGCATTTTTATATGCTGAGCTCTGGGCCGAAGTCTTTTGCCCTCATGTATCTGCATCTTATACTCAAATGAACATGAGTGGCTTTTAATTGGCGCAGAAGCCAAAAGGGTTTATTGACTAACGTGGGAGAATCTGCAGTAGGGTTGCAGTTTCAAATCAAAGCGCATTAAGTAGGGTGATTCCTGGCATGTTCCTTGGGCCAGAAAGGTTGAAAACAGATAAAACAGATCTGCCTATTGTTGTAAAGACCTCAAATCTTACTTGGTCCTTGGTTTTGTCTTCGGTTCAGGAGCCATACGCCGGTCCCATGCATGTTAAAATTCTGGGTTTTGTGAATCTGCCTGTTGGAATAATAATACTACATCGTGGCCCATTAGTGTGCATTCAGGGCCACTTTGGGACTGGGAACAACTGGAGTAAGCTCCAGCGTGGTCTTCTTGCGCAAGATCGTAAGCTCATTTGAGCAGTTGTTATAACCTGTAGTTATGTTATGCATTACCTGTTATGCCCTGTCTACCTATTGTACAGCGCTGTGGAATAGGATGGTGCTATGTAAATTAATAATAATATTAATTGCCAGGAAAATCCCCTCTATGGTTTGGATTGATGTGTGAGCTCCATGCTCGTTATAAAGCGGTCACTGAGCTCCAGGTACCAAAGATTTTAGATTATTCTCTGATTTACCAATCTTTGTTGTTCCAGCGCAACATGATTCGGGAATAAGAGCCTAAAAGAATTTATCGGAACCTGTGACGCCATTTTATCATTAAGAGAAGTAGACAGTGGAAGCTTCCGAGTGCTTGTAAAACTCCGCTTACTCCAATTTCAAGCAGTGCTTGTACAACTAGGTTATTCCCCTCACTAATTAAAAGACATTTGAGACGCTCACTAAGCCGTTTCATAGCCTGTCCTACGGGGCATTACAGAGGAAAAATTCCCATCAACGTATCAGACTGATCCTGCCACCAGGGCAATCCAGAACTGAACTGCTAGGGCAATTCTCCCCGGCACGAGAGAACCAATAACCCGAGGCGTACGTTTTGGCCTCCATGGCCTCATCAGCGGGTCCGGTTAGTATCCCTCTAGACACAAGAGAGCGAAGAGCTCCACGTCTGGACACTTATTCCCCTCATCGTTCTCCCAGAAATAGGATAGCCAAGATAACGTCAGTTCCCCCAGTCCGTTGGTGGTAAAGAATATGTATTTGACTTGCAAGTTGTTCATTCATGCACTATATTTTATTATTGTGTATGCAAGAGCCTTAAGTCGAGAGAAGAGAGAGCCTGTATCCTTCTCGCTTGAGTATTTAGGCTTCAAATTGTTCTTTTAACACTTTCAGAGGCTGGTACTCGAGTAACACTGTATTGTTTTAATACGCTAGACAAATGTTTTGGACTGAAAAGGTTAAACTATATCAAGCCGTCCACAGATGCGGCTCTGTTTAGGATTATAATATATTCCTATACTCAGTGTGCTGTGAAGGAGTCATCTCTACGCTGGGAAGAGATCAACTCCATTCAAACTAATTACTGTAATATTCTACCTCGGGGAGCTGCCTTCATAGCGCATCGTGGAGAGGTTTTGGATCTAAGAGCATTTTTTTGTGAAGGTTATTTAATTAAAACACACACACAAATTAAAATAAGCCCCTGACAGTTCTTATGGTAGCAGTGTACATACATGGTAACGCCTCGGAAAATGTATTCCAGAGGAGATGTTGGAACTCACGAGTGACCGACAACATAGTTAACTCTGTCAGTCTAGCAAATGGGGGTATATTAACAGCGGGGCTAAAAGGGTCATTTGTCTCAGTGGCCCAGGTGGCAAGGGGTGCTGGTCGGTGATGTGGGAACCCATCTGGTCCATGAGACATAGGCAGGCTCCACTCCCGGAACATGATCATGGCGGTGGGAACTTCTCCCTCCCTGTTAAAGGACCGGATCAGTCAATACTGGACACAATAGGATTCACGTGGGGGGCAATCAGCGTGTTTGCGTGTGTCTGTGTTATGTGTGGTTGTCTCTGTATGAATGCAAGTGGTTGTGCCTATAAGTGGCTGCATATATGCATGCGTATGTATGTATATATATATATATATATATATATATATATATATATGTGTGTGCTTTGCCTGTTGTCTATGTATATCAATGTAACAGCGGAAGGAAAGATGTCTGATGGATACTTACTTATGATTATATTTGTTTTGCCAAGTTTCCATAGCTTTGTCCGTGTAACATGTACATGTTTTTATGTAGCAAGGTAGTTAAAAAAATAGATTCTAGTGTCCCATACACACATTACTTTACATTCTTCAAACTTTAGGGAATAAATAGGAACTTCTTTTTGGGAGAAGCCGCAGTGCACCACTCTCTTCCATGGTCCTGTTATCGCACTACTTGTGGCTGCTTGAAGAACCCAACCAGTGGCAGGAAAGTGGTCCCACTGAAATCAAGTGGGATGATCGCTGCTTGTACATGTCGGGGGGGTCTTATTAGATCTCGTAAAACTCTTGCTTGAGCCAATGTTTGAGCTGGCTTCTGGGGAGTATACCACATGTGCTCTTTGGCTAGCAGGAGATGTCGACCGACCACAAGCCTAGGAGCTGGGATGGCAAAAGAGGCAAAAGCACTGAGAAGATTCTGCTGGTAAATCACTTCCTTTCCTCTTCCTCTCCCAATTACACCCAAATGCTACTTTGCATTGCAAAAGCGCTGTTTGTGATGACTTCACAGTGTCTTTGATACTCGCAGAAGAGAGGAAACGCAGTAAATATTGTGTCCCGTGTAAAAGCTGTGAAACACACCATTGTAGGTGTTCTGGAAGCACACAGGACCCCATGCTAATCTGTGAACACCAGCATTCCCATTCCTGTATACATAATCAGCCTTTAACGGAGAAGCCATCTCTGCTATGAGTCCTTTAAACAATAAAATATATTCATAGACCAGACCGTCGTCTCCAACCACGCGCATTCTCTCCGCTGAATGGGTTAGGAGCAGGAATCTCTCCCCCAAACGTTACTGAAATGTAAACAGCCTTCTTCTAGGCTTGCAACACAATATGGTGAGACAGCTGAACATTTCATTCATTCTGTGCATCTACTTTATGCCTATATAGGCATACATTTTCTATACACGTGGATACTGTGTTTAGTGTGTAAATGTATCACAATGTTTTACAGCTTAAACATCATTCCGAGCTTCTAAATGAGGGACGGCTGGGTAGAAGGATTTGGGCCTGAAGAGGGACTTTACTTACTAAACAGGGATATATATATATATATATATATTTATACACACATAGCTACTGTTCAAATGTTTGAGGTCACTTAGAAATGTCCTTGTTTTTGAAAGAACTGCACATTTTGTCCATTAAAATAACACGAAGAACATTGGAACAATTACAAGGGAGATCTTTGATCTCCCCAATCAATGTATATAATCTATGGAAGTTGTGCCGGCTTCAGCGGGTGTGATGATGTATACAGTGTATATAATGTATTGCCTGTAGCATACAATACATAGAATATTTCACTCTGATGGCAAACTTGAAAACAACGTAACCTTCTCTCTGAGCTCCCATCATGCAAAGTGGGTCTTATTTAGAAAGTATGAGTTAATAACTTGGTCACTTTGTTAAGATTTATATATATATAGTTTGATCCAAGGTCCGGGATCCTAGGTATAAAGACTCCACTCCAGACACTAAAACAATCTCTAAATGTATCTGAAATAGTACTCTACATAATGTATCATACACAGCCGTTTAATATAGATATTAATAAATGTATGCGGCGGACACCGCTGTTCCATTGCTCTGGCCCATTTTTTACAGTCTCAGTTCCGACACAGTCTCCGATGACGGCTAAATTGCTGGATCTGTTCTCATCGTCTCCCAGGTAAGTGTAAAAAACACGCTCAGTACCTTTCATACGATGGCTGACAGCCATACCGCACTTTAGGTCTAATTGACTGCGTTTTACTCCCTCGGAGTCCTTTTGTGCTCTTTAGTAATTATTTGAATTGCCCTGTTTGGAGAGCACATGCCACAGAAAATTAACTTGTTTGCATTTCATAGCGTATTGTTATTTACCCAAATTCTATGCTTTGAAAATTGGTCTCTGCGCACTAACTGCCAGAACCTTCTCCTTAAAGACAGCCAGTGGTCCTTTTACATTTTTGTATTGCCCCCCTAATGTAAATACATGGGGTCTGCTTATTCCCATATATACATTTGCCTCTTTTCCAACCCCAACCTATCTGGGGTGCAGGACATGTGTTTGGCAAAACACAAAGGGACTTCCTCTGGAGCTGCAGCTTCTGTCTAAGGTGTGCTTTTTGTTTGTTTTTTTTACATGTTTAATGAATGCATATTTAACACTTTAATACGCATTGTTGTTTCAAGAGGCTGGAACATCCCTTTTGGAAGCAACATCAGCACAAACATTGTTGCGTCGGGAGCTTCATGGAATTGGTTCCTATGGCCTGGCGGCTGCACACAAGCCAAGGATCACTAGGCCCAATGCCAAGCGGCAGATCGAGTGATGTAAAGCACATCGTCACCGGGCTCTGGAGCAGTGGAAACGTGTTCTGTGCGTGGGATAAAAATCTGGCTATACTCAGTCCGACAGATTAAAAATCAGAGATTTAAATATTTTTAATGACTCTTCTAATAAATTCTAGATTTCATTTTTACTATCTCCCCAGACAGACAGCTAGACTCCGTGTTGGTATTTTTAGGCTTTTCTTAGAGATGAGTAAACTGTTCTCAGTTCGCTGTACTGAAAACCCGTACGAGCGCCTGTTCAACCGGACAGAAACAGTCACAAAGAAATGACAAAGGTCGGGCCGCTGAGCTATATTATTCCCTTTCAATGAACAGCCAGGAGAAGACATGCAGGAGCCTGACTTACCAACTCCTAGACACCTGAGTCATTCAAATTAAACTTATTTTTCAGACAGAGATACGAGAGAAAAAGGTGCACCGAAAAAAAATAATGCATCACAATAAATATACCATTCATTTCTTTTTCCACAAAATCCATCAATCACAATATTCCTGGATTATAGGTGATCTTCTTCATCACACACTTGGCAAATCACACAAATTATGAATCACAATCTGAATCTGCATATTTACCTCCTGACGAGCTGTGGTTTTTTATAAGGACCACGTTTGCGTGTTTTGTCTGTTCAACCATCCTGACTCTTTATCATAAAGCCTTATGGTAAACAATTTGTTAATTCGTATGAATGTCCGAAAATGAGGAGGGAGGAGGCGGTGCTGTGACGTCGGTGGGAGTTCCCGCTGACATTGGGGGTGTTCACGCTGACGTTGGGGGCGTTCACACACCCCCATTTAAAGGGAAAATGGGCGGGGCGTGTCAAGACTCCGCTCTTGCGACCGGAAGGATTCGGGTCTTGACTCGGAGAAGCGGTGCTCCACCCGGCAATCTCATAATATTTGTTTGAAATGTATTGTTTTTCTTCTTAGTCTCTCCCTCTCTCTACCATCTCCGACAACCGCTATCAGGTCTCCGATTCCAAGTCCGTCTCCTCTTCTCTGTCTGGATTCGGAGGCTCCAACGTGTTGCAGAATTACTCTGAGGAGGAAAGGAGAACTCAGACAGAAAAGGAGAAGCAAAGACATGGGAGGAAAGGCATTTAAGCGGTTGTCAGAGAAGACTGAGGGAGTGAGAGAGAAAAAGTGATGGTTAGAAAAATCTGGCCTCATTTTTGAATGAGATAACATTTTACAAGAGAAAAGGATTTCCTTTGGAGAATGGTTGGGCATTTAGCAATACTAGGAATGGAGCTTTGTCTCGGTATAACAAACACGTTATATTCAGCAGAGTAGTTGGAACAGCTTCAAACAATTCAAAATTGGATTGATATGAACAGTCGTGGTGAACAGCAGCTTCATCTGAGACCGAAGTGTTCCTGAATCTTGCTCTCGTAGGAAAGCCCCAGCGAACCTGCTCTGTTTATGGCTCTGCTGGGAAGCCAGGCAGACATTAGTCTGTGGAGCGTTGGCTGATGAACGCTCAAAGCCGTGGCACAGATCATTATGAGAGATCAACATGCATTAGGCCTGCTTCTCATAAATACCATAAATATTAACTAAAGCAAGACATAATATATTATAAAATAATAAATCAAAGGGAACCAAAGCCATTTATTTGAAAACCACCATCTTGTGTGTTAAAGGCATAGTCAGCCCATCTCCTCACTGCACACAATGCTATGCAACAGCCCCTCTCATTCTGCACACAGCACTATATGGCAGCCCCTCTGTCTCACCACACCCAACACCATCCGGCAGCCTGTCCCCTCACTGCACAGAGAAGACATTTTGTTTCAGCCCTGGAGCTACAGCTTCAACTGAAGGTAAGTGATGAAGAATGGATATTAAAGTACTTACAAAGTATGTTAATATGTATCCTTTGTTGGATATGCAACTTAGGACCTTGACTTTACCCGTAGAAATGAGACTACAGCCATAGGAAGTTTTCATTCCCATAAAGCTGAGAATTATAACAGCTAACTGAAATATAACCAAGTATTCATCATATATCACAGTAGAAAAAGAAATCTTTACATTGGTCATGGTCGTAGAGGAAGAGAGTGCTTTCCTTGTGTTGCTTGGCTGATATACATAGAGACACACACACACACACAACCACATAACCACAACCACATAACCACAACCACATACATTCATACAGAGACATCTCCACATACATACATACATACATACACACTCGTGCACACGCACCGACTTCCATACACACTCGTGCACACGCACCGACTTCCATACACACTCATGCACACGCACCAACTTCAATACACACTCGTGCACACGCACCGACTTCCATACACATGGATCCCACCTCCTGGGCATAGGATCTTTGCTCAAGTGGCTGCAGGCCGCTAGCTGGGAGGTCGTAATACAGTAACTCTGATCCTTGCCATTTCCCTGTATGCAGATAGCCGACTGCAACATGTGACTACAAATGGAGCTTCTTACTGGCTGATCCTGTCACATGACACCAAATCGAATACTCACTCTGCAACTAACAAGTAAACGGTGTTCCTGTTGCGCAGGGCAGGCATGTAAATGACAAAGCAGAAAATTAATGGCAAATGGGAGCCATGAGCTCCCGGGCAAATGTGCCTTTTGCCCGACTATTAATCCATCCCTGATTATCTCTTTTACGCAGGAAGGAATCACATACGTCACAGCACCACAAGGTGCCACATCGCTCAACAAGACGCAAAGGCAACTGTCTGCTTAGAACGCCTGCTTTGCATCATAACATAGAATACAATTATTTGAAGAATACAATATTTCACCGCTACTCATACAAAGTGACAACGATGTGAAGCACAAGATGACACTATATTATTTCCAGTACGTTATTTAAAGTGGGCCTATCACTCAAAACACTTTTATGTGAGCCAACCGAGCATAAAACTGGTGTACATGTTGTGTTAACATTTTGGAAACCCTTCAGAAGTTTTTTAAGTTGTGTTCAGGGCTTGTACTGGCGATGGTGGGGCTATATAGTATTTTGATATTTTTCACATTTTACTTTTTGTTATTATAAATCTAACTAAGCCCCCTTTTTAATTGTATGTTATCTTTAAGAGATTTAGCCCCAAGCTGCTGTACGGACGCAGTAAGTCTAATCATGTGAGAAGGGATGTTATTCTATGAATACTTTATGTTATTTCCCAGAAAATTGAAGAGAGAATTCGATCCAGAGGAAAACATAATTAGAAGTTGACAGACATGGTCTAGATTACACAGGACAGAAGCGTTTAGTCGGTATAAATGTTTTTATGTGAGACCTGAGAACGTCTGAGAATATCATCAGTGTAGGTGGCAGTTTCGTAGAAGTATTTTGAGCCCTTAGTTATTCCTTTGTACTCTGACTCTAACTTTTTTGACCGTTCAGTTCGGATTACATTTGGGGTTCTTTTTTAATTCCTAAAAGGTGAGGTCCCTGACACCGTCTGGGCTCACCTTTCACCTACGGCATCCAGCGGCATGCTATGGGACTGAATTTCTCCAAAAATTGCACCATCTTTATAAATTGATCCCACAGAAGAAAGGAAGGTGATTAAGCTGCAGCAGCAGAGGCAGGAGAGGGCACAGGGCAGGCACCGGCAGACAGAAAAAAGAAGAATTTATTATCCAGAGTAAGGAAGGCCATTGAGGGGTAGGGCACCCCCAATATTAGGAAAAATAAGAACTGATAACTGATATCAAACACTGGGGGGAAACAAACATTAACTAATTAATATTGTCAGAATTCTGACAACTATCTATTGTGAGATCTACTGCAGAGGACTGCATTGGGATGCAGGTCCCGCGGGCGGTTTTCCGGGTGCTGCAGGTGGAAGCGGGCAGTCAATGTACCTGCGGGTCCTGATAATCCTGCGCACTCCCGCAAGGCTGCCCTCTCGTTGCTTCCTCCCAGGAACCCAGCAGAGTCACAGGAAGTAACGTAAAATCACGTGACAACAAAATCAGCGGGAGCGGGATTAAAAAAACAGTCCCGTGCAAGGCTCTAATCTGCAGATCCCTGTTACAATGCACAGTTCAGGGACTGTGACATCACAACAAAAACAATTTTAATAAAATAAAAACAAATGGATTTTTCAATTTAAAAAATGGCCCTATGAGCTTCTGTAGACTAAAACTCCCACCCTTCTCAGCCAGAATGATGACAAGGGTGATGGGAGTGAAAGCCCTCAAAAGCGGATGAGCTTGAGGCTCAAAAATATTGTCATTCTTCTACATTTTCTAAAGGAAGGGGTGGGAGCTGTTAATTATTTGATTTCCATTAGTTTGACTATTTGGTTTGGAATTTCTGGGGATAGATTTGGTGAATTTTTTTTAATAATTTATTAATTTACAGGTTTGTTCGCAGTGCTGCAGCTTGTGAGATGTTTAACTGACTGATTTTTTTTATACATTCAACAAAGTAACCACAAATAATTATTTTTATTTTGTTTACCTTCTCGGTATTGTGTTTCTGTTAACTATTAGATTATGATAGAATATTCTCTTTTCATTTCACCGTCTCCTTCTTGATTGCTTTAAATTTTCGTATTGATTTACTACGTTCCGGGCGTCATTGCCGCGTATATCTTGCCATATCCTTGTATTTATTCGGCAGGGAAAGTCCCTGGCACTCCGAGATGAGATTAAAATTTAGGTCACTGTATCACTTTTTCAACTAGACTTTCCGACTTCACATTAATACCGCAGACAATATATCAGGCATACATTTTAATGGCGTTTTATGGCGCACACACTGCAGGATGCTACCGCTCTCACAAATCATTATGCAATATGATTGTATTACGGGATGAGTGTCAATCAAGGTGCGAGAGTTGTCAGGCAGTACATGTGGTGCGCTAAGTTATTCATTAAATTATTTATAGAGCTTAATGGCCTCTACATTTTGCCTCAGTGACACGGATGCTGGGTTTTTTTTTTGCTCATTTTACATTCTTCTCAACAAGAGACCTGAATATATGGGAAACGTACAAATTTAAATACATCGCTCTTTTCCTTACCCACTTCCACGTATTAGCAGATCTCAGCAACCTGCATTATTCCCAGTGCAAGACAACTGTGGTTGATCGTATCTTCTAGGCAATCTCTAAATCCAAATCTGCTGCTTTATTCTGCAGGAGATCGCGTGTAGCCTTAAACAATAAATACAACATTAAATTGAAAATTAAGATAGAGCTGAATAAAGCAAGAGCGACTGTCTCGCGATCACTAATGGATATTCAACAGACCAAAAAAAAATGCATGGAAGAGCAAATACCACCGTTTACTGAGCACGTCGCAGGCAATTATTCTTTTAGAGTGCATATATTGCAGTTCCGCTCATGGCCATAGGGGGCAGTTGTTATGCAGCCCAGTTAAATCCTTTACAGAGTTGGACTGTGACTGAAAAGCAGCCCTGGAAATATTTGGACACCAGCCTCATACATTTCATTGCGTGGTCGAGCTCACACCACACCAGGTGCGTAAGTAGAAACCACTGGGCCCCGGAGGGAAAGTTACCCCCGGCACCTTAGTGTCACAAACAACATGTCTGACACTGCCACCTTTGCCCCCAAACAATGTGGTTGTGCCATCTTTGCCCCAAGCACATCTTTGTCCACGCGCATTCATTTTTTCTGGAGTGCCTATACCATTTTGCAAATAGGTGGTTGGAGAATCTATTGGAAAGTCTCCAGGAGTTGACATTCGGAGGGTCCCCAACAAAACAAACGGGGACGAATGGAAAATCTCAGAAATCTCATTAAGATTCATTCATTCATTTGACACATTTTTGGTGCCATTACAACCCATTTTGGTGCTCGTTGATGAGGTAAAGTGGGAGGGACTGTGCATGGGAGGGTAAATATCAATTACTGATAGGTAGAAGTAGCTAAAAAAATTGATGATTATGGCTGTGATTGATGGGTCCAACAAACCGTGGGAGTTTTTCCTTACTTTTTCACTCTGACCAATCAGCATTTGAGAGGGGAGAGGACAAGCATTAGATATATACGTGTGCTGACACCTCATTAACTTATCAGTAGCCGTTACAGACTGATGAGAGTTGTGAGACAGGCAGTGACAGTTAGTTACAGTGTTAAGAGGCTGAGATCGACGCTCATTATTCATCTACCACGCTGCAAATGTCAATTCAACGGTGCAGAACTTTCCCTGGGGTGGGGTGGGTTGGAGAAGCCGTACTGTCCTGTATATCAGTTCATTATTGGTATAAACCAGGACTACAGCAGACATTTTTATTTTCATTTATTTTAGGGCTGAACAACACAAAGCAATAAATCATGAAAATTATTGGTGACAAAATAAAACATTTGACTTGAAAAACAGTGTGTTTTAGTTCTTGCCGTACTGTTTCTGAGTAGAGTTTATTAAGACGGGTGCACATTTACACTACCCGTAAAACCTCTAGTTTGTGGACAGCACAAGAGAATTATTATACTCATTGATACATATTGGTGACAAAATTAGACATTGTGAAATTCCCGAGTAGGGTTAAACATTTACATTATTTGTTACCGGTGATTACAAAAAAATTGAAAACGTCTGAATTAGCAGCACCGGAGCATCAGCCGTGTGATACTTTGGAGGGTACCACCCGAGTTATCCAAAGTCAGACTACTGCCTCCGAAATGGTCCCTCTACATTATTGGGACCAGAAACCTCCTTGATGGTCCAGCAGTTGCTTTCATGCCCACCCACTAGTGCTTCTGCTCTATCTCCTTCCTTAAGCTGAGGGGTCAGTTTTTTTTTACTTTTCAAATATTACATGCCTTACAACTGCTACTGCTGTCTTCTTCCTTACCGTAGGATAGTTCATTATTTAAATTTTTTTGAATATTGTAAAAATTCTGTCCTGCACCAAGGGGCTGCATGTGTCTATCGGCCAGTACATACCTTGGCCACATGTCCTACTACTGCTGCTGCTCATAATTCTCCTTCAATTCTTTACATATTATTCCAGTTTTGTGGCAAAATGTCCTGTACCATGGGTCTGGATGTGTGTATCTCAGTGCCCTAAGGGATAAATTCATCAAAATAGTCCATTTTTTTGAGGAATTCATTCCCATAGCATCTTGCTTGATGTGTGTATCCAATGGCAGGGTGCTGCTGTTGCTGCAGGTCCTTGGGTGCAAAATTGAGTCTGAATCTCTTCCTAAACTTGGGGTGCTACTGCTGTAAGTGAATGATAAGTCCAGAAGGGATCAGGGACCTCTCTTTTGGGAATGCCCTTCGACTCATTTCCGAATCAAAGAAATCAACTGAATTTCGCCTGAAATGAGTGCTAGGAAAAATAAATTTGTTGCCCGAACGCGGTAAAAAAAAAAGAAAATGTAATCCGATTTGATTTTGCTTGCCGTGCAAGCAACCGACATGTTACTCAAATGCATTGTTATTATCATTTACATAGTGCTTGCAATTTACACGGTGCTTTACACAGTACAGATCTAGACCAACAAGGACAAGCTAAGGTAAAGATGGCCCTACTTGCAATTCTGGACATAAATATTGTATTATTTTACAGTAACAAACAAAATACCAGAAATAATGTTATTACTGAAGGCAGTAGAACACGGGGTGAATGAGACACCAATTTCTGTGATCATATCATGAAAAAATCTCTAAACCTGCTAGTTCAGTGTCACCTTGTTAACGTCATTTAGCTTATGACTTATTGAGCAGCCTCGGGGAAGAGTTTACCTTGTTATTCGCAGAGTTCGCCAGAACTTTCTATGTAAAATTGAGTTCTAATAATACACGCGGACACAGAATGATCTGTTTCTCTCGTAGGTTTTTCTTTTACCTTTTACCCTTTTCATTTTTCCCCAAACTCTTTTAATTCCCAGGTCTGTAGTTTCCCTCGCTGCCTTTTCTATTTCTCATTATCTGCCTACGAAGCAGTACTTTGCTCTTCTGCTCGATGCCGTCGTTATTTTTAATATTTTTAGACGTGGCTTCCGTTATTTCCTCCTCGACTTCTTATCTTTCGTTGTAATCTCTCGCACTGCAGTAACGTTGGTTTGCAGGATGTTTAGCGAAATCGACCATTTACATTTTTTTTCCTGCCAATCATTTCATTGCTGTCGTGTTTGGACATATTTCAGACTCTCTATATTTTGGCAGTATGCTAGATATTAGTGTTTTAATACTTTTATCTGGGCTGGTCAGCAGTGTGTAAAAATTATATGTGTCCTGGAAAACATGGCTGATGTGGTCATCCTAGTTGGGGGCACATCCTCTGCGGCCGACTGGGCCGCCCACCGGTGGAGGAGAAGGGCCGGTTGTGGAGATCATAGTGCCCGTCCTTGCTGCCGATCAGCATTATTCCCCAGCAGCATCGCGAGGTAGCAGTGACAAGCAAGACCTCTCAGGTTGATCTATACCTGCAAGGCGAAGGGTTTGTGTATTATTCAGTTGCTCTATACCTGCAATTCTGTTTCCATGTGTTATTTATTTAATCTTTACATGGAAATATAGGGTTTTTTTTCCAGTTTTTGCTCCTGATATCGTGGTGAGCATTACGAAAGAACAGGTCCCCTTCTGTCCCAGCCGTCTTAATGTGTGTTAATCTCATTAACCTTTTATATTTTTAATGTTATTGTTAATTTCTACTCTCCCCCTATTGTAATAACGCTACAGACTCTGCTATTAATGTGCGTTATGTGAAGTGGACTGCGGTATACACACACAGCCGCCCGACACGCTCAGGGCTGCCTCCTCGGCTCCTCTCTCTTCCAGAACACCGGGATTCTCTCACTAAAGCAGCTGCAATCAGCGGGATCTACCAGCCTGCAGGCAGCGATGCCATATTGCTGCAATGACATTGCCTCCAGGAAGATGCTTTACTAAGAATAACTGTCTGCCAGACAAACATAGTTTACAGCTCACCCCGTCTTCACAGCTCTGCGAGTAAAAGTACAAAATTATTTGGAGATAAAGTTTGATGACGACTGCTTTAGGGGCTTTAAAAATACGTATTTTCCCTACTGGGAGTGATTATTTGGAGCATTGGAAATGGCTGTTTGTTCTTTCCCCATATACAGTATAAGTATGTATTGTGTATTGGCTCATATGGGGAAGCAGCCTTGTATTTGTAAGTGCAGCGTTAGTCCTGTACAGGTACGCAGTAGAGGAATCTATACTGTTGGGGATCTCCTTAAACATTTCCTCTTTCTTTATACGTTAAACTTTTATATTTTGTAATAAAGTTAGATTGAATATTTAACCCAGTACAATTTGTATGGCTACAATGTATGTTTCAGGGTTCATGACTCTGTAGCCGTTGTGAAGCGTTTGACTCATATTAGCATACCTTTGAGAGAGTAAGAAAGTTAAAATTATGTACACTAGAAAAACGGCGTCTCGGAGGGGATATGGTAACACTATATAAATATATGCAGGGCCAATATAACGAGCTCTTCAGTGACCTGTTCATTAACAGAAATGTACAAAGAACAAGAGTCGCCCTCTGAGACTGGAAGAGCGCAGGTTTCATAGACGACAAAGGAAGGGATTCATTACAGTGAGGACAATAAAGGTATGGAATTCACTGCCAAGGGAGGTGGTTCTATCAGATATATTAGATGTCTGGATATTTTTTTAGAAAGACATGACATACAGGGCTATAAATAAAATTAAGAGCTTCTTGATCCAAGGAGAAATCTGATTGCCTTTTAGAGTCAAGAAGGAAAATTTCCCCCTGATGGCAGAATTCGAAGTAGCTTAATTAAGGGCTTTTTTTTGCCTTCTTTTGGCTCAAGAATAGGAAGGTTAGGTAGAAGGGATGAACTTGATGGACTTAGGTTTTTTTCCAACCTTATGTACTATGTAACTATGTAACTACCTGGGAACTCTCTTGGATTCACCCAGAGTCTCCTGCTGATGCTCTGCTTCCCAGGGTCTCCGATGTCTTCTTTCTCCAAGGCAGGGGTGAACTGTTTAGCCATGCCCACTCCCTGCTTAATACCCCTCCCACGCCAAACTCATCGAATGGTCTCTGGAGCTAGCTCCGCCCTTGTTACAGCCAGCACCACCCCTTTTATATTTAATTGTGCCCCTCACTGAACTAGCCCACCCTCATTCATGGCTAACCCTGCCCCAGCTGAAACTGCCAGGACATGGTAACATCCATCACATGGGTTGGATTAATTACTGGGGAGGGACCCTCAATCAAGTCATTTGAAAAACACAGACTACAGGTCGACTACAGCCTTAGGTGTTAGGACATTTCTATCTCCTAATTAATTAATAAATTCAGAATTATATGACCTTGAATTAAACTGTATTTGTTCCTATTTAGTTTGAGGACTATTACTATATTTTGTTTCCTGACAAAGTAAAGTAATTATTTTTTCCAGCGTTTCAATGATAAATAATAATTCAAAAGTTTGCCCATTTGATGCAATAATTTTGTAATTTCTTTGAATGTAATATGTACACATGTATCTTATTAACCCTCGAGGGGCTGTTTTCACTTGATATGATAATTTTATTTTCTGATATTCTTTTTGTACCATAAACGTGTAAAACATCTATTTGAGGAATATAGACATCGGTATTTGGCACAGCCGCTGAGTTTGAGATACTATGAAATATGTGTTAAAATTTTAATGCAGAGGATATTGGCCTTGTTGTCTCACTTTTTATCTCTGAACTTTTCAAATCAAATCAAATTTCCTGGGGTGATACGCACTGAGAAAAAAAAGTTACTTTGAAAAGAAAACAATATGATAAAAAATACATGATGTCTTTATGAAATATGAGTTTTCCTTCTTTAAGAACCCCATGGGTATAAGGAACATAAATATAAGGGGTGATCAGGTGGGTACTTTGTCACCGCAGTGCGAGAAACCATTCCAGATCAACGTATTCTGGGTAGTAGTAAAGCACATACATTCTCTCTTTAGTACATAGGTGATATATGGCCATACAGTGTGACATAATGCCCAATATCTATGGCGACACATTCTATGTTTCTATATATGTGATAAAAGGCATATATTTCCTGTCTCCTCTCATTAAAACGGATGGCTTCCTGAGGTTCTGCAGATAAAACCAATCTTTTTGTAGAGTGTTTCATGTCTGCATACAATGATGTGATTCACATTATGCACTTATTTTTCTGAAAACGGTGAGCATAGGGTGAAAAACATAAAGTAAAGAAAAATGTACGCCGGACTAATGATCCATCTTACTCTCCCAGATGGCGATTTAAACATTGCACTCTCACAAATGGTCTGACGTTATTCTAGGCCCCGAAATCCCACACTCACAATATTCCAAGAATTCAGATATTCGCTGCCGATTCCACCTGACTCCACTCCAGCTCGATGCGAGGAATCTAAGATGCTCCGTGTGCTTTATTCTAGGAAATACATTAGCTGTTTAACGTCATGTCACGTTTCATTAAGATGTTTCAATGCAAATACATTTATCAGCATATCTATGGGAATACTAAACTCAGTGTCTGAGACTGGCCAGTAAACGTATACACTTGTCTTCTGTGCTTATAGCAATTACTTATAGTATTTAACCAGAACGGTGCTCACAGAAGAGTACTCAATAAGATCCGCTATAGGAAGACATTATCCTCACTAAAAAGTAAAATGAAAGACAAAGGGAAATAGGAACAAGTGTAAAAATAAGACGACGCTGCCAAAAATATCCTTGGCCAACGTTACACAAAGTGACATCTCAGTCCGAGCTCTGCTGGTGAATGTCCATATTCCATATATAACCTATAATATTAGGTTCTGCCTAACTCAGCAATTTTAACTTTGGTTTTGGTGGACAGACACTGAAGCACCAACTTAAGGGACAGCACTGAAATAACCCCCTCAATCTCCAGGCTATAGTAATTCAGCTCAATGCTCTTATCAGGGATGGATTTATATCCTAAGTAGGAAGGACATATTGAAAGTAATTACAATTGTAACACCATATTGTATTGATTCCTGGTATTCTAACCTATGATCACCGCAAAACATCATGGACATTGGCGACCACCAGCGTCACATCTACTGCAAACAACTTGTGTTCAATCCATGGAGGCAGATGGTGGCAGTCACCCTCATATAATGAAAACATCGACCCAAAGAACTAAGGATTCCACTGACTTCACTCACATTCCTACAAAATTATACTGGAGACCACGGGTGTCCACAGAAGTCCTTCCAGAGGAGGCAGAATATGAGCTTATGGTGGGTATAGGTAGAATTGGGTGCTATGGTCTAAGGGAATGTCCAGTTGTGGCAAATGCTCCTTCATGCCCCCTATTGTGGATGCCCAGGGTGCACAGTGAGAGATTGGGGAGGTAAACATTTCTTACACATTTTGTGCTATAGGAGCATCATAGTGAACAGAGAACATGAACAATAGTGAAGTTAATGCTATACCTTTGTTAGGTTTAACTGTACATTATAGATTTCCACCATTTATATTATTTATTATTTATATTTTTCTCCATTCGTTTAGTCCAGACATGTCCATAAAAGGCTTTTCCATTGGAATTAATAAAGGCATGCTGATGCACTCAGGATCTCTCATTTACAGTTTGAGTAAATACTTACTGAAACAATAAATCATATATATATACTTCACCTAATCAATAGAAGTAGTGAAATAATAAACATGCCCTGTAATAGACACTAACCGTATCCTGACACTAACAGTGCGTTTTCTCATTTCCACTCATTTTCTGTTTAGCAGTTAATAGATAATACCGGAGGCATTTGCAGCAGATTAGAGACCGTTCCGGAATGCTTAGCATGTATATGCTTCGTATATTATTTTAGTTCAGCTGACCTGACCCTGTATTATTCGCTATGCATCTTTTCAAACTTCTACTGTATATAATTCATCCTCTTGTTCTAATGGATGCTAATGGGGCCATATAAATATTTACCATCATGTTCTTGGGGTGAGAGGCAATGCTTCATGCCTGTTTTATTATTAAATTGATTTATGAAAGGATATATCACCACTCATGTTTGCTGCTGAAACTGCCCACTGCTTGGCTTGTATCACAGCCTTGCGTATATTGGAGGAGAATGAAGTAAAGGGGTCTCCAGAAATACCCTGATTTATGCTTCCTACATTTCAGCCGCAAACCTTTACAAGTTGCACTAAATGGACATCTTCATATTTTCTATTGCCAACTTGCTTTTACACTCACAGCTAATTATACATTAACCGGACTCCAGTGCAGCCAGAAGCGGGCTGGTCTGGGGGGCATGGGGCCAGATTTTCCAAACTGGCTATTCCAGGCCTCAATTCTGGCTAGCCTGGTTGAAGACGCTGGACTCAAAGGAGGTCAAGTAACGTCCCAGCAGCTTGTATTGAAGACAGGCTAGGGTTCCATGCAACGTGACCGAGTGTTCATGTGTGTTATGTGTTAGAGCGATTGAGTGTGTTGATGTTCGTGCGTGTGTGTTAGTTACAAGCCCAGCCAAGTTGCAGTAAGATTAACCCACCTAGCTGAAACTTGGGATACGGGTTCCATTGTGGGACTGTACCTCCTAAACAGGGATACTTGGGAAGTATGCATTTATACACACAGTATATATATACAACATCAATGTACAAATTATATAAGGATATTGTTTCCCTTTTAAGCAAGGGTTGAATGACTAATCGGATATCTTGTGTGAGAAGAAATCAGCTTCTGCGTTTGTTAATTATATGTTAAATCCTTTGATTACTTAATGAATGTATTGATTGAGATTCTTCCTTGAAGTCCACGTAGCTGACATTCTGGAATCAGACATACTCTGTACCTCCCAGAGGGGGACCTTTTCTGCGAATGTGATTTTTTTCTTCTTTTTCTTAGGTGCAGAAAAGTAATAAAAGAACAAAACAAATTATTGTGGCAGCTGTATGTGCACTAACTTTACTAAAACGTTATATTTCTTCAGTAAAGCATTGGCAGATTGTAATGCAGGTACTGATGGATGCACCGTTCTCATCTACTATGGCTTGTTTTTAATAAATTTGAAAAAGCATTGTTTATTGTTTATTGCCACATTTATTTTAGATCTGCTTTTATTGCTTAACAGTTTTTACTTTTCAGAAAAACCCGTAGAGTACAGTATATGCTTCCATATAATTTAGGATCGGGATAATGCCAGGGATAGACAATCACCTGCTGCGGACCATAGGCATGATCTGGCCCTCAGGCTCATACCTACAGCTTACAATCTATCTTATTCAGGACACCAATGCACATTTCTCACAAGCTAAGTGCCTAGTTTGGGAATCCTAGATAGTAGACCCTGGTCTTAGTGGGGTATTCCGGTTTAGTGTTACCCTAGGCCTGTCCCTGGCCAGTGCCTAAACCACACCTAATGCCCTACCTTCTATGCTGTGTACTGGGATATGGCATCACATGTCCCCTTGGTGTAAATGGGCCAGCGTCAAAGGAGATCTCTGATCTTCCCAACTGTTCATTGTGCAGAAGCATGCTGGAGACCCTGATCAACTTAACAGGGTGTTCTGTCCCCAGTTTTGAGGCAGAAGGGCTGTCCATAGTGCCACCAGTGTATCAGGACTGTGGGCTATAACTCCAAGACAATGTTTGCCGAGGTCCAAAGAAGATGGAAAACCAGAAGTTGGCTATCGTCTACCGGATCACCTGCCTTTATTCTTGGGATCTGCCACCCAAATGCTGACTGGATGGTTAGCATTTTAGTGCATAGTGTGTTGGAAGTTGCCTGTTCTTTGTCAGGCGATCTGTCTTTATCCCAGACACAGAGTGGTCTTTCTCAAGTATGATCGTAAATGTGATCCATCGTGTGATCCATACCTGTCTCAATCACCTGCCTTTAGACCTTTTGACCTCATTCAGACAATAAATAAGAAACTAACCTAGCTTGCAGTAGGTCCAAGTGATCAATATCTTCATCCCCCACGGTCTGCTCAAAATCCCAAGACCAAATGCTGTCAAAGAAGTTGTTGTGTTTCACCCCCCACCATGAGAAGTATCTTGGCACCCCTCCTTTGAGCCTATATCATATCTGTATTCAGTTTTGCTGTTTCTCGCTGTGTTGACTAATCCTTGCTAATCTTCTGTCTCCAGTAGTCTGGCAACAGTTTGACATTTTCCATCCCTTTTCTCACTGAACATTGTAGATTTTTATTATTTTTTTCCTGCTTTTTTTTCTCCTTTAATTATTTTTGCTACCGTCTAAATCTATTCACTTCTTAATCCTTCTTTATTTTTTTCGTCTGAGCTATAATAGCTGAAACCACTTTTTTTCTTATTTATTCTTATTCTAAAACGTAACTTTTTGAAGGATTCTTTAAATTACTGCTAATGTTTGAATTCTGGAATGTAGCTTTTCTATTACAGCCAATGCTGGTAACATTAGAAATGTGGCACACAATGTGTCATTCTTCTAGCCTGGATTACAGGAGACCTCTCTATACTGTGCCTGTTCTTGCCAATAACGGAGAACCAGGTACTTTTTGGAGATGCCCCGGAGGCTCCAGGTGTGATTTATGGTAGTTGGGGATTTAGGGCCATCCTTTGATCTTTGGACAGGGAGTGGTATTTTTGTTCTGTCTACCATTCAACCCGTTCTTCTTACTTTCCCACCTCAACACCAATTAGAAGTAGTCATCTCCCACATATGCCTAGTATGTGTCTCCAAACTGCCTCTTTTCCCATCCATACCTGGGAATTTCTCAGCGATTGTCACGGGGAGCGAGACGTTGGCTGTTCATGCCAAATAAGAATGTTCTATGTTTCTGGTAGTTGCATTCTTGAATCACTTGGGCACAAAGAAGACCAGCTTCCTCGGATTATGTCAGAGGGAACTCCAGTAAAATGGGGGGGCATTGGATGTCTCATTTAAAGGGGATGCATTAACATCTGGTCTCCCTGTGGTGGAGGCACCAGCAACAAACATCGTATGGACATTTTATAATTATTGTGTTCCTGGCTTTGTAGAGTTAGAGGCTACCTTATATCACCAAACCCATACATTACAAAGGGCTGAAGACACTTTTGATTTAGAGCATGTGTTTAGAGGCATTTCTAGGGCTTTACTGAAACTCTTTGTGACTTTGTGACCTATGAGAGTTATATGTTTAATTGGGCGATTTAGAAGAACATTAATGCAATTTATTTGCACAATTCAAATTGGGAACACCATGATACCCTCATACCCAGCAACTGTACTGTGCTCCTTAAACCGTTAGGTGGGAAAGAGGGGCAGAGGGATTGAGGTCCCAAAGCAAGACTGTTTCTCTTAAAAAGGGACACTTGATAGGTATGAATTTAAAAAATCCTTTACACCCCTGCTCATATGCTACATTGGAGTGCATGGGGATTTTCTCATTAAAACATCTTCAGCTTAGCCCTTTTTAGAACATCTGTATCAATAAGGGAAGAACAAATACAACTGGAGAATCTACGCTCATTAATGCTGAATAAAAGGCTTGATGAGAGTCATGGGAGTTGTAGTCCATCATCACCGGGCAAGCTGCCCATCTGTAAATTAGCTGACACCGGGAATGAGGTCTGCGATGAGCCGTGTTATTTGCGCTCTCTTAGAAACCCGGCTCGGCTGCTCACTCATGTGCGGTGCTGTGATTTCAGGACCTGTGATGATATTCCGTACGTTCCGATAAGATCCACTCTCTCCCCTCGCTTCATAATCCAGGATTTCCTGCATAGATGCATTTTAATAGCCGGCCTTCGCAATATATTGAAATCTTGCATTTTTTTCTGCTTATTCTTTACTTTTTTTTTATTGGAGCTGAAAATAGGATTCATCTCTGGTAAAAAAAAAAATAGAAAATCAACAAAATGGTTCCGTGAATTTCTTTTTTAACGTGTAGTAATTATGTTGAGGAACTTTAAACTTGAGGGCTCCCCATTATTTTAGGTGCATTTGAATGTATTTTTTTTAACTGTAACACAATGAAAGCACCAGTTTATTGTTATGATGGGGAAAAAAAAATCAACAATAACATTAAAATTGACAATATACAAAAAATACTAACACAGGCTAAGACACCGAGAGAAGGAGAAGAGTTCCTCGTCTTGTAAGCTTGCAATCTAATGTCAGCTAATGTATAATGAACCTCTGATAAGCCCTGATAATTAAGGCCACAATATCTATTAAAGATAGTCTGAGTTGGTTGATAATCATATTGGGAACCTGACTTGGAGAGGTTGTCCCATAGGCAACAAAGACGTAATAAAATGAAATAGACCCACGCTATACTCAGTATGGCGGTCCAGCTCAGTGGGGGCCCACATTAAATCATCTTGAATAACACTTTGCTGATTTTAGAAGGGGCTCATTGTAATGCTAATTAATTAATAATAATAACTAAAGACCCTTTTCAGTTCCACCAAGAGCATTGTTAACAAAGATTAATGTTCCAAGAGTCTGATCTTCAGCCAGCTCCTCAGCTCTTCAGAGTTTGATCTTTGGTTTGAGTTACGTCAAATATTATCCCGGTACCAAAAACGTGGCGCATAGTGAATACGACCAAAATGGTTTTGTTACTGACCACACTTTGAAGTACCTTATTGCTTGACGGAGCTCTCCTGTGAACATTTTTTAGCCGGTTGCTGTATAAAGATTGCACCTGACTTTCCTCATTCCATACTGTGTCACCCTCTAAGAACAAACATCGCATCCAATTCTATAGAATGTCTCTCTTCTCTGTTTGATGACAGCTGCCGTTTGTGTGGCCGAGGGGGGCTGCTCTCTCCAAAGACTAATTCTTCATTCCTCTAACAATCCAAAAAATGAATCTAGGAATACATTATCCTTGTTTGCTCAGCAGGCTCTGATGAAGTCGTTTAATGATAACACTCTTCTTCACAATTTACTTGACCTCTTCTTCCCGAGACGTCACACATTTTGTAAATATCCACACTTGTGATATTAAAAACATCAGGAAAACTGTTGTATGGTGTGTTAAAATAGTATCAGAACTTCAAGTCAATATTATCTTTATCTTTCTTCAATTGATTAACACAAAGTGTTCTTTTGGTGATTAAAGTTACTAAGAGGAAGTCACATAAAAAAAACAAACATTTTTCTTCTTGAGCATAAAACCCCAGCGCTGTATATAATAATGTATGCTAATGCTGAGAAAAACCTGGTTTTATTGTACTTTGTTGCAATAAACTTCCTTCATTGAAACATAGAAGCTGCCATTGTTGTCGGTCATGTGAAATTTTAGCTGACTTTCCCTGTTCACAACGGTGAGTTTATTCTTTATGGCAATGCTAATGAAGTCTGCTCCTTCATAGACTCCCATTGGGTGATTAAGACTGAGCCAGTCCTTTGTTTACCAAAGGTAGTATGATAAGCAGCCAGAGTGTTCGTCGAGTAGATTGGGGCTCAGAGAACAGAGCGAGAACTCAGACTAAGGGCTAACTACAACTGTGTTAAAATGTTTTAATATTTTATTTTAAAATGCACTTTTAAATATCTAATACTAGTAATAAAAAAAACATTTGTTGGGACTTCTTCTCTAATGTCTCAGAAAAATTAATTATAGGACACAATACTTTATCTCCCCCGGAATAACAGAGGGATCTTAACCAGAATCGCTTGCATGACTACATTACATTTATTTCTATAGCGCCAGCAGATTCCGTAACGCTGTCGAATTCTTATATGTTCTTCCTTCCCACCTTTAATTGCAGAGGCCAAGTTTTCTATCTTAATAAAGAGTGCTTAAATGTTTTAAGACGTGTTTAAGTCTCAAGCTGCGTCACATGCACCACTTGACACCGTTGTACACGCTTCCCCTCCTCTATGACTTATCAGCCGTTCTTGAACCTGTTACACTCATTAAAAACAGCGGCATTATATTATCACGTGCCAGTAGGTCAGTTCTAATTGTTCTCTAAAGCAAATCTGGTTTCATTGCTGCTGGATTGTATGGGTAGTTAAAGTGAAATGCCGTAGCCCGTTTGGTCTCGGAAAGGCAGCAATCACGAGTTTAGTAATTGGAGAAAAAAAAAAAGAAGTTTAAACTTTTAAAATTGAAGCTCAGCCACGAATCAATACCAAGACCCGACCGGTGACCTTTCTCTGAATGTTGTAGGAGAACTTAACCTTGTTCTTCAACGTAACCTTTTTTTTTTTTCTCCCAATCTTTTTCTCAAAGATCCACCGTCCATTTCTTTTTTTTTTTTGTGTCTCATTTTGCAAATGTCATCGGCGTCTGACCTTCTCATTCACCGCTGAACGGAGAAAAGCCAAGTGAGAGAGAGGAGAAAAAAAAACAAAAGTCCCCTCTTTAATTAAAACATTCTCGTATAAGACTTATTTGCTTAATCTCCTTTAATTTCCGGCAAACCGTGCCTATATTTCACAGTAAATAACGCTCTGGCCTTTTTGCCGCTGACAACATTTTCTCGCTAATGCATAATTAACATTCTTATTACTCATTAAACGAGCTATTGTTGTTAACAGATTACCGTGGAATAATATACATTTGTAGCCTGATAATCAGAGGGAAATGTACAGTATGTTACAGAGGGGAGTGCCTCTAATTTGCTTGCTAATTGCGCACTGAGTTACTGCCAGCGTGACCCTGGCAAGCAAAAACACTCCTTGATTACACAGCCTTGGTGCGCCGTAAATTTGTCACCTATAACAGTTTTATCCCTGCGCTCATGTATTATACAGAAGGGATCTCGTTTCGCATCGGTTCCTGCATAATTGTGGCCCTAAGGGATTTATTTTGGAGCCGGGATCTTGTATTTTTTTTAGAAAGAGTCAATGTTTACCATATTGGCATGCCGGAGATCGCGATGGCCATAACCGTTACAATTAGGGGATTAAGAAATGTGATTTATCAAGACAACAAGCGCCAGTGCCAAGTTTGAAATGATAATACACAGGGGCACAATCTAGCTTAATGACTTCCGTGCACCCGGCACAGAACCCCCGCGTTCTCATTGCTGGAATTATGCCAACATCCTTGTCTCTTCAGTCTCATTCTGCTGATTGTAATTCAAAAGAATATGTCTCGGTGTCAAGAGCAGCTTTGGAGATCCTTATTAACGGAAAACCGTATGGGAAATGTGATTTTCTCCTATATATATATATATATATATATATATATATATATATGAGATGTTTGCAATATTTGGTATATTTGATACATCATGACTGTTTTGGCCAACCAAAGGACTTAAAGGACAACTGATTAATGCGTGAAGAATAAACTGAGCTATACATTGTATAGGGAGAATTAGGTGGAACGTCTTTAGAGACTTTCAAGAGAAAAAGTTTATAAATCAGCACCACCCATGGCATGGTAATGTGGCACTCATATACAAATCATGTCTTGTAGCTTTGGGTTTGCATTTTGGGGATAAAGAGATCTCTGCACCTGATAGGTGGCCCATTTGAATAAGAAGTAACAATTTAGGGGCATTGGGCTGGTGTCCCTGGAGATGCCCAGCTGGACGCTATAGAGAATATAAACATAGCATGTGGTCGCGCATATCTATCCGTCAGCCGCACTGATCCCACAAGGTGACTGCTGGCCTTAAAGTGCCAGGTCTGCCTTTTAATCACAAGTCAGGCACTCTGGCACTGGGGGAACTTGTAGTAGCTATCGAAAAAGAGGGGGCCCCTGAAATCCAAGAAGTGCTAAAATTTGATTCCCATCGGAATACATCGGATGAAACGGGGTAATTAATATCGGACAATGTAGACAAACTGCTCTTTGTTCAAGTTGGTTTGTTACTAATTAACATACCTAACAGTGATGATTTTAGCCAATTAGTGTCATTAAAAGGATTAATGGAATTGTCCAGTTACATATTAAATATATGTTCATATTGTAAAACATAAGATTTTTTTTTATTTTATTTTAATTTCATATTGTCTGTCATGGTACGGCGATGTAGTCAGAGATATCATCCAGATGCGCAGACACGTGTAAAAGGGAATCAGCGGGATTAGGGAAAGGTAGGAGCTACACGTCACCTGAATACAAATGACTTGGAAAGTTCAAGGGTCGAGATTACGGAACCCAAAAGGAATTCGTAAAATGTGTAAAATTCAGCAGAGCTCAGAGACGCTCCAAACAGAGCAGAGAGGCAAATAACAGCGTACGGGGGCTTCACAGCCAAATTCATATGGATTCAGGACCGTTTATGTGATATTTATTAGAGAAAAGAGGTCTGTAGAAATCAGTGTGTCGCGTCCTGTTGATTGCTTTCGATAAATCATGCTTTATGTCAGATCATTTAAAATATATATAAAATTAAAATGATTGACAGTAAGCAGGTTGTCCGTAGAATTAAGTGTTGTCCTATGTAGAAATCTCACAGTTTAGCACGTTACATTAGGGATAACGCACATAAACTCTATAGTACTAATGGTGGAGGAGCTCCTGGAATCCACTATTCGCAAAAAAAAAAACATGTCCCTTCTTCTGTTAAATATCTTGACATCAGTCGTGACTGAACCGGCACTTCATTCACTCGCCCAACATGACACTCTATGAGTTCCACCGGATTCTGGGGTAATAAAGGTTAAAAACTGTTAAAAACTGAGAAAAGGCATCTAACGGCACCTGGGATAACTTAATGATTATCACAGAATATAGCGCCTCAAATGTAATGATCAAAAATTTAGGAAGAATGTGTAAAAATGGATAAAGTACAGTTAAACACGGATGTAGTACGATGAAGAGCAGTTGGAGTCATCAATAATGATGATATAACTGCATGTGTGTGTATATTTATATATGTATATATAATTCTTTTTATTTATTTTTTTGAGGTGTTTTTACTTTAAGAGGTTTTTTAAGTATTTTTAAGAGAAAATACTGGTCGTGGATATATAGGTTGTTCCCGATGCTTCAAGGACACCCATAGTTAAGGTTTTAAAGGATTTCCCGATGCAGCATCATATCTATCAGACTGATTTGTCTCTTCTATGGTTGGGAAACGGTTATATATATTGGATTTTTGCACATCTTAAATTCCTTAGACCTTGAGGGTTGAGGAAGAGAATTATTGGAGAAGTATTGAAAAAAAAACCCACACCAGAAGCCTTGAATGGGTGATTATTCAGGGTGATTTAAAGGGAATGTCAGCTTGGTAGGTGCTGTCGCACCGGAACAGCTCTGCCGTTTTAAATAGGAAGCTTTAATTAGGAAAATCTATTTTGTCGCAGGTTCATTATTTAATTATGTGGACATAACACAGATATTCCGGGACTCTCCCATCTACACCATTGGGTTCCAGATGTCTCTGATCACCAACGCTGTAGCACCCGACCTCTGCCCTTAACAAGGTCATTGACAAGGTCAAGACATTTAAATGCCTGATAACGGTATTGTGTATGTTATCCATAAGGGGCTTTCTCTCCTTTCCTTTACCCATCCTGCAAGGCTGCCTAAAGCGATCAACAACCACCAGTGGGCAGATATAGTTAAGAAGATCCTATGAACAGGAGGTTACGCTTTTAATCCATTATTATAATAACTAAAATCATATTTTATTTACAGGGCGCCGGTGGAAAGTTCGTTTTCTGGGGAAATTCTTTGTATTCGACGAAATTCGTCCTTCTCTGTGTTCTGTTTGGACAAAATCCGGCCAACGTTTTCGGAAATCCCATTTGTCTGTCCAGGTTGCCATTAAAAACGCGTAGCAGAAGTTGAATTAAGATGGCGAGATTCTCCTCCTCTTAGAGTAGCTGCGACGAAGAAACAATGAACGAAGATTCATATAGTTTCTTTCATCCAATGTTGCATTCGTTATTCACACGAATGCATGAAATTGTAAAATTCGGCAAGTCAAATTAAACCCAACAAAAAGATTAATACCTCTAAACACGTAACTGTACAGCGGCGAAGACGATCCTGCTACAACAAGCTTACAATCTATTAAGAGGGTTATACACACATATTTCTTATATTTTATATACAAAACAGTAAAAAGAAGAATTTGGGAAATGTGGCAGATCCAGGTTAAGAGGCTTTTAATATTTAGTATAAACATCCCTGCTTTTATAGTATCTGACTTGTGCTGAGAACATAATTATTTTCACCATGAACTTCTGCTTGTTTATGACACGATAGCGAGGATTTAGAGTGATGTCATTACTCAGCTTTGTAGCGGGAGCATGATGTCACACCACAGTTTGGGCAGGTTTGATGCACACAGGCACCACTAACCCCAGGCTCACCATTGATTACGATGCATTGAAACATGTATATGTTGCCTGAAGCGCAGATGTCAGTTACAAATAGCACGGTATCTGATGTGACATTTGTGTTAAAAGCTGATACGAGATCATATCATAGTGATATGGAAACGCAAGGTCCTTTATCATAGATATTAACTGACATATAATCTACAGTTTAGATGTTCTTAGTAATATCTCTTACTAGATATAGTGGTCTCTGCCGTTCAGCAACACACTATGAAGCGGATGAGATTACACACACAGGCATATATATATATATATATATATCCCACACACACACTGACTCACATATACACACACAGTCACATACACATAAAATACATGTTGTATTATATAGATATATATAAATCTCACATACACACTGATTCACACACACACGCTCACATACATTCAAACACAATCACACAAACAGACAAACACAGTCACATACACACTGAGTCAAACACACACATGTGGTGCGGGCTGTAGCTTACACTGAGCTGGGTGTGAAGAAGGGACTCACCGTTGGGAAGTCTCTCCTGATTTCTCATTCTGATTTCTCATTCACGGACAATGCATTTAAAGTGCCATTGTGGGACTGTCCCGGGAAATCCAGGACATGTGGTCAGAGAGTATGCAGAAGGGGTGACCTGCAACTCCGATATACTGATACTACACTGTGGACGAGTCCCATCATGCCCTGCTAGTTGAAGAAAGGATTGCCGTCTATCCCGTATTCCTTTTGTGCGTTCACTTAGAGGATGTGAGGTGTACAGACATGCAGGATTTTACGGGTGAATTATCAACCCATCTTTGCTGGAGAGTCATGCAGAATTGACATAGGGAATGCAGTCATACATATACATGACACAGAAAAACATGGTGTCATTAACCAAACATACACATGAGCTGCTGATGGCATTCTCTGTTTGCGGCACCGCTTGGTTTGCCTAGAATTTTTTTTCATTTTTTTTTTTTTCAAAATCTTTAATGAGAAAACCCTCTACTGCCATTATTTTTTTCCGGTTTACCCATCCACGGCATCATTGTGAAATCCTAGGCAGTCGGCTGACATGGACACATTCTGGCCACATTAACAAACACCGCAGAACGTGATCAGACAGACGGCACCTCGCCTCTAGATAACCGCCCTTTGACTGTCACAGGCCTAATAATTTGTGCTTCGAGTGAAGAACCTTGAAATAGATGATTATAGGTTAAAATGCACTATGTATTAATATTTGTTGTTTTGAAGGCACTCTATTAAGTATTTGGCCAGTTCCGCAAAACATTCTTACAATAGGGGAGGCTGAAAATTTGCAATAACATTAAAATTGCCACTATACAATATTGACAAAAACACGAACAAACAATAAGATATACTGATACAGAAGGAGAGGAAGCCAATAATCTATTACAGATGGAATCAGACGGAAGGAGAGAGACTCTATTGCTAGGTTGTAGAAAAGAACATTGATATCCTTCAGCTGGAACCCATGCCGGGTTGTCCCAAAACGGAACTAGGTTGCTAGTCTGGTGTGGCCCAGATTAAAGTTGGCACTGCTTGGAGTTTGGAGCTGAGTTTTCAGGAGAGTTGCTGTTTGAACTCCCTAATATCAGTATGCATTATGCAGGGCCAACCCTGGTGAACCTCTACCGCAAGACCTGCTGAGGGCGCCCTGTGTAATGCATAGTTAAATCAGAGAGATGAACCAGCGCCATTCCTGAAGACACCCGCTTATGTTACCAGCTAATTCTTTACTATGAATGATGAGCTTGTACGGATAATTAAATATTTTAATTGATATAAAATAGGTATAAGTAAACAGAAAATTAATAACACCATAATGGCAAAAATAATAATAATATTTTTAGTGCTGCATTTTATGAATCTTTTTTCCGGAGACCGCTGTATCCCCCAGAGTTTAAAACAGCGAAGTGAACCATTAATCAATATTAATTGCAGAGTATACAATAATTAGCTATAATACAAACAAAGTAATAAATAGTTCAGTTGCTGGGATAGAGAGCGCGCTGCTTAATATACCTGCATCACCCAATTAACCAATAAACTAAGCAGTAAATATGACAGACTCGTTTCTTAACATCCATACATGTTGCGTTAAAAGCCTGGCGCTGGGGTGGCTCTGGAGGTCGGGATTTGGGCAGCTTTGATAAATAGTCTCATTAGGAACTTGGCAAAGCGGATTACAATCAAAAAGTCGGCGTTTCCACTCATTAAAACAATAGCGTTTGATAAACTATGTGCTCTTCTAATTTAAAGCCGTGGAAGAAGCCATTAGAATGACGCGTACTATCTTATCACGCCTCGCTGAACCGGCCACAACATTTCTAGTCCTCAAGGTTAATAGAACAGTTACCGACGAACCATCTGGACACGCGTAGCTAGATCAGTCACAGGGATAAAGCGTAAAGTGCATCTATGTCATCGTACAAGTAGGCTGACACCGTGGAAATGTCACCGGTGTCGTTACAAATCGGAAATGTATCGTTTCACATTTGGATTGGGTTTTGGCAACGCGGCCGGTGCCTACATAGCTGTTCCTGCCGCCTTAGGTGTATGGTTATCCGTTATACGCAACAAGGTTAGAAGCTGCTTATCGACACATGGAGGCAGTTTGTAAAACTGAAGCATTCTATTTCCAGAAACACAACAACGTTTGGCAGCGAACCGAGATAACAATGTTTCTGTCTGATAAGCCGGTACATCTGGAAGTCTGCGACCAGCAATGAGGGCGAGGACCTGGGTGCAAAGGAGCCGATACTCTCTGCAGCGCACAACGTACCGGAACAGAAACGGGATTATGTCTGAAACCCCACGGCCTCGTGTAACATTTAAAAGCCCTGTGATGCTTTATTACGCTGTCAAAGGAAGGCACGACTTTTCTTGACAAAGACCCTGTGAATTTAAGCGTGGCCTGACTTCACTAGATGGCATGATAAAGGGTTTCAATATTACGGAGCTTTCGTTGCCTGTCTCATGTGTTTCCTTCAACCCTTCTACCAAGCTTTAAAGGCAGTTTCTTTACATAATTAAGTAACTGTGGTTTTCATTAGCGACACAGCAGGGGCACACATTGGTTTCTTTTGGGAACAGCATAGCTGAGGGGTGCATTTGAAGGACTCCGGTGTCTTTCTGGGGGAACCTAGCTGTCTAAAAATCCACAATGTACTCCTTAATCTTAGACTTTACTCGCCATAGCACAGCCAGCAACATACATGGAAACACTGGATTTTGCCTGGAGCTCTGGAAGACTGATCTGACTATTGGACCTCGTAGAAACATAAAACTTCATGACAGATAAGAACCATTTGGTCCATCTACTCTGTCCTTTTTTTCCAGCTGTAAAGACTCAGACCTTCATCATGTTTACATTTCCTCACTGTAATATAGTCACATTAACCATTAACTACTTCTGCTGGGAGGCTGTTCCACTTACCTACCACCCTCGCAGTAAAGTAAAACTTCCTTAAATTACATCTCTGACTCTCCAGTTTTAGATTATGACCTCTTGTTCTAACATTTCTCCTCTGCACTTTGTTAAATTCCTTTAAGTAGTAAAATGTTTCTATCATGATTAGTGTTCAGTCTCCGTGTGGGGAGAGGATCCCAGATTCCACCCACACCCCTAACCATGGCTAACCTCCCTTAATATGGCCGTGCCCCCTCCTTGCCTCCTAAATAGAGCAGGGGAGAGAGAGCCAAGGGGTACATGCCCTGGAAGGTTTCCATGAATGGTGAGCGAGATGGAAAAGTAAGCCTACATAATGCAAACTCAATCTGGGTTGATCTGGTACCTTTTTTATTTTCTCTTCTCCAACCAAGTACCTAAATAATAAACATTTTAAATATTTAAATCTGTACCCCTACTTTATCTCTGTAATATCTATCATCTGGAAGTCTTCTCCATTTCCATATGGGAGCTGGCGTGGGACAGTCCTAAGCTTGTCCACATGAGGGTGGATGAACTGGATGGCCGGTTGGGGAAGCTTAGCATGTCCACCCACAAACCTAGAAATAAAAACCATAGTACCACACTTAGGATATTTGTGGCACAATATATAGCCTTGGAATACAACTTTGAAACCTAAACTCCATAACGTCCATTGCTAAGGCAAAACCTTTAAACAGACAATGGCAAAGTCCTTCCCGACCACGTGTATCAGGGATCAAGTAGCAACATTCTAACAATCTTTTAAGTCTGAGACCTTCAAAGAATTTTAGCTTTACAGGACTATTACTGACTTTGATGGCGCTTAGCTTTTTAATTTTTTTTAATCTACTTCTACTTTCTGTGATTTCGTTCACGGCTTTGAGCCAAAATCCTGTAGCTTACACTTTTTCTTATTTCCCATGAGGACAGTTCTAATTTTATTGCTCGGTGCGTGATCTTTATCTTACTTCCAAACACCTGCAGGCATTAACCCATTTGATCTACAGTGCTTTGTTGGTCTCCCAAGTCGTGGAGGGTAAAGCCTATGATTACATTACATGTCCTCTTCTTCTTTATTATTCTAAATTCTGTTTGGATGGAATATTTCTCCATTGAGCACACTTTGTCCTGTGAAGTGCCTACAAAGGCAATACCGTAATAAGCAGATCAAAATGTAGGGAAAGGGTATCATTTCGCTAAATTTACGTGAAAAAAAAAGTTTGACCATTACTATGTAAAAATAATTGGATTTATTACAATGTTGCTTTGTTTAAGTGATACATTGAACTCATTTTAGAATGATGTATGTGATTTCAAATATAACCCTTGTCTTAATTATATATTTATATATATATATATATATATATATATATATATATAGTGCTTGTGTGTGTGTGTATAAATATATATATATATATATATATATATTCATAGGTGGACGGGAAACATTGAGGTCTTGGACAGACAGGCTCATTAAAATGGCAGATTATTCCATAATGCACTCCAGGCAATTCCTTTTGATGAAGACCATTGCTCATAGAAATTAAGGATCATAAAGGGAAAATGGAAAGTATCCAAAAAAAAATGGTTCCTGCATAAATTCAAATACATTTCCCCAAATAGGCCGACTTGGTGGACTAGGTTGATAAAAATAACAATACTACTTAGCAGGCCCGGATTGGCCTTTGGGCATTTGGGCCGGTGGCTGACAGGGCCCACAAACTGCCACTCCAGTATGTATTTAGACATTTAGATATTGTCAAGCTTTTATTTACAACACTAATGATCCTCAGCCAACCAGATGGGTAAAAGAGCGGATTACTTCACAAGTAATAATACAAAAACCCGAAAAGAATGTCTTAAAATGCATCCTGATATAGTATAGATTCATTGCAGCAGTGAAATAGTCACTGGAATGCCTTGGACATTTTCTAAAGCTTTGGTTAAATGTTACTTTGTTACATTTATTTAATTCGCGGAAATAACTGTACTGGAGATATCCAAAGGCATCTTCCTGCAGCTCGGCGAACGCCACAAATCAACAAAACTATTAAAGTTTTACAGTCTCTTAATTCCGCTATTAACGACTACTTAATCTCCCCAAAATAATCCCTCTGTCCCTTGTGTGCACAGCTTCCAATTACAAACACTTTAGCCTTAATATCACACGAATTGAAGGGAAAAAGAATAGTGTCATATTTACTAAATATTTATTTACATTTTATGACAGCGTTTTGTAATATTCATACATATGTTATTAACATGTGTTGATGACATCATCTTGGCGTACGTAGAACTATATATGAAGATGCATCTGAGCCACAAAGAAGGGCGGAAAGGGACACTATTTTTTATTTATTGATTTATGAAGTGCCGTCATATTCAGCGGCGCTGTACAATGGTAAGTAACAAACATTTCACATACAGAAAGAAAAGACAGATAGGATAGTGCCAAACTAGCATAGTAGGTTGTGAGGATGCCGCCTACCATTGGGAAACACGGGCTGTTAAATTAATGATGTAGAAGAGAGCCCATGGGTTTTTTTCAGGCAGGATTATCGATAAACCCATTAATCTCTTGCTGTGGATCGGGAGGGGATGGTTATTTGGAGAAGACGAGAACCTTGGAGCTGTAGCACGCTGCGGGCATCCAACGCACACAGCTGCAGGTACACGGGGAAAGCTTGTTGTACCCGCCTGATGTAAAAGCCTTCACGTGAAGACACTTGCAGCTCGGTCAAGGACCGATCGCTCGTCGATCTCAGCAGGAGTTTTCATTAATAAGGTTACTTGGCTGGTTGCGAGTATTGTGAATGGGGAACATGAATAATTACACGTCTATCAGAGCCTCTTCAAAAGCTAGAACAGAAGTTTATTTATCAAAGAACGGCGGAAAAGTCTATCAGTCTCGAGACATAGGTCTAATTCCCAAGACTTGGGACGAGACCTGATTCCTCCTGGGGAAGCATGGGAACCAGTAACAGAACGTGCACGGGACTGGGATACCCCATAGCTAGCTAAAAGCCTGTCCCAGTAACCGACACTCACTACAGACATTAGGTGGCAGGGGCTTATCCTGCCAGACGGGGGCCTAATGCAAAATGTTTCCCCCTCTGCAAATATTAATCTTGTTTGGAAATGAAATGGCTGATTCTCAGGTCATGTCTTTGAGGGTAAAATCAGTACTTACTGTACTCTATGTGCAGTTCTAGAGACAAGAAACAATTTACCCCGGTGGGCCATTCATAGTATCAGGAACCACGACCAATTGAACACAATGCAAAAGATTGCAGTTCATACAAAGCAAGCAAATGCTCAAGAAAAAACGAAAGAACCTGCCGTTCTTTTTATTTAGGAAATATAAAGAACTGTAAGGAACACAGATTCATTATTTACATGGAAGAAACCTTTGAGAATAATTTGTCCTGCCGGAGCAAGGTGCCTATAAAGCCTGTCTCCGACTGAGCAAAGGTTAATGTGACTCTATTAAATACCGTTTCTCCGCACTTCCTAAAGTTATTTTTCATTCACGTGATTTTATGAGCAAAGGATATATAACCGTGTTCTCAGAAGTCTCGAACTAACGAAAATAAATATGACTTACAGGGCTCTGGAGTTAATTTATACTTGTGATTCCGCTCACATAAGTGCTTCCCTCTCTCTGACTCCGTGGTGTTGTGCGGAGGACTTGGGAACCTGTCTTTACCGAGACATGAGTCACATTAATGAAAAACCGTAGCAATATATTTACTATGTCTACGTGTGTACAGAATGTCTGAGGAGCTTTCCCGCTGCCGGATAATTTATTAGGCTAATGAATGAACAGACAGCAGCGCTGTTTATAAAACCAGGAACGCTGTATAGTGGAGAATATGTAACCATTTCCATGCCTCCGGACAACTTTGAGATGGAGAGCGTTGGGTTTATGATCCGATGACTCCTGCTTTCCACGGCCATGGACAATGCCTTTGAGATGGATAGGACTGGATTTACAATCCAATGACCCCCCCCTGGGTATGAAGACCGCCGACACCGTCATTAAAACATTAAAACACGGAATTAAAAAATAATAATTTGTATAATGGCAGAAAATTGGTGAACTGTAGGAAGAAACGTGCAGGGATTGGGCAGATGGGCAGCTTTTGTAAGGGTGGCGGAGGAGAAAGAGAGATAACATTAGGACAGGGAATCTATTGTTATGCCAGCCTTGCCACATTTTGCCACCTCCCTGGTCCCTTACATTTAAACTAAGTTCCTCCAAAATGATTGCATTCATTGGAAACAAGTTATTGCTATTTTTATTAAATCTACGTTAAATTTGCTAAAAGCTGTGAAGGTCAGAGATGTGTACACATAATCTAGCTAAGCATAATGGGAGTCGTACGCAACAGCTTACGATGAGATACTATTTGTTATCCCCATAATGGAGAGGAGATATTGCTAATAATAAGATAAGAGGGAGAGTTCTCACGCATTCTGCCGGCTGGTAAAAGGATTCTGCATTCTGTATAATAGAAGTGTCCTGTCCATGGTGCTGAATATATACGCAGTTAAACTAAAAACACAGCAGTTTGTATCCGGTGTTACGTGTTACTTAAATTACTTATTTGGATATTAAGATATCCTACATTTAACATTTCTGTGTATATATATATATATATATATACTGTGTATTTATGCCACTGAAATTAGCCCACCAATACAATATTAATAAGGGGTGCTCTTCTAGAATCACCTGTGGGCATTACCCCTTTCGCAAATACAATTCTCTCCCCGGGGGGGCATAACACAGCGCTCTAGAGCTTCCCTGCAAGCTGAGCTGAGAGAGTCATTTCTCCATTTATATGGTCCGTCCTGGATTTGAATGGCTGTGCCGTGGAACATATTGCACGTGTGGAGGAAATAAACGCACGTCTTGGATATAATTAATAATTACATACATCATTCGTTTTAGGTGTAATGAGCACCAGCTTCAAATGGCCCACTTAGGACCCAAGTAGTCATGGAGCTGCCTGCACCTCAGGGTCTGTCCCCCTTGCCTAGCTAGGCCTTTCATTTAGGAGTCCTATGTATGTTTCACACAATCCTTTTTTCCTTCTCAATGGATTTCTGGAGGCCTCAGCAGGTGGGCTTTTGTGAGGTTAGAAAAGAAATCAGATGTCAGACACACAAGGAGGTATAATTGGTAACATATATAACAAGTGGTTACGACTGTTCCTTATTATTTATATAATGACAAAAAAAATATATACTGGGATAAATCAGAATGCCTCGTTACTACTCAGAAAAGCAGGCAGAGAAGGAGTTTGGAGACTTGGATGAATGACGTCCATTGGCAGCCATTCCATGTCCATTCTGCTTAGCGTTTTTTTGGAATCGCACAACCTTCCTCCTGTTGCTTTAAAGACTGGAACTTGATTCATGAAACAGAGCTACAGAGCTTGTGATCAGATCTATGCTTTAAGGTGCAAGCATTAGGAGATACTGAGAATCCCCACTGCATCACTTTGACAGAAGGTCACATGAGGTTATCTTGGGACAAAATGACGGAGCTTCCGATGACATTCTCTCCCAGATTCTCCAATCGGGGGAGTGGACGTCACGGGAAGCTCCACCATTTTGACAGAAGTTTTCCCTGGGAGGTTACTTCCATGTAGATGCGGATGAAGAAAGAAGAAGATGAAGAACAAGAGAAAACGCGAGACACGGAAGCTTATTGCTTCATTTTCATCAGTATTGTTGGGGATCTGGCCCCATTTTCGGGGATTTGTACAAATTGATGAAATCTGGGAATTTCATTAAATTTCCTATTTATACGAATCTGAAAGTCTGGAAGCCCAAATAAAATTGAAATTAATTAAGCTAACTACTTAAAGGAAGTGCTACTAATCCCCCTAGAATGATCCATGACTGAGTACTATAATGTTAACAAAGCCAGTGCTGGACTGGAAATAAGTATATTGTGTGCAAGGAGATACGTTTGACCGAACACATCCGCTGCACAGAATATAACTTTGGGACAGCCAAAGGGGCAAATGCATATGGGGGGTATCTGCAGAATCCCTTCATGCATTTGCTAGGGTTACACCACAGAAGGTTAAAGGGACCATGCAGCGATCGTGTACATTAAACTTCATATGATGGCTGGACTGTCATCATTTCCAGGCACAGATTACCTTACTTTACCCAAATATTATCTACTTCTAACGTACCAAGTACGCTGCGAGTTTCAGGGTTATCTGCCCCCCTGTTGTCATTGTGCTGGATCACCATAAGACAATTGATTTGGATTTATCAAATATTTGTAGAGAAAGAAGTAAACTCACTTTTGTTTCCTGCAGCACAAAATGCTAATGATTCTTAAAATACCATTTCTTGACGTTACCTGATAGCCATGATTATTTATGTGGCTGATTGCATATGACAGGTAACAAATTACACAATGCGAGGGGAAGACAGATAGTGGCTGCAATCTCAAAATACTGGATTTATTTTTTAGACAATAATGTATTTTGCATTTTTATGAGTAATCCTTGAAAAGCGATGTATAAAAAATATTAGTATTTTTATGAATCTGAGTCGTTTGTTATTATGCACTTTTTGTTGTTTTTTTTTTTAAAGTGTTGTAGCAGTTTTGTTGATGAACAGATTAAACTGTTTGAGAGCAACGAGTAACCATGAATAACCCTACCATACATACATTTAAAAGAGACCCGTCACATCGGAGGTTATTCTCCATCCTTATTCTTCTACCTAGGTTTATTTTAAAATTTATACTTAAATATTAATAAAATAAATTATACCTGCTGTGCTATACTATATGCGGGAGTTGCCATCTTGCTGCTGCATCTATAATGGAATCTGCCCTTGAATCACTGGGTCCCTTCTGTTGATATTATCTGTATTTAATGCTCCTTTTTTAAGTTTTCTTTACAGCTCTGGTTTGTCTTAATTTATCATGATTCCTTATGTGACGACTGCGTTGGAATCCTACATCAGCAATATTAGGAATTAAAAAAAAGCTTCCTATATATATACAGGAATTTCAGTTGGTGGCTTGTCCTAAAATATTTATGTTAATAAAAGCTAGTTTTGGAGAATAATGCAAAAAAAATAATAAATATATATATATTTTTTTTTATTTTTTATTTTGCATTATTCTCCAAAACTAGCTTTCATTAACATAAATATTTTAGGACAAGCCACCAACTGAAATTCCTGTATATATATAGGAAGCTTTTTTTTAATTCCTAATATTGCTGATGTAGGATTCCAACGCAGTCGTCACATAAGGAATCATGATAAATTAAGACAAACCAGAGCTGTAAAGAAAACTTAAAAAAGGAGCATTAAATACAGATAATATCAACAGAAGAGACCCAGTGATTCAAGGGCAGATTCCATTATAGTTTTATTCCAGATAGGACAGTGAAATATCTCCTTAAGCTTTTATAATAAGAATGTTAACCCTGTTGTGGTCACGCTTTTCTCTGCAATAGGTGCAGTCTATTAGAAGTCATAGCTGAAAGCCCTGGGGTCTGGAGAGTGAAGGTATAATGTACATTGCTGTAGCATGTAGGTCTAAGCCACTTAGGGGAATCCATGTATATCCTGGGTTTAATGTACAGTACATACATTCGGTACCCACCGGTTATTACATTACATGATACAAAGCAAGGAACAGAAGGCAGAAAGCAAGATCCAAGGCTGTTCAAAAGCAGGGGGTTAGGATCTGTAGGAGGTCGGGAAACAAAGGTAGAATCAAGACAACAAAGCGATGTAGGGTTTATCGTTGAACGATTACTGTGGTTTTAGTTGGTTAAGTGAAACTTCCATCCAAAGTCCCCAACTCCAACTCATGGAACCCACCACTGCATGTTTTCTGTTTCTTTTCACGTGACCACAAGAGGCCATGTAGTCCACCTGTAGCCATCAAGTGAGATCTTGTAACCACACTGCTACAATGTTGACAAACTCCAATCTGGTTTGGGAATTCCTCCTTTTTGTTTTTACTGCATTATATATATATTTTTAAAATTCCATTTGTATACTAAGGATTCCATGAGAATACTCTTATCGTGGAGTACATTAGATCAGTTGAGCTGATAACAAGATATAACCGCTACTCTGTCTGCTTGTTTTTACTGCCCCACTTTTCTTCACTCAGGTTGCTGCTGTAGAAGCAAAGCCCTGAAGATTATAGGCTTAGTTCATTGAGCGGATCGGGCAATCCAGGAGAGATGGAAATTTTAAACCCTATTGATATGATAAACAATATTTTGTGGCACAGGAGAGCTCGATAAAGTACATTCTTGTTATATTAGATCTTCAATTTTGAAGATGAAAGTCAATCCTCCTACAATTTCTATAGCCTGAGAAGTTAATGTATCCTCCCCAGCGAGTGTAATGACGTAATCAATTTGCAAAACGATTTATGATGTTATATAATAGAATTTTCATGACATGTATTATATAATCCGAACCAGAGGTAACAATTTATAACTATTTGGGAAAAAAATAGAATAAAAGTTTATATGAAACTTTTCTACAGTATGAAAAAACAGGGATTTAACAATTTGCTTTTTTAAACAAATCATTTTCAATGTTTTTTTTTAAAATAAACATTGTCTTAGAAATGTCTTTCTATTGGAAAGAGTTTTGAGATTGATAGGATGGTTTCAATGATTTATAAGACTTCAAGGTATTTTAACAAAATATGTCAACCCTCTACTTACTAGAGCTGGGTGAAAACCAGCGAGACTTGGTCAGAAAAAACTTTTTCTACGGTTGAGTCTTGGCAGGCATATACTTCACAAGCATCACCGATTCAGTTAATGTTTCGCACTTTTGACCCATTTCCACTAGACTTGGGCGCGGGTGGAAAATTTTGTGTTAGTTTTCGGGGGGAGGGGGATATTTTCTTTGCATCCCAAAAAAATCTTCAAGAAATTTGTGCAACATTTTCATTTTCTTAAATCCCATTCGTTTGTCCGGTTGCCATGGAAACAATAGATGCGTAGAAGAAGTTGAATAGGGAATTTGAGACCAATGGATTGAAGAAAGAGGGTCAAAATTAGCTTAGAGTTATAGGGTTAAGGAGAGTAGTGGACTAGTTTTATTACTTTAATTCAATTAATTCAATTAACTAATTATTTTAATTAAATCAAAACTTTAGAGAGTCTTAGACGCTGTGAGAAATAGCAGGCTGAGGCTCACCAAGTCTCACACAGAAAAATCTTTCTCTGTAAAACGCAGCACAGCAGTGTCACATAAAGCAGTCACAGTGAAATGAATGGATCCCCTGCCTGCTCTGCTCTTGTATAGGCTCTCCATCACTAGACTGCTTTTTTTTTCTTTGAAAGATGCAGCACAGCCATGGGACAAGCCTTCAGCATGTGACAAAAGTGAGCTGACGGACAGACGAAGATCTTCTCATTTTAGTGCAGGCAAAATGGTGAGATTCTTCTTCACTTAGTGCTGTTAAATTGACGGCAACTGAATAAATGAATGAATTAACAAAAGGTTCATATTGCACGGCTTTTTGTAAGGGCATTGTAAGAACTCAATTCTGGAAAATAACAAAAAAATTGAACTAATTTAAAATGTTAATAAAGAAAGATCTGATTATCATTTGTATATCAAGATAAACAGTTTGTTTGTGACACTCTAGCTTTAAAAAATGCATCTGTCATTGAAAAGTGACAAGGTCTCTTTGTAGCAGGTAACTTTTCCCCTATAATCTTAAATTGCCCCCTACAAATATGGTTGCCAAGTTCTCTTTACCTTAGGGAGAAGGTAGGAAGGTGGAAGTCTCACGGAGCCAGTGGTGGAGAGGACTGGCGTTTAGTGTGCCTCGGGTCAGGAGATGTGTTTACCCAAACATAACTCCTGCACAGCAAATAGCCGGGGATGGGGAAAAGGGCAAATGCAGAACCCCCCCCCATGCATTTGTAATACAGACCACACTTAAAACTACTTAGCTATCAAATGCATTAAAGGTTGTATAAATGGGTTTCAAAGTATTGTGACTGCTGCACCTCAGATTGATATCATTTTCTGCTCTCAAAGTCATATGCTGTACATTTCATTATTTTTTCTCAAATAGTTAGTGTTTCTGTAAATGCTGCAACCGCTTCTTTGTTGAGAGAGTCCAGATATCTAAAGGTTTTGCTTTTTCCCCAATAACTCGTGTTTCACTAGTTCAGCAGACTATACGACTGCAAGCCAGAATAAAATGCTATTACTCAGATCTACAGCAACATAAATCGTAATGCCCAAGCAGATAATGTATTATTCCCTCTTTGACCCTCATGTGATGAATTGATTAAGGCAAACAGTCTAGAGCGGTGCTTTATTATCTTTACACACATTATTCTAATTAAAGGAAACACCTTTCCCATATGGACTGCACATCTTTACATCCACGACATGTGGAGAAAATCCCAAATACATTGTTGCACCTTCTGGCTCAGGGTGTCAGTAAAGCCAAGTGCCCCCCCCATAACTAACACTAACACACATACTAACACTCACTCATTCTTCAGAGCAGCGTACACACAGTGCAAGCTGCCACTCTACTACTCACTAAGCCATACTGAATCTGGACCACCCCAGGGGACAATTGCCCCTATGCCCCCTTTGCCAGGCAGCCTGCAAATGGCAAGTGGAAAAATAAGGTGCTTGTGAAAATGAACCTAGGTCTTCTCTGTATCAAATGATAGAATCTGCGGAAGGCTGGGGGTAACTTATCCACTGAGGTTTAGTGAAGTTCTTCTGAATCAAACACGGTTCAGAAAATTCCAGTTATGATGTTATGTGGCACAACAGTCCATCTAAATAAGTTGTAGAACGGAATGAACAATGAATCGATAAATCTGTACGAACCACCACCTTCATAAATATCCACCCCTTGTTGGCCTAAAATCACCAACTGGTAACGATTATTTCTACAAGCCAAACATCACTCGAGAAACATTCCGTATCAGAACCTATGGCAACTACAAGTGGGAATTACGAATTGTTGGATTGTTTTCACAATAAACCCCGTCATTTAAGGAGGCAGGTAGAGACAGTAATATCTCCATTTAGAAAACGTTGGCTTTTCTCATGAAGACGGTGAGGATCGGACTCCCTGGTCCAGCTGTCCTTCCGCTTGACTGCGCACCTTGAATACACTACGGCAAGTTGCAAACATGCTTCTGGGTATGACTGCTGAACTATGAAGCAAATTTGCTATTTTAGGACAAGCAGAAGAAAAGCGGAGGTACGAAAAAAAAATGTTAAATGTGAGAGCAGAAAACCATTCATTATGTATGCTCGGAAAATGAACCTTAAACAACAGAAACATGAGATCTGACAGCAAGTAAAAGCATATTGGCTTATCTAGTGAACTTTTATTTAGAGAAAAATAGCTCCTATTTGCTATTCTACCTTATTCCATCATGAGGATAGCTTTATTCGTCTCTCATGCACCTCTGCATTCCCTAAAGCATCGGACTCAACCATTCAGAAACACAGAATTAAAAAGCAGATAAGAACTATGTGGCCCATCTGGTCTGCCTGTATTTTCTGATGTAAAGATTGAGGCCTTGGTCTCATCTTAGATTCAGGATAGCTTTACGTCCATCCCATGCACTATATTAGCCTCTACCAGCTCTGCCGGAAGGCTGTTCCCCTGATCTACCTCCCTCCCAGTAAAAGTAAAACTTCCCTATGTTACATCTGTAGGATGGTTATTCCCTAGATCAAATAAAAAGAATCTCGAGAGTATCTTTGTCAATGCCCTTTTACTTTAATCGTTTCTGATTGTTGTAAAAATGATTGGGGTTCTATAAGACAGATAACACTGACTCTAATTAAATCGATCGCAAAAAATATCAAGTTAAACTTAGGTATCTGTGTTGGACACACCAAAATATACAACTCTCCAAACTAAATTTCGGAATGTTTTTGATCGGAATGGATGTCCGGTGTTTCCAAAACCGCAGGAACCCTGCTATTTCCAATTCCAAAAGCAGACATAGATGAACGTAAAGGAACAGGTAATGGGTTTAACAACACGGGAGCGAACAGAAGGACTCTGCTACTTTATTTAATAACAGATGACAAGCAGGGACAGGGTCCAACCAAAAAGGCCCTGATCTCATTCAGAAACTTGACACGCGAGAGATTTCCTGAGTTGGCCTTCAATCTTCGGATTTTTAGAACAAAATGAACTTTTTTGTCCTATAAAATCTTCTCTCTATTTTTTTACATCCCTCAGTGCCAGTGATTTGTATTTCCTGATATTACATCTTTACTTTTACTGCAATGTAAAAACCCACAAATCTGTTTATTTGAGTTTTATCTGAGTTATTTTCAATTCTGCAGAGAATATTAGAATTTTGCATTTTTTGGATAAAATTGGACATTATACTGGGTGCTAAGGCTGGTCACCCACTGGGCTATGGATTCTGGGAGAGTAGTAGCCTCTGCATTTAGGGGGCATAAAACAAACCACTGTCCATCATGTGGCGCAGGACAGCCCCCAGTCTGGGGACCCCCCCCAACATCTAATGTTACAAAGATGTTAGCCGTTGTTTTGTGCAAAATTGGATTTGATAGCGCTGCAGCCCCTGGGAAGTTGGGGGGGGGGACCCCTGGGCCCCCAGGCAGTCAATGGCTGCACCATAGTATGCTGCAAAGTAAGATAGAGGAGGGTGGTTGGTGTATGCCTTTTTCTTAATTGGGGAAAATATGTAATATTTTGTGTTTCTGCCGCAATGATTTTTTTTCTGCACTTTCAGCCTAATTTGGTGTAATTGGTTTCTGAAATAACAGTTTTTAAATCTAATGATAGACGGACGGTCACTTCTGGGTAAAATGAGGGAGCGACAAATGCGCAAGGAAACATACAATGTAAAAATACATAATTTGTATGGCATTTATTGAACCTTATTTTGCTGTATAAACTGCAAAATTCACAAATGTAATGGAATCGCTCCTCAACAAGGTGTGTATTTAACCCCCTTAATGCTTCAATGCAAAACTTTCATGTATGTGTATCTAAACTCTTTATTACTGGAGTTCAAAACTTCCATGTGTAATTATTTAACCCCTAAGTGTCTGTCTGAGTGCTACCCCCTCTGTGATGCTCATCTTCATGGCAGAACGCCGGGATATGATGTCACATCCCAACATTCTTAAATGACGCACAGCTATGAACACTCCTGGTCTTCCATAGTGTGAATAGGTTGGATGGCGAGATCAGAGGTCTTTCTTGTATCCGTCACACTGAGCAATTGCACATCGGTTGGGGGGCTGATTACCCAAGAGGCCAATGCTTTGCGTCAGGAGGTCTGCCCCCTCACTGGACCTGCCATGCATGTGCACCCCCACAATTGGACACTTGTTACCGCTGGTTTGGAGTACTGGACAGTCATACAATGGAACTCTCTGGGTTTTCCCCGGAGACTCCGGGTATTGTTAGCGGCGTTGTGGCATACCCCATTCCCGATCCCACTTCCCACCAAACGTCCCGCCACATTAGGAACCGCCTACTGATATCGCAGGACCGCCCACCAATGTCACTGGGACCTCCTACCCGCATCCAGCAAGGGGGGGCTCCCAGGTATGTATACAATATGTGTACCTACTACCTATGCATTCTTCAAATATTGAAATAAAAAGACACATTATACATATTTGTATACCAAACACTAACAAAAGATTTATGGTTTTCATCTAATGATCGCTCTCTGGTTGTTTCCTTGCTTTTTTGTTTTGTTTATTCTGCATATATACGGAAAATTCTGTGCACGACACCCTTTCAATGTCATTTATGTATAAATTAAATTGCCCAATCCCAGTGGGGCACCATGCGCGACTCTACATTTTGATAAATGTGCTCCATTTATAATCTCTTTTTTTTTCAAAAAACAATTTATCTGTTAGTACTGTTTACACTACAAGACTAATCAGTGAAGTGCCTCATTAAAATACCTCTAACTTTCCCAGAGCATTATTCCCAACCATCCATCAGGAAAAATGCCTCTATCCGAGAAATTAGAGGAGGAAACGCTTCTTCTGCTTATAGGGTTACCGGGTGACATCTGCAAGGTGTTCATCATTTTTATTAGCTAGATGTCAGATTTAGAATGCCGTTAGAATTCGTTGGGAATTTCTAATTGGCACCCTGTTATTCTGTAAATGCTTTAACCCGTTAATAGCGCATCACATAGACTAATCCGATGATTCCCATATTGCCCCATATACATCACTTGTGTTAAAGCAGGGATTAACATTTATATATATAAAGAAGAAAAGCTCTAGAGATGTTGAATCAAGGAGTGAAGGGAGGCAGTTGAAGACAGAATATCCACCCAATATCTCAAGGGTTGGAAATGTGTGGCTAGAGGTAGGAGGGGGAATGTCCGGACCTGGAAGGGGCGTGGTTGGCCTGGAAGGGTCATGGTTGGTCTGGAAGGGGCATGGTTGGCCTGGAAGGGTCATGGTTGGTCTGGAAGGGTCATGGTTGGTCTTGAAGGGGCATGGTTGGCTTGGAAGGGGCATGGTATCTGATGAGCACTGAGTTGGCCATGTCAGAGCTGAAAAGCCCAGGCCTCTGTTGATTTTTCAGCTCCTTGGGCCTGTTTAGGGGAAAACAGAGGATCTCCTTAACTGACCCCCAGTGTCCACAAAAATGATACAGAAGAACAGGTACCTGGTACAGTGGGATAGTGCCCAAAAACTGGGCCTAACCCACAAAAATAAACAGGACACGGGAGGTATGAGCACACATGGTAACTTTTGTAAATTAGTTGCCCCTAAGACTCTTGAAATATCAACCCTTTAATAACCAATCATGCAGATTCTATGTAGTTGGTCACCAAACGTATTATACAAACGGCTCTAATGGTAACCTTGAGTTGTCATTATTTAAAGATATCCTTAATTGAGTCACCTGCATTTAAGCAGGGATATCAACCATAACATACTGGGAGCGAAAGCACCAATCTTGAATCTTATATCTGATCACAACGGGGTAGAATAAGGAGTCAGCTCCAGGCTGAGAATCTACAATGTCTTAGACCCCCATGAGAAATGTGTAGTCCAGTTATTTATAGTCACCATCCTATTGATTCTGCGCATCTGTTACATAATCTGTTAACACTCTAAAGACCAGAAAGGAGACTCAAAACTCCTTCAAAATTCTAGAAAATAAGAAACACAGTCAAAAGTTGCTGGAAACAATCACCGAGCCGCTATAAATTATTGAGATCACACAAGGAACATTGCAAATGTAAGAAATAATCCGGTAGAATAACACAAAATGATTTTCCGGGAATAAATGTCCGTTAACTTTTTTAACTTTCATGTAAACTGTTGTCTTGTACAACCCCAAGACCCCAAGACCGGCTGATGAACTATGAAAGGATACGTCCAGTTAAATGGACCCGTGGCTGGCTCAGTGCCATGGGAGTTGTTGTATAGTAACAGATTGGAGGTTGTCATTCTGTGATTTAGAGGCTGTTAGTTCATTAATATTCAAATGTTGCCTTCAAAATTCTTACGTACTACTTGAATTTTCTATGTGTCTTCATATTGCTTTGAGGCGATATGCGTTGTCTCATTTGTTTTCTTCTTTTTTCACCGAGAACATCTACAGCTTTTTTTTTATTTTTTATTAAAAAAAAAAATTCAAGAGGGCATTCGCTTACTGAAATTATATTTTTCTCTTAGCAGAATGCGATTTGCCCAGGCTCATAAAACTTTGCACGGTCATTTTTTATTTTTTATTTATTTTTCTGTGCTTTGCATTGCCTGACAAAGTGGTTTAGAAAATCAATCTTTCTGTCTGTTATCCCGGTTTCCCTGTCCTCCCATGCTTGTGTTTTTTTGCTTTTTATATCACAGATAAATGATGTCACCTAAACTGCAAAAACGATAAAACAGGATATGTAATGCAAACCTTGTACCTGGCAGATGCTTTAAGATTGAGTGTCTGGAGTAAATATCATTTTATTTCTAAAAGGAGCCATAAAAAAGCCGGATGATGCCAATAACTCCATATATGATGCCAGGGAGCGTGCAACTGGGATATTTGTACTATATATATATATATATATATATATATATATATACACACACACACACACAATACTGTGCAAAAGTTTTAGCCAGGTGTGAAAAAATGCTGTTAAGTAAGAATGCTTTCAAAAATGTTAATAGTTAAAAAAAATGGAAAGTGAGAGAACAGAAGAAAAGTCTAAATTCAATATTGAATTAATATTTGTCACGTTAAATGATAAAACATATAAACGTAAAATAAAAATATTAGCATTTTTTCACACATTACTGTATAAATATATATATATATAGTAACTATATATACATATATAGTTAGATACAATAGATAGATAGATAGATAGATAGATAGATAGATAGATAGATAGATAGATAGAATATGTGTCTGTGCCACAAATGACTTTATATGCGTAAAAAAATAAATAATAATAATAGTTGCCAACAGTCCTTTTCTTTACCACTGTTTTTTGTGCTCATGGCAACTGTGTTTTTTTCATAGGTATGTGATGCCACAATGTCATGTAGGTGTGACATGCTATGATGTCATGAGCCTGTGTATTATGTCAGAGGGATGTAAACAAATGTTTGTATGAATGTGTTAGGATAAATATATGCAGCGCAAAACCCTTTGTTATAAAATACAGTTCTTAGGGATGGGTATGTTAGGCTCTTTTTACTGAATGCCCGTTTCCAGGGGTTTCTTTGCAGACCCCAGTCCGGCTCCTCTGTGTCTGGGAAAACGACACTATTTAGATGTAAAAACTGCTATTAAAGCTGCTCTGGGAAATATTCTGCCCATATACCCAGTCAGTGCAATGGCTGCACTATTAATGGTATTGTACAGAAAACAGGACAGAAAGGAAAGGGCATTAATGCCAAGAGCATGAAAATATAGCTTGTATATTTCCCCGCCATTATAGTCACATTTCAGAGCACTTGTTTCCAGAGTGATTTCAAAATCTCCGCTTACTTAATGGTTTTTTCAGTAAAACCAGTAAATTTCTTCCCGGTGATGGTAAAAGTGCATTTCCAGATGAAGCCGTGATTTTTATGAGACTTTCTACACCATTAAAATCTTCACCATTAAATGACTAATCAGGAACAAGATTCTAGAGGAATGTAATGTGTTAAAACAAAAGACACCGTATAACGATGTTTATGTCCCCTTAATGTAAGTCCGTCGCTTTCTCATCACGAGTAGGGGCGCTACAGTCGGTAAAACCAAAGACTTCTCCATCTTTTGGGTTTTTTACTTTTAACTTGAATGTTTATTGTTTTGCAGGAGTAACGAGAGTGTGGATGTCTACACAAAAACCTGATCTTTACCAATAAATAACCCTCTGTGCCACCTGCCTGCATCCTATTTTGGGGAGTGGGAACCCAACACACCTCCAAGGGCGAGAAGAGATCTTCAGGGCGTGAAATTGTTTGTGTAAGAGGACAGTTTTTAGCGTTCCGCTTATCTCCAGCACTTTATCCGTTTTTTGATACAGGAATTTCGTTAAGCTAAAAGCTTTAAAGGCACAGTACTGTATCAAGAGCCCTGACTGACTTACAAGGGGCTACTTAAAATCATTGGTGGCCCTGAGCAGATATATCAGGCCCGCTACACTCCTCGGGGAGGTAAGGAAGAAGCATAAACATATTAAAATTCAAGCCTAGCTGGGATACTGCCCCCTATACACAGACATTGAAGTGAAGAATGCTCACTCAAATTGGGCCAGGGGGCATAAGAAGGGTACTTTATGGAAGTAACCCATGGAACACTTTGTCTCTTCTCCTTTTTCCAGCATGCATGGTGCTCTATTCGTCTTTCCAAGCTGTCCTCAGTCAAAATAAACAAAACAGCAGGACAACCAACTGTCGAGACTGTTGGCAGCTATGAATCTTTTGTATAGAAACAAGTATCCACTGGAAATGCCGTTCCATTTGCAGAGGAGAAGCAATAATGAAGGAATTCATCATAGATGTTGATTATTCTTTTACAACCTTTGGGTAGATAGATAGAATTAATTTGTTGTACGTAAAAAAAAAACACAGCCTCTATCCTTGCAAACCTGCTCTGCTCTTCATTTATTCTCTATCGGAATATTTGCATATCATTTTGCCTTGATCTAAATAAGCCCGGTGTCAATTTTAGAATAACTACATTGGCAATTATGTGTTGACGCTTTAAAATAATTTTCCAGGATGGCATTTCGAGGAACGCAGTATTTTATCTCTGCAAAATGAAATCGCTGACATTTTATTGGCAATTAAGGTTCATGAATCTCGGCTGATACGGCCAATATTGGAGCTTCCCTATATTGTCTAACATAATTTTTCTTAGGTGCATAATTTTAAATATGATCGCAGGTGATGGGGCTTTTGAGACCAAGAAGTCCAGAATTGAGTGCAACAGAAAGATAAAATATACTTTACTCATCATTTAGCTGAGGTTAATCCAGCCGGTGCCATCTGTCAAAGTAGATCTGTATCTGCCAATTACAAAATGAAAGTGAGAAAATGAAATTATGTTTTCTGCGTGCGATGCATTTTCTTTATTCTATTCTTTTTTCTTTTCTTTTTTTTTGTGCTCATGAATGATGATGTCTAGAAAAGAATATCTCTCTTAAATCCGATCAAAAAAATACATTGGAATATTTATACATCTGTGAAATAGTCAGTTTAGAAATATTAAAGGGGCAGTAGACCCGATAAAATGAATGATCCTTTACTAAGCTCTAATCTTTAATTTAAGGTGGAATGAAAGGTCAAGGGTCAAGGGTCAAGGGGCAGTTTTAGAAAGCCCATGGAGCAGCGCAGTTTAGTGGAGTGGGCTTAAAGGAGTAGTTTGAATTAATTGGTTTAGATTGTTATGGGTGGGGTTAAGGGTGATCGGTATATAAAGGGGAACCATTTTGTATGTGGTTCACTAACTGTTTTCCCAGACCTGGGTTGTCCTACCCGCCCTCCCTTTATTTTCGGTGGTTTGTTTTTCCCCTGTGTCTTTATTACAGGATTGAGTTTGGAGCATAAGAGCAGAGGATAGTCCAAAACAATGTCAGGAACAGTCAAATGGGCCAGGGGCCGGCGGCGATCAGAGAAAACGGTAATCCAACCTAGGGTCAGGAAACAGACAAGCGGGGTAGTCTAATAGGAAAGCCAAAGGTCAAGTAACGGAGAACCCAATAGAGGGTCTGTAGCAAGGCGAGCAGAGAAGAACGGGAATCTGGAGGACAAACAGGAAGCAAAGTTCTGGAACACTGGAGTAAAGTGGTCACAGTCTGAGGGGTTTTTATAGTGCTGCAGGTATCTACTCCGCCCCTGTGCTGAACAAGCTCCTCACGGGATTGGTTGTCAGAGACAAGTGATTCCACAGCACCTGGTTCACTGTTTCTGTGTGAACATCATTGGTGGATAGCTGATGGTGGAGGCAGGCTTTACCTCCCCTCCACAGGTGGGGTTTGTTGTAACTTTAGGCCACGGTTTTCCTGGGGTACATTGTGCCTGTCATGAATTAATGGCATAACACCAAAGATTGTAGGGTGTATGGGTGCAATTGGGTCCCTAGATCCCAAGCAGCAACATCACAATACCATCAGTGAGCAATGAAACCTTCCTACCTGTGCCCCTTGCCGGGCTGCCCTGTTCTTTAATGAACTGCGGCTAGTTCACCGTGATGTACCTAGAAGAATCGGTGCTGTTTTGAAGGCAAAGGGTGGTCGAACTAAACATCTGATTTAGATTTTTCACCTTGAATTTTGTTAAACGATAGAAACAAACTATTAACACTTCTATTTTTGAAAGCATTCTCACTTTACAGCATTTTCTTCACACCTGCCTAAAACTTTTGCACACTACTGTATAGTGATACATATTTAATCTATGTAATATCTCACAATCTGCTTTTTTCCCCCTAAATTTACATTTTTATATGTTTATTATTTTTATCGTTTTAATTGTCGGAAATATCTGTGACTAGAAAACGAGGTTCGGTGAACATTTCAGCAGACTGCCGGAAAGGCTCTTTCTGACACGAGAGCTGAGATTTATGCGGTACCACAAGGAAACACTTCCATCTTGTGGCTACAGAGACTGTGCTAAACCCATGAGATTTTACCTCTGTGATTTATATCGTCAGCAAAAGCCCTCTAAGAAAATATTTCTGAGTTTTATTACAGTCCATCTATGAAGCTATTTGCTTTTTATGAAACTGTACGGGAAAAAATATCCCAAATCTAGTTAGGCCTTGCAAGGACATCGAGAAGAGATGAGATTGGGAAGCAGCTCAGAAATGACCCGGGGGAGGAAAAAGTGTTCTGTAAGAAATTCTTCCATACACCTAAAATTGTTTTCAGCGTTGGTGTCTGAAAGATTTCTGAGGACACAGTTTATCAATTCCATGATTACTCAACCAAGATTTAAAGGGATGGATATGCTGTTTTTTTTGGACAGGGTCATTATTTTTAAACTTTGTGTAATAGTAGCATAGTTCCCGTGTTCCACACGTTTTTTTGCGCACTGACTAGTTTGCGCATGTTAGCAGTGTGGCGGGTCAGCGTGAAGCCACTGGCTCACATGAAAGCCACAAAGGTTCTGTATTGAACCCAGTTGTTACACAATAAAGGACTGAGTATCTGCACAGGAAATACAATTCTATTGGGAGTGTGCATGTACATGCACAGTACTACCATACCTGGGAACTTCTGAGCTACGGCTACCCGGAGCCTTCCCTTGAGGGACCTGGCCAGGACTGCCCACTGACGTCAGCGGGCGGTCCCGCTTACGTCGGGGACATTCCCGCTGACAACGCAGGAAGCACCCACATTTAAAAGGGAAATGGGCGGGGAGCAGGGCGTGTCAAATCCCCACTCCCGTGACCCGGAGGATTCGGGTGTTGACCCGCTAAACTATATTTTCAAGTACCCCTAAAATAGTTGAAGTAAATAAATTCTTCTTCTTCTAAATACCTACCACAATTACATTGCAAACTATCAACGGGTCAAAAAGTCACATAAAATGCCATGTTAAAGCCCTGATCCTTAGCCGTGTCTCTGTGGACACCTCCCTAAAACAGAAACTCTTTGGTAATGAGAAATGTCTGGGGTATAGAAAAGAAACACAACAGAGGCATTAAAGAGGCAAGTGAGTTGTATGAACTCATAGAACAATCCATTATTTTCTGTCATACTTCCAGTATACTGTAGGGGGCAGTGCTGGTCAGTAACATTTAAAATGCATATGTGCCATGAAAAATTTCTGATGTACAGGCCCAGAGTGGCCGCCTGCCACCCCAGGCAAATGGCCAGTGGGCCTCTATATGACAAATCCCCTTACTTACCCAGCGGCAGATCGGGTGCTGCAATGAGCGGCCACCAGCCACACTCTATATGCAGCCTTTCATAAGCAGCTGTCACATTTATGTCATTAAGCGTTAAATCGCCAGGGCCACCACGTTATCCCCAGTTGGCCCTGCTGATGTGGTCACCTTATTTCCAAAATGCTATAAGCCCATTTCATGTTGAGTTGACTGCCATACTGTGTGTCTTATATTCTTAGTTATGAATCCAATAATCCTATGCGCTGATGACACTGTTAGTTTCCATGTATAATAATGAGCTCATTAACTGAGTTTTTTCCCCTCTGCCAATAGCTGCCTTGATTAAAACATTCAATGGGAATAAATAGGCCATTAACCTTTAGCACTTATTATTAATCACTATGACTCCTTGTGGCTTACCTTATTTCTGTTAAAGACCGTCATTGATTAACAGTTCAACCCTCATCTTTTATTTTACATTCATGTACATCCGGTCACTGAAAACCCCATTGTTTATATCAAAATGCTAAACAAGCTATTTAACCGCAATATGCATATTTTTTTTTATTTTTTTTTGTGCCAATCCTTAGCTGGCCTTAAAGATATGAAGCCTCTGCACATTTTCACACAAGAAACAGCGATGTAATATAAATCAAATAAAAAATAAAATATAAAAAAGAAAACAAAGAGAGAATCAAGAGAAAAAAAAATGTAATAGAGGAACTGCTGCAATACTAGCAGTTGGTAGTGTTACCTAAATAGCAAAAAGAAAAATATACAAAATCTATAAATTCTGGTGTATGTGGTAGCTCTAAAACAAATAAACAGGTTACAGAGTATAAAAATAATAAATGTAATAGATGCTTATTGCATCAATATTTAAAATACATAAGTGAACATATAAATAGAAATTGATATAACATACAATCAACTTTCGCCCTCAAGGGGCTTCTTTAGAGGATTTTTACGGGGGGGTTCCCACTGACGTTGGTGGGCGCGCCCGCTGACATTGCGAGACACGGCGCTGTTTAAGGGGGGAAGTGGGCGGGGAGTGGGGCGTGTTAGAACACCGATAGTTTTCCAATGGTGTCCCAGGGAAGCGGCTCTTCTCCCGGAGTCTCCAGGCAAAACCCAGAGTTTCCAAGTATGAGCACCAGGTGTGAAGCCTTATGGTTATTTTAATCTGCATTTTTCTAAAAAGCTATACAGTTAAAAAAAACAACAATTTGCATGGCAGAAATAACAACAAATAAGGAAAAACTAAAATTCCAAAGGCTTCTATTGCTACCAATAAACATTCTTCAGGGGCATCTTCATTCAAGGTGTCATCTTCTCATTATTCTCATACAAGGGCAGTTTTTTTTAAACGGCCAATTATTCACGTCATTGTTTAATGGCTTGTTTCTAGGTGTAAAATGAATCAAGTCTTAGTGGTTACAAGCAGACACGTTGACCAGATATTGTCAACTCAACACTATCCACCTTTAAACGCATATTTAAATGGAAAGAAATAATCTCGCAGTCTGTTATATAGGGTATTTTTAATAGCTAGCCTATCCCAGGATCTAACCCTATATGCATGCCGTAATCTATTAGTTTTAAAAGATTAAATACATCTAAATACATTAAATGTCTTTTGAATTCTTAATGTGAAGAAATCGATAACCCAGAGACCTCCCCGACTTTCAGCACTCTCGCCCCAAAGAATTAAAACTCTGTTGCCTGTGCCCGGATTTCATGCGCAAATCTGTGTGTAACAGCCAAACCCGCATTTAATTGTGTGTTCGTTTAGAACTCCTCTACTGTCTCTGCACTTTGCAGATAAGCACTATCTATAACCTCACCTACAGCGCTGGTATTTCATAAAATACAGTAAACAGAAATAATTGAATTTGATGGCAGATAAGCTTGTCTCGTATGTCTATAGTCTGCCCTTTCCCTACCTTTTTTCTGATATAAAATGTTATACTTTTTGGATTGATTTTACATTCAGAATTAACCACTTCCGAGCCTGCCCCATTCTTCTATATTAAAAGTTTGACTTCATCTGCCAAAAGGTCAATCCATAAAGCCACATCTCTGTGTTAACATTTGTCTCAGCCTGGTTTGACGAAGAGTGGAGAAGGGCAAACTGAACATGAGCTGACGCCTCCGCTTGTTTACCATATTGGTCCTTATGACTTTTCTCCGATGGCAACTGAGTCTGACTCTGGGCTTAGCCTTGTCTCAACTTGGCTTGCGCTGCCCCACTGTGTTGAAAATACCAGAGCAACTGTGACATAATATTACATTTCTCTACTATATTTTGTAAAAAAAACTCGAACTTATCTATCAACTTCCCTATTTTGAATATAGTATTACTAGACTTGTGCATTCGGGCGAACATGAAAACAAACACCAAGGGTGTGTTTTTGTTGTTCAGCCCAAATACCGCAGAAACGAACATGGCGGCGGCAAAACGGACACGAAGACAAAAAATCTTTGTTAGTATCTCCTAACTAATCTCCCTGGCCCCCTTAAGCCTACCTTATCTACACAGCACCGCAGGGGTTAACGGGAGCGGGAATCCCTAGGATCGCGCAAGGAGTTAAAGGTCCGTGAGAGCGACTCCGATAGAGTTGTAACCCCCTATTAACCCCTTCTAAAAACAAAAATGAAGAATAAAAACAAACACGAATAAGGTACACGAATATTCGCACGAACCGAACACAGCAACGGGCGAATATTCGTGGAATAAGAAGATTTTTTCCCCACGAAGATGAACATAAAGAGCTGGCCGGCGCCCAAGTCTTGTATTAACCATTAATTATGGCAGATTGTGCCCTTTTTAATAGGACCCCTTGGGACCTTAAGACCAAAATGGCATCTAATTTGTGCATTCAGATTCGCACGAATTGCAAACTTACCGAAGTTCGGTAAATTCTGCGATTTGTATGAAGCCACAAAAACAAGGCCAGAGAAAGAGGTGCGGTTCTTGCTCCTGCAGTAAGAAGTGTCATTTTTACCAAGATAACCTAACTAAATCCCCTCAAATATTTGTCAGTGAAAATGAGTGATCCTCATTGCAAAATTGCTCTTTCAGCTCTTGGTGAGTTGGCGGCGACACTCAATGACATCATCGGAACGTGTCCGCTGCCCACCAGCTGTCACTCAAACAGCTACAGAAAATTAGGTAGATGCGGGTTGTTTTCTGAAAATTTCAAAGGCCGATGAAAAGTAACTTTGTCAGAGAAAATAAACTTCATTTAAAGGTTTAATGGCTCTTATCTGCCGTCAACCTTTGGGGGCAGCTAATTCATTCTGGCCCAAGTCCAATTAAAAAAAAACACCTAATAAACACCTAAAAGGAATACCTAGGGCCCCCCAGTAAAGTCCAGTTTTAAGAGAGTTCCCTCTAAATACTGTATCTAAAAAAAATTAAAATCCTTTGAGGTCACAGAATCCATAAGGTGAGATAATCAATTACTTTTAAGCCTTCAAAACAATTACTGTGATGAACAAACACAAAGCAGAACAAATCATGTCCATTAATCTAGTTATGTTTTAAACAAATGTGACTTTTTTGATGTTTTAATCTTTTTACAGTTTTAAAGCATCAGCATTTGTCAAAATGTAGCTGTCCAGATCCGTCTTAAACATATGATTCTTTTTTTTTTTATCGTAAAATTCTAAACAAATCAGATAAGAACTCACAGAGTGAAAACAGTATCAGCTATCTACTGGAATTTACAGATAACAGGCTAAAACGTGATTACATTTTATTCTGTTAAACTGCTAATCTCGCCCATTTCTCCAAACTCTTTGGGGATTGTAATCCTGGAAACACATTTTATAATTTCCCTAAGGCACTGGAGGTTCAGGGGAGAGTGAATCGTTATCCTTTTCAGAAGGGAACATTAGTGAATGAAACATTATCATATCATGCTTGGCCTGCTCTCTGTTGGATTTAACACAATTTTCACTTAGGGAGTCCATATCGTCAATGAAATGACATGTTCATTATATATATATATATATATATATATATATAAATAAATATATGATGGTTTACCAAGGTTTCAATGTTCAAAGAACACTTAACATTTTAAAGAAGAGGTCCAAGAATCCCAGATGTTGAGATGAAGAATGAACACTTTAAAAGCTGTGAATAGTATGAATAGTAGCAGTAGTTTTCTTTTCATACTAAATCTACATGCGAAAACCCATTTTGGAATAAGGCGTCTGGATTCAAGCCTTTTATAATGGCTGTTTTAATTTAAGAACCCTCTGCCAGGATGAAAGATAGAATCCTAGACTTCAAGGATCTCACCAATACCTTCATCTCTTGTCTTCCCGTCCTAAATCGTTCTCTTTTCTCTGCTGGCTCCCACACTACCTCGCCTCTGCTGTTCCGTGGTTTTATTGTGCTGCACCCACCCCACACTAGCTAATATTTTGGTCTGCCAACGGTACGCAGAGAGGATCCTGATGTGTTCTGACCAAGGAATGACCCTTTTTTGCATGTCGAGCGATTGATTTTGTTCATTGCTCATGCAAAGCTCCCAGCAGTTGTGATCAGGGCCAGATGTAACGTTTCTGTACCGACGCAGCGTGTGTGTATTCGGCCGGTGGCCACACTCTGCCTGGCGTGCCCGATGGCTAGTCTGGGCCTGGTTCTGATACAATGGCAGAGACAACTTGCTGTTGGGATATAACTCTTTTCTCATAAAGCCGGTATCACAATCTGCCTGATTATATGTTACAGCCTAGTGTCCCATACAGCCCCACCAATAAAAAACACATATTATTATAATTTATTGTTTTATATAGCACCATCATATTCCGCGACACTGTACAATGGGTAAACGTGACATAACAATAAGTAATCACAAAACTCACACATAGTTGGCGTATCTCAGTACAAGCTAACACTTTCTCCAGCTACATTGGAGGTGATTACAGACTATTGCAGGGCTTATCTTTCCATTACACACCTTTACATCACGGTATATAGATGGCTGGACGGATACAAGGCCGTATAGGCCGTTTAGATACTAGATAACTCTGCAAACAGCATAGAACTCTGTCCCCTTTCAGGGACTATAGCTGGCTTATTTTTAGCCAAGGTTACTGTTCTTTTACTGCGTTATTACCGACTTTGTCGCACATTCACCACTGAAGAAGCCCCTGTGGGCGAAACGTGTTAGGTGGAACGTAGTGCTGCTTTTAAAGTGTTTGTAAACTCTCGAAGTGTTTCATTAAAGCTTTTTTAACTCAACCTTAAGATATTTAACCCTGCTCTTTGTGAACCAGCGCTCAGATTATTATCATTATTATCATTATCTTTTATTTATTAAGAGCAAACAAATTACACAGCGCTGTACAATTTAATTGGGGCAGTTAACACACTTACAAATAAACATTAATACATACAGAAACATCAGGAGTTGAGAACCCTGCCCGTAAGCTTGCCAAAAAAATTACTGTGGGACATGTGTTGTATTACGTTGTTTTATGTATATAATAAAAGAAGGTATGTCACAGGGTTTGGTTTAATTTTCAATAAAGCGCTGAAGTCTAACACATTTCCAAGGCCAACGCATCCACCGGTGGGAAGTGCCTGGGCCATGAAGGATCACAAACACAGACGTAACAGGTCAGTCTCCATTTTATGACAAGACTAGCATTAAACTCCTCGGTGTACCCCGAAACGTGGTGCGATAGGGAGTGAGAAATATGGCTCTGGCCTTTCCCTGGCAGCTGGCGATGCACCATACTGGTGTAATGTATGGTGGAGCTGGGCGAATGTAGTCGTTGTGGTTTTCAGCTGTCGTCGGGGGAAACACCCCCATTTAAAAGGAAAATGGGTGGGGAGCGAGGTGTGTCAAGACCCCGCCACACGGGGCATTAAGGTCAAACCCGGAGAGTTTCCAGGTATGCTAATTATGCCGCCTGTCGCATAAAGAAGGCAGGGATCACTGTGTGTTGTAGGCTGCTGGCAGCACATTCTACTGGGCTGTAGGGTCTGCCGCAGGTGGTGGAGCTTTCCCAAGCCCCCATTATTAAAGCCTCCTGTGCTACCACAAGCATGCCCCCCAACTGTCCTGCTTTTGACGCTCTATCCCGCTGTCCCAAGCTCTTCCCCACTCAGTGGGACAGCCGGATTCAAAACCACAATCTGGAGGCCATTCCATGGTGTCTGGGACACAGGAGAATGCACACTGGGCAGACGTGTGCACAGATATTTCACCTCCAAAGCTCCTCTTCCGATTCACCGGGGTGGAGGTTGAGAGGTATGTACAAGGTTTTCTTTATTGTTCTCCGTGTATATCATGTGCTTAGTGGAAAAGCTATTTCGCTAAATCTATTGCTCCTTTCTCTAGTAAAGGATGCGTTTCATCGGTGAAGATATATTTTATTAGGGGTAATAACTATTGATGCTGGAAACACAAGGAGAGCAGTGTGTGTATGAGGGCATCGTCCGGTGCTTTGAGATGGCAAGTGAACACTGAAGAAATATTGCGTTGGGTCAAGTGGAAATAGGAAGGGAGAGTATGATTGAGAGAGTGTGACAGAGCAGGTCAGAGAAAGCTCTGAGAAATAGCTCTACACATTGAAAACAAAGGATCTGAGCCATTTACAGAGAAGGCTGAGCCTTATTTGACTTATCGGGGAAATACAGAGCTTCTGTATTAAGGAACATTAAATCAAAATGATGAACAACATGAATGAAGTAGCGTCCAGTTTCGGTACCTCTTTTACAAATAAAAACAAGAGACACTTCTTTATTAAAATTTTTTATTAAACGTCAGATATGGAATTATTTGTCCGCGGTGCGGACTTAAAATAACTTCAGCACCGCGACACTCAACCTTTATTAATATGTTACAAAGTGTCAAATATTATTAACACAACAATTTTGACACCATATATATCAATAATTTATTGTCAAAATGAAAGCAAACATAGCCAATTGTAACCATTTAATAACCACTTAATAACCAAATTAATAACCAAATTAATAACCTGCCGGTATGGGCGTGTCCACCTGTATCTCTGCTGGAACTGCCGGCGTCCCCTAGAGCGGCAGTCACATGACCCTACGATTCACAGGGGCGCATGCCCCTGGAGTGTCCTGCACTTACACCTCTGTGCACCACAAGTAACCATACCTAGATGGTTAACTCCTGCACCGTACCAGCTTAAAAACCTGAGTACCCGGCAAATGCCAAAATTAGGGGAGGGATGGGCGGGAAAATTCTCTTGAAAATAATTGCCCCTATAGGCCACGACCCTTCCTTATATACCCCCCAGGGAGGGTAATTACCCCCTCCCTTCTGGCCCTGCACATGCCACCAATACTTAACGCTTTCAGTGCCAAAATTTCCGCTTAGTCATGCCTTAACCCCTTAAACAGGCTTGACCATGGGTACCTCGTCCGCACTACATTCATGTGGCCCCTCTGTCCAATACTTTCCCTCCGGGGCTGTTCTATACAACGTTGTTTAAGGGAAATATGGCTGAATTTTCTTGTACGAAGCAGATTTTGAAGTTTGTACAAATACATGTTTCTATACCATGACAACATTATCAAATTTTAATGTTTCCCGTCAGCTGGGGGAAGGTATTTTGCTTGGCACCTGTAAAGAGGATTGTCAGCTTCTCTAAATAACAGCTATTCAAAGGAATTTTTGAGTATTTATAAGGAGGGAAAGTGCATGGTTTTAGGGAGGGCTTTTTTATATAGTGGTTCAGCTAACATTTGTTTTTTTTGAAAAATATCAAACTATTGGCACAGAGCAGTGTTAAGAATTAGACTTGTGCATTCTTTTTCATACAAACTTTATTTTTAAAGAAAATTGCCTGTTTTGTGCGTTGGTACGAATCAACGAAATTTGAAACTGACGAAAACGAACTGCAAAATTTCATCATGATTCGTTCATTAGTTGCCACGTGTAGCCACCGTTACAAGCCATTTTGGCGCCATTACAAGCCGTTTTGGCGCTCGCTGATGAGGTGAAGTGGGAGGGGCTGTGTGTGGGAGGGTACATACCAATGACTGATAGGTAGAAGTAGCCAAAAAAATGGGAGGGGGTCTCATTGATGGTTATGGCTGTGATTGGTTGGTCCAACAACCTGTGGGAGTTTTTCCTTACTTTTTTCACTCTGGACAATCATCATTTACAAGGGGAAGGGACAAGCATTAGAGATAAGAGTGTGCTGACGCCATTTTAACTTGTCAGTTACAGACTGATGCGAGTTGGAGTGTGAGACAGTCTGTATAATATATGTATGACAATATGACAATATGTATAATATATAATATATAATATTGGGGAAATTCAGTCCCGCTACATGGGCCAGTGTCTGCCTGCCCAGGCTCGGTGTACTTTTTTACATTTCTAGAATGAAAGGTGAGTCCAGAAGGTGTCAGGGGCCACCTCCTTTGGGAGCGCCCCCAACTGTTATTCAGAATAAAAAAAGGCCCCCGAATTTGGTCCAAGTCAAACGGTTATTGGTTTATTTCTTTTTTTTTTTTTTTTATATAAATTTATTAATAGTGGTACAATAGCAATACATAAATACAATAAGAAGCACCGAGTCAAAGACATAATCAAAAAATTTCAATGGAATGCAACGAGAAAGAAAGGCATCATGATAGCATCATCATCATCATATGTTGGCTAGAAGCATACCCATGAGATAAAACTCGGTACAATGCTAGGAAAACAAAGCAGGAAAACTTAACGTTATACCACATTATTTTGTATATAAATGAGAAAGGGAAAAAAAAAAAAAAAAAGAGAGAAAGAAACCAAGAAAGAGAAGAGAAAAAGAAAAAAATCCAGATAGCCAGCCGAGTCTGCTTACAGGAGAATCAATGGTAACGCCATAGGGCCTGGAAAGGCCTCGAGCCAAGGAGTCCAGATTGCCTCGAATTTGCTCATTTCATCATACAGTTTAGCTGTAATTTTCTCCATGGTGAGGACTGACCAGATATTAGAAAGAATTTCAAAGCGGGTGGGAGGAGGTCCTTTCCATTTCTTGGCTATGACTTGCCTGACAGCAGCACATATTCTATAAACCAGCTTCTGACCGGAGGCCGCCAAACGAGGAGACTGTATGTCCATATTCAATAGCGCAACTTGGGGAGTGGCGGGTATGGCAACCGTCAAGGCCGTGGAAAGATCCTGAAATAACTCGTCCCATATAGGGCGGATCAATGGGCAAGACCACCATGCGTGTAAATAGGTACCTACTTCACCACAATCGCGAAAACAAATAGCGTCACGCCCTATATGGAGGTGGGAGAGGCGCACTGAGGTGAGATACCAACGAGCCATTACTTTATAAGAGCATTCCTTAATAATCGTATTAGTAGTAATACGATGAGTGTTAGACGCTGCTCTATTCCACATCTCGTCTGTCCACTGTTCCTGGAGATCAACGTGCCAACGAGCTCGATATGGCGGGGGAGCACTATACGCAGTCATCACCAGGTGAGTATAATGCGTTGAGATAGATTGCTTTAGCCTCTTGCATGACAGGAACCGGGTTTCAAACCGAGTTAGAGGAGAGACAGCATTAGTCCGGAGCTGCGAGTCAATAAAGTGCCGTATCTGGAGGTAACGAAATCTCTCACACATGGGAATGCTGTTACGTTCTTGTAGTTCCGAAAAAGAGGGAACATGACCTTCATGAACTATCGCTCCCAGCCAACCAAGTCCCTCACCTAGCCACCACCTAAACTTCCCGGGCACCATACCCTCCGGAAAGAGGGGATTATACAGAATTGGGGTCAGATGAGACACTTGACCCTTGAGAGCAAACTTGTATCTAGACTTCCGCCACAAAGAGTAGGAAGCTTTCATAGTAGATAATGTTATCGTGGTAGGCAGCTGAGTTTGTTCCGTCCACAGACACAGTTGAAGTTGGCGGTGGGAGATGCAACTACGTTCAATGTCAACCCAGGGCAATACACCTTCTGAGAGAGACCATGCTTCCAATTGCGCCAGTCGGGCTGAGAGATAGTAGAGACGGAGACATGGAACCGAAAGGCCGCCTTTATCTTTTGGTAGGTACATAGTGTGGCGATTAAGTCTAGCCTTCTTGCCGTCCCAGAGAAAGTTGAAAATTTGATTTTGGAAAGCGTCGATATCAGGGGTATGAACAGCCAGAGGCACCGCACGGAACAAGTATAACAGTTTCGGCAGAATATTCATCTTCACGGCAGCGTTGCGGCCAAACCACGAAATGCAATAATGAGACCACTGACGAAGATTTCGACGAAGATCGGCTAAGAGCGGCAGGTAATTGGAGGCATATATCATTGCAAGGTTATTAGTGATATTGATCCCCAAATATTTAAGGGAGGAAGTTTGCCACTGAAAGGGAAAAGAAGATACCAAAATCTGCTTAGTGTGAGTGTCAATATTGATATTAAGAGCCTCACATTTAGAGGTATTGATCTTGTAGCCAGATATGTGTGAAAAATCAGCTAGGGCCGCATAAAGATTAGGGAGAGATATCAATGGTTGGGATAGGGTCAATAATATGTCGTCAGCAAAAAGGCTCAATTTATAGTGGTGGGAACGTACTCGAATCCCAGAGATATCAGGATGTTGGCGAATAGCAACCGCAAGTGGCTCTAGACATAATGCGAACAGAAGGGGCGACAGAGGGCAGCCCTGTCTGGTGCCATTCCGGATGGCAAACGGCGCCGATTCGCATCCCATTAGAGCGACGGTAGCCATAGGGTTGTTGTAAAGGATACGAACACCAGACAGAAAACGACCACAAAGCCCAAATCTACGTAAGGCCTCCCACATATACATCCAGTCTATTCTGTCGAATGCCTTCTCAGCATCAAGGGCTAACAGCATGGACGGTTGATCAGTGAGCTGAGCAATTTCAACAAGGTCTACTATACGCCTGATATTATCTGGGGCGTCTCTCTGAGGTATAAAACCAACTTGGTCCGGGTGTACTATAGAGGAAACGACTCGGCTCAGGCGCGTAGCCAATACCTTAGCATACAGCTTCACGTCAGCATTAATCAGAGAGATGGGCCTGTAGCTGCCACAGTTAGAGGGGTCTTTACCTTCTTTGTGAATCACTATAATCTTAGCTTGAAGCATTTCCTTCGGGGGTGAAACTCCCCCTAAAAAGCTATTAAAAAGGGTCAATAGACGAGGTTTCAGTTGTTCTCCAAATTTCTTATAATAAGACCCAGGAAGGCCATCCGGGCCCGGGGCTTTAGCAGGTCTAGTAGCGGCAATAGCGGCATCTAAATCCTCAATAGTAATATCACGGTTCAAAAAGTCCACCTGTTGGTCAGTGAGTCGCGGGATAGGCAAAGGATCCAAAAAACGGTGTAGTAGGTTACTATCAAGAAGATTTTGTGGGGCTTTAGTGCCATCATACAAAGAACTGTAGAAATTAGCAAATTGAGTCGCAATATCCGTAGGAGCTGCCCAGCACGTGTTTTCAGTATCTATGATTTTAGAGATATTTTGAATCTTCCTCTGTGCGCGTAATCTACGAGCGAGCATGGCTCCAGGTTTGTTGGCAAATTCAAAAAACTTCTGTTTAATAAGATTCAGCGAATGAAGGACTTCGTTGCTTAAGAGCGTATTCAGTTCACCCCGAAGATGGATAATATCTCGGAGTTCGCTGGCATTAAGCGAAGTCTTGTGAAGTCGTTCCATAGCAGATAATTTAGCAGTAAGAGAGTCCATAGCTAGTCGACGGATTTTCTTGCGACGTGCGGCTATCTTAAGAAAGGAGCCGCGGATAAAGGCTTTATGCGTCACCCATAGAAGATGTAAAGATGTATCAGAGATATCATTAAAAGCAAAAAAATCTTCCAGATCATGAGCGATTTCGGACACAACAGAGGGGTCTGTAAGCAAAAATTCATCGAGGCGCCAGGTAGGGGAACTAGGCGTCCAATCTGCTGGGCGAAGACAACATTCTACTGCGCCATGATCAGACCAGGAGATCGGATGTATGCAGGAGGAGAGGCCGGCTGTAGCAGCGTGTTGGCTAAGAAGGATATAATCAATCCTAGAGTAGGAGTTATGGGGGTGTGAAAAAAAAGAGTAATCTAACATCTTCGGATGGTGAAGTCTCCAGATATCAACGAGAGCAGACGTCTTAGCAAAGTCCCGGAATTGTTTAGATGTCAAAGAGGGAGATACTCTGGTAGCATAGCTTTTACGATCAACATAAGCATCCCAACAGGTATTGAAATCACCTCCTGCTATAATCAAGTGTTTGCGAAACGGCAACAAGAGGTCAGTGAGTTGTGTGTAGAACTGCGACGATTGAGTGGAAGGGGCGTAAGCTGATAAAAAAACAACCTGCTTATTTTGAAGAAGTCCCGATAGCAGCAGGTAGCGGCCCCATTTATCACGTTTAATATCGAGACATTGGAAACCCAAGGAGGATCTCAAAAAGATACTGACTCCGTTTTTGCGTTGAGTTGGATGAGTAGCGTGGTAATGAACCCCAAAGGGTCTGGACCAATATGCTGGAAGCGACAATCGTCTAAGGTGCGTTTCTTGTAGCAGCATAACATCGGCATGCAGTTTCTGATAATAGGGGGGAAGAAAGAAGAAAGAAAGAAAAAACAAAAGGATCATACCGCTCCAAGGTCATACAATAAAATACATTGAGTAGAGTAGACGCTAAATATGACCTGACGGTACATGGGATCAGGACTCTAGGTCCAGGGGAATAGCAGCCCTGTACAGAAGCATGGCCTCCTATCTCCAAATAATGGAGCGGCAAGCCTATGGGCTGTAAATAGACCAGAAACGGTCTAGCGGGGGAAGTCAGTAGCGCTTCCATCAAGTTGGAACTCCTACCCTTGCATATAAGATGCCATCCAAAACCAATCAAATATCAATACTTCATAATAAAAAAAACAGAAATTTACTAGACATAGCACAAAGCACAGTGACATAGCTTAAGAAAGAACAGAAGGAGTAATTGGGCACAATGCGTCCTCCGGATGGGTAAAGTGTATGTGTCTTGCCCATTTAATGGGTAAGGTGTGATCTATGGGTTAAAAAAAAAAAAAAAAAAAAAAAAAAGGGTGAGTTGTGTGAAAAAAACCCCTCTAATAGGGTAAGTATGTGTAGTATGACCGCCAAATGGTCTACTAAACGAGCTAAGTGTATGTAAAAGATTTATCTAAGGGGCGAGTATGTGAGGTAAACCTACTAAATAGGTTAAATATATGAAGTAGGTCTCTTAAATGCAATAAGTGCGTATTATAAACCATCATAGTATGTAGAGTGTGTAAAATAAATCCATTAAATTGTGTGAGTATGTATTAAAAATAGGGCTGCAACTAACGATTATTTTAATAATCGATTAATCGGCCGATTATTTTTTCGATTAATCGATTAATCGGATAAAAAAAAACAATATGCAAATTTTTCGTTTATTTAAAAGAATTTAATGAACTGGATGTTAAAAAACAACTTAAAATTTACATTAACATTCTTATTTTGTTATGATGTAATAAAAAACAATATTTTCAAAGTACAAGAACCCAAACACAATATTTATGAAACAAAATAACCCCAAACATTCTGAAAAGAGGTGGACTATTACTGTTCAAGAAACTTTGCCCCAGCCCTGGCACTTTGCCCCAGAACTTTGCACCCAGCACTTTGCACCCAGCCCTGGCACTTTGCACCCAGCACTTTGCACCCAGCACTTTGCCCCAGCCCTGGCACTTTGCATCCAGCACTTTGCACCCAGCATTCAGCACTTTGCACCCAGCACTTTGCACCAGCACTTTGCACTTTGCACCCAGCACTTTGTACCCAGCACTCAGCACTTTGCGCCCAGCACTTTGCCCCAGCCCTGGCACTTTGCACCCAGCACTTTGCACCCAGCCCTGGCACTTTACACCCAGCACTTTGCACCCAGCCCTGGCACTTTGCACCCAGCACTGGCACTTTGCACCCAGCACTTTGCACTGTGCCCCTGCACCCAGTCTCCAACTCTGCCCTGCACCCAGCCCTGCCCCCACATTCTGCCCTGCCCCCACACTCACACTCTGCCCTGCACCCACTCTGCCCTGCACCCACACTCACACCCTGCCCTGCATCCCCACCCCCACTCTGCCCTGCACCCAGTCTCCCACTCTGCTCTGCACCCACACTCACACCCTGCATCCCCACCCCCACTCTGCCCTGCACCCAGTCTCCTGCCCTGCACCCCCCACCCCCACTCTGCCCTGCACCCCCACCCCCACTCTGCCCTGCACCCCCACCCCCACTCTGCCCTGCACCCACACTCACGAACCGCTCTGTGCGAATGGAGCCACTCGCACAGAGCGAACCGCTCTGTGCGAATGGAGCCACTCGCACAGAGCGAACCGCTCTGTGCGAATGGAGCCACTCGCACAGAGCGAACCGCTCTGTGCGAATGGAGCCACTCGCACAGAGCGAACCGCTCTGTGCGAATGGAGCCACTCGCACAGAGCGAACCGCTCTGTGCGAATGGAGCCACTCGCACAGAGCGAACCGCTCTGTGCGAATGGAGCCACTCGCACAGAGCGAACCGCTCTGTGCGAATGGAGCCACTCGCACAGAGCGAACCGCTCTGTGCGAGTGGAGCCACTCGCACAGAGCGAACCGCTCTGTGCGAGTGGCTCCATTCGCACAGAGCGATTCGCTCTGTGCGATCCGTGCACATAGACATGAAGAATACTTACCTCCGGAACGCGTCACATCCGTCACGTAGCTGAAAGAAGGCGGAGACTGCAGAGCGTGTAGCAGAAGCGGGGAACGCTCGCGGAGGTAAGTAAAAGGAGCCGAGTGCTCCAACAACGAATTGATCACTCGATTAATCGATAACGGAAATCGTTATCGATGATTTCCGTTATCGATTATTATCGATTTTATCGATTCGTTGTTTCAGCTCTAATTAAAAACCTTCAAAAGAAACAAAACAAAAACAGTAGACCCACTAAACAAAGTGAACGTGTGTTGGGAGTTTATAAAAAGTGTAATATACATTCCATAAGTCCACCAATTAGGCTGGACTTATATAAAAAAAAAAAAAAAAAAAAACCCACAAGATGGGCACCAATTGCTCAATGAGTAATGTGTGAAAGTGCAATTAGCTCAATGTATAGGCTGGTTGTGTGCATAATAATAAAATAAAATGTTTATAGCGTAAAACATATAAAAGTAAACATATATATCAATGACAAAATGTGCACAAAAGACTCGCCAATTGTGACATTAGTATATAGTGAGTAAGTGAGTGTAAAAAACCCACCAGGGTATATACGCGTACATGTAATCATCAGTATCATTATGTAAACATAAGTAGTGTCATTAAAGCACCTCGAGAAACATAAACGACACATCGCCACAATATACTTAAGAAAAAAAAAAAAAACAAAAAGCAAAAAACAAAGTAAAAAGCAAACCAGTCAATACGCCACAGTTCACGATTTCGGCGAATGGGCGATCTCTCGTGAGGAACTCTCCGGCATAACACACCATTCTCCTGGCTCCGCAACCTCGGGGTCTCGCCGATTCTTCTTACGGCCCAGAGAGAGTGGAGGAAGATCCAGGGTCCGCAAGAACTCAGTAGCCTCCGAAAGGGACCGTAACGAACCCTGTCGGTCGCCCCAGGTAACCAAAAGGGCGAACGGGAACCTCCATCGATAGGGAACGGCGTGTGTCCGAAGATGGTCAGTGAGCGGCTTGAGGAGACGGCGACGCTGGAGTGTCCGAGGTGAAAGGTCGGCGAAAATCTGAATTTCGTCAGCCTCAAGGCGAAGGGTCGTCGATCTGGCAGCTTTCATAACTGTTTCCTTTAGAGTGTAATCCTGAAGCTTGACAATAACATCTCGCGGTTTTTCATTGAGGCCCGACCGAGGTCTCAGGGCTCTATGGATACTGTCAACCTGTACCTTGTCTAGCGAAAGGTGAGGGAGAAGTTGCTGAAGTATCTTTCGCAGAGCTTCATCTAAATCAGGATAAGTTTCGGGAATACCACGAAGCCGAAAATTCGGTCGCCGTGATCTATTCTCCATGTCTTCTTGTGCGTCTTGGAGCAGCGAAACCTCCTGTTGCAACATCTCAATATCTCCTGCCATCTTGCGTTTAGCATGCTGGATTAGCGATTGAGTTTTTTTCAAAGCGTCTGTACGAGTACCAATATCGTGTAGGTCATGCTTGAGATCTTTGATCTCATTATGAATGTGTTCCATCAAGTCCTTCTTAACGGACCGAACGAGGTCTTTGATTTCGTCGATGTCTTGTTTTGTACAAGCCGCTGCCACCATCGTATCTGAAAACCTCGTATCTTCCCCCAAATCAGGCGTGGGGAGACCCGGCGAGGTAGATTTCCTAGCAAAGATATCTTGTACCGACCTTTGTTTAGGTGTCTTACGAGTTCTCCCGGTCATCTTCAAAATAAATGCGCGTCTAAAAGTAGGTTTTGGGTAGGCAAATCGCTAATAAAAGCTAAATAATAAGGGCATCGTGGAGGAGCAAACGCTCTACACGTCCATCTTGGATCGTCGCCAGCCGGTTATTGGTTTATTTCATTTAAAAAAATACTGAATTCTGGTTAGTTCAAACAGTTTAGAAATTAAAGATACAACTTTAACAATATAGTGTAATGTTAATGATTTAACCCATACAACTTTACTGAGTCCATTATATGACCAGCAAGTAGAAGGTGGAAAGTTGGAAAAGGTATGATGGGGTATAACAGAGGACAACTAATTCGATTAAACCAACATGCTACTCAGACATGCCTTCTTTGAAATGCATTGCAGTTCGAATTATCATTTGTGATTGTATGTGTAATTAATTTCTCATTCATGGTAGTAATTGTTATGACAGGGTTATGGACCCTTGTGTCTTCTGTTCATGGTCTACATTAAGTTCATTCTGTCACTTAACAGCCTGATTTGAAAAGACGTAATGAAAAAAGAGGCAAGATTGCCTGCCTCTATCCTATCGAGATATAATTACCGAGTTTTTTTAACAGACCAAAACTAAACTAAATTAAAAGTTTACAAAAACAACTATAAAAATCAAGCCAATAAAAATTGGAGCAATTCAAGCACCACTCAGGTGCCCTCTAGCTGAATGTGGCCTTGAAAACTCAACAGTTCTATGATCCACAAGTCTCTTTCATGGTAAATTAAATTCTCTTCGGATTCAGTGTGTTCTAATGTGAGGTCAAGGAAACTTCCTATGACCAAGTTTTCCATTCTGTGTTTAAAATCAAGGGGTTGTTTTCTGAAATCTTTTTCTTTCCCTTTTCCCAGAAGAGAAACTCTCACAAAAATAGAAATTCATCTTCATTTTTGTAAACAAAAACGTACAAAAAAGCAACAAAGCTTCACATGTTGTGACATTCATCATTCTATAGAATGAAAAGGATTTAACTCTCATACCTTCTGAGCTGAACTACGTTGAACAAAGATCTAACTTGTTTAACTTTTATTCAAATCATTCTTAAAAGAGCAAAAATGTTTCGAGAATTTTTTTTTGGTGATCTTTTTTTTCTGACCGGATTGAATAAAAGCCTTATTTTTCCAGCATTTGATCTATGGTTCTTTAGCTTTGAAAAACGTGGTTGATAATTTGTGTTTTTCTTTTTCAGATGAGGAATCTATGAAATAAATATCTGCACCGGTGCTATTTCATTTCAATTTTGAAAACACTGTGGAAGTAAAACTTGCAACCTTGGAACGAAGGGTCGTATAAAGCAAGAGAGCCCAAAAAGTGGCCCAGAGAATATCAGTCGCTCTATGAGATATGTTACCAGGGGAGCGATGGGGAGATCTAACAAGTCTGACAAAACATAATAAAACTTAGTGTATTTTAATTAGCCCCTGGAGGACTATATTGTCAAACTGATGAATAAAAAGAAGAAAGTCTTGTACTTCATCCGTTTGTATATATATCTCCCTGAGAGCAATCCACATACACGGCACTAAAAAATGCATTTGGATCAATATCAATATTGGATCAAGAAGGAAAATAGTCTGGAAATGGTGCAACTGCAAAGGTTCAGGGAATAAATCTTTAGCTGAGTAATGTTAAAATGTGTCACATCATGGTTTGGACAATATTGCCATGATTTATCACTGTATTGTTATGAAATATAGAAAACCTCTGGGCCATTAGCTGTTTTAAAACCAGCTCCCATCATTCCGGGGCTACTTGTTGCTGTTCGAGGATAATGTGAGTCTTGAAATAGGTCCTTTATGTTGTTCTTGTTCTACGTTTTACCCCACTGCTTTATACGCTACTGACTGCTACTGCAGAAGTGTGTGCCTTTAGCCATTCCTCCCAAGTGTCTACTTTTTTTGAGGGACAATCGTGAGTTTTGGGCACTATCCCACTTTTGTGGGCGATGGAAATCATGGGCCAGTTGTGGAAATTCTCTGATCTCCCCTGAATTGTTCGGGGAGCTGTAAAACCAACCTGTTGTAGCATAAACCTATATGACAGCTTCCATATGGCCACCTTGTGACGTCATGAAGCTGAGCTTCACAAGTTGGCTCTTTGGGAAAGGTGGCCAGGTAGACCCCCCAAACCGGGCGTATTTGGGGAATAAGCCTTGTTTGTTGTGAGACTTTTTAAGGGAAATTTCTTTGACTATTTATTTAATTACTAGACATTTTAGATTTGAAAAATAGCCCAGTAATCCTGCTTTGCATACGGTATCCTTGTCTGCATGATTTATAGCGCTTTGTGTCCAGAATATATTATATACATTTTGCTGCATGTTATAAAAGTCTGTGAGTTCTATTCATCAATGCCCTGACATTCTGAATTCTTTACAATAAAAATGAAACAGCACTAACATATAAAGCGGTATATCACGATACAACTGTTAAGCAGAATGTAAATGAGTATTCGTCAGTGTGTTCTGTTCAGCTACAAAATGGCTGTGCTTTAAAGGAGCAATGGTATATATTCTCCCCATATTTTGTTCATACGCTTCTTAGGTTTTGGGTTCTTAGGCAAGGGGGAAAAATGTATTGGCAATTCTGTCTTGCAAGTTTGCATGTGCAGACACTTGGCTGGGTAAGCAACAATTCCCATCGTATATTTATATCCCACAAAGATACAGATATAGTGACGCAAACTAAAAAATGTGCGTGACTACACCTTTAAATGAGGACCCATCAATTGGTAGGTATGTGCAATATTATTGTACTGTGGTAGGGTTTTATTTTTACCATTGGTGTGCCAAAGGAATCTAAAAAGGCTTGTGCCATTGCCAGATGTAAAACATTATAAGCATACCTGGGAACTCTCTGGGTTAACGCAGAGTCTCCAACTAAAAGGCTGGTTCTCTGGGTCTTTGAGTCACTTCGCTCTTTCTCTGGGCAGGGGGCAGCGATGTTTAGCTATGCCCACTACCCACTTCCCCTCCTACTCAATACAGTCTGGTGCTAGCCCCGCCTCTATATGCAGATAACCCCACCCCCACACCATTATGCTTACCTTTACAAAGATGCTCCACCCAGAAGCTCCAGATACCCTGTCCTGGGAAGTATGATCATAAAGTAACAGTATTTTAAGGGACCAGTGTCTTAATGCTTCGACTACACATCCTTTCCTGAGGTAAACTACATCCAGCCCGCTGTGCATAGATTATATTTATGAACGGAGGATACGCTAGCGGTGATATTCGGAATTCTGCATCTTCTCCAGGCTCATAAATAGAATTGTTACGGGTCTATATTAAAACGCCTTGATAACAGCTGCATGTCGTGTATGTTCTGTAGTAAATAGTAACAACTCATTGATAAATATAAGCCAGCAGCTGTTTCTTTTTATTGGTTGTGCTATGAAATGCAAAACGGATTGTTAATCTTTCTTTTCAGGAAAAAAACAGTTCTCTTCTGCCCTTAAAGGAACAGTCACATCATTTTTTTAACCCTGAAATTCCACAGCAGCTTTTATTGTTAAGGGGTCAAAGCTAAGGTAATTCTATCCTCGTCAGGGCCATTTCTTTCAACTTGGAGCTTTAATAGCACAGGGGTTGAACATTTTTATTTTTATATTTTATTTTAAATTGGGATACACGTTGAAATGGGTAACACCTTCCATACACACAGCATGTAGGGTGTCAATACTTTTTCTACTTTTCTGCATCCGATAAATTAAAATAAACTAACTGCACATTGTACCATTAATATAATAAATGTCTGAACTCCTGTAATATTTTTTTTAATATATATATTTTGTATTGAGAGTTACACAAATATTGGTATTCACAAATGGTATACTATAAGATGGCAGTTAAGTAACACATAGTTTGCAGCTGTCTCTACTGGCCAAGCTCTGCATTCGTCTCCGTGTGTACTCTGATTTCCAATCTCATTTAGTTTTCTTGGTTAGACATAATTTGTGGGGGGGTTTCTAGCATGGGGTGTGGGAAATGATCCCAGTTTACACCCAGTCACAGATGATTATTTTCACCACAAACAATGAATGATTAAATGGTAAAGGTCCAAAGACAGAATTGTTGCCCTGTAGATTGCATGACACCAGCTATTTAGAGCTCTCAGGAGCCAGTCCTCGTGTTAACATCGACTCAGGTCACAAATGTTGCTCTACACGACACTTGTGCATTACGATTTGTAGGAATTGCAAATTTACTTTATAATTTAATTTAGACAAACTCTGTGATTTGTAGGAGGCCACAAAAAGGAAGCCAGGCCTCCCACAAAGCAAACGAAAACGAAGCAGAAAGCATCGTGAGCTCACTCTCTCACACTTTCTAAATGTTTACCTAAATTCTCTGCCAATCACTTCCGCCTCTTCTTGTTCTTCATCTGCATCTCCATGAACATAACCTGGTGCAAACCTCCACCAAAACGTCAGTGCTTCAGGTGATGTCCTCTCGCCTGATCCCCCAATCGGGGGAGGGACGTCACTGAAAGGGCTGCAACTTTACTAGACCTTAGGGCAAAATGGCAGCGCTTTTTGGTGGCGTCCTCTCACCCAGTTGGAGGATTGGACATAACCTGGCGCAAATTTCTGCCAGATTATGTTCGTGGAGATGCGAATGCAGAACAAGAAGATGCAGAACAAGAAGATGCAGAAGTGGTCGGCAGAAACATAAGCCGTGGACAGAGAAGGTGTCGAAACATTTAAAGAGTGTGAGAGTGAATGAAAATGAGAGAGTGAGAGAGTATGAATGAGAGTGAAGGTGGACAACGGGGAACGAATTTCGTTCCCAAATTAAACAATCTGAAATATTTGTGCAAATCATTTATAGCCCATTTGCACATGTCTACTAAATACATACATATTACCTAACTTTTGAGTGTAATATGACTCCATAAAAAGAAACCACAATACACGTTAGTTTATCAATTAGTAAGCATAGTCTTAGAACAGAGTGAAAGGAACACCTGTGATGATCATATAGAGCGAAGACAGCAATGTCTTCTGATCTTGGTGGGTAAGTAATCACATCCATTAGTTAATTAGCAGTCCATAATACTGGATAAGCCTAGGCTCTGAGCGTAGGTAACCTGTAGTTATCACTTTCATTCGAATGTAAAAATCCACATTTGAATGTGTACCTTGATGTGTACCTTAAAATGTCCCTATTTTAGATTAAATTGTCCTAGTAGGTGACCAATAAACAGCCTTGGAATGACTTTAGAATAGTGGGACTGCTAGTACTCACATCTCCATCCCACATATTATCGCTCTTTCAATTTAATACTAAAGCCGTCAAAGCCATCTAATGATGCAAAACGTCTTTTCTGGCAACGCTGTTTTCATAATATATTGTATGCTTATTCCATCGCAATATCTGCTTTCAAACACTGCGGATTTCCTAAAGGTAATCAGACAGCACTTATCCTTTGTTTTAATTTTCCCACAATGGCATCATATGTTAGCGTAAAATGCAAAGATGAGAGGATGCAGTCAAAATAAAGCTCATTTTAACTGAAGGCAGAATTTATTTTGTTCTCCGTATTAGAGCTTCAGGAGGCAGAAAATGTGACATAACTGTAGCATCTGCATATATTAGAAGACATAACACACGTAAGTAAACTAGATATTAGCCATAGATGTTTTCCTTACAGTTATAACATTTCGTAGGATGTATTTCTAGAAATATTCTGCTTTGCTTAAAGGGGCCGTAATAGGAAACCTTAAGGCAACTCTCAACATTCTCAACATTAAACGGTAGAGCATAGACGGTAAAGCCGATGATAAATATTTCATAGATTTAAGGATTTGTGTTCCACCACAAGCAACAACCCTACAGGGAGACCCATGTCTCCATTACTATTGTACCCCTTTGTCCCCCGCTAATTTTAAACCCCTATGAAATGCAAGTCTGGAAAGAAGATTCCTAAATTCCTTAACTTTACTAACATACAATAATACATAATTCTTCCTTAAGATCTGTTTTCTGTTGGTGGCTGGACTTTATACGAAGCCCTTTGGGTCACCCTGAATTATAAGTTGAATGTCTTTGCTTACGAATCATCCCCTTTGGCTTTAAACTTTTTTTTTTTTTACTCAATGTGTGATGTTTTGAGACAGTTTGTGTAAATGTCATTCCTTTTAATGCTTTTAACACATTTCTGTATGAGTGACCATTATTCGGTCATCATTGATTTTCACATCTTTTCAACCAAGCGAATAATTTTCTATCTTTAACATTTCCACAACGTACACATTTTATGTCATTTATTAACGTGTGTCCTGAATAAGGTGAATTTTTGGTTGGGGACGGACAACTCAGTGCTTTAAGTTCCGCTAGTTTTACTAAAACAGAAGAAAAGAGAATTAGCCTTTAATTTTTCCACCCTTCATTCAAGCAAGATGGCACCTCAAGGTATTCCTCTGGTGAAGTTTTATTCTTCTTGGAGACTCGCCAAGCCATGCACCATCATTATTATTATTCTAAGATGCTCTGAATTTATATCGCCTGTTAAAATATAATAAGGAACCTTACTTTCCGGATACCAACAGCTGAAAGGTGTGATGCGTTAAACAAGGTTGCCAAATGCAGATGGCTGTGGGGGGCCAAACACAATTAAATAAATTATGTAACAAAATATAACATATGTCTTATTAATAACCGCTGTAGAGACAAACCGGATTGGTCATATCAGTCCAATGAACAGCCAGCTTGTGGGTTTGTGCCTTGTGAGTAGGCAAAAAACATGAATTCGCAGCAGCACAAACACATACAATTTGAATTCAGTGAATGGCAAGGGGCTTGAAACTTTAAATACAAGCAGGAACCTTAGTATGTATTTCTTTTATAATCTTAATGTAATGGGGAGGGGTATAACTTTGTTACCTACAGGTGAGAACATGCAAGTTTACATTGATCTTGAATGCTGCATCTGCTACTGAAGTCAAGCCTGGTGAGTTGAGTTAACCTTATCTTGACTGACCGCTCAGCATACCCTGAAACATCCAGGCTCTAGGTACTACAGGGATGCGGGTGGGTACTGACGCCAATGGGCGATCCTGTTGATGTTGGTCGATGGGACCATCCGATGAACGGTCTTCTGCTGTTGGGACTGATGATGTGAATGCAGAACAATTGAAATTGGTAGGAGTGGAAGTAGGCGAGGAGTGGTGTGTGCCTCAACGCCACTCTCCCAACCTAGAGGAGCAGCGCTTCATCTGGAGTCTCCAGGTATGCTTCTCAGGTTTGTAGGGAATAGACCCAAGAGTGTTATAATATATCAAATCTGGCTTTGGGGGTTTGTGTGTTTTTTTCATAATTAGTAGATCTTGTTTTCAAATGCTAATATTTTAATAAACTTTGTATTGTACCGTAATTCATTAAATTGGCTTTTGCTATTACTTGTTCTTTCACAAATGGTATGCAAGGCATGGCAAGGCATGTGCGCAATTATAATTGAATTATTTTTTTAAATTACTCAGTCTAACAAAACATTTGAGATTTGAAGACTGGGATTCATTTTCCCTCTCTGCTTATAGTTCATTGAAATGTCCTCATTACAGAAAGTGCCTTGAAATTAATCTTCTTCTTTCTTTACATTAACCTTTCAAACCCACCTCTTTTACTGTTTGCTAATTATAATTTGCTACATAAATAACAAATGCTAAATATGATGCAGTCATGTGTTATATTGTAATCTTGTAAATTTATCATGTTGAGGTTGTTAATAAAGTGAAATAATTACAATAGAAATGTTTGTTATATTTGGTGCGATGAACTGTACATGCCATGGGTTTGTTATTATATTATTATTAATATTTTAATCAGATGTTTTTACATGTAACTAAATAATATTGTTTTAAATAACTATGTGGTGTTTGACTATAGGTTTTGTTCATGGTCAGGTCAGTGATTATAATGCATTTCATTTTTATTTAATGTTTCTTAATTGAGTAATTCAGCAAAACATTAAGCGTTAATTAGGTATGTTAATCTATTGTTAGTCATTAGAAAGTCCTTGTGTATGATACATTTTCTTTCTGAAAAGCCACAATAGTTCAGCGGAGGAATGAAGATGTGTAGAACTAGGTGCCCCCCATGTAGAATGTTCAGTGAATGGGCCCTTGGCAGACATTTAAAGAGGGCCCTTATGTATTTCAAGTAGAGTGGGCCCCTATGTATTTCAAGTAGAGTCACACGCTTGTGTGGTCTAAAACAGATCTTCATCATAGAACTATTCTGTATATTTAATAAATGTAAAAAAAAAGCTCTCGAAAGCTTGTCTTTTAAATATTATGTTAATCCGATAAAAATGGTATCACAGCATACTCTTTTTTTTTTTTACATTGTGTTTACTGGACTAATAAGGCTAAAACAATATATATATATACATCTATATATATTTATAGATATATATAGTACATAACTACCACTGGTAGGTTAACTATTGTCAGTTACAGCCCCCAAATCATATTAAAGAGGACATGGTAGAGTCTACAGTAGAGCTAAGGGTGTATCATACCTGTCACAAAAGTTAACCTTAGTTAACAATTTCCATACAGAACAAAGTATTTATCAGACAACACATTGCAAAAAGTCTTTACATATATCATAGTACCAGAAATAATGATTTTTTCCTTGCTAAGCTGACATACATAACACACGAGCATAATGCATGTACATAAACACAGATATATTGCCACTTAAAGTCCCAGTAAACCTTCAAAAAAACTCTTTCTTCTCTGATAACGGCTTAGGTTAATGGCAATGGCTGCAACTGAAGGACCTTGTGGACCAAGTAGAGTTCCATCTGGGTACCCTCAACTCCTGGCACAACAAGCAGTATGTCCCTGCAGCGCAGGCAAATACATACATTGCACAAAAACAAGTAAGCAGCAAGTGACAGAAACCTGGAGAAACAAGTCTCTAACTCAATGCAACAAACTAACTCTGAAGTCAGCAATCGAGGGTGTTCAGCTACATAATGGAGAGATCCCAAGCACAAGGATATGTAAAATGTGTCAAACTGTTTCATGAAACAATAATAAAGTGGGTGCGCACAAAAAAATATATTTACTGGGGGAAAAAATATATAAATACCACATGGTAAAAAGAGATAATAAAACAATATACCTATATATATTCCAATTCCTTCAAAAGATACTGATACTAAGACTAAGGACGTTTCCAGCTCACTTTGGGTATCGGGCTAGAGAAGCAGGGTGACCCCAGGAGCTGACACTCTCCCTGTAACAGCTGGCAAGTCTGTGTCCATGGACAAAGTTATGGAATATACAAACACCTAACCACCTTGTCAAGATGTGGACACTTCTGATTTATGGATCACGTTTCTGCTCTCTGTCAAAACATTTCAACAACCAAGAAAGATAACACTGAACAACTTACAAATTACACGCATGAAAACATTTATAGCATTTACCTCCACTTAGTGCCTTAGCAAAACATCTCATGCCACATAACTAACGGCATTAAAGTAGGACACCTTTTTTTTAAAGCCCATTATTTGGTGAAATGAAGATTTTTTTTTTCCTGTGATGCTAATATTCAAGTCCATCATCACCCAAGAGTGTGTATTGACCTTCTAGTGTTTCGTTTGATGGAAACGAGTGTGAGGATCACCCAAGTGTAGATTAATATAAGTCCTCTGGTATATGTACAGATTAAATACTTTTGATTCAATTTTAACAAGATTCATCTCGTGGGTACAGCAGGACAGTGTCAAGAGCAGGTCAGCAATGAACATGCAGACGAATGAGTAAGCCTGCTCCAGCTGCCTCTAACGAATATAAACCCTCTAGAGGTAAAAGAAAGGATCTGAGCAGGAGAGATACAGTGGAAAGGAGCACAAAAGAGAGACACGTTGGAACAAACAGACCTATTTAATCCTATCTACAAATAGTCTAAGCTTGGAGGCAGTGGGACTAAGCTTTACAAATTATTCTAAACTCTCCGTAGCTGTATATAAAGAAAGACATTGCAAGAACACTGTGCCAAAGACAAACCAAGTTCATTGTTGAGAGTATAAGAATTTGTAAAAATATAGTTTCATTTTTATATATATATATATTTATACGGATTTGTACGAAAGAGTTTTCGTCCGAAATTCATTGGTCCACATTCACTCACGCTCTCTCTCACTCACTCACTCACTCACTCACATTGGCATTCTTGTTTACTCTCTCTTTCACGCTCTCTGAATGTTTCCCTACCTTCTCTGCCAACCAATTCCACTTCTGCACCTTCTTTCGCATCTTCATCTTCTATCTTTTCCCTTCTCTTCTCTCCTCTCCATTCTATCTTGAATCCTTAATCTGGTATCCTCTTTCTCCGCGGACATAACCCGGCAACTTCCACTACAATGGCAGCAGTGCTGTGACATCCTCCCTGATCCTCCTATCGGGAAAGAGGAAGTCAACGAAATCGCCAACTGGCAGCGCTTGTAGTGACGTCATCTCCCCCATCCTTCTCACTTTTCACATGATGCACAGTGTGTTTAACAAAATAATTATAACTTCTACATGTATGCACTGGGCGTTTATACAGTGGGGTTTTTAGTTCACGCATATATATGCATTATACTCCTGTACAAGAATTCACTCGGCTCCTGCCAAGATAAGATCAGCTGTAAATAAAGGCCCGAGTGTCCTGACTCTCTTGCATTCTTCAAAATGAAAGAAATGAAGGTTGCAGCTGCTCTTCTCCTCTATGATGCGTCGATTCTTGGTGTGGCCACAAAAATTCGTTTTTGGGTTTTGAGATGTAAAGGGACCTCGCAGCTATCATACGCAATATAGTGCATATGGTGGCAGGAGTGTCCCTTTAATAGGCAGAAAAAACTTTGCATAACAGATTCATCCAGATCGAGAGCCTTTGTAAAGCGTCTTCTGTAATCCTGATATGTAGACTCAGGAAAAAAGGTATTAAAACTATTCACATCACAGCAAGCAGTAAAACAAGGAGCCAATACTAAGCAACAAATTACCCCAAATATTACTGCTATTCATACAGTAGCAACAAGTCACTAATGTGACACCGCGTACCTATGAATATCTGTCACATTCCGGAATTTATCCTATTTTTGGCATGGAAGGAACAACTTTTGGCAATGGAATAGATCTCTCATATGTGCTGGAAACATTCTCAGATTGAGTTGCTGCCATCTTTACCATTTGTTATCAACTAAAATGTCAAGAGAGCAACGGCGGTTTATGCTTAATGTCATGTGCGCCGATGATGCCAGCTGGAGTCACATCTGGTAGCAAAATGAGTCCAAATCAATGAAAATGAAAAATGATGCAACTAAAAACTTTTTTCCTGTGGCTAGAATATGCCGAGGCTATTACAGTTTAGAGTTAATTACAAATCTGTATGTATCGCTCCACACTGTAAAAGTTCTAACAATTGCACCGGTACAATGGTGAGGACACGTTAATAAATTCTTACCATAATGGAACGTGTTGCGGAGTACGGAAAAAAGAAAAACAAAGCGATCGAAGGTTCTGACATGTTTTACAATTGGGCAATCTAAAGGAATAGGCATATCATTTCTCTCTAACAAGAAAAATATATTTCTGAGACACACTCAGCGGGGGATCTAGGTATCTGGCTCGTCTAGTGGGCTAGTGATCCAGTGGCATAGACATAGCATGGACATCTGTCGGGATTTAGCTAAAGTTCTTCCATGCACTGCACTTGTCTCCTGATTTGGCTGCTGATAGTTTCATCTGATCTGACCGGCTACATCTGACTTTGCTTCTCTCATCTATACTTCTGAATTTGTCACCTCGTGTCCTGGCCTTATTTTTCTACACGGGGTCTGTCTTTACAGTGTCATTACAGCTCTGATGTGAAAGTTGCCCCCAAACACCTGCCTGTGCCATCTTTGCCTACAAACAGTGTGTCTGTGCCATCTTTATTCCCAAACAGACTGCCAGTGCCTCCAAACAGCTGGTATGTGCCATTTTTGTGAGCAAACATCTTGTAAGTGCCCCCAAACATACTAATACATACTGTACATTCTCATTAACATACATTCATACATATGCCCTCCTCCCTTACCCCACGACTCACTTACTCACTCCCGCCCTCCCTCTCGCACCCTGATTGCCTCATCTGTAGCGCTCTCTCTGGTGCTTACACGCTGAACAAGCAGCCTCGCTTTTACTGTGGGGTCATGGGTGGCAAGAAGTCTCCCAGTAGGACTGGTAGGACTGTCCTACTGTCCATTGGGAAGCAGATATTGAAACCCTCAATAAAGCACCTAGGGAAGCGGCAACAGTCACTCCTCTCAGAGTCTCAGGCTGTTGTCTGGACATATTTTTACGTGATAGATAAGATATTCCACCTCTATATCCAAAAGGCAGAAAAATGGCTATTTTTTGTTTTGCTCTTTTTGCTGCTGGTCACAAATACATGTCTGCACACGGAGAAAATCGGGTGACATGTACACTTGCAAAAAAAAAACTACAGTTCCTGGCATGACACACACACGGACAAACACTTTTTTAGCTTATGTGAACACAGAGAGCACAAAGTGTAGAAATATTTGTATTAGTTTGCATTGGGAAATATACTATTTTTCTCTAATTTGTGCATTTTTTGCGACCCAGACACCAGACCTTTCATTTGAAATGGAGACCATGCAAAAATGTAAAGAGACCACTTAGCTATCATAAACATTAAAGTGCATATTAAGCCTAGAGTGTCGTTTTAGCTTAACACGAGCATTTATAGTATAAATATAAAAACGTTTCATCATGGATTCCATGTTTATTTAATCAGTAGCTATTGAGGCCACAGTGAACACTTCCGCTGTATCCAGACATTTATCTTGATGACAGGACATTTATAATGTGTCAGAGCTAAATTAATATAATTACAACATGTACCCGGTATATACTATGCATTTACACAATTACCTACTTATTCTTGTACTCTTCTGTAGCACGGCGGAACATAATTCAATTTCCATTACATCCGCGTCACATGTCATGTTAGATTAATTTGATAACATATGCCCGTGTAGTATGATGCTGTACCTGAGCACATGCTGAGACGGTATGTTACGGTATCGCAGTTAATGCTCCATAGGGTTGCTTTTTCCGATGTGATTATAGAAAATCAGAGAAGACGTCCTCTCTGCAAATGTGTTTTCCTGCGATGTTTAGTATTGTTTAAAATGCCTATGGGGCAGAAACATCTCTACTAAGGTCGCCCAAACCGTGGCACTTATTCCAAATGTTGTTATACAATGCCTATGGTCCTTAGCTGTACGAATGGCCTAGGCTCACTATGGCTGGATGTCTAGGAAGGGAGGAAAACTCCTCTTCCGCGAAACAGCGTCAGATTCACCCCATTGTACCGCCGGGGATGGATGGGCTCCATACTGACGAAACGTAATCTTATCGCCACAGCAACCATTGCAATTTAACTTTTTTTGGTTGCTATGGTGATAATCGCACATTTAAAACTTTGTACAAGAATCACACAGCTCCCAATGATTTTTTTTACACATGAAGCCCCTGATGAATTATTTTTTTAATATAAAACAATATAAATATAAGATAAAATAGCAAATATTTAAATAAGAGATCCGCTTACGCCTTTTCCGATCCCTTGGGGAGGGTAACCCCTTATTGGCCCGAGACTTTTACAAACATTTAATTTCAACGGAACAAAAACAAATTAAAAAAAGGTTTTTAATCGTTTTTTTTGTGCCATCAGTTACCGAAAGGTTAAAGTCTATTCACTCAACAGCTAAGTCACAACATTCCAGCTTGCTTATTCACTATTGCTAGCTCATTCCTTACCACCACCCCCCGCCCTAAAGAACATCAATAAAATATATGAAAAAGTTTTAATAATGAAAAATAATTTAATTTCCTTGGATACTATGTGTAGGCAAAAATCTTCCCTCACCCATGTGCGGTTGGGTAGGGGATCTTAACATGTTAACCTAGGAAGCCCACAAAATACTGAGCCTTACAGTTCCTACAGCATCTGATTACTACATTCTGATACATCTGACAACTGCTAATAAACCAGTTTTGCAGCGTGCAGCAATAATAATTAATTGAATAATTACATGTTAATTAAAAAAAAAGTCGCACAAACCTCCAGGGATGGAATATCTAGAGAGCTGGTAATGAGAAATCAAAATGAAAGCAATAAACACAAGTAAATATAGAAGCATCCTTATGGTGTGAATATTAAGGTGAGTTTGGTGCAAAACACTCTTAAAATATCATAGTTATTGTCTACAATCACTCATTTCAAGGTAAACTGCTAATTTCAGATTATCTCTTGTTCTAATTCAATACAGATAGCTACAGTAGGTACATGTTTAGTTTTTATTGTCATTTAAGCATTAGTATAAAACGACCTGGTTCATTTGTGTCTGGCGCCATGCGTCCTTAAAAGGCGCAGAGATATGACATCATACCCTGGCGCTCAGCAGTAAGGATGGCGGCGCGGAAGGTGTGGCTCTGTTGGCTTAAGGAAAATCCAACTCTTGATCATTCTTAATCATTACAAAAAACAGATCCTCCTGTCTGTCAGCTATTGAAGTCTAGACATAACTGTATAGGACTGTTTAAGAAATGTGCCACAGTTACTAAGAATCACGAATTGTAACAATAAATAATGAACCTGTTTAGTAATAAACATGTATGTAATGAAGAAACACAGCTTGTTTGGAGACTGAAGTGTACGCTTAGAACATCAAACATTGCAACCCAGGGATAAAAGGACCACACGTCAGTTCATAAATGATATTACTGAGACCATAATGTCATTTAATGCAGGAAGAGTGAAAAATGAACCTGATAGATGATAGCTCAGCGGGACCCCCTCCTCATGCACACTCTCCAGATTTGTCTGGTGCACAATACATGAAGAGAAAGATTGTGGAGTGGAAGACATGTTACATGGTAGACAGATCTTCACATTGTGGAACAGCACCCCAAAAATGACATAATCTTGCCGGAATTAGGACAGCTGGTAGGTATAGAACAGGTGTCCCTTACTTTCTGCCCTAGTATCTTGGCACATTGCTCATTCCATAAGTACCACCTGGGGGTAGCCTACTGCTCCTCTCATGATGACATCATAGGGCTAGTTCAACAAGACCAAATTATAGCCCTGGTCTGATCTGGTTGCCCACACTCCCAATATCTCTATGGGGACCAGTGGTTTCTACATGCAGGCTTCCATAAAAACATTCTAATTCTTATTACACAAACTGATGCCGAACTAAAAGTCTCCAGAATACATAACAATTAGATCTTTACAAAAAGTCAAATTAACATACGCAATGTGTTTAGGACTATATGACCCGTTGAGAAGAAAAGAGAATAACTTGAAAGAAAGATGATGATTAGACTTCGTGGCTGTTCAGCATCTGGAGACACAGTAATATTATTTTTCTATCCCGCAAGAACATTTAGTGTGATTGACCTTAATGTTATACTCATTTTGACCATGAACTCACCATCTTATTATTTTGAGAAAGGACAGCAATTAAAATCTGTAAATAAATTCCAGTGCAAAAACGGCATTGCTTAATGTGTATGACTTGCCCCTTTCCGGTAAGTTTTGATAGCTCATATTTGTTAAGACAATTACCTTACGAATACTTGGTTAAAACATTAATTATGAGATGCAAATATCTCATTAAAACTGACCTCTGAGCTCTGTTCACAAACCATCATATTTTAAATTACAAGACGTCCCGTGTTGTGCTCCACGGTGGCAGATGAGTTGTCGATATGTATACACAATCAGTCGTACCGGGTTCACGTTTACACCTTGAGGATTCATCTGTAAATTGACCGTCCTTTAGAACTTTATTATGATATTAAAACAGGTAACTGGTGTGAAAAATAACGGCGTCTTATTAAAAAACAGTAATTACCCTGCTTTTCTAAAGATGAGACCAAAATTCTAAGGGTCATTTGTTTGAAGGACGGAAGGAGGTGTAATCAGCAACATATTCTGGCCCAGGCCAACTAGGCCTAGCTCGGCAGTCCACTGAAAAAATGGGTTGTTTGACATAAATGTCCGGAAATGCAGTTCATTATTCCTTTAAAGCAACGTAATGGTAGAAATCTTTAAACACTGGGGTGAAAGGTAGACTTGAGTTGCAGCCTCTGTATAGAACCTTTCTGTGAATCAAACATTGACTGCTCTGCATTCAGGAAATAGGCTGCTAAAAAGGGGGGCTGCGAGTGAATATATTTTCTTAGCTGGCAAAAGGCAAAATCTATTTCGGATCAATCTGAAAATGGGCCAAATGTCAATCTAGAAGATCCCTATGGTGATTGAGCAGGTCATTTGATGACTAGCGATGGTAGCTTTTATTAACTATTTTTTGTATACACCGATCAGCCATAACATTATGATCACCTGCCTAATGTTGTGTAGATCCCCCTTTTGCCACCAAAACAGCCCTAACCGTCGAGACATGGACTCCACTAGACCTCTGAAGGTGTGCTGTGGTATCTGGCACCAAAATATTAGCAGCGGATCCTTTAACCCCTTAAGGACCGGGCTCATTTTTCGTTTTCTACCCTGTGGGACCGAGGCTGTTTTGACACTTTTGTGGTGCTTGTGTTCAGGTGTAATTTTCTCCTCACCCATTTAGTGTACCCACATAAGTTATATATTGTTTTTTTCAGGACAAGATGGGCTTTCTTCAGATACCATTATTTTGATCGTATCATCTTATTTACTATAAAAAAAAATAAAAAAAACATGGTGAAAAATTGAAAAAAAAGACATTTTATGACTTTTATTTGAAAAATCTTTTACTCTCCTAAAAAAGCAAGTAAAAAAACTAGCTAAATAGATTCTACTACTTGTCCTGAGTTTAGAGATACCCAATGTTTTTATGTTTTTTTGCTGTTTTTTGTACGTTATAGGGCAATAAGTACAAGCAGCGTTTTATGATTTCCAAATCTTTTTTAACAAATCTGGTCATTCTGCCTCCATCTCCTCTTTGGAACATCTTTGAAGCCGGTTAACTCAATTTAACCCATTCAAACCATATATTTTGGAAAACTAGACACCCCAGGGTATTCCGAATGCTGTTATTTTAACCCTTTCCATGCACCAATTATAGAACTACACTTTGTCAAACTTTGTAATAGTAATTTTTTTCACACAAATTGTACTTTAGTTATAGATATACAGGTTCTGGTATATGTCACTGTCAAACAACCCCCCAATATGTGTTCAGGAACATCTCCTGAGTGCAGTGATACCCGACATGCATGGGTTTGTCGGGTTGTTTCAGATTTAAAATGCCACATTTGGGAAGTGCGCTTTTTTTCTCCATTTTGGTCAGTCTGTACCAATGCCCTATCTGTGAGCTAGGCCACTCCAATTTACCCCATCAGCCATTTTTTTTATATATTCGACACCCCTTGGGTATTTGAAGTGCTTTTATTTTAACTCTTTGAGATTTTTGAGAAATTTTAGCACTTGCTCAAAATAATAAACTTTATTTTTTTATTTTTTTTATTTTTTTAATACTTTTTTTATATTTTTTTTTACACATTTTGCTGGTACTGGATGGTTCATCTAGTGGCATCACTGCATAATTATTTTTAAATGTTAGCACATTTTTTTTTTTTTTCCATTTTTTTATTTTTATTTTTTTTTGAATATTTTACTAATCACATAGTGATTAGAAAGCTGGGCTCCATTGACTTGCATGGTTGAATGCAGTACCTGTATTCAACCAGCAAGTGGAGCCAGTTCTCTAGAGGGTCTGGAGACCCTCTAGCGAACTTTTTCGTCTCTATTGTTTTATTTCCCGGGCCGCCGCCATCTTACTTGATGGCGAAGATCACCGGCAGCTGCGGCTGTGACCGCTCTCCGGAGCGGTCACAGCCCACCTAAAGGTAAGTGTTTGGTGTCGCTGGATGCCTCCTGATCGAGGCATTCCAGCGACACCATTTAAGTTTAGGAGGCGATCGTTGATCGCCTCCTAAACGCTTTTAAAACGGGCGTCCGCCGCCATACAATGTATGGCGGCTGTTGACGCCCCGGGGAGGGGCCAGACATGGCCCCCGATGCCGATCTCGGCCTTGCTGAATGCCTCGACATCGAGGCATTGCAGCAAGGCCGTTTAAGCGAAGAAAGTGATCATTGATCACTTTCTAAGCTTATTTAACTTTTTGACGGTTCAGGACCGTCAAAGGTCATTTAGTGACCTTCTTGTCATGACGGTCCTGAACCGGCAAAGGTCGCGAAGGGGTTAAGTCCTATAAGTTAAAAGGTTGGACCTCCATGGATGTGTCCTGGTGCCATGTGTTCTCCACACACGCCGCCATCCACGTGATTAAAAAGAAAACATGATTCATCAGACCAGGCCACCTTCTTCCATCGCTCCGTGGCCCAGTTCTTATGCTCACGTGCTCATTGTAGGCGCTTTTGGCAGTGGACAGGCATCTGACCTCTGCAGACTTGGAGATGCTCTGACCCAGTCGTCTAGCCATCACAAACCAGAGTAGAATATAAAGGAGTAAGTTTCTACATTTTCCCCTTCTTATAAGAATTTTAGAAATGTGTGCTAAATTAGCAGCGAGGGGGGTGTTGAGGGTGATGCATATTTTTAGTGCACATGATGGCAGATTTTAAAACTGAAATAAAACAAATTTGTGAAGCATTGGCACTGACAATAATTCCCATTCCTGGAAGGAAGTTCACGCAGAGGCTCCAAAAATCAGAGCTGATTACCATGTCTTAAGGTCAGTGTGTTTAAAGGGAAAATACTGGTGTTTTATACATTAGTGCAGTTTAGAATTGAAGAAAATCTAATTTTATTTATTTTTTTCCAATAAACACACTATATCCATCCGATCCAGGAGGCTGCCATTGTAGGTAGTAAAGTGATACTCTGGGTAACTTTCCGTGATGAAACACCACACTAAGATGATTCTTTATGGCAATGCTACTTAAATCCATTCCTCCACAGACTTTTATGGCAGAAAATACTGTATTTAAAACAAAACAAAAAAAATATTGTTGAAAAGCTCATTTTTAATGTCATACTTTTAATAAATAAAATTGGTTGGCGTTCCCGTTTAATCTTCAGGCGTTGAAACAGACATTTTGGTTCCAGGTTCCCCTTGGTGGGTGCATTAGAGGGAGAGCTCTGGGGGTAAGGAGGCCAACCTCGGAAAGTTCTTAGGTATAAATATTCTTTTCGAATATCCGTATTGTAAATTGGCTAGCACAATGCAGAGATCCCATTTTGATGGAAAAATGCTTCCAAGCCATGTTCGCACCGCCAGAGTTTGTAAATTGTATCCTTAGAAATGAGCAAGGGAATTTAAACATAAAACAGCAAGCATTACAAGTAATCTTATTCTGCACATTCTGTGCCTGTGGTGAAATAAGGAAAATCCTCAAGGGCAGACGGCAAGCGGGGTTTTCAAGATTTTTCTAATTAACAAGGAATGAAACAATTAACCTACTTTCCATTATCACAAATGTATCTTGGTAAGGTGTATAGAACCTTAAAATCTGGCCTTGAAAAGAAGTCACTTTTACTTGTTACTGTTTAATTACTATTTAATTCGGCTTTTACTGAGACTTGTTAATGCAGAACTTTACCAGTGAAGCTGACTAGCATAATAAATGGTAAATACTACACACTTTACTAATAGTGATACTGGCTAAATAGCGAACACGATATCTGACGCAAAAAGCCTGTGATCATGCAATAATTTTGTTTGGTATGCACACGATTACATCATAAAAATGGTGCATCTGAAATAGAAAGGTATAGAAAGATAGTGTCCGATTTTTGTGTAAAATAAACCCATATTAATCACTGGTGATTTTTAGTCCATTTGTACTAATCTAAACCATTTAAATGTGACAAATAATTAAAAAAAAAAAAAGAAAAAAAAGAAATCAGGAGGGGGAAAGCAATTTTTAAAACAATTGAAAAACGCCAGTTTAAACTCCAGAAAGACGAGATGAGACAATGTCCATGTAAAAGCGATCAGTTTTTATTCACGCCCGTGGAGTACTCCAAGAAACCCCTGGAAAGAGCAGACTCACCCTTGACGTGTTTCGTGTTTATCTGACTTTTTCGTCTCATTATTCCGGAGTTTGAGCTGGTGTTTCTCGTTGTTGTTTCTGGCGTAATATGGGACCTTGAAGCACACGTTAGAAGGATTGTAAGCTTGTTTGAGCCGGGCCCTCCTCACCTGTTGTCTCTGTAAGTCAAATAGTTATGTTATGTACTACTTGTTTTGTCCTGTCCACCCATTGTACAGCGCTACGGAATTTGATGGTGCTATATAAAACAATAAATAATAATAACAATAGTAATAAGGTGATTATCTGGTTCACTTCTATATGGTTGGCTGCACTTTCCTATGAATTGTGTGGCAAATACCTTTTCACAGCACTGTAAATCAGGCCTTGGGTATCCTAAATACTTCTTTAATCTTAAATGTTTGTAAAAAATTGTTGGATAACAATGATTCTGCTATATGTGTATAGGATTTTTGTAGCACCAACATATTTTATGGAGTTCTACCTATGAACTCTCTGGGCCACTTTCCTCGATCTCTAGGCAGGGGAGCAGTGTTTGCGCAGGCCCTCTCCCCTTCTACCTCCGCTCTTACTCTCAGCCCTACTCCACACACACATCTAACCCCGCCCATCCAGAAGCCACACCCCCAGAAGGGTAGCCTATCCTGGGAAGTTCCCACATTTTATTAACAAATAAAGCATTGTGCACGGCTTCTTATTCATATGAAATATACAGATGCTATTTGCAGCCAGGGGAGGGCTGGCACCTTCTGGGATACATATATATATATATATATATATATATATATACAATCACGCTAACACACAAACACACACATACTTACACAAACACACGCTTATGCATATTAACTCTCACACTAACACACACTTACACACTCATGCCAACACAACCTCCTTCAAACACACACGTACACATACACATTCATGCTAACACACTTACACATAATCATCCTAACACATACATACTCATGCTAACAAATAGACACCTACACATACTAACATACATACTCTTACTCCTTCATTCTTACCTTACGCTTACATACCTGTTACGTGACCTCCGCGAGTGGACTGGTCCAACATTTTGAAGAATTGCCCCCCTTCCCAACCGACCCCAGGTTTGTGGCATTCTGCTATTGTTGCAAAACATTTCAAACCAGTTTGCCTGGATGAAAAAAAACCTTTCTCTGCATGTTGCTTGATCCTTAGGGGGTTGAACAAATGTCTGTGAAAAATAATTAAATCTATACACGCTAGAAAATATAAACTCAAAATCAACAACCCGTTTGGCATACTATTTAAAGTACACAGATATTAAATGAATACCTCTTTGTCTTTAGCTTACCACGGATGTGTCCTTTGATACCGTCATACAGAATGTGACCGTCTTGTCAATATGATATCTGACAAAAAATGCAAATAAAATGTTGGCTTTCAGTCTGTGTCCCAAGTGCTGCTTTTTCAAATAAAAACAAATTATGTGAAGCGACAGTTATTGTTGCTATCATAATCCGCAGACCAAGGGGAACGGAGGCTTCAAAGCACCATTATTGCTAGTCACTTCCCCATGCCAAGTGTATGCTGGGGTTTTAAATATGCCATGCCACCTTATGAATGATGAGCTCAGGAGATGAAAGCGTTACAATAAACTACAAACCATACATTTAGAAAAACAAGACACACTCAAGAATGTGCATAAAACAAACCGTTAGAACTTGATAGAATACATCAATTATTTACTCTGCTATGAGCGCGCACATTTCCAAAGAGTGTTTTCATAAAAAAGTAAAAGTATATATCTAAAGCATACCGGGGAAATCTCAGAGTTTGACCCAGAGTCTCCAGGTGAAGCCCTGCTCTCCCGGGTCTCCTGCTCAGTTTGCTCTTTCTTTGGAAATGGGAGCGGCATATTCTGTCGAGTTCCCTCCCACTAAAGTCTTTTTGGTGCTTGCTCTGCCTTACTTTCATGCGCCTCGGCTATAAGAGGGAGACCTATGGGTAACCTACCTTGGGAGTTCCCAGGTATTTCTGTAAGGGGGGACATTGATATGCACCAAACAGATTACCCCCTCAAATCAGGACAACATTATGTCCAACCACCTACTTTTCCCAAAGCCACCTTGCAGAGCTCACCTTCAATGCGTCACAAGGTGACATGTAGGAGCTGTGATAGACCTGTATCAATATCAGAGGATATTCCCAATTGCCCCATGATCACCACCCTCCACAAAAAAGGGACAGTGGGGCAGCTCTACAGGACATTGCCCGAAAACCTGGACTTTCCCTGTGAAAAACGTGACAACAAGCAACCAAAACATGGACACGATCAGGTGGACCACCCTCCAGCATACCAGGAGAGCTACCAACATCCAGCTTCAGGGCGTCGAAGGTAACCACATGAGAGCTCCAATGGAGAAAATCTCCCCAATGGGCCTGGAACAGTCCTGTGAAAACAGGGACACTTCGTAAGTATGGCAAAGGATTTCATTTTTAAAAAACAAATCTGTTCCTTTAATAATAGTTTTAAATAAGTAACAAGTAAGCTTTCTGTTCTTTAGTAAGACACTATTTCATTAATTTCAAAGGTTTTCTAAATAGATCCGGCATTTCCTGAAAGCATTCAATGATTGTGGCCTTTTTTACTTTTGGGTTTCTATTTTACAAATGTGAAATGAACTGTATATTTAAAAAAAAAAAATCTGCAATTCTCATGTAACCTATATTATAGCCCAGACACACCATGATCCTATTTTGAATTGCTAATATTTACTCTGGGTTGAAACAAAAAAGCAAGGTTGGCGCTGATATTCATCGGAGGTGAGAACCTCATTTAACTTGCAGAAATAAAAGGGGTAAATGACAAGGGCGGCGATAAACAAAATTCATTAATGTCCTTCTGCACTTTGTCAGTTCCCATATACTAAAAGCTTCAATGGCGTGCAGCGGCAGAAATGTGACATTTGTTGACATTTATCCTTTCTCGCATGCAATCTGCATTTAAAACGAGCTAAATGTAATCTTTTATCTGATTTGCATACAAAAAAATTAGAATCTTGATAACGGTCATGAAATATATGGCGTTGCTTTCCATTTCCATCTGTGTTATTATTAAAGTGCCCCTGCCATGAAATACGTAACACGGTAACTCTCATCTCATCCATACTCTGTGCTGGGAAATATCGATATTATTATCGATAATAAAAGGTAACGAAGTTCTATAAATTTATGTCGCTATGCTTTATAGCTGATGTATTGATATATAAAGTATATTTGACGGGAATTAGATTTTACAATTAACCTGTCAGGAGTCAAAAATCTCATGTGTGAAGGGCATCGACAGACAAGCGGTCTGTGGGGGGGCCATCAACGAGATACCTTTTTATGTTTGTGTGAACATATTGTTTTAATTGTTTTTTAAAAAGCACCATGCGTAGCCTGCACTGCTCTAAATGCATATCCAATGACCCGGTACAAGGTTGCCCGAACCATGGGAGGACATTTCAGGAGTGTGCAGGACATTCTGGGACATGAAGTCACCCAACCTACAGGAATAAAAATCCAACTATGGCCTACCACAAAAAGAGTATTTTCACAACCTATATAAAGATATTAAAAACACTGAGGATCGGGCCCAGACTGATCAGCACCCCATACTCTGCTGTAACGTTTCCTCAGAGTGCCTGGGCGCCTCGTTATCCCCAGTCCGGCTCGGCCGAGGATCTTTAGTTTGCTATAAAAATGACAGATTTTTTTTTTAAAAAAAATATTTAATGGTATCTGAACAAACTTGAATATTTTAATTTTCGGTTCCAGAACAATCCTGAGCTCTCAGTGACATATTAACTGCCGGCAGGATAAAGGGTTACATATTTTTCACCAACTGGACATGCAATTACATCACATGGTGTCAATAAAACATAATCAATCTCTAGGCAAGTGTAGTGTGATGTATTCTTCTTGCACAATAAATCATAGAACTTTAAGAACCCAGTGTCCCGCAGCGGCTCGGCGAGTTGTAAATTAAGGCTCTTCATTTTGTCAGACGTCGTATTTTGTGTTGACAGGTCCCATGTACATATCACATATTAATACTGTCAGTTCTTTTCCCCAAAGCAGTTAATAACTGTTATTTGTCATTGTTCTAAAGGGTTCAAATTAAATGATATTTTAATTAGTCGTTGTACTTTATCTCAATAGAGGCTTGGGTGTAGACTTAGGTCAATAAAGCGAAGGGTCCCCATAACATCAAATTAGACAGGGTTCTAGGAGTTCAGAGGACGGGGCCATGGGTTGCTAAATATCTGTAGGTTTTAGGAGCCGGACACATACCAGAAGACGTTCTAAATAATGTACTCGTAAATGCTGGGTGCCAGATGTCTCATTTTGTTAGATTTGTGTCTCTGTGGGCTTCAGCAATCTGACAGGTACAGGGAAGATGTTCTAAATAACATATTTCTAAAAGCTGGGACCAGATGTCTGATTTTGTTACAGTTTACAGTTAAAAAGGACAATTTACTGTCCCTGACAGCCTCACAAAAGAATAACGTATATTAAAGCATTTTGTAGGTACTTTAATATGCATTTTTTTAAATTTGGCAGCCAGGCTGGAGCCATCTTTGAGTACCTTGGGGCCCTGTATGACAGGTCATTCCGTCACAACTAACTTTATGTGAACAATGACAATACAATACTAATCCAACTGGGAGCAGTAATCCTCACAAGATGAACTTGAGTATATCCCCACCTTGGGTAGAGGCCATCTATCATCTCACCTGTCCAGCAACTTCCCAATGACCTTACGCATGTCAAGGTCGCATCAGAGCACCTAGATGGACGAACAATGAGGAGTAGCTAAAGGGAGTCTTTCACAACGAACGTCTATGAAGATTTCTGCCTTACAGTAGTGACAAAGTAATCATGCCATGTTAGCGGTACCGGAGAACAGTCTAATAGTATAAACAAAATGGAGCCAACAAAAGGGCAGCCTGATAGCCGCTGTGGTCAGGAGCAGAGATCTATCATAATAATGACATGGAGGCACAGACTGGCTCATAGGAAGGGCAATGGCAGTCTGTCAGAAGAAGAGTTTATTTATATGGTAAAATGATGTCACTTTATGTTTACGCAACCAACAAGACACAATGGAGCCAAGCAAAGAAGAAATGACTGGTCGTTGGACCCGTCGTCACCTATGGTGCACGATCAATGCGACATAAGGCACCGTGAAAGAAAAAGTAAGTCTACAAAAAATAAACTAACAAAAAAGCAAGAAAAAATGGGAGGTTTTACGCAGCTATTACAACGTTTGTTTATGTCATTTCAGTTGATCGTTGCTAATTCCAGAGTAGAAAATTGGCCCTCAGAGTCTAGTGAGTTTTTAAACTAGTCCCCCAACACAAACCGATACTCTAAATGTTCTCAACAAGAAACCTCCTGGTTTGGGGTGGAGGCAGGACCAGCTGTCATCTTACCTGCCCAGCAACAGCACCGTTATCTCCAACCAAATACCCTTAATATTATTTTTTTGGACTACCTGACTTACCTTGATATATATTACGCTATCATCAGACCTGTGGAATCTCAAGGTCTGACCTTGAGTCCCATGGTAGTTGCCCCAATCTCAGGGTCTCTGGGTGAAGGGGCTGATTCTCAAGGTCACACAGTCTGGAGCTGACTCCTTCTTATTCCACCCTGCTGTGATCATATATAAGACTGCCAATTGGTGCTTTTACTACCAGTATGTTATCGTTGATATCCCTGCTTAACTGCAGGTGACTCAAGTGTATTTTTAAAGTCGAGGTTTCCATGAGGACCTGTATTAGAGCCATTTGGTGACAAGTCAGTACATAGAATCTTCAAAATGGGCTATTAAAGGGTTAATATTTCAAGAGTCTCAGGGTCAGCAGTCACCCAACGTAATTATTGGTACGGTTATGCTTTTTATTAGCGTGTTGTAATGGTGAATGGAACAATTCATCTTTAGCCGTTGTGTAACCCCTTAATGACAAAGCCCGTACATGTACGGGCTCAAAATGCATTGTTTTCAATGGGTTTAGGGACCGCCCATTGTCCTTAAGGGGATAAAGTGGCGAGTCGACTACATTTCAGAAGGTCACTAGCGCTATTATGTTTGGCCCCCCCATTAGAACGTATTTATGGCCTGCTTTCTAAATATTCATGCTTTCCAATGTATTCGGTTCTGAATAGGCAATGCTACGCGTTTCTAGCCCACTTTGATATAACAAATGGACACAATCAAAGAAAGTTACACTTCAGAAACCAATTAGACCAGCAAAACCGCGCGCACTCCCATCGCAAATGGGATTTTGTGTTTGCTATAATCTACTACAATTCTTCTTCCCAACTTTATGCTGCCACCTAAGGGTATATTATAAATTGATTCTAGAGCTCATTAGGCAATGTTATGACTCTGCCTATACCTGGAGAGCAATTATAATCTGTGTACATATGATCTCGTATTGTTAGATGCAGAACGAAGGCTTTTTTTTCTTACATATGCTAGCTATTTACAAACAGATTCAGCCGGCTCCGCTTTCATCTCTGCTTCTTCCAGGAGACAATATATAACACTTCCAATGCAGAAGCAAATTCAATTGGCAAAGTAAATAAGGTCCATGGGATCCATTACTGGGGGGAGGAAGGCAATAGTTGCATAATAAGCATATATCATATTGAAGAGAAGGAAAATTCTGTTTCTTTGGGGAATTAACAAATGGTTATTACTGCGCGCCGGTAGATCCAGCTTCCGAAATGCGTGCCGCTTCTTCGGAGCACAATAAAATACAGAGATATTAATTACAGTGAATTTTAATTGTATTAATTTCTTGGGATTATGCATTATGTAATTTTCTTTAAAGGCTCGATGAGCACATTTATCGAGTCCTCTCTGAATATTGATGGAGGTCAAATAGAGCGAGAAACATTTAAGACGGTAATTAAGATTCAATGTGAAATGAAGTTATCTGCCTCTTCCCAGAGATTGCCGGGAAGGTAATATCCATGTGCCAATCTGTGTTAAAAGTCTACCTATTATGTATTCCTATTTGTATGTCGATAGATACCTACCATCACACCTGGCTGCGGCTACCCAGAGTCCCTTTCTTTGGGGCAGTGGCTTTGGGAGGGGGTTGCGTAGCCCACAAAAACATGAATTTGTATGGGGCTGGGAGAGCAATAAGGCTGGGGTGGCTGGGCCTAAAAGCTTCTCCTACGGCCTGAAGACTGAGTGCCATGACCCAGAGAACCCTGTGCCGCATTCAGAGTCCAGAGTTCCCAGGTACGCCAACCATGCTGTTCAGTGGGTGACAGTCCCTATTTAATGCTCTATCATATATTTGCATAGCGTCTGACGAAGCCATTAAGGTGAAGCGCACGTCAGGCGATCTCCTGCATCCTCTCTATTTGAACGCTCTGTATTTTAAGAACGTATACAATCCACCGCTGATGGGCGGTATCCAGCTAATTACTTTATTTATGCAGGGTACATGACCTTATACCGTTATTTATGAAGCTATTTAGTCCTCTCTATATTTATGTGAACCTACCATCTATTTTAAGAGGAGTGCTATTGGAGATATAGAGTTACTTCTTAACCACTAAGAAAACTTACCAGGTGCATTTAGCCACATGCACGGTGTTTTGTATCTTCCTCTTGCCTTGTGCTATCAGGAGGGTTATTTGATTGTTTCACTTTTTTCTTTTGTTATAGATTAATTGAAAGTTATATTTTAGTTTTATCTTTATTTGGGTTTCTCTTTGTGTTTTTTGGACTATCCTATTGCTTTTGCAGACGGCGGTTATCATGAGATTCCCCCTGAAACGCATTCTAAGCAACAGTCGGGGCTTCAATAGGTCATGAGATGGATGGAAAGTGCAAAACATAGTCCCTAGCCCTGAACTGGTGATTTTCCGTGTTTTTCTACTACTCTATAGGTTTTTTATTCAGTAGTACAGAGCCGCGATCAGGGTGTGATGTGGGACTATAACGATTTCACCGAGAGATGTACTGATGACTGGTAACCTCGGCCACGTAAATCCCTATTCTACAAATACAAGAACTAAAGCGGTAACTTTCAGAATAGCAAAGAAAAGCTATCCAGCAATCAACCAGACACCGAACTTGCGGCAGGTGTAACATTTCTCCCACATGTAGGTTTCCAAAACACGTATATTTGCATGTCATTACACCGTGCCTCAAAGTGCAAAATTTAATATTTGGTAAATATGGTAGATCTTCCTTAGTGATTTCAGCTACAAATATCATTTTATCAGCCAAACGCTTGCACTTACATTGAATAAATATAAGAAGAGAAACGCATGTAATCAAAATGTTTGTCTCACAAATAAATGCCAACGGGTAGGTCTTGAAACAAACATTTATAGCTTCTGAACATTCATTTGCATAAATACAAAATACATAAACACAGCAGCTCCAAATCGGTATTATACAGAATATTTATTAAACAGATTGCATTTTACAAAATGTAACAAAAAATCTACATTTTCTTCATTAAGTATTTAAAAAAAAAATACAAAATAAAATCGTAAACACAAATTCTCAATTTCTCATGGCCAGCATTGAATTTATGTCCCATATCAGATTCCGTAATTGATCCATAATTTGCTTCAGCTGCTGGTTCTTCTGTTTTAGTTTCTGTAGGGAAAACATATTCTTTAGATACAACGGTGCATTTTTACCTAAAGTTCAGCATTTCTGCCAATGGTTCCCGATAATGAATAAAACTACCTGAAACGCCTTAACAAGTAACCTTAATAAAGTACGAGTTAAGTGACAGGAGATAAGGGCCCATCTAGTCTGGCTATAGATACACTAAATAGGGCCTTGAGTTACACTCACGGTAGGTTTATGACTATACCACGCATGCTTATGCTCCCCCTGTGTATTAACATCTATCACTTTTGCTGGGAGACTATTCCACACATCTACTACCCCTCTGTGAAATAGCTATGTTCTTATCTAACAGATGAGCCTTTAGCCTGGAAATGTAATACCTTATTTACTTCCATGATTTCCCTCTTTTCTTCGGCTGCGAATCGAAGCGGATTGGCAGCACTGCGGTCATCATGTTTTGAGCAATCGTCTTCAACATACGGGATAAGTTGCTGCAAGTAAAAAAAAAAATAATAATAAACAAAAAAAAAAACCTTACTTTTGCATCTTTGATCTTAAAATACTCATCTGTAAAAAATGACATTACCTACATTAATGAATCAATTATTTTTTAAGCTTTTAGTACAGCGCTGTATACAGTAATGCAAATCAGCACTAATGTTGGGTTTATTTCATTCTGCAGACCTGGAGGCAGCCATTGTTATCAGTCGTGATATTTTGGGTGACTTTCCATGTAGTCACCGAGGGCAGGCAGCACCATCACATCTTTTAATCATCACTGTACCCCCGAGCGGCACGGTTCAGGACTATACACTACTGCTACCCGTCTATACTATCGCATGTCATTCAAGTAAAGAGCTGGTGCTTAGGATTTCACATCAAACACATTACAACGTAGGGGGCGGAATGGAGGGAATATTAATAATTGATTAAATGCAGAAGGCGTGTCAAAATAATTTTCTGATCATTTAATGGCCACAAACTAACGATCTCAACAGGTAGATGTACTGCAGTAACATAGATGTGAACCAAACATTCTAACAATATACTAAATTACATTCTGATTGCATTAAAGAATAAAAAAAAACCACAACGTGGAAACATATGGAGACTTCATTGAGTGCACTTCAGCCCAGACCGTGTGCTGCAGATCAGCTGGGGACCTACCTCTACCGGCACAGGGTCCAGCCCGGCGCAGGTTTCGTTGCACTTGTCGTACACTAAACGTAGCTTGCGGAAAAGTACCGACAGCTGGCGCAGATGTTCTTGGAGCTTTCCAAGCCTGTCCTGGTAGGTGCTTGTATGGTACGTGACTCCATTAGGAAGCTAAAAACGTCAAAAATGAATCAACATTGCAATTAGTCTCCTAAAATACCAGCTGACCCAACGTGTGAAGATCACACGGAAGCCCCACATTCTACATTCTGACCCAACATGCATGAAGATCACACGGAAGCCCCACATTCTACATTCTGACTCAACATGCATGAAGATCACACGGAAGCCCCACATTCTACATTCTGACTCAACATGCATGAAGATCACACGGAAGCCTCACATTCTACATTAAGCCCTCCTGTAAACATCATCCAGTAGAGGGGCCGGGAAAAGTAAATCACCCATACCTGAGACGGGCAGAGTGGGTTTACCCTAATCTACACATTGCTAGCGTAGGGACGCACTACGCCACCTTACCGCCCGTGACATTCCACTCACTTTCATGCACATCGATGCTTTCATGAGAAAATCAGCCTTTTCTAGAAACTCCTTAAAATGTGTTATTCAAGATATCGCTGCAGTTTTACAATAATACAGAGAATTTACAGGCCTGATATATATATATATATAACAGGAGAGAGTGTTATTAGGAGGAGGTCAAAGGGGGTGTAAACAAGGGGTTCAGTAAGGTCACTGTTAAAGGGGTGCTAAGAGTTCGGTAATGCCCTCCTGGCGTGGTTTGACGGGGTGCAATGCGCTGTCAGTAATGATTGACTTTAGGGGCTGTTACAGGAGAGTTGGGGGGCCCTAATGATGTCCGTGTGGCGGTCCGCCCGTGCAGCGCCATTCACCTGCATGTTTCGGAGCAGCTGGAATATTTCCATGGTCCGAAACACAATGTCCTGCACGGTCTCCTGCCCGATCCGGCACAGAGACGCCGTGTTCACCTCCCGGGCGGCCGCCGCAGCAGCGGCTGCCTGAGCACCAGGAAAGGGCCCAGGGCCGCTCGCAGCCGTCATACCGGCTCCCGACAGGGGCGGCGTGGACATCTCCCAACCACCGTACCGAGACCTGGGTCACTTCACCAATCCGCTGTAACGTATCGAAAACGCACTGCTAAGTACCGCTAGGACCCCACCAAGATGGCGGCCGCAGCGAACACAGACTGGTTTTCTGACCTTCCCAAGATGGCTGACGGAAGTTTTTCCCTGTCGGGTTCCAATTTCACTTCCTGTTTGTAAAACAGGCGTGTCAGTTTACGCCCAAAAATAAATCCACAAAATTATACGGTGTCTGTCAGAGTTGTACGTTACTATAACCTCATTGTAGCTAGTGCGATAGCATCAAAGTACCCCTGTTTAGGAGAGACAGTCGCTCTAAATGTTTGGTACGGTGTGAGCTACCTGGAAACTTTCTATTGGAGGTTAAATATTAACCCTTGAATGACCTATCATGTAAATAATATGCACTAACTAAAAAACTAATGTCTGGCCTCATTGACACATTAACCCCTTAATGACCAGACTGTTTTTTTTTTCTTTTTGTGCCCTTTGTGACGTTTTAACGTTTCAGCGGTGCACGTGTTTAACTGTAATTTAGTTTTTTTCTCATTTACTTAACCCACACAAATGATATACTGTTTTTTTTTTTTTCAGGACAAGAAGAGATTTCTGTAGGTACCATTATTTTGATCACTTTATCTAATTTACTATAAAAAAATGTAAAATATGGTGAAAAATGTAGAAAAAATTAACTTTGATTTTTACTCATCTACAAAAGCTTATGAAAAAAACTGCTAAATAGAGTCTATTAGTTGTCCTGAGTTTAGAATTACTGAGTGTTTTTATGGTTTTTTTTATATGGCAATATGCATATTGCTATTTTAAAACCATTTTTTAAAAATGTGGTCATACTGCAACCATTAAATTTACCCCATCAGACATATATATTTGAAAACTAGACACCCCAGGGTATTTCAAATGCTAGATTTTGTTTTTGTGTGTGTGTTTTTTCACACAATTTTGGTATGAATTTACCGCTCCTGGTATATGTCGCTGTCAAACAACATCCCAATAAGTGTTCAGCAACTGAGTACAGTGATACCTCCCGTGCATGCATTTGTCGGGTTGTTTGGGGGTTAAAAGGCCACAGGTGGGACATGGACAATTCAGTTCTTCAACTTGCAATTTTGACATCTGGTCATCCTGCCCCCATTGGACATATTTAATGCTGGCCAATTTAATTTTCCCCCTCATACCATATATTTTTGAAAACTAGACTCCCTCGGGTATTGTAAATGCTCGTATTTCAACTATTTCCATTCACGATTACCAGCCTTATTTTATGGTAGTATTTTTTGTGAGTTTTTTTTACACACATTGTACTTTGGGTATGGATTTACAGCTCCTGGTATATATAACTGTCAAACAACACCCCTGCATGGGACATGTACAATTCAGATTTGACATCTGGTTATCCTCTCTCCATGTCCTATCTAAGACATAGGGATCCCAGTGATCTCTATGTCACAAAGTCGCAAAAAGCATAGCTGCCAACGCTTCAACCTGTCCTAAGTGTTTGGCATTAATCCTGTAAATTGCATACCCCAACTTTTAATTAAGCCTATTTGGGGTGGGGTAGTGATTTTTTTTTTTCATTTATAGCCACCTTGCAAAGTACAGAAACAAAATGCAAGTGTATGATGTCATAAACCAGTGCTCATCTTTAATAAGCCATAGGGGGCCACACGATACCTGTGATTCTGATCTGTTTTGCAAAAGACTTTTATCAATTCCACAGCTCATTGGGCAGTTAACAGCCTGCAAAAAAGCAGGACCATGGGGCAACTTAGAGAAACAATGGCCAAAATCCCCAAGTGTCCTATTGGGATTTTGGTCATTGTTCCTGTAAATTGTATGTTACTGGGACTTTTGGCAGCTTTTACATAAGTTACACCATATCCTGTATGACCTGCTTTCCCACTTCTTCTGACTCAGTCCCAGCAGGTGTCCATACGCACAGTTATCTGCCTTAAGAAAACTGAGATCCTTTTTTATTTATCCTGTATTCAAGCAGTTACATAAAATGTATTTTATTTACACTAGTTTAATGTCACGTGAGCGGCAGCATATGTAAGTGACATGTACAAGCTGGCCCCATCCCACAAGGCATTTGCCCAGTTTTGCATTATGGCCAGTCTGGGTCTGGCACAGACATACAAGCAATCATCTGCAGGAAATAAATCTGAATTTCTGTTGATTAATACTCTTCTGCGCTTCATTGCACTATGCTTTTACCCATTGTCAGCCACCAATTTGACCTATTTCCAGGCAACTTTTAAATGACTCATATAGGTCACGCATTCTCTTAACTGACAGAACCTGTCTTTGATGTCTTTGGATCCCTTCCTGAAACTGGTTCCAAATTTTGCAGATGCCAATTATAACCTGAAAAGACCCTTATCGCAATTCCCTACTCAGTCGGTAACTCCCCTTGGTCCACATGTCTAAGACATTTAACTAAATGCAGTATCCGTGTAAAGAAAAAAGCGTCTTGCTCAATGAGTAGCTAGAGGAGTCATGAATTGAAGTGGGGTTTTTAAGGAAATAAATATCGTCTTTAAAAATAAAAATAGTTTGGTAAAATCCAGGTTGAAAGTCAACGTATAAGTACGGCATGGAAGTGGAGCTCCGATCTTACACCTTCTGTTAAATAGAAATGATCCCTAAAATACATAATAATATGTACATATAAAACACAGAAATTGTGTTTCTGAACCAGTGTAAATAAAATACATATATATACATATTTATATATACATGTACTTTTACTTTTTCAGTTTACTTTTACAGTTTCAGTTAATGTTTTGATAACATATCTCCTAAATGAAAAGAAAAAATAATATATAACAGATACGCGATGAGTGTTGCTTTAATCAAATCTATTCAGACTAAGGACTCATAGCAATCACCTAGAGCTGAATTCCCGCGTTTAATCTGATGATGTATTATAAAATTGCAGTAAAAGGGGTTCATGCTTGATTTGCCTCTTTTGATGTGATGTTTAAAAAAAAACTTATGTAAAAAAAAGCATATGTGGACCAGAACACCCTCTGGTCTTGAGGTCGGATACTGTATACATTTCCTTCACTTCTAGGCACAAAGATCTCCGATTATTAAAAAAATATGCTTGATCTCGGAACTGTGACCGAGACCCTTACTCAAACTGAATTGCTTAAGGGATTAACCCTTCATATTCCCCTAAGCATTAGCCAAGACTTAGTATAGGGTACAAGCAGAACTCAGTTTATTGAAGACAGCACAGATATTTATACACAACACATGATAGGATCAGGGGTATTATCTCATTAACCATCAGACAGCCCGGCGCCGCCATACAGTTCTATGGTCAGCAATTCCCACCTGACACAGAGTCACTATTTCGGGGTGATCCCGAGGAATCGGCGTCAATCTCGAGGTACCAATGGAGAGCTCAGTCCAAAGATGTTATGGTTCAAAAAGCAAAGTCATCCAACGTTGGGCGACAGCGTCGGAAACTTCCCTGGGAATAGTGCATGTCGTGGCCGGGCCAGAGTTCCAAAGCCACGTATGGGTAAACCATGGTCCTAAAGATTGGTAATAAAACCAGTGTTCCCAAACAAGCTCCCTGTCTGTAACTACCACCCAGTGTTGCCCACCACAAGCATTTGTAACCTCAAAAGAGCGACGTGGTGGGACAAAGGGTGTCCGTAGCGACGCAGGTTCAATTGTTGGTTGGCATGAATTTGGGGCTCGGTCCCGGTCAGGCGCATCAAGCGTTTCCTGGCTTGTAGAGCCCCAATAGTCTGCTAGTCTGCTCATTTTTTTTGTTGCTGTAAATACCTTAAACCTTATTCACTTCTTGGTCTCCTTTATTCAAGCTGCCTTTTCCTGCCAAAGTTTATTTAAGGGACAGGTAAAGAAATAGCACCAAATATTACTACCTTTTTTTTTATTTCAATCTTTACATTTGCTAAATCTAATGTTTGGGCTTTGAGATTCATTTTAATTTTCACTAGAGAAAAATTGTATTTTTTATTTGTTTCTTTTTTCTTTATTCTATTTACTTCATTTCATTGCGTAAAAAGCTCGCATTCTCTCCCCACTGATTCTTTTTTCTTCTTCTGTAAATGTATATGATTTAATGTTACGGATGTGATATTTGTCGAATGATATATGGTATCCCCCAGAGTTACAGCGGAGCTGTCGTCTGACTGGTGACAAAAAGTCATTAGGAACAATTTTAAAACGGAAACTTGTTTTCTATTTTGGCTCACAGACGCGGATTTTCTGACATGATTTATATGATACATTGCGTAGCAAAATTAAAAAAAAAAAAAAAGGGGGGGGGAGAGAGCGAAGAAAACGGAGCGGTTTCTTCTACTGTGCCATACAGAATAACAATGCTTCCGAAGAAATAAAACCTTTGATGGAAGTCATGCAAATGAGCACAGCAAGTATCAAACACAAACAGTCCTAATCAAAGACCCATCAAACAAAATCTTAGGAAACCAAGAACAATAAGTAATTGGGAAGAAATATACAGATCTGCTGCAGCCAATTAATATTTCTCACCATGGTTTCCTTATATTATGCAAAGTGCAATCGAGGACTCGAACAATATGACCTCTACGATTTGCGGTTTAAAAGAAAAAGTTGGAAGATGACCTAAGGGAAAGTCCATTCAAAAACACAGGAACACAAAATCTGCCAGCAGATAAGAAACATCTGGTCCAGTTTAGATTCACGGTAGCTTTATGCCTTTTCCAATTATTTTTGATTCCCTTTAAGTGTTTAAATGTTTCTATCGTATCCCCTGTCATGTCTTTCTTCCAGGCTAGATATATAGGCTATATAGGTTAAGATCCTTTAACCTTTATGGTAAATTTCATCCTGTAATCCATGAAGCATTTTAGTAGCCCTTCTCTGAACTTTCTCTAACATTTCTATATCCTTCTGGAGATATGGTCTCCAGTACTGTACACAATACTCCAAGTGAGGTCTCACCAGTGATCTGTACAACGGCACGAGCTCTTCCGTCTCTCTACTGCTAATACCTCTCCCTATACAACCAAGCATTCTGCTCGCATTACCTGCTGCTCTACTGCATTGACTGCCTACCTTTTAAGAAGGGGGTCCCTAATCCATTCAACAACATTGAGATCTAAACTCAGAGATTGAAGTATTCTATGTGGGACAGAATCAAAAGCCTTACTGAAATCCAGATACACAATGTCTACGGCACCACCTTCATCAATTACCCAACCAAAAAAAACGATTAAGATTAGTTTGGCATGATCTTTCTAAAATAATCCCATGTTGTTTTTGATCTTGAAACCCATGTGACTTCAGATGTTCAACAATCCTATCCTTTAACATCGTTTCCATTAATTTCCCCACTACAGATGTAAGACTAACTGGCCTGTAGTTGCCCGACTCCTCCCTACTGCCTTTCTTGCGAATGGGCTCAACATTCGCTCATTTCCAATCTTTTTGGACTACTCCCATTAACAATGATTCGTTAAATATATCAGTTAACGGTTTAGCTAGTACACCCCCAAGCTCTTTTAATAACTTGGGGTGTATCCCATCAGGCCCCATCAACTTATTTGTCTTTATCTTAGACAACTGAAGTAGAACCTCCGCCTCGATAAACTCACATATTTCAAATTGTTAAGTCTTTGTTCCTAACTGAGATCCCATTCCCTCATTTTAATTTGTAAAAACTGAAAAGAAATATTCATTGAGGCAGTAAGCTGGACCTTTATCCTCTTCTACATACATTCCTTCTTTTGTTTTTAATCTAACTAATCCTTGTTTTACTCTCCTTTCCTCATTTATATATCTAAAAAACTTTTATCTCCCTTTTTTACTGACAGGGCAATTTTATCTTCTGTGTGTGCTTTGGCAGCTCTTATCACTTTGCCCTTTTCTGCCTAATCTTATAGATCTGTCTATCTTTCTCACTTTGGGTTTTGTTGTATTTACTAACTGCTAACTTCTTGTTAGTTTGGCCACTTCTGCAGAGTACCACAGCGGTTTCTTTATTTTTTTTTTGCTGTTTCTGACCAGCCTAATACAATTTTCTTTTAAGTAACTCAACTTTTAAATAATTCTCCAATCTGAACTTCCAGAGAGGCCACTTGCTCACACTTACACCAGAGTGATTTGGACCCAGGAACCCAGAGTGAGATCTCCAAGCTTGCTCGTACTTTAACTAATTACGCACTAAAAAAAGAAAAAATACAAACCCTTCGACCTTCTTACTGCAGGTGGAGATACAAACCCATCGTAGGTATATTTATGATGCCACCTCTCTGCTGCTGTGGTGTACGGACTGGCCACTTACACAAAGCAAGTCACTTAATGCAAGTCCATACTGAGAGCCTAATTTGCCCTTATATTACATCTAAGCCTCTGACCCTCTAGTTTTATATTATGACCTCTTGCTCTAACATGTTTTCTCCTTTGAAATAAACTTTCCTCCTGTACTATTTATTTTTTTATACAAAAATTGTAAACACAGGAAATTTACAATACGTTTTCTTTTGCTATGGAAACAAACCTTTAACCCAGTCAGTATCACTTGACCATAGAAAGTTGGATCCTGAGAATTAAAATGACCTTGAAAAAATTTAAATGGTGCAAAATTATTCTTTCTCTAGGGTCTGAATTTTCTAAATAATAGGGAAACTGCTTCTAGAACTATACTGGTTTATTTACATTATTGAGTTCTCCAGTTCTGAAGAGGCTTATTTTCTTGAATAAATAATATAAAATAGTATAGGACTGAATCTCGCAACAAAGTTAGACAATTCTTGTACGAAATCCGTCTGACCTATCACTCACACTCTATCACACTCTTACTCATACTCTCACTCTCTCTCATACTCTCATTCTCTCTCTCTCTCTCTCTCTCATGTTCTCTAAATGTTTCCCTATCTTCTCTGCCGACCACTTCTGCTTTTGCTTCCACTTCCGCATCTTCTTGTTCTTCATCTTTTCTTCTTTATCTTCTTTTTTTTCCCCATCTTCCATCTTCATCCGTATCTCCGCGGACATAACCTGACACGAACTCCCACCAAAACTGCGGCGCTTCCGGTAACTTAATTTGCACAGTTTATTGTCTAATAAAAGAGTTTAGAATCAATCTTCGCCTTTGGTCCCACCAGTCAGTTGTTGGTAACTAAAATTGCACCTTAATATTGGTAGGTGGGATGGAGAACATTTGACCACTACCAGGGCCAGGATGTTCACTAGTAGTGCTACTGCTGCTGGTAGTATTTATTAGTGTAACAGGGTTCATATTATACATTTCTGCTGACTATGCCTATACCGTGGAAGATAGAATCACTCCATCTGGACAATTGAAAATATATATCTTTGATCGGCGAAACCACCCGAACAGAACAAATCTGTTGGCAGAGAGCATGCAGCTGATGAAGGACCCCTTGGACACGCAGCCCCGCACGTGCACAACCCCCTGCTTTGACCCGACTAATTATTAATGGCAGTAATTTATTTTGTGCTCATAGAAAATATGAGGCTTTGCTAGGGAAAGTGTATTACCAAAGCACAACTCAGGGACAGTATTTAAAAAATGTCTAAATGTCTTCTAATTTTAAAATAATCAATTATTAAATTAAAAAAAGCCTTTAGCTGCAGTCCCAGTAGGACAATAAAGTGAACTATTAGTACAGCTTCTACAATTTAGCCCACCCCGTAGATTTTTCTTTCCTATTATCTTTATTCACTGTAGGTATAACAGAAAATCATTTTCAATTGAGATTGTGTGGTCAAACTAGGGCCCTCCACACCCTGATTGTTTAAATTTCTTATGTATCATCTGCAGAATCTTTTGATCGTATAAAAGCTAATAATGCAAAAAAAATTAGTATATGCAGACCAATGCAAGCAAACTCATGTTGAATAATTTAGCCAATAAAACAAAGTTTTTTTTAAATGCTGGGTATATTACTAGTACATTGCCATATTATTATTTTATTATGTTGTAAAACTGATAAATCTTTCTGCATTATTAACAGCTTTGTTCTTTTCCAATGCCTGTGCAGGTCTATGTAAACCACACTGAACTACCGGGGAATGAAAAAGACCTATTTTTAATTAAATGTTTATTGGTTACTCTTAAAGGAGAACTTCTTTTAGTTATTATCCCGTGGTTGTAAGGGATATGCATGTAATAGGCTTGTGCAATGGACCAAAAACAATTTGGACAAATGTTTCATTTCGGTTTTGGCCCATTCGTTTTCAAACATCCAATTTTTGGTTTGGACAAAATTGGTAGGGCTTTTTTTAACCCCTTAAGGACAATGGGCGGTCCCTAAACCCATTGAAAATAATGCATTTTGAGCCTGTACATGTACGGGCTTTGTCATTAAGGGGTTAATTTGGAAAGGAACATTGTTGCCATTCTCTCTCATTCACTCTCTCTCATTCACTCACTCTGACCTGGGGTAGTACTTCTGCGATAGGGAGGAGCTTCTCTTTCATTCCTCCAATCAGGGGTGAGGGTGTGCTCCAAGGTTCCACCCTGTTGCAGAATAAAGCAAATGTATCCGCAGAGAAAAACAAAGTATAGAACTGCTTCTCGCTCTCCGTTGATCCCTCTGCATTAATTTGGCCTGGTATAGTACTTCTGCAATATGGCGGCCCTCTTGGCATTTCCTAGAACCATTCCTAGAATGCTCTGTGCTGTTGCCATAGATAAAATCCACCCAAGTATTTATCTGCATAATTGCTACAGAAAGAAGGCCTGCATCAATGATATATGCTAATAATTAATATGTACTAATGATCTTCAGCTGCATTTTCACATCATTGTCTGCAGCTATGAATGTGGCTCTTGATTGATATGAATTTACATTTCACAGCTATGAATGCATATATACAGTATATACATAAACACCCCTACACAGGAAACAATAACTTTTCTCAAGTTAGGTGAATAATTCACCCATCCCTAGGTATAAGGGTATTTCGCCTAAAACACCATGTATATAACAGATGCTGAACTCCCATTTTATGGGTTATTGGAACTGAGATTTGCCATTGACTTACAGGGGTTAAATTGTAATATTTTGTATATTCACCCTGTTGTTTCCATTTCATGTGTTATAAGAATGACCGTCTAGTCTGTGGTTAAGTGTTACTTCCCTAACCCATTCACCTCTGTAGTGTGTTCACCATTGTTGAATTATGGTGCTGATGTCTGCATAATCCCTTGCTAGCTTTGTGTTAATTATGTTAATCCTTTCCCGTTTCCTGTGTTTGTCAATTTCCATTAACCCGCTGAAGTGACTATAAAAACTAAGCACAATCCCCCAATAAAGTTCCTTGGGAGACCCTTTTCCCCAGAGGAGCACCTTTACTCTGATAATCAGAGCTGCTACCCATCTTGTAGCCACAGAATCAGGGATGTGAGGCACAAGCGCCCCATTCCGTTACAGTATACATAAATGTTATCGGGACATGGGGCGAAGTGCGACATATTTGTTTTCTTTCTCTGTAATGACACTGATTGCTATTCAAAACAACACACACAAAAAAATCAATGCTGTAGTTTATTAGATGCCTGTTCCAAAATCAATTCGGATGTTGGATCAAGCAATTTATAAATTAGTCATGATGACCCAACTGATCAATAAGTTGCAGCAATTCATAAATTAATGAGAATCAATAAAACCAATAAGCACCAGGGATTCATTAATTAATCAGGGTTATTATTCAATTCGCCGGGATGCTGGAAATAGAATTTGTAATGGAGAGCATGGGAGAGCGTGATCACTGATGGGAAAAAAAGGCTTCCTATGGAATTGACAATAAAGGTAAACACAAACAAGGCCATCAGGGATATAGATTTTATTAATGGATATACGACCCTGCAGAACCTTACACCTTGTTCTACATAACATGGGAATGAATTTACTTAGTGACTGGCCGGTCATTTGGATGTAGGCTCTACTATAACCTTGGTTCAGTCAATAAAGGGAGTTTCATATGTCCGGTTTTGTGACAGTTGTTATTCTTATATAATTCTCGCTGGGTTATCCGTCCCCTATCTATGTGGAAAATGCATTTTAGGTCCTTGCCCGTTTAACTCTGGCTAGAGACGGCCATGCTTGTCATGCCTTTGTGATCATCCCCTAGCATTCTCAAGAACACATATACAAATCTCAATTGTTACTGACGGGAACATGTAAAGTGCTGCCCCTTGTGCTATGTAGGATGGATAAATGTGTAATTTATTCCTTCTGTCACCTGACTTTACATGTGCAGGTCAGTGAAATGTGAATTGTACGCGAGTCTTCAAAAAATGGCCAGTCTTATCCAGGAGAAGTGGGTGAAGGTGACCCTTCCAGGGAAGAATAGGCAGATATTTGGATAAGTAAGATATTCAATCAAAATTGGGGCCTTCATTCAAGCTCCCTAATATTTAACGATCAACGTAGAAAGACCAAAGTTAGTATGTGTGTATATACAGTAAATCTCCACAGAACAAGGCACTCACAGGTTCTCATCTTCTGTCAAGTTCTCTGTTTCTCTCAACACCTCTAAGATATATAGAAAGACAGACATTGAAACAAAGAACAGATATTGATACATTTCTAACTTATCTTAATTTAGATTTTTGAAAGGACATAAAGAAAGTCGTTTTTGAACTTTTCGTCATGTGGTAGTCTAGGGATGATGGACCTTACTTGGGTTCAATTGAGCTTCTACGGAACAGTGCTTTAGGAGGATAAACACACTCCCAACGTCCACACGCTCCTGTACAGGTCCAGAGGACCATCCTGACATTATTTTGATGCCAGGCAGGGGACCTAGAGCCAACACTGACTTTTTATCACCATAGTAACCATTGGAAAGTTCGTGCTGATTGAACCATTCCAATGGTTGCTATGGTGACCAATTTTCCAAACTTTGCTTCAGAATTGCTTTTCATAAGTATTCCCTGTTGTTCTTCAAACAATATAAATAGAAGTTTTAAAACAGCTTACTGTTCCTCATCCATTTAGTGGATTAAAAAAAAAAACAAGCGATTAGCATCACAGAGTAAATTTTGTTTGAGAAATCAGTTAATAATAACACCAAATAAAGTTAAAGTGAAAACAGCTGGTGCCTTTCGAGAGAGAGCACGTCTCATAAGTGCAGCTTCTTGAGCGTGGATCATCCAGTAACGCCGCTATCATGTCAATGGCGACGAACACCTGCATCCCATCAGATCGTTAGGAACAGACTGCCTCGGCTTTGGGGAGTTCCTCCTGATGACTTGGCAGTCAGGAATCTATTAAAAGGACGCCGTCATCTAATGAGGACTTTTACGGTGAACAGAAAAGCAATTTTATTAAGTTTATTAATAAGAGTAATATATACAAGAAAAATAAAAGAAGGAAAAAAATGCATTTTTGTACTGGTCGTACATTTGAATTAGCGTTGTGTGTTTTATGTAGCACTGTTTGAGCATCATGTTTAGGTGACCTTACCATTAGCTGCTTCGCTGTGTTTTAATGGTTAACCCTTTGCATTGGATCTCAGTTTTATGGACCTGGAGGGAGCGTGTTTTTAGTCCAGAGAGATTTATTTATAAGTACCGGTACTTTATTGGTGCTAAGTTTGAGGCAAGCCACACATTGTATCCCATGACATAATTTCACTATGTAGAAAAAAGAATAAAACAATTTGTTACTCAGTGTTCTCACATATGGGAAACCAAATAATCAAGTAAGGAAATAGACGTAACAACTTGTGATGAACATACTATTCAAACCCAATAGAGTGGGAAATTTGTCACCTAATATTGTATACATCCTTCTGATAGCTTTATATATCTTAATGACAGCCAACACGGTAAGCAACTTTGTGCTTAGGAAACACTAAGTAACTTTGTATCCACGTACAGTAATCTAGGCACGGACTTGCCATCTGGCACATTTGCCCGGGCTGAGTATCACCCCATACTCACCCGATCTGCTGCTCCAGGGGGCTATGAAGCTTTTTTACTCACTCTTAAGTACCCACTCGGTTTATTGTTATTTCATTTTTTTTGTTGTGCCCCTGGTTTAAATACATTTTTTTATGGAATATCCAATAAAAGTTAATTTCCACTAATCTACAAATTAATATAATAATTAAAAAAAACTACGCAAGGCTGTCAAGAAACATAAAGGAACCCCAATTTACATTAAAGAAAGGTTTTTAGGCACTGACTAATAATATAAATAATAATATAATAATAATAAAATAAAATACTGTTTTACTTCAAGGATTTGGTGATCATCTGTGTGAATTTAAGAGTTCAACAGGTTTTTGTTAATAAAAAAAATTCTGCAATTGGACAAAAATGGAAAGTGAAGTGCGTCTGTATGTATGCATTTCATGTTTTAACATGAGATAAAGAATTTTTGTAATATACCACATAATTTAGAGAATTTTTATAATTTTTCATCCAATGTAAATATCCACATTAACATCTAACAGAGATTTACAGGGAAGTTTCAATCTTTCAGTCAAAAAAGTTAAATTTCTAGTTTTCTTTTTTGAATTCGCCAAACTATTTTCCGATTGTACAAACTTTTCACAAACTTCGATTCTCAGTAACTTTATATTTTTTTTTATCTGTAAAACACGCATTTTCTTTCTTTACACGACATCATCGTGCAATACAAATGTATGTCTGTTTCCTTTATGGCCACGAGCATTATTCGTTGCCATGGTGCCCTAGGCTTCTCACGAAAACAGCATCCGATTTAGTTTCTGAAATCACAAGTTCTGAATTTGCTCAGATCCAACGCTTATTACACCAAGACTTATCTGCATCCGATGACTAATTTCATCAGTATATCTGGCTATCAATCTACCGCACTTGCTGCTTGGTATCTTGACTTCACACAGATCCAATTAAAATTATAGTTATTAAAAATCTGACATGATTGAGGCATGGCACATACGGCTGCATGCTGAAAGTTAAGGGATCCGTTAGCACCATCTAGTGGTTAAATTGCAGAACTACATCCTTGGTTTCGCAATCAGCTGTAGGCAGTGTGCATGGCAAGGCTTAAGGGAGTCATTGGTGGGGCACTTACTGAAATGTTTGCCCTGTCCATTTGCAGTGAATATTTCCTGTTTATCATAATGGGAAAATATATTTTTTTTAACCAGGAAAAACCTGGAAAGACATGAAAAAAAAACACAAGAAGCAGGTCATCACAAAAAGACATGCTAGTGCTGTAATGAGTTAATAATAATAATTTAACTCTGCATACGGCAGCACATTATACATAACAAAGCTTACAACAGTTGTTTGGAATGTAATCCAATGGATATAGCCATATTGGTCCAAACGAATATAAGTCTTTAGTCGTGATACCTTTTATTGGGCCAACATAGGGAAAGATAGGAAAAGATCCATCTGAAGGAGAGACCTCTGTGGCCCCAAAAGCTTATGGGACAACAGTTTTATGTTGGCCTGATGAAGTGTATTGCATTGGAATGTAACAAAGCATTAAGTCCTAGAAAAACATCTAAAGTATGAAAAATAAATAATTTTGTAAACTGGCCATTCATCAGCAGATCCTATAGGTGATTTAACCCCTGCAGGCTGTGTTGACCACCCGCCACCAAGAAGCAGAATACCATTAAACACATATGTCCTTGATGGCCACAAATAGACCAGTTTTTGGATATCCTGGCTTGAGCACAGGCATCTCAATAAAAAAATCATTAAACTACTTGCCTTCAAGTTTAATGGTTTATTATTTACACTTTATCTTAATAAAACTTTTTTTTCTTTTACTATAGCAGTTATCTTTTTTATTTTATCGGTTCTTTCTTTTTCTCCTTTTCCCCAGGAAACGCTGTATTCTGTCATTCATGTTTTCAAACACTGTATTCATCTTTCCAACACTAAAACATTCTCTTTGCAATCCCAGGCTTAATAAACTATGGATTCCGAAGAATAAATCAAGCATCACTTTTTTTTTTTTTTGCGGCGGAGGGAGAACATTTTGAACAGAATGAATAATGTAACGCGATGGAATTAAAGTTCGAGCTTCAATCTCATCATCTGTCACAGTCACATCCGAGCAAGGTAACAATGAATTTTGCATAGTGTGTTCACCATGAGAAGGTGAATACGTGTCGAGATCATATACATTTTAATTTTTCAAGGCATGTGGACTGAAGGATACATTGAAAGCCAGTATATCGTGAATGGACAAGAAGAGCAATCTAGGGGAAATGACACATCTGAAGTGTAGTCATAATCTATTATATCAAGTTAGGGAGGTAAGTCGGATCCACATGATCTGATTGAATTTTGGTGTAGGCCATTTACATATATTATTGTACCTAGAAACGTCAGGCCTGGTTGGCTGAGGGTATCTCCTGCTCCTTATGGGAGGTAGGAATCAGAGATAGCTCACAATGGAGGATGGAGGGTAGGGAGTGGGCAACCTGGGGTGGAGGGCAAGGGTAAACACCACCAGGAAATCATAACATGTACCAGATGCTATGGAATCAGGTTATGATTCTTGGAGCCGCTGGACTAAAACTTTGTACCTTCATTTATTTCTCAAAGGTTTTGTTGGTCATCTGGAGGGCCACAGCATGGGTGGCTAAGGTGAGGAAGGTTTTGCCACTGAACGTGGTTTCATTGAGATCTCCCTGTGATGTTATTTATTTAGCCGAACTAAACAGCAAGTTAAATAATGAAACTTTAGGAGCTCTGTTATTTTATCTGTTATATGTCATAAACATTTAATGGGTACACGCTATATCTTCAACTAAAACAAGCAGCCATTATAATGCTTCAGTTCACACCAGAGTTTTCAAACAACAGCATTTGTTATTTTTTTATTTAGCCATTTCCAGCAGGCGTTCTCAATGCTTTGCTGGTAATATTTACTTTTCACTTCTGAATGGGCGAAGTAGCTTTTTAGGCCCCAATCCAAGTAAGAGGTCACATTAGACTGTTTTTTGAGTCCCTTAAGCTGTGGAGACCAACCTTGGCACTGAGAGAACGACGTTCAGAAATCGTATCTCTTGGTATTCATAATGAAGTACCCATCACCTTGGTTCTGTGGAAACGCATGACTAATATTCACCGATGGTGGACATTCATCGCCCCTCTCTCTGAAGGTTTGAGATCTCCATTAATGATTCATTGAGGAAGGCATATAGAGCCCACCTGCTCACAGATAATCACTTGGTGTGGAAGTCCAGCCTTGACGTGGCCGGTGAGCTTGTGTGCTTTTGGCCAGAATACAGAATACAATGCTAAAGCCTCATGATTATTATGTATATATTTGCAGCGTTGGGTTTGGGCTCTGGTAATTTGCTCTCCTTTGTTGTAAAATCAGCTTCTGAGCCGAGCTCCGTTTTAAATAAAAGATAATAATAATAATAATAATAATAATAATATCAGTGCGGAATAGTAGTGGAATTCTTGTGATATCATCCAAATAGTCAATTCGGTAATGATTAATGATTTCTTAACCTATCGCAGCTTAACTACATCTATTCATTAAAACTACCCATAATGTGTTTGTTTTGTTTGTCAATAAGTGTCATGGTTTTTTGTCGTTTACAACATTAACCCCGTCTGCGCTGGATTTCTGATACATTTCATCTTATTTTAATGGACAATTTTTTTTGGAATGCTAGTATATATATTCTATCAATCTGTTCATTTTTCTATTTCATAGCTTTAACACAAGTTCATAAAAAATATGTTTTTAATCTTCGTGTTTGTCAGCAGGAGACCAAACAATCTCACGATCTGACTTCTCTGTACTTCTTCACAAACAAACCCCCTTCATCTTGAGCAATGACGCGGCGATGGGAGCTGAGTTGATGTTAGCCTGGATTTATAAATTTTAGATTGGCAAGTGACAGATTGTTATAAATAGTTGGTGGCTGCTAATGAATTGGATGTTCTCGGTTAGATGTGATGTATTGGTTATTGCCTGAAACATGCATTAGAACATTACACCAAGGTCCTGATTAAGTCCGTGTGCATAAACAAAGCTGTCTCTTAGAAAAACAAATGAGCTATTCAATACCATCAATCCATACTATTTATCATGCGACTCTGTGGTCAGGCGACCATTATCTGCACTCGCACCCCTATTCTAGACTGAATGCACTCCGTACCTCTAGTGTAAGTGCTGTGGGGCATGGACTTTCTGTATGAATGTATGTATAAGTATAATATCTATAGCTATATTGTCTATATATATATATATATATATATATATATATATATATATATATGAAAAACAACTCACTGGACTTACTTTAACTCCACTTTTAATCAAATCATATGACAAGCCGACGTTTTGGGACCATTAACATCCATTTCTCAAGGTTACTTGAATTTTTGCATATGTGTCACACTTAAATGTTTCAGATCATCAAACTTATTTTAAAATTAGACAAAGATAAGCCAAGTAACCACAAAATACAGATGATTTCATGTATAGAAGAAAACAAGCTATACAATCCTACCAGGCTGTGTGTAGACAAGTAATTACCCCCTTCGATAATAAATCCACCAAATAACCAAATTTAATTGATAATTGGGTTCTGTTTCACTAGACAAACTCAGGTATGATTACTGCCAGCCCTGTTGAATCAAAAGTCTTTCTTCTGTCTACTTTCTTTGTCCGCTTGGTTGTATATTTTGGTTCCCCCTTTGTCCCACAATAACTCACATACACACTGGCACAGATTTTTACACCTATTCCCACATTTGCACAGACTTACACACTCACACCAACACACATGCACACAGATATACTCACTTACAACCTACACATTTGTGTTACCATATACTCCCTGTCTTACGCACATTCATACCCACACTTACACATCCATGCTAATACACACACATTCATGCTCATACACATACCTACACATACACATACACATCCATACTCACACACAAACACTTATACATACACATCCATACTCACACACAAACACTTATACATACACATCCATGCTCACACACACTTAGATATGCACATTCATGCTGACACATTTAACCCACACACATTCAGGCTCACACGCATGTACACTGTGGTGGAGTGCATAAAGCCTTCCCCCTAACAAGGCACCAAGGGGTTAAAGCCTCCAAACAAGGGTGGGGAGTCCATGTGTATTGCACAGGCAGGAGCCGGACAGGTGGGTTATGGAGGCTAATCACTTTAAAAGTCTCCGGGTTGGGACTGAATGCCACCTGATGGATTCCCAATAGAGAAGTGGTTTTAAGGTTTAACTGTAAAGAGTGTTACGTGACCCTGCTACGTTCCGGCCTCTCTAGTCCATAGATCCCCAGTATCAAAAGTGCGTGTTAAGATTTGGTTAATGCACTGCTTGTGCCTGGAGGTCTAAAACAAAATGTCTGTAAACCCACGGCATGATGTGAAATACTGTTATGTCACACGTGTATAGATAACCCTGCTATGCCTCTCCTTTAATCTGTCACTGGTACGTTAATGCACTCTATTTTGTTGCAGTGAGTGATGGATCATTGTGAGAAGGTCAGAGACAGACAACCTCTGTCATTCCAGCAGCTACACCTCCCATTACACTGACAGACATTAATGTAGCCACCGGCATAATGTCCCCTCCATGGTAGACGCACCAGTGCTACGGTGCATGTAGACCTTAGAAATTAATGCTGAACATCATAACCTGAAATGCATTCATATTAAAGGGGAGTTTAATGTCCTAGGCATCCTCACCAAAGAATAATGTGTATTTGAGTATTTTGTATTTAAGTAATTTAATATGCATTCTTTAAAATATTTAGAAAAAATGAATATTTACCATAGGGGGGTTCTGCAGAATTTGGACAACTCAGCTATCATATGCATTTAAGATTTTAGTAGCACCTATATAGACAAGGTATGTTTCTAACCATAGCTGGGAACTCTCAGGATTCTTCCTGGAGACCACCGCTTCTACAGATCTCAGGATCATGGCCCGAAATCGCAAGGGTACAAATGAGTACCTGATTAAGTAATAAAAGCTTTAGCTCTTGGCACTCTACCTGCTGACAACTACAATGCCTTACAAATTTTGATAACTATATTCAGTTCAATCCACAAATTTTCTATGGGATTCAGGTCAGGTCTTTGTGATGGCCGGTCCAATACTTTCACTTTGTTGTCTATAGGCCATCGTGGTGCGACTTTGTAGGTACGTTCAGGATCATTGTCCTGCTGGAAGACCAAGTTGCAACCAAGTTTTAGCTTTCTAGCTGATGGAGGTATTGCTTCAGGATGCCGTGTCTATGTAGTCCCAAGCTTGTTATGTTTGCATACAATTGTTTGTACAGTAGATTGTGGTACCCACAGTTCTTTGGAAATTGCTCCTCAAGGAAGTCCACAACCTTTTTTTTCTAAGGTCTTGGCTGGGTTGCTTAGATTTTCCTGTGGTACCAGTGGCGAAAAGGCCCTGGCTCTACAGATATACCCTTAAATACAACCACAGGTGCCAATGAACTCCTAATTATAACACTTGGCCAATAAGATTATCCAAAAAGTCATATCAATTTCTAGAATCTTCCAGACTATTTAAAGACGCAGTAAACTTGGTGTATGTAAACTTTTGACCCATCGGAGTTCTGATATAGGGAATTAAAGCTCAAAGAATTCTGTAATCTATTGTTTCAAAATGACCTTTGATGTGAACAGAGTAGATGCCTTAGCTGACTTGCCAAAAGAACCGCACGGTAACATGAAATGTGTGGAGTTTGAATGTCTTCACTGTAGGTGTATGTAGACTTCAACTGTATGTTTCTTACATTCTTTTTCAATTTAACATCTTAACAGCTACTATTTTATAACTTTACACTCAGTCTAGAGACTCAGTAGCCTTGGCACAACTAAAAATGTACTCAATTGCATTAGGGGTGATCTTTAATTTTAGAACAATTGTTTTTTTAAAAAAAGTTTTAGACATTTGTTTATACTCCAAAGAAGCCAGAGTCCAAACTTTGCTTTTACAAAAAATAGAGATAGAAAAAGCTACCACAGCGACAGAGATAATGAAAGCAAGATCAAGGTTTGAGCTCCACCATGGCTGATCAACAGGGAGGCCTAACTAACAACATGGCAAGATAGAAGATAGCGGCCTTTTGGTTCAAACACAACTTCTGCCTGTAACACAACTCTTGGTTTATAATGTGACTTTTTGTGTGTTCAGACACTCTTATTTTTTATCTCTTGTCTTCAAGATGCTCTTTTACCTCGATTCACCTTTTCAAAGCAAATCAATATTTCATGGTCGTGTTATTTCCTTTTAAAATATTTATATTTGTGTTATGTTTCGAAAACAACCTTGCTGTGTTCTCGTCCATAATCCAATACAGATTTTAGAACTCTGATCTGAAAGTCCTTTAAAAGGATTGAAATCGTTATAGAGGGTTTTAAGGATTTTCCCCCTTTACTAGTTTTCATCAGATTAACTAAATTATATTCAGGATTATCAAGTATTCCTTATTAATGTCTCAGCATCTAACAAAACTATTCCTTAATACTTCAATTTTAAATCATATTAATATTGAAATAATAATAATAATAATGAAGATACAATCATATTAAACAATACTTCTGATTATATATTTAGATTAAAAATAATATTTTAAAGCATGTAAATAAAACTGCAGTAAACACTTTACTTTCTTGGTCAAAGGAAATCCAGCTTTTTAAAATTAAATCTGCCTTTTCAAATGGTTTATTTAGGCAAAAGAGTAGAAAGTATACAGTGCGTGTATACAGTGTGTTCGGTGGAATGTATAATATAACATCCCATAATTTAGGATTTGCAACCATAAATTTGTGTTGTCTGAGATAGAAACTTCGATTTAATGCACATGTGTTTATGTGGGATATGGTCATCGTACCCAATGTAAGGGCTGGTAATATTTTTACCTAAATTTTGGCACAAATATAGTAATGTGCAAATGTTTTAGGCACCAAACAGGAGCTGGTCACCAAATTAACATATAGGTTGAGAAACAATCAATAATTGTTAATCATGTAACAGAAACAGCTGTGTAGGAGGAATAAAACTGGGTGAGCAAAAGCCAAAGTCAAAGTCATACACCATGGTAAGCACAGCAACAAGACACAAGGTAGTTATACCGCATCAGCAAGGTCTCTCCCCCAGGCAGAAATTTCAGGACAGACAGGGGTTTCCAGATGATCTGTCCAAGGATTTTTGAAGAAGAACGTAGAAACGGGCAATGTTGAGGACTGTAGACGCAGTGGTCGGCCACAAAAACCTAGTGTGGCCGATAAAAGAAACATCATGCTTACTTCCCTTCACAATCAGATATCCAGCAGTGCCATCAGCTTAGCATTAGCAGAAAACAGTGGGACCTTGGTACACCCAACTACTGTCCGGAGAAGTCTGGTCAGAAGTGGTCTTCATGGAAGACTTCTGGCCAAAAAAGCCATACTCAACTCAACTATTCATGAAAACACAGGAACTGGATTGATGAGTCACAATTTGAAATATCTGGCTGTAGCAGACAGCAGTTTGTTCACTGAAGGGCTGGAAAGTGGTACAAGAACGAGTGTTTGTAGGCAACAGTGAGGCGTGACGGAGCTTCCTTGCAAGTTTGGGGCTGCATTTCTGAAAATATAGTTCAGACAGGCAGATACTTATCCATCATTCAATACCATCAGGGAGGCATCTGGTTGGCCCCAAATTTATTCTGCAGCATGACAACGATCCCAAAACATACAGCCAAAGTCATTAAGGACTATCTTCAGCATGAAGAATAAGGAGTCCTGGAAGTGATGGTTTGGCCCCCACAGAGCCCTGTTCTCAACATCATCGAGTCTGTCTGGCATTACACAAAGAGACACAAGCAACTGAGGCGCCTAAATCCACAGAAGAACTATGGTTAGTTCTCCAAGATGTTTGGAAAACCTACCTGCCGAGTTATTGAATGAATTGATGCTGCTTTGAAGGCAAGAGGTGGTTGCTCTAAATATTGATTAGATTTTTTTTTCTGTTCACTAGTTTTGCATTTTGTTAAATGATAGAAATTAACTATTAACATGTCTATTTTTTAAAGGCGTTATTTCTTTAACCCCTTCAGGACCAACTTTTGCAAACTGCGTCTTCCCTTGAAGACCGCATTTTTTTTAAAATATTTTAATTCCGTGCTCGTGATTCGCTTCAAAGCGATCCCGTGCACGGAATTGAGGGGTAGTGGCTGCTACGGATCGCTGGGGACACACAGCGGTCAGTATCAGCCGCCCCTCGCTATCCCAGCGTTCATAGCGACGCTGGATCGCGCATCATCGATGATGTACCTGGTACGTCCCGGTCTGCCGGTGACCTTTGACCAGGAAGTACCAGGTGCCTAAAATCTTTGCACAGTACTATATTTTTTTAAATATATGTGTACGCTGCTCCGGTGTATACAGCGTACACTTAGATGGCCAAATGGACTGCTTACGTTAAAAGCTCATTTCGGCAGCAAATGGAAAGGGAAAACTGGTTCCCCTTGACACATGTTCCCCGGCAGAAGGTATACAGGTAATCCCACAACACCCCCCCTCCCCAAGAAGGTGGTGTAGAAAAATTAGTGAAGAGTGTGATTTTTTTTAAAAAACACAGCTTTCGATACATTGTGCACGTATCACATCCTGATGATTTTTTTTAGTTATTAAAAAAAGCATTGAGCAAAATTTGCGTGTGTTCTTTATCAAAAGCCCAGCAATGCTTCAGCCTAAACCCCGAGAACAAGTTCATCTATATGTGTATTTCTATCCATACAGAGCTTTACAGTCTACCATGCAATAGAGGGGAGGTATGGTAAGTGGAGTAGTATAAGAAGTACCATAGTCATACAGGCATGTATATATATATATATATATATATATATATATATATAAATATTAATAGGGCTTATATATTTTTAGCATCAGTGCTGCATTTGTAAAGCAGACTGGGGCTGCCGTATATTCCCCTTCCATACAATTTTTTTCCTGACGGTCACCAAACAAGTATTTAGCTTTTCGTTTGAAATTTTTATTTTCTTCTTCTCTGTTATCTGCTTGCCGTGAAACACAGACATTAGGTGGTAATAAAAGACATGTCTTCTTAATCTCAATGTGCTACATTACGTAAAATCAATTTATGTGATGCACTCCTAACACGTTAAAATGGTAATAGGGCAACCATAATTTTATAGAATGAATGTTACTTCTAAAATTGTAACTTGGATTTAAACTTTTTTCCATGTCGTTCGCAACACTCTAGAATGCAAAGAGTTAAGCTGCATCAACAACCAACACCAACAGGTGGTGTCTGTATATGCGAGAAAAAACGCATTTTAAATAAAGATAACAAATTATTTTATGATTATTATCAAATAATCGCTGTGGAAAGGGGGTAGGTTTTACAGGGTTATAATCCAATAGGTTTACAAAGTGGATATTACTTATAATAAATATTACTAAGGACCAACTTGCTAGGAGCCTACTGTCTAAATGGTAGGAATTTTCCCTTACTGTGCTCCTGTCGCTGGAGACATTTTACTGAATGTAAAGGACCAAACCCAGTGAGCTTACCCTGCAAGAAGAGCTGAGCCGGTCCTGTATAATTCACAGCATGACTCGCAACCATCCTGTTTTCTTTCACACTATTCCGATCTTTGAGCACTGTCCTACCGAGCTGCCCCAATGGGGACCATGGTGTTGTCGGCGATGAGATCCCCTTTCTGGCCCAGCGAGCTGTAAAAGTGATGGAGGTCTGCGCTGATGCCATCCCTCCTGCCCCTACTCCTATCTAAACCACCTAACAAAGGTGTCCCCGTTTGGACATCTGAAACGTTTGGGGTACGCCCTTACAAAAAATTACTGCAGTTTTTCTGAAGTAATACTGCAGTTTTTTGGACATGAAAAAACTGCAATACTGCACTTTTACTGCAGTTTTACTGCATTTGTACTTCACTGTACTGCAGTATTACTGCACATTTACTGCACTTTTTTTTATATTGCAAACCTACAGTTGTACTTCAATGTACTGTAGCTTTATTGCATTTGTACTTCCGTACAAAAATAACTGCAGTAAAACTGCAGTACAGTGAAGTACAAATACAGTAAAAGTGCAGTAAATGTGCAGTAATACTGCAGTAAAAGTGCAGCATTGCAGTTTTTTCATGTCCAAAAAACTGCAGTAATTTTTTCGTAAGGGACAGCATAGTTCCATCACAGAGCTAGAACATTCAGCTTTTGTACATGCTTCAGGTTAATAAACATACCGTGATCTCCAGGATGCTCAGCCAACAAAGAATAATCAAGTTGGGCATAATAGAAATCCTATTTGCCATCAATTGACGTGCCAGCAATTTCCCTATATCTGGAACTAAAGCACAATTGTCGTGTGTTTTGCTATAAAGTTACTGGTTATCATAGTTTAAATGGCTAGTAAAACGGAAAGCACATTAGTCCCGAAAGCAGAGAAGGATCAACGTTCCCAGTTGACACCCCGTAAGGTCGCCTGTTTTGACTGCATTGTAATGCTGCACCCCAGACCTGCTACCCCAGGCGTAGTCAGCGGAGGCTAGTAAATTCAGCTGACTGCAGCGATTATAATACCTGCTGCCCTGCATGATACATGTATATGTGCCGTGGGCCATCACCCTTTCCTATCTGGGTTTGCACCCGCTATGTATAGTTATGCAGCTTTTTAGAGCATTGCCTGGGTCAAACACCGTTTGAAACACTTTTTACAGCGAGGTCTTCGTGTTCCGTCCACTAGATGGCAGTATCACTCTACTCCTAAAAAACAAGCAAAACATCAACCCATCCCCACATTTACCAAATCTCTCCAAACACAGCTCACTTCTGCTTTCTGTTGATTGTCGGGTACATTTACAGATGATAAAAATAAAAAACGGCGCAGTGAAGGCTCACACGAATAATCGTTCTTCCTTCTGCTTTTTGTGAGGCAATGTGTTCTTGTAGAGATTGCAGAAACCTATACTTCATTTCCATTTCTCGGCAGGAGAACACACAGATCCTTATTTAAAACAACATCAGCGAATACATCTCAAGGTCCCTAATTCTTGCAGATATCCAGTGGTAAAGTACAGTGGTTTCCTCGGTATGTTTTAGATGGAATACTGCTTCCCATCTCGCTCGATAACGGTTCAGATTCACAGGATCACAGTAAAGGAGAGGTTGCGAATGCAGATACAGATCCCTTTCTGTTGTTTTGCTAAAGGATTATGATTGAAGAGCGAAATCCATTTTTTATACATTCATATAAAAGATGAATCAAAGTTCTATCCTACGCCTGCATCAAAAATATGCAGACAGCCCTCTTCACATATACACACAGCGACAAAAGCCCTATGAAACCATGGTAGAAACATAGAACTTGTTGGCAGATAAGAACCATGTGTCCCTAGTCTAGTCTGCCTATTTTTTCTGCTGTAAAGACTCAGTCTTGGTCCCATCTTAGATTTCGGATAGTGTTATACTTTTTTCCATGTATGTTCCTTCTCCGCAGGCCTGGACTGGCCATCTGGTTGACAGCCCCATGCGCTTGTCCCCACCGGCCGCTGGGTGCTGATGTGTTCGGCCAGGGGCTCCGTATGCCCGGCGACATGGTGCATGAGCATAAAACGTGCCGTGCAGCTGCGCATATCTGTTACCTCCTCCGTCGGGCTGCCGTCAGGGACGCCGAGACGCAGCCTGCGCAGCCGGCTCCCTGCTCGTGCCGTCGCGGTGAGCGGCTGCCGGGTCCGTTCTCCTGCGAGACGCGCGTCCCCGGCGAGTTCGCGAACGGCTCATCTAATTAGTATTCATGTCGCTCTTAAAGCGACATTTATTCCTTTTCCTCCTCCCCCTAATTAGGAGGGTAGGAGGATCCATATTGTTGGAGGGATATTTAAACCCTCATTTGGCACTACACCATTGCCTGTGTTAGTGCCTTTTTGCCTTTCACTAGCGTTTGTATCCTGATTAAGCTTTCTGGTTTTGACTCCTGCTTGAACCTGACCTCCGTTGTTTCGCTGCCTGCCCTGACCTTTGCTTGTGCCCCCTACTACTCTTTTGCCTGACCCCTCGGATACCGTTATTATCATTTATTTATTTTTGTTCCTGAGTTCCACCTTTACATTATTCTTGGTGGTGTACGATCTGTGTCTTCTGTGCCTGGTGGCAGTACGCCCTCTCTCCTCCAGAGGGCGCTGATTCTGCAGCGCGGATCCAGAACCTGTACCCCGGTCGTGACAATATCCACCCGTAGCCGCATTTACGTCATTAGAGAAATGGCGTCTTTGAGGGGATATGATAATGTTATATAAATATGTATGGGGCCCATACAAAGGGCTCTTTAATGGCTCTGTTCATTAATAGGTCCCACGCTAAGATTTAGATTTAGTCTACAACAGCGGAGGAGATTTTTTACAGTAAGGGCAATAAAAGTATGGAATTCACTGCCTGAAGAGGTAGTGCTAGAAAATACATTAGATGCCTTTAAAAGGGGCCTGGATACTTTTTTTAAATGAAGCAGAACATGTATGATAGTATAGGAATTTAATATTTATTTAGTGCTTGTTGATCTAAGGAAAAATCTGATCTCATTGTCGATAATGTCAATTTTCCAATCATTTTCACTTTCCCCATTGCAATAGCTCTACAGAATCTGCTGGCCCTTTTTTAAGTGTTGCGTAATGTAAGAACGTAAGAAAACATCAGATGCTGATGAGGTGGCCTCTGAGGTTTTGACAGCTAATGTGCCTACATTTACTCTTGGTCCACTGGGAGTATTATTTTTGTGTTACTCTTGAAAGCAGTCTCTCAAAAAACACTCACATTATAGGAAAAGCAAAAAACATAAAATAAAATGCTCATTAGTTATAAATGATAAAAGCTGGCAAGGAGGCTTCTGGTCTTTGCACATGTTTACAGGTAATGGCTCCTTGCTTGTGCCTTTGGCATGGTAGTCTGCTAGCCCACCGGGATTGCCTTTGCGAGGAAAGGGGCTTTAAAAAAAAAAACGATATGATGTTACTGCTCCTTCCGTAAATTCACAGTGTGGGTCTGGAGGGATAAGCTCGCAGGTTGATGTTTTATTCACGCTGTATTTTTCAGTCAAAGCTTTCCCCCCTGAATCACCGTATTGACGATGAAGGTTCAAATCGCGCTTTGATAACAGCTGCCATATCACAGCATTATTGCTAGTATTAAACTAGCACTTTTCTAATTATTTTTTTAACCTTAATAAAATGAGAAATGTTGGTTTAACACTTCCTCAGTTATAAGTCTCTTTAATGCTTTACTCTGTTGCATTAAAAAATACAGTATATATAAATACAGGGCCGCGCAGAGGCGGGTGCAGGGAGTGCATGGCACCTAGGCGACAAGGAGCGGAGGAGAGAGAAGGGCGCCTAGCGGTAGCTCATGATAAAGCTTTCAGCACCCGCTCGGCACCCCTCTGCCTCCCCCGCTCTGTGCTGCCACCCACCTCGGGGCTGCCCTGACTGCGGTGGTGGGAGCGCAAGGCCTCTGTCTCAGTCGCAGTGCCAGCACTGTCTGGATCTCTATAGAATGATAGGAGTTATACTGTTGTGGTTGTGTTGATGGCAGTTGTTGTATACACCATTATGGTCAGTATATATTAATGGGAGTTATATTGTACCCCCCTCAAGTGTCAACATATGAATAAATCACTGAGTTTTGGGTAACTTGTTTTACTACAATTTTTAACTCTCTGCAGTTCTAATATGATGGATTTTCTTGTTTATCTATCTACTTTACTTAAAATAACCTCTGTATAGATATAGTGGGGGTCACAATTTTCTGTTGTTGCCTCGGGCCTAAAGGAGCTCGCTACGGCTTTACTCCTCTAGTTCCGCAGTTAGAGCACCGGATGTCACTGACACATTTAGTGTAATGCTGTTTGGAGGCAAAGATGGCACTGACAATCTGTTTGGGGACAAAGATAGAAACATAGAAAGTAATGGCAGATAAGAATCATTCGGTCCATCTAGTCTGCCAAAAATGATGGCACCGATGAACTGTTTGGAGACAAGGCAGGCAATGTGGGAAGTGAGTGACATGTTACATGGTAAAGTCGGGGGGCCGAAAGAGGTGGAGTGGTTGCCATAGAAAATGAGTGTGGTTAGAGAGGTTATGCTTATTAAGCTGAGGCATTAGCAATATTGCTACACCCACCTGGGGGTGCACCAAACATTGTTTTGGCACTCAGGTACCAATGACCTTCGGCTCAGTCCTATATAAATATATATATACACATACACACACACACATCAGAAAGGGGAAAACACTAGGAAACTAGCCTTGGATGTTTCCCTCGTTATGAACTTAGAATAAACCATACTAGTTAGATTTTCCTTGGTTCTGTTATCCATTTTAGTTGCTCCTTTGTGTCTGACATCCTCTCTTCAGTAATGGTAAAAATATTATATCAGTCGAGCTGAGTTTCTGTCGAGACAATGTTTAGGTCCCCTGATGGGAGGTAGCCATGCTATTATTAAAGCCACTTGACCTGTCTCGATGGTAAACAGCTGCTCGGCTACAAAGTGCGTCTGGGGAAGGGATACTAGCAAATAAAATATCAAATTAATATAATAAAGTAAAATGCAATATGCAACACACACGCCAATTAAATAACTGTCCCACAAAGGAAGTCTTTCATATGTTTATTTACTTAAAAAAATAATAATACATATATATACACATACATATATATTAGGTGAAAATGTCCCTTTAGTTAACCAGCACACGTTTGTTCAGAAGTATAAATAATTAAGAAGAAACATCAAATCTGACAGGATGTAAAGTCTCAGACCTTAATCAGTCCCTGGTCTCATCTTAGATTCAGGATAACCATCTGCCTAAAAATGTAGGTAAGATAGCAGAGCGTGATATGATGCTGTATTCTGCATACAACAGCAAGGCTCCCCATGTTATGTCTGGCCCAAAATAACAAATTTACTGTAGGGGAATTTCATGAAAACCATCTCACTGATTTAACTATCCATTATGCAGGGCCATCCTAGTACATATTTCATAATGAAGTCAGAGAGTTCAAATAGAAACTCTAATTTATGTGATTTCAGATTTTGGCTAGTTATAGATACACTAACTGACAGAGATAATTTTTTATATACACTATATGACAAAAAGTATGTGGCCATCCCTCCTAATTATTGAGTTTATGTGTTTCAGCCACAGTCATTGTGTATAAAATTAAGCACATAGACATACGCATATACATAGATGAATACTGGGAGTAGAATGCGTCATACTGATGCTCTCAGTAACTTCAAATGTAGCGCTGTCATAGGATGCCACATTTGCCACAAGCCAGTCTGTGAAATGTGTCACCTCCTAGATCCGCCCCGGTCCTCTGTAGGTGCTATTGTTGTGAATCGAAAACGTCTAGGAGTAATGATAGCTCAGCTACGAAGTGGTTGACCACTCACACTGAGCAGGGCTTGTAAGTGCTGAAGACATCGCTCATAAAATCGCCTGTCCTCTGCAGCATCGCTCAAATCAGCACAAGCGCTGTGCGTCAGGTGCTTCATGGTGCGTCAGCTGCACACAAGCTGAAGATCGGTATATGCCATGCCAAGTGCCGACTGGAGTCGTGTGAAGCACATCGCCACAGGACTATGGAGCAGTGGAAACGTGTCCTCAAGAGTGATGAACCACACTTCACTATCTGGAAGTCTGATGGATGAAGCTAGATTTGGTGCATGCCAGGAGAACTAGAAAGTATGGTGGTGAAGGGATAATAATCTAGGCTTTTTTTCATGGTTTGGCCCCCTTAGTTCCAGTGAAGGGTAATGTTACCCTTACAAAGACACTTTGGACAATGCTCTGCATCCAACTTTGTGGGAACAGTTTGGGGAAGGCCCTTTCTTGTTCCAGCTTGACTGAGCCCTGACCTCAACGCCATCGAACACCTCTGGGGTGAACTGGAGCGGAGATTGAGATCCAGGCCTTCTCCTCCAACATCAGTACCTGATCTCACAAATGCTCTACTGGATGAATGGCCAAAAATTCCCACAGCTACACTCAAAAATCTTGCAGAAAACCTTCCCAGAAGAGTGGAAGCTGTTATAGCTGCAAAGGGGTACAAACTACATAATAATTCCCCATGGTTTTGGAATGCAATGTCCAACAAGGTCATATATGTGTTATAGACAGGTGTCCTCATACTTTTGGTCATGTAGAATATATTGCATTGTCAGATCATTTAGTGTTTCTTCCTCACTGCTGCAGAAGTCCATGTATTTTTTTATTACTATTTTAACATATTAAAAATAAATAATTGATCTATTTTTTTTTCTCAACATATATTTTTTTTCTTCACAAGAATATATTTCCCAGCTAGCCATGTGAGTGTTCAGAATTACTGTGTATTGAACAATATTCTAGAATCAAGTATGCTATTAACTTGTGCGCTATTAGCTGTAGCTAATCATTAATAATGGAGACATGTTTTTCTTGTTGCATGTTGACAGTCGGTGACATTAAGTGCGACACCAGATTGTTTCTCTTACTACAAATGACCCGAGTTTAAAGACCCAGATGCATATAATAAGAAAATGTAATCTTTCCCCAAATTATCACCTTTTCAAGGCTCATTATCTGCCTGGAATCACCAGCTGTTGCGCCACTAATGGGATTAATTGTGTTGGTTACACACATTTATGTTGTCTCAGTAGGTACAGTAAGTATTAATGATGCTGAACCACTTTCAGAAATTTTTGGCAGTATTTAGAATCTTCGAATATGGTCAGTTTGTCGGTACAGATACAGTTTTAAAAGATCATGCTCACATATTAACGGATTTAAAACACAGGTAATGGACAGGCAAAACCTTCTTGCTAAAAAAACATTCAGATTTCATGATAAGTCCTAGAAAAAAGTACTAATTTCCTAACCCTCATCTGATGATGTGCACTTAATTTGGATGCATTTTAAATACCGTATTTGCTCGATTATAAGACAAGCCCTCATCTTATGATCGGGGTTGTCTTATAATCAGACCACAAATAGAGGTCTGACTATGAGACTAAGATCCAGATCCCCCGCAGCGCTGCAGGGGACCTGGATCCTCCTGTCTGGTAACCTCCGCTGTTGGTGCTTGTGACTCCCGGTGTGTTGTCCAGGCAGCGGGTAGACGTCTACGCGATTCGCAGCCAGAAGGAGGTGCCATTAGCAGCGGGGTTTGTCTGCGTCTAGAAGACTGGATTCAGTTAGTCATGTTGCAAAACAATGCTATTTTATATTATTTAAATAGTGTATTCTTAGTTAGAAATCTCACTGATTTAACTAGGCATTATACAGGGCTACTCACTAGGGTTGGACTTTTATAATTAATAGTGAAGTCAAGGAAATTAAACCACAGCTCTCTCGTTAGTAAATGGACCCCAACATTTGTTATCTTTATGTCAAGTGTAATTGGCATTTATGTTTAGTATCTTTTCCTTTAAAAGAAATGCCAAAAAAGCTGTTAAAAAAAGTAGCGTTCTCCGACATCTTTCTCTCTGCCAAATTTCAGCCGCGTTGTCTTTGATAGACAATCCATGTTTTCTCTGGTCCGGCTATATGTTTCAAAAAAAGCACCTTTGTTCAGAAAAAAAAAACCCAAACACTTTAATGTCTTGCCGAAGGATACAGGATAAATCAATCCTACCAAAATGAACGCCTCTCAGGAACACTTTCAACTGACAGAATATCAGGAATGGCTACATAACCATTTAGAGACGTAGGTTAACGTGAGTGAAACTAACGAGGATTACTTGGAATCACTTTGTGTTCCAAAACTTTCATCTGTTTTCTCTTTTAACTGAATATTCTTCAATGTATTTGTTTAGCTTTGTACATATTTGCAAATGTATGATCAGATCCCTGATGCCAACCACGTGTATTCCGAGATGTTACAAATGATATGTAATGGATATTAATCACAGCGCATTGCCAGCTGTTGTTCTAGTGAGGCTGTTGGTGTTTGTAATTTTAGTTAAAGGGGAAGTTTCATGGATTTGAGTTACTTTCGATTCTCCTTAAGTTCTGTTTCAATGTAAAATTGCGCTGTCCTCATTAGCTGTCATCTTTGAGGATCTGTCAGGAACCACAGGGATTTGAACCTGCAACCTCGTGGAATCTAGGTGAATCACCTTTCCTCTGCTCCTTCTGCCTCTCCTTGGACCATGCTGTTCCCTAATGCTCTTGAAACGCCTGCCCCTCGTTTTGGTCAATTAAGGCTCAATATAAACCAGGCATCAGCCTAGTAGCCTCATTGCTAGAGCATTGTGTTCCCGGCCCTGTATACTGACCTACTGTGTTTCTGCATCTGATCTGTTTTCTGTGTATGACTCTTGGCTACTTCAACAATCCTGATTTGTGTACCAGACCACGGCGTGTCCCAGACGTACCTACCTGTCCAGCTGCTTCCTAGCCGTCTGCCCTGCCTGAGGGCTTCCTAGCCGTCTGCCCTGCCTGAGGGCTTCCTAGCCGCCTGCCCTGCCTGAGGGCTTCCTATCCGCTTGCCCTGCCTGACGGCTTCCAGTTTCCTGCCTGTTTGTATCCTGTTCTCTCTGAACACCTAAAGATGGCGCCCAAGAGAAAAGCTAAAGTAGAGCACAGCTCTGAACTGGACACATCAGCCTGCCTACAGCCATGTCCGGAACCTGCCCCTGCATTGAGACTCCTAACTGATCCGGCACCGAGTGCCCTGACAGGGTACCTGCCAATAATTTTTACTTATAGTGTTAATGGGCCAGTTGGGGAGATCAGTGATCTCCCTTTTAACCGTCCGACTAGGAGAGAGGGGAGAACCAAGCATCTCCGCACATAGAAATCCCTTTTAGACACAAGTTGACATGCTCCTTAAGACAGGTCTATATCAAAGGTGAAGTCAGAACCAAAACCCCCCTTTTTAATAATGGTATTTTTTTTACCACTGTAACAAATATAATTTCACTGTTCTTCTAATTTCTAGATACAATGGGCATACATTTGTAATAAGATTCCAAAACTAGTAGGAATTAAGCCACTGGCGTGTTCAAACAGTTATTATATTAATTAGGAATGCAATCACATGAAATTTGCAAAATTAAGACCGTTCGCACCACCGAAGAATGAAGAACAAAATAGAAATAATGAGAGCGTAAACAGGTATTCATTTATAATACAAGTACAACAACGTTACAATTTGAATTTATACCGCTGGGATGCACCGTCATTTCATGAACCATTAAATTCAGTATAGGCGGGAAGGTGATTGGCCTTAAATTGATGTCAAGAACGTGCCAGCTTTACAAAGCAGTAAGTGAAAAAGCTGATCCAAAGTATATGTAGGATCGCCGTGTGATACCCGCGTTCCCGCATTCATCTGGCTAGGAATTCTTGGCCCGACGGCCGGGGCTGTTCCCGGTCCTTTCTTGCCGTTATTGAAGTTAATATCCATGCCAAGTACAGACATTTGCCAGATTTATAGGATCAAACTGCTGGAGAACATACCACGAGAACAGGTGCTCTAACAAGTCATGCAAAGCTTCTGATGTTATTTCCAAGGCTTTATGCCACGTAAAGGAATTTCTACGTCGAAACATTCAACGGAACAATCATAATCTGTCCAGGTACCCTTGTGATTGAAGCATAGGAAGAACGCATGCAAGGAGACAAACTAAACATGAAATATGGCCAAGGACGCAATAAAAAAGTACTAGAAAAAAGAGGAAGCAAGGTTATAAACCAAAGCATAAAACAAACATTTAGTCTTTCCAATATTTATGTTTTTTTAGGGTTATATTTGCTTCTAGATATTGTTATGAGTTGATATGTGTGAGAGGTAGACTCATTTACTTTAGCAATTTTGGACAAAGACTCCTGTCATGCTAAGCCGGCCAAAATAGCCCACAGCAATGGAGTGCCATTGGTTGGTTGGCTTTTCTGCTACAACAATATGTGATTTGGAAAGTGCTATTTTCCCAGGTGACATAGCACTACCAGAAAAAAAAACATTGATAAATATGCAATTTCGTAATTCTATACTATTTCGTTTTTCTTTATTGGCTATCCAGATCTTTTATCCTGCGTTTCAAAATGAAAGCAGATTTTTTTTAAAACCAATGTTCAGTTTCATGTTTAAGGGAGTGAACCAAGAAGATCTACGTGTTACTCGAAGTGCCTGTCTACACATGTCAATAAAGGGTTAAATATCTAAGAAAGCCCAAAAGTAACGCCTTTAATAGACATTTGCATGGGTCAGCAACTCTTTCCCAGTGACTGATGTATTGGGAATCCCAAGCCACCCCACTTTTAGAAAATATTCTAGAGAGATAGATAGATAGATAGATAGATAGATAGATAGATAGATAGATAGATAGATAGATAGATAGATAGATAGATAGATATATTAGATAGATGATAGGTTGATAGATAGATAGATAGATAGATAGATAGATAGATAGATAGATAGATAGATAGATAGATGATAGGTAGATAGATAGATAGATAGATAGATAGATAGATAGATAGATATATTAGATAGATGATAGGATGATAGGTAGGTAGATAGATAGATGATAGGTAGATAGATAGATAGATAGACAGACAGATTATATAGATAGATAGATATATTAGATAGATAGATATATTAGATAGATGATAGGTAGATAGATAGATAGATAGATAGATAGATAGATAGATAGATAGATAGATAGATAGATAGATAGATAGATAGATAGATAGATAGATAGATAGATAGGCATATAGATAGACAGATAGATAAATAGGTAGATAGATTATATAGATAGATAGATAGATAGATAGATAGATAGATAGATAGATAGATAGATAGATAGATAGATAGATAGATAGATAGATTATATAGATAGATATATTAGATAGATGATAGGTAGATAGATAGACAGATAGATAGATAGGTAGATAGATAGATTATATAGATAGATACATTTTGAGTGGTTTTAATTCTCTGCCGTCTAAGTTGGTTAGCAGGAAGATCTCAAACACGAGTACCTAAGAACCCGCTCTAGCGCTCTTTCTCCTGGTGTCTCAAATCCGTTTGAAGTCTGACTGTTAATTCCTTTAAAGGTCAACAATTTGTTGATCCCTGATAAAACTATGAAAAAAGTCAAAAGAAAAGACCCAGCCAACAGCTGCATTTGTATTGACTTCTATAATTCTATGAACATGTGACAATGCCCACAGCGCTAAATGCTTCACATGAGACCATCATAGAACTGCATAAACGAAACAAAACATATGATTCAAAATGCCACACAGATAAAAACCAGACATTCACATACGTTACATCAATCCAAACCTTTTTTTTGTAAGTTGCAAGTGTTACGTAATGAATTCATTAATTGAAGTGAATAAAGGGCATACTATAGCATGCCTTGTGACGGAGAAGCGTTTTATATCATGCCTGGGCCTTCTCTCCAGAATGAAAAGTTTTTTTTGTAGGTTTTTATTTTTAACCCCTTACCTAATCCTAAAGCTAGTTAACAAACTAACCACCCACCACATAAAAAATATTAATATTTTTAACCACATAAAATTAATATTAACAGATAACTCCTAAGGGTAATATATGTTTTGTATGTTTTGTTATGATTATATATATATAAAGTTTGGGATCACTTAGAAGTTTCATTGTTTTTTTTAAAGAAAAGCAGATTAAAATGGCATGAAATGGATCAGAAATCCAGTGCAGACAGGGTTAATGTTGTAAATGACTATTGTAGTTGGAAACGGCTGATTTTTAATGGAATCTCTTCATAATCGTACAGAGGCTCTTTATCACTCTCATCACTCCTGTGTTCCAATGGCCCTTTATCACTCCCATCAGTCCTGTGTTCCAATGGCCCTTTATCACTCCCATCACTCCTGCGTTCCAATGGCCCTTTATCAATCCCATCACTCCTGTGTTCCAATGGCCCTGTATCACTCCCATCACTCCTGTGTTCCAATGGCCCTTTATCACTCCCATCACTCCTGTGTGTTCCAGTGGCCCTTTATCACTCCCATCACTCCTGTGTTCCAATGGCCCTTTATCCCTCCCATCACTCCTGTGTTCCAATGTTGCCAATGTGCAAGCGATTTTAACTAATGACATACCAGAATACTGCCAGGGTTCCTATGGGGCCATTTTTTTATGACATACCTAGTATGTCATTCGTCATGAAAGGGTTAAGATCCATGTAGAATAGAAACTGACCGGATTTATGAGCATAATTGATCTAGATATGCGTAATTGTTCTAGCATCATCTAATTTGTTATCACTGATATACAACTGAATTTAAAACACCCGCTAGATGCTAAGAAATTCTCCATAAAAGCATAGGATAAAAAATGTACATATTTATTTTTTCAAACCATTCTGTGGTTACATCGTAATTACATTTTTAAAGCCAACTTCATATATATATAACATTAGCTGGTAATTTGAAGTCCAAATATTTCAACACAGTTTAATCTAGAAAATGATGAGGGGACAGAAACTCGCAATTCTATTTCCGCGTTATGCTATTCCTACACCGCATGCGGCCATATTTATGAATGCAAAACATTCCATACTTCGCACGATACCTGGAGGTGAGGGTGCGTACAGCGGGACGGAATAACAGCCTTGGGCTTAAATATCCTTTTGCAAAGATAATGCCTTTAGTAGAAACATTGGAACGGTGCAAGAAATGTTTATCTCCATAACAGTTACCAGGAAGAAATGTGTTCGGATGCGCATTGCCTCTTAATTGTGTCCTCGGAGATAAGCTCTACTTTTATATCTGTCTAATAGACTTCGGTGTTGTCAGAATATGTTTTATGCTAAGCGGCTCTGTCATATCATCATCTCGTCCCTCATTATATTTTCAAATGTTCCGGATAAAACAAATGCAGGGACACAAAACTTTAAATGACTATGGTATGAGAAATAATGTAGAAAAATGTATTTATGCAGCAAGTTCTCATTTTGTTTTTCATTTGGAAGTTTGTGGTTCTGAGACAAATCAGTGGGATTCTACATGAGGATCATCTATCGACTCGGTGTATTTGGGCACCTGCGATATGGATTTTTAGGTCGCATCAGTTTGATATATACAGTGTATTGGTGATATATATATATATATATTATTGATATTATTTATTAAACTTGTACATTCTGCCTCATACTGAGCGCTGTCTCTCTTGAGGGTTTTTTTTTTTCCTGAATCAAGTGATTTGGTGCCTGTTACTTTAGGACATCAACCCTTGGGGCCCAAATCTTCTTTCAGATACAGATAGCTCTAGTTTGATTTAATCGTGATAGAGATTGTAAAAAGTTGTGACATCATAAACTGATTAACTGATTACAATTAAACAGACTTATTACATAATAAACTGATGCTCCTAAAGTGGATGGGTCACTTTTACCAGCTGCTACATATTACAGCAGATAGGATCCCATCGGCCTTTCTAGTCTGTTTTTCCTGTTATAAAGACTCGGACCTTAATCAGTCCGTATACATATCTCATGCACGTTTAAATCCCCTCACTGTATTAGCCCCTACCACGTCTGCTGTGCGGAGCCTTCATTCACCTACTACCCTCTCAATGAAGTAAAACATCTACATCTTGAAATAATCTTGTGCTTTCTTTAACCCCCTGTCGATTTAAATGTTTCTGTCACATCTCCCCTCACTCTCCTTCCCTCCAAGCTAAATACATTGCTCTCTTAGTCTATCCTGATCATTTTTATCCTGAAAACTATTCAACATTTTAGTAGCCTGTGAGGAAACCGGCCTGTCCCCCCGACTGGGTTCACCCACCGAATGGTGCTTCCTTCTGCCGAGATGCCAGCGTTTAACCCCTTCGGCGCCGGACGAGACGAAGCAGGGCAGCAGTCTAATGGAGCCGTGCTGGCGCTGTGGCCTAAAAGACGAGGACTAGTTCTTCTCCCCTCCTGGCCTACTCTCCCCAACTCCTTATTTACCTTCACCCACCCCAGTCACACCACCTCCCCATTTCCTTAGCTCCGTTTCCAATGTGCTAAACCATATGTGCCGCTCTGCGTTGCACGACCTAGAACATGTTCCTGATCTTATGAATATTTTTGCCGACGATGCTTTTGCTTCTGCGCTGTGTCGCGGTAAATACACAATAGAATTCTATGATAAAGTTTAATCTAGTTATTGAAAATAAATATTTCAGTTCACCCCTTAAGGACAATGGGCGGTTCCTAAACTCATTGAAAACAATGCATTTTGAGCCCGTACACGTATGGGCTTTGTCATTAAGGGGTTAAAAAATGTGTGATATAATGCAAGGTAGAGCGCAGCAATGTGCGACTATGTTCATGAAGAATTCTCCAAGACTTTTATAAGGTTCGTAAATTTTAGGGTTACATGTTAGGCTAATTTCCTTTCAGCTGCCATCTATATAAAGTTCTACTGAATACATTAATGTCAGGAGTCTGACTGTAAGAAATTCTTATAAAGGTTTTTAAAAGTAGACCTGCTTACATTGAACGTATTTGAGCTCTGATAAAAATAGTGTTATAATTATCTTGTGGTCATCTATTAGTCTGCCTTTACATTCAAATGAATCCAACTTAATTAAGAGTTCTGGCCCTTCAAATGACACTTTAAAACAAAATTACACTCCAGAAATAAATTGAGTTTAATTAGATTTAACACCGTGATGCATTCCTCAATTAGATTAACAAAGTCACACTTATGGTGCAATTTAGGAATAGAATAAAAAGATTTCATGCGCGTATAATATAATGCTTGAAAGGGAAGCATGAACTCCATACAGCTATGCCTAGAAACATAGCGTTGCCACTAGGGTTACAACCCGCACTGGTTTCACCAGGATTAACAAGAAAAGTCACAACTCCCTGACTTACTTCTTTATGCAATAGTAGCGCAGCAGCTCGCACACAATGCGAAGAAAGGATGAGACTTCACAGAGCTAAGTAAGTAGCGTGCACGTGTCTGGTTGTGTTAGTGTGCCTAAGTATCTGGGTATGTTAATGTGTGTGTGTGTCTGAGTTTGTTAGTGTGTGTCTGGGTATGTTAGTGTCTGTGTGTATGTTGTGTGACAAAGCATGTTTATCTGAGGGTGATAAATGTCACATTTAGGGTTCTTAAGCACGGTCCTCTAGGGCAATAAGGCCCAGGAACACCGACTTGCAGCAAACTGATTTGTTTTCTGGTGTGCAAAACACAAATCATCCCCAAAACAAGATCATAAAAATAAAAGCATAGCTCCTATTGGAGCTCTTTCCGGTGATCCTTTGCTGGCCCAGATGGGCCAGCCTAAACACTCACTAACTTATACCTACTTGCTAAGCCAGTGGGTCTGCCTGTGTAGGTGTGTGTTAGTATGAGTGGCTGTGCTAGTGTGGGTAACTGTGCATGTTAGTGCATGTGCCTGGGTGTGTTAATGTGTGTTTGGTAATGTGAATGTCAGTGCTTGGCTGTGTTAGTGAGAGTGTCTGGCTGTGTTAGTGAGTCTGAGTGTGTGTAAGTGTGAGTGTCTGGTTGTTTTAGTGTGTGGGTGTGTTACTGTCTAGGTGTGTTAGTTTGTGTGTCTGTGTGTGTGCATTAGTGTGTGTGTGTTTGTTAGTGTGTATATCTGATTGTGTGTCTGGGTATGTTGGTGTGCGCTCCTGGATGTGTATGTTAGTGTGCATGTGTCTGGGTGTGCTAGTGTGTGTTTGTTAGTGTAATTTTCTGTGTGGGTTTCTGAGTCTGGTCGTGTTAGTGTGGTTACCTGGGTATGTTCGTGCAAGTCTGGATGTGTTAGTGGTGTGTGTTAGTGTGTTAGTGTGTATGTCTGGATGTATGTGTCTTTGGGTGTGTCGTGTATGTTTGTAAAGCAAGATAAAGCATGGGCTGGTGTGGGTGAAGATACCACTGAAGTCCCTTCCCTTCGCCTCATGTAGCATCCATAATACATGGTGCTCTAGTCACTTTTATGTAGTCTGTTTTATGGTAAATACAGAATTGACTTTCTTTAGAGCCAGACTGGGGATGGCAAAAAGGCCATGATACAAACTCTGGCAGCTGCCAAAAGACATAAGCACAGCCAACGGCTGGATATGAGGGGCTGCACATTACGTTTTTATGCTTATGTAGCTTGTGAGCATTGTGGTTGGCCATATCCAGGTGAGCATATGGAGCGATGGCGGCCACCAGGATGTTCCCCAGAAGCCTGATGGCCAGTCCGTATCTGCCTTTCATAGTAACTACCGATTAGGATGAATGATCATATTGATTAAAATTTACCTCAAATTCGGGGAGGGCTGGTAAAGAGCCTGTGCAATTACACAGTGGATGTCTCTGGTGGACCGGTATCTACAGTATGAAAGAGCAGCATTGGCTCTATTACTAAAACCTTATGTGTTCTCTTCATTTTGGGTATAGTTGGGTAGATGTTTCCACCAAGCTGACCGTTGACAGTTCTTCCCTGAGCCATATGCAAACTATAATCTGCAAAATCTATGCCCCATGATGTTTTCTATGTTTTTTTTAAAATAAAATAGGATATGGTGAGTAAGAATCAGACAGACACAAGCAGTAACAGCTAGCAGAGCACTTCACCCTCTCCAGTTGGAGTCAGAGCCCTTGGAGCAATTAGCGGCATAGGTTACCATGTCATTATGATGTCAGACAGTGACATTGCAGGTCTTCAATGAGCACCACTTCTGGATGTATCTAATTATGTGAGATACTAAGTACAGTTTTATCTGGACTCATTCAAATATTATGTGATGTGAAGATGCACTTGTTGACATGCAATCAATAATTTATAAAAGCTTTCGTTTTTTTGAGTGGCTTTAGAGGATTTGGCTACGATAACAGTGCTGTATATTTTTGTTACAGAAATTAGATAGGAAATAAAAGCCTGGATAGGAAATTATGGACCTGACAAAGTTTATTGTGCAGGAATCTGAGACAACGATGTTAGCTCTGGGATGATGCATGAAAAAAGGTCTGTCCTAGGCACAGACAATACAAATGCTGCCATGCATGCTGCCTGGCTGTCCACAATGGTAACCCTGACTGGCACTGGAATTTCATGTTTAAGTGGGCCTTAGGCTGGGAACCAGTCCCCCCCCCCATACATCTCGTTCCTAATTCACAATATAAGAAGGCCAGATTGAATAATCTGGTAGTATTATGCTTGCTGTGGCCAATGCCATTGCCTCAATGTTTCCATGGGCCCTACCTGGCACCATCGGCTGCTTTGTAATGGATGTCATTCACGTCATCTTCACAAATATTTAATTGTGTCTCTGTTGAAATCAATGTAATGTCATTTAGTCAATGTTTATTTCATTTACCAATTGACTGCCTTCGTAGTGCTGGTAGCAAGCTATGGCTCTATTCCTTTCACTATCGCCCTTAGTTACTGTACGAGCATCAGGGTCACAAAGAGCCTCGCCAAGCTCCATAGAGTGAAGAAATGATCATCAGCAGGATCATTCCATTACTTTATAAGGTGACCAAGGTCATATTTAGTGCCACCATCCTTGCTGCCATCTTTTCTGCGGAGTGCTGGGATATGACATCATATCCTGGAGCTCTGCCTTTTAAGGAAGCATGAAGCCAGGGGCCGGCCGAGGACATCACTGTTCAACAGTGGCACTACAGGAAGCCAAAAGGACAACTGGCAGCCTGTCATACAGAAGAGGGGCTGCTGCTCCCTTAGACATGCCGCCCCAGGCCTTGGCTAGAATATGTCACTAATGGTGATTTATACCAGAATGTTTTTTTATAAATAAACATTGATCTGATTCAATGAGAAAATGAAAAAATCTTTCAGTTTTATAGTCTTGGCGAGTTGATTTGGAGCAGACTGAAAATGACTACTACTTCTTGTTTTGTCGAGGGAGGGAGGGCAGTGTCACGATTGTAATTAAAGAACCGCAGATGGGATATATTAGTACATAATTTGTGCGTAATCAAGAGATTGGTTTCTGCTGTAAACTAAAGCTTATCTCCTACTGATTTGCAGCAAGAAAACAAACACACAGACACTCGTACAGAATCTGCTGCCTGTACAAACGCTCCCCATTGTGATGTTCTGTCTCAGATATTAGCTCACAGGCTCAGTAAATGATGGTTTATCTGATGTGTATGATACACTCGGAATGTCCTAAAAATGAGTTATTGATTTCCTGAGGTTCAGATTTAGATTATATTGCTTAAAATAAACAAACAAAATGAAATATTCACTTTCAGCAAAGTATCTTGTGTGATTTAACACCGTTTCACGAAAAAAAAAGCAAATCAAGTATTAAATAATGTGGGAGATTAAATAACGGAATAAAACGAGACTGTAAATACAAATATAATTAGTTATTGAGTTATGTGTTAAGGGGAAACAGTTTTTCACAGTGCAGAATTGATCTATCTCTTCAATTTTGATTCAGTAAAGTGGCTATAAAGCCTTTTGATTTATTGTAAGGTAACATGTCTTTTGACAAGTTTGGGCTACCTGAGGTTTTCTAGCTGTTTTTGGCTGACTACAACTCCTACAACTGACTACAATCGTGTACAAATAGTCAAAGGATTTTCTGATTCCAACTGTGGTTAAATGCCAGCTCCCAATATTGTAAGCAATCTTCTGGCTGGCTAAAGATAATGGAGTTACAGTCAAACCAGGGTTACTGGCAGCTAAAACACACAACCCCCCACACACACACACACAGCAAAACAAAAACATAAACACATTAAAACACAAACTTGATGTAGCACACACTCTAGCACCATAAATTTACAAACACATAACCCCCCTACACACACACACACACCCTAACACCAATTCACAGCCACTCTAACACCATACATTCTTCTAGTCATACACATTCATTCGTATAGTCATACACTCTCTCACCTTGTGTAAAGTCATGTATTCAGAGTAGCTTGCACATATCTCTGACCACTTGCTTCCCACTGGGCTAGTGCCTTTTATGGACCCTTTCTCCTCCAATAAATCCCTCATTTCGCTTGATTACTGAAACAGAATAAAAACTTTAATCTGTGTTGGGTTACGATTCAAACACTGCATCTAAAATGTGGCCCATTTCAGTGGGACTGGCAACAGGGGCAATTGCGAGTGTCTACCTGCAGTTTTACATGTAGCCTCCAAGATTTGCAGCGTAAGGTAGACTTGAAGTGGCATATCCATGATGATTGGATTTTAAATATCATTGCAACAATTACGTGATCCCAGGGAAAATGATACATTATCAAACCATTTTACTTGTTAATAAAAGAATTCTGATTAATAAATGAGTATTATCTTTAGCTGGTTGGCAGCTCACGGGGGGCGCTAGTGAGCTCATAAACACAACTGGGTGATATTAAGACGATTGGAAACACTGTACCCTATTATTTTTTAATGACTCTTTTTAATAGTGTTATCTAAATTATTTAGGAATAGTGTTGATCATTCCTTGAGTGTCCGTGAGCTTGAAGACATGTCTTCTATTAAATGCCACTAGGTTTTCTTTGTATTCTTTGGATTTACGGATTATGCTGTTGTCATTATTCTAAATAAAAACCAAAACGAAAAAAAAACCTTGTTCTAGAACGTTGTTACCTGAGGTCAAAGACTCTTTATTATGATTGTCCTGTATCACGTTTCAATGGGCAATTAAACAAGGACAATAGTCTGGCATGAGTTAAATGTCAATCAGTTTCTTTTGGCTGCTCGGTGGAGCATAAGTAGCTTTCTTATAATTGAACATGGAACAGATGTACAGTAACCTAGTGCTTACACATTTCTTCATTTAGTATGTTGCTAAGTGGATAGCTATTAAAATATAATGTTTCCCAACCTCCCTGTGCCCTGCAAGGCGCTTCTGCATGAAACTTTTTGTAATCTGCCAGGCCATTGTTCTCTAGTTGTTGAAAAAGCAATTATAGGTGATTTGTTTAATTCTGACCCACAAGTCTCCTCAAATGGGCCTCATAGGACTGCTGTGCTTAGCCTTGCGGTATAAGACGACCCTGATTATAAGACGACCCCCCAAAATTTGATTATACCCTGTAGGAAAAAAGTTTTACCAGTAAATATTAATTCACATGTAAACTATTTTTCATATTTAATGAAAACCATGTTTGAGAAAAATGCATTTCTTGTTTTTATTTCCTTTATTTGCCAACTTGCCCCCCAGTTATGCACATCTGGCTCCCAGTTATGCACAGCTTGTCCCCAGGCTGGCCATTGTGCCCCTCCAAATATACTACTCTGCCCACCTGATATGCCTTATACCCCTCTTTATGCCACTCTGCCCCACTGATATGCCACTCTGTCCCCCCAGACTTACCCCCGTGCTCCAGACTCCCTGGTGTCTAGTGGTGTCAATCTGCTATCTTTTATCTTTTATCTTCGTCTGCATCTCCACAGACATAACCCTGCGGGAACTTCACCCAAAATGGCAGCGATTGGAGGATCGGGGAGAGGATGTCACCGGTTGCGCCACCATATCGCCCTGAGTTCAACTTAGGTCAAAATTATAACAGGTCACGTTATGTCCGTGGAGATGCAGACAAAGATAGAAGATAGCAGATTAAATATAGAAGAGAAGAGGGAAAGGAAGAAGATAAAAGATAGAAGATGATAAAGAAGAAAAACTCTGTCTTACATTAATTTCCAACATAGTAATCATGTTTTTGTTTGTTTTGAATAATATAAACATTACCTTGTCAGGTATATGGGAGCTGCTATCTTTCTGTTGCATCACATGTTTTAAAATTGTCATGTCATCTAAAAATATATTTGATAATATATATATATACCGTATATATTTATATATATATTCTAGTTTAGTTGGGAGAGCCTGTGTGAGCTTCAGTCCAACATCTTGACCCACGTTGTGAAGAATGGAGCTGGCCAAAACTCCTTCTTTAATCTAGTGTTTAACATATAGATAATACATGAGGGTCTTTCTACACGGTGGGCTAGTCTACTAGCCTAGGTACGCCTTGATGAGAACATTCAGGGTTCTTTGTCACCCTCCCACCGCTCTGTTCGTCCTATTTTGCATCCTGAAATCACTTAGCCCTAACAATAAAACTCCTACTCCCTCTTTTCACTACTCAATTACCCGTACGACTCCCTTAGTAGCCCACCACTTCTGCCAGGAACTTTGTATAAATTACCATAAGGCTAGATGGCAGCTCACGGGCAGGGTTCTCACTCCTGATGTGTCTTTCTGTATTAATGTATATTTGTTATGTAAGTGTTAACTGTCTCAATTTAATTGTAGAGTGTTGTGTCATTTCTTGGTGCTTAATAAATAAAAGGTAATAATGATAATAAAACAGCAGAAAATAGGTTAATACACTTGTCTTCTTCTACATTCCTTGCTCGATTCACAGTCACAAAAAATGTCTCAATATAATCCCATCCCTTTTTTGACCACTACAAATATTAGGAGGTCTTCAATCACACAAAGAAACACAAACACACTCACATACAGCACACTGACAGAGACAGCTCAAAGCAAAAGGCAATCAGTCCTGATCCAAACATATAGGATTCAGCGGACAGCTTTGTTTTCTGGGGAAAAATACATTTAAAAAAATAATTTCAGGTAAAAACTACTTTCATTTTGCTCACTACAGTTCATATTTTCATGTGAACTGTGGCCGTCATTTTTGCTTCAACGCTCCCTTTAAAAATGTACAGACAGACCTCAACAAAGAACAGATCATCTGATCTACAAAGCACAGTTCACTAAATCTATTTAGATAAAACACCTGCACGGGCGATATGCTGACTTGAATTAGATACTTTAGATACTGCTTTGCTGTTAACTAAAAAGAATTGTTGACCTAGAGTAAATCAAGCTGACTAATGACTTTGGCGAGGCTTTGGTGTCCAACATCAGATATTTTTAAGGCAATTTTGTTTTGACCTTGTGATGGTGACAGTATAATGATTTAGCTGATACGTTCCATCTCTGTTCCGGGACTTTTCTAGTTATAGTGGCCATTAATAAAAGTAACATGTTCTTGATTCAGTGCCTAAGCTTCTCTCTGGAAGTTACTTTCGAATGTGCTTCTATATAATAGACCTATATAATAGCTGAGATCAAACCAATTGCACAGGAAGGCACTTTGCTTAAAGGGACAGTTTACAGCCCCAGACACTAGAGAAAGAATACAAAGAATGCACTTTAAAGTACTTTGTGAGGTAAAGAATGAGCCCCCTGAACCAATGGGGAAGGGGATATGAATGATGGCCTATGCAAGAATGATTTATTTTCCCCTTATTCATCGGCCTTGTTTACAACTTTGTATCAAGCAGGGATATAAATAGAGGTGGCACCTTCTTACTTCCTTTTCAACCAGAATCAGGCAGGGGGAACATCTGAAGCTATTCCCCCCCTCGTGCCCGGACTGGATTGCTAAGAAGACTAATATTGGTATTTCCGCAACAGCGGCAGCGGCCTGATGTGCTAACTTGGCACCTCTGGTGATTAACATGGATTAATATTCAGTTTTGTCACAGCTGCGGTTTGTGGTCGCCCTTGACAGCGCCTAAGAGGACTATATGGTGTAATGGCCAGGAATGGTCAGGATCAGTAGCTGGGGATCCACAGTGCAGAACCCAGACACGAACCAGAACAGGCATCTAGGACACGGGTACAGCAGTCCACAAACGAAGCCGAGGTCAATGATTGGAGAAGTCAGGATAGCCGTGAGACGTAGCCAAGGTCGAGGATAGGTGAAGTCAGGATAGCCGTGAGACGTAGACGAGGTCGAGGATTGGTGAAGTCAGGATAGCCATGAGACATAGCCAAGGTCAGAACCAGAACAAACAGAATAAATGTGAAACACATGCAGAGTCCAGAGAACAAGCTATGAATCTCTTTGACAGGCAGTTAGCGGACAGCTAAGGAGCCCTAAAATAGGCCCCAGGCAGAGAAATGGCCTGCACATGCGTATACTGCCACAGGAGTAATTGGTCGGCTATCATAGGAGTGGCTCGCGCATGCGCAAGGTCTGTCGGGGTCTGCAAGAGGCTGCTACAATATGGTTTCAGTAACTGCGGACATTGGTTTGAAGCTCTTGGTGTATTCGTTGGGTGTAACTGCCTCCTGTGCTACATCAGCCATCAGCTGGCAGGTGGTTAATGTCCTCAAGTTGGCCTGGCGGTGAATATTTGTTCAGTAAAGCTGTGGCCAAGCCCTTGCCCACATGTCTGTGTCTGGTGTCTTATTAGGGAAGAGTAAAGTTATTTTACTGATATCTGTTTGGATCCTGTAGGCCTAAGCAGTCCAGCAAATTGTTTGCAGAAAAATTAGGACATTAGGTAATTTAGATTTAAAAAAGATCATCAAGTTCATCCTTTGTTGTTGATCCAAAAGGCAAAAACCCCACATTGAAGCGATTTCCAATCATTCCTCAAAAAGGGGAAAAACGTATTCTTGATTCCAAAATTGCATCTAATTTCTCCGTGGGATCCCAAGGGATTCTGTCCTTATAACCAATTATCTCCATGTATATTCTTTTTTGCTGAAAGTCCTCCATCTCATATTCAAAGGCATCTATGTAGCTAGTGGACTCCACATCTTTATTGTCCTTTCTATAAAGAACCCTTTTCGCTGCTTTAGATGAAAATGTATTTCTTCGAGTCTGAATAGATGGCCCGTTACTCAGTAATATTAGTAAACAGGTCATCGGAGAGCGGCTGGTATTGTCCCCGTATGTATTGGCTTTATGATATCGTATCTCCTACAAGATGACTTTTTTCTAGTGTAAATAAATTCAACTTCTCTAGCCTTTCTTCATAACCAAGGTGTTCTATTCCCCTTATTAACTTTGTAGCCACCTCTGTCCCTTTTAGAGCTCCATAATGTCGTTTTTTAAAGAACAAATTTGCTCTGAAAATTCTAGGCGAGTATATTTTCTTCATGAGTCAATAGTCAGTCCCTCTATACATGATAATATCTTTCTGGACCTTGTAGTAGCTGACTGAAATCGAGCACTGTTGATTTTTATGGTCTACAATTATTCTCAGGTCCTCATTTAATGATTATTCCAACACACCCCATTTTAGGTATAATTTGAACATTATTTTTCCCCATAATGCATAACTTTGCATTTGTCAATGTTAAATCCTATCCATCTCTTAGTTGCTCAGTCCTCCAATTTGACCAAATCTGTGTAAAGCTAAATAACATTAATTTCATACTGTATTACTTTACCTAATTTTGTATAATCTCCAAACATTGTACATACAGCAGGATCATTAATAAAGGCATTAAATAACAGTCGGTCTAGGACAGAACCCAAAGGAGCTACACTTACCACCTTTGTCCAGTTGGAGATCTTTGCATTAACAGCAACTCTCTGAACTCCATCTTTGAATAATAGTTACAATGTGAGGTATATGGGAGCTGCTATCTTTCTGTCTCATCACATGGTTTAAAACGTTGCATCTTTTTTTTTTTAATTGCATTTAAAAATATAATGTCATATAATGTGTAAATAGCTTTATAGCTGAATCCGCAAAATTATAAGACCCAGCACAACTTTTTTTTTTTATTGTATTTCATTTACTTTTTTTGTATGCTTTGAATATTAAACATTAAAAAAAAACATTTAAAAAAATAGGAAAATCACAAAATTCTAATAGGATTAGTAAAAAAAAGGTGTTATATCTTAATAAGTTAGTAGTACTAATTTTCAAACAATTTTTACATGCAAAGTCAATTGTACATAACAGGTACATAATTAGTACAAATCCAGTTAATTAAACGCTGTGCTTGTCAGTTAACGTAGTCTTTTATATTACGATGGCATCAGAACAAAACATCGCTGGAATACTCAGGTTATCAAAGCAGAATAATTTGGATTCAAATCAAATCCTTTTATATTTATAATATTAGTACAAGGCACAGAAATTTGGTACGGTCTGTTATAGTAGTATAATACGGTAGTATAATACGGTAGTATTACGTTACCCCAGTATTATATCCTATGACTGTCGGAGCAAAACACCATATGGAAATGTGTCGTAGCATGTTCTAGCTTATTCACTATTAAAGGGAAAATGATTCCAGGACAGTGTTTCGCATCAGTAAATCAATTTATTAAAACTACCTATAGCATGGGGTTTTGTTAATGGGGAGGAATAATCATTCAAATCCTAAGAGCAGGAAGCTGAAATGGCTGTCCCCATGTATACATATAACCGTACTTGGTAACTCCCTAGGAGTCTCTTGGTGAAGCTCTGCTTCCCTGGGTCTCAGAGTCAGGGAAGGGCAATGGCATTTGGCCACAACGACTCCTCACCCATTTGCCTTCCACCCCACACTCACTAAAGTCAATCTGTGGATAACCACAACCCGGAAGTTTGCAGGTATGCGTATAAAGTGAGTTTCTCATATGTTTTTGCTATAGATGCCATTACGGTGGTTTGTTTTCTGTAATGGACTGCAAAAAACATAATATTTTAGAAAATGTGATATTTTTGAATACCTCATCTGTATATAAAGTGCAAATGTGTTTCTGAAAATGCTTGTTTATCATGCAAAACACGGTGTATTGTGAGCTTTGTAATATGCACATACAACAAGAACGTGATAGGCAGCTTGGATGTCGGTAAAATTGAGTATAAAAGGCAGAATGTAACATATGGTAAAACTGAAAAATAGTATAGATGATTTTCCAGTTTTGGGTGGTTATGGGATTATCATTTACCCTATAGCATAATAGACTAGTATATAATAATATATTGTGTATTATTTTTTCTTGTAAAACATAGTCCAACAAGATAATATCACTGGATGAAATGGAGTTCGGTGGGTTTGGTACATGAAAGCGATTAATGGTTGGCGTGTAGCAGCAGGAATAAACAGATGGGGAGATTAAACAAACAAAGAGAAGATGGTATCATTAAATAAGGTAAGTTCGTGGAAAGAAGCTCCAAGATGGGAATTCATTTGTATAAATTAAAGGTTGACGGGAAGATAATTTAGAAAGGAACAACGTAGAAACATGAGTAGGAGCAATAATGAAACGGTGAATGCTGTGGCATGAACCTAGTGAGATCCAAGGCTCTGATCGCTGAGCAATGAATGAGGCAAGCTGGACTTGGCAGCTGAGGAAAGAATGTTATTAATGAGGACAGTGACGTAACAACGGTTGTAGGGGTTGCAAGTTTGCAAAGCTTTCCTGCTTCCCCGGGGCAATAAAAAAGAGGTTGCTCACATAGTAAATGTTGCAGGTAAGGTAAATGCAGGTGAATGAATGAGTGAATTATAGTATGGATGTGGCATGTGTGAGTGTTTGAGGGTGTTTGAGGGTGCAAAGATGGGACAGGCCGGCTGTTTGTGGGCAAAAATGGCACATGCCAACTGTTTCGGGGGGCAAATATGACATAGACAGGCTGTCTGGGGTAAAGATGGCACAGGGAGGCTTTTTGTTGTTCCTTTAACAGGATATCCTGGAACAATTTAATATAATTTTATAAATAACTATTTATAGCTATTTGGATGGGAAATAGTGCGGCTCAGATAGGTATGTATACAGGGTGTTGAGTGTGGACGCAAGAGCTGGACCACGCAGTTAAATATATCCAGGGCTGCTTTTCATTCCCAGACCAGCCATGAGGGTGAAAGAGTTTATGTAAGTAGGACATGAAAGTTAAAAATAAATTAGAAGGAAGGTTGTAGAATTAAATAGCCTTTAAAATTATTGTGTCGTGTTCTATTTTCAGAATCTATGTGTATGTAATTAAGCTCTATTATCGTAACCTAATCTACTTGACTTTGATGTTAAGTCCTTGTCATACCGCCTTGTGGTAAACAATAGATTTCTCAATATTATACAGAGGGGTTGAATAAAACATATGTGAATATACAGAAGGGGGATAAAGTAAGTAAGAAAGGGGGATATCAGTTAAGATGGGAAACAAATTTATATATTTGTTTGAGTGAGGGAGAGGTAAATAAAAATGGAAGAAATTATTGGAGGCAGGCAGTTGGATAAAGGTAAGGAAACGGAAGATGAAAACAGATTTGTGGGAGGGAGGAAGGAAGTTGGATAAAGGCAAAGATAAATATGACAAGTTGGAATGTGGGATAGTGATGGCGGGATGAAGAGGTAGAATAGAGGAAGGTGACATAAAAACATCAGTGAGGCAAAGGTAGGAGGTAAATAGGTAACATAGAATGATATGAAACGTGATGTGGATTTAGAAGAAAGGAAAATACATACAGGAATGTGGCGATTCTATAGCATTATATATAGCTTTGTAGCACAAACAACAGCCCCGCTTCACAGGTCCCATTCCAAAGACCTCAGACTGCAGGATGTTTCATTCCAGTGAAAATGTCCTTTGGTGATTGTGTTGAAGCCTTCCAACCATCTTTGTAAATGGAAAAGAAAGAAGTTACTGAAAACTTGATATCTAAGATAAAGGTGCCTTCATGCCAACCACAAACATGGACGCCTAGCTACCCATTAGTGTAGGTTTCCTTTCAAAGAATGTCAAAGCTAAACAGCAGGTAGTTCTCTGCGCAAATTCCACTTATGGTCAAAGCTTCTCTCAAGGCCAACATCCTTCACAAAACTGGCAAGTGACATTGTGAGATACATTATATCAGAATGACCGGGTTTCATTTGCACAAAAGTTCCCCTGATCTGGAAAATTGTATATTTTGTATATGATTTCTCATTTGATGTTGGAGGTTGGATAGAAAGGCATTGATTCATTCATCTGGCTCGTAGCAGAACATGCAGTCGTGGATCTGTTCCTCCACCGGTTCTACTTGAATGGTGACCGAGTGAAATGGAAAATAGTCGAAGGCACTTTGTGTAACTTCCTTCAATATTCTACTGAAATCATTTGATTTTTCTGTAAAAGAAATTAAAAATTAAAAAAGGGGCGTTCCTGATAACCTACAAATTCCTAAAAACTCTGGTCAGCAAACACATGGACTACTAAGCATTCCTAGATTGAGTTCTGGGCTTATACTAAGGGAAGTGGAAATTGTGCATCTAGCCACGTAGGTTTTTGTTACTTGAAGCAGAAAACTGTCCCAAGGAGTCATTTACTACATTGTGTCACATTTCCCTTCCAGATACTTTTTGTGTGAAACATAGAAATGCCCTTTAAATTACTATTATTAATGCCTAGTTCTATATGGGGAGTAATCACCATAGCAACAATCATCCTGCTGATTGGTTGCTTGCTATAGTGATAAGACCACTTTAATCCACAGCCCCCCATCTGTTCACTTTGGGATCTTAGCTAGGTGCCAGTCATCCATTTACATTTTTTTTTAACCAAACAAAAATGCCCTTTTATAGATTTTTTTAACAAATTCAGATGCAACTTGGTAGAAAAAATGGCATAATTATTGAGATAAACCTTAAAGAGACGATCTCATTAAATGTACTCTCTAGGTGTCAGAGGGACACTCTTTTTAGAGTATCACTGTCTTCTATAGTTTGGGTTTGAAGAAATACTTTTCAACGCTCTTAATAAACGTTCTGTTTTTGCCGCTGCCAGACGGTGCCTTGTTGTAAGCTAAGGGGTTACTTTTTTTCAGACTCCTAAAAGCCTCTTATGTACAGAATTCGTGAGTGATGGTTTGCAAGCAATAGGGGTTTTATTTTTCCGCAGTGACAGATAGGTCACTCAAAACTTGGGTCATTGTATTTTCTGATAGAAAAATCCCCAAGCTGAGATGCTGGTTGCAGCGTGGAAGCATACTTTGATGAAGGCTGCTGTATGATGGAATGACAGGTAAGCATTCATGTCAAAGAACATAAACCGGTCTTTATTGTGTAACAATTGAACTTTTGTTCCATACACTCATACATTTACTGACCTGTGGCAACATGGACTGAAAGAATTACTTGGTTCATTGTTAAAGCCCAAAGATGCAGGCTGTGAACTGATTTAACCCCTTCCACCGCCAGAATGCTCTGTTTCAACGCACCATAATTAAAGCCCCGTGGAGTACCTACGAGAAACGAAGGAGGGCTTTTAACAGGAATGCCATCATTTCATTAATAAAACGCTGTCAGAAAATAGAAGTGGATCTCTGTTTTTAGGAACAAAAAGACTGTTGCAAAGCCTTTGTTGGTCCCAAAAACGATAGCTATAATTCCGAGGCAGAGCCGCATTGTAACCAAATTGGATATGTTGTGCATTCTTTGTGTAAAATGAAAACCTTGCATGATATAACCCCATTGTGTGCGCCTCTAGCTACAAGTAAATTACCTGTTTATACCGCGATATGAAGGAGAATCCTTTAATAAGAAAGTGCTGGTGGTTCTAGAATTAAATAAACACGCCTATTGGGTTTTTTTTTATTTAGTCTTTTCAACTGGCAATATTGAACAATAGTCAGAAATACTCGCGATACGTCGGTAAAGAAAATAATATCTCAGTTTTCTCTTATACCTAGCGGAATATTTAAAGGGACAGTATTATATTACATAGGTGCCTCTTCGGACAGCGTATGGAACAGAAAGACACAATCCGAACACAAATGGGGTCTTTAGATGTAGATCTTATATGTTTAAAAGGATGTTTCACAGGGAAGAATTGCATTTATTAATTAGAATTCAATTCTTGAATATAACAAGTAAAAAAAGGACAAAATTTTGCGTTTAAGGCCTGTATAATGAAATGGTTTTTAAAGATGCTGTTCCACTACTCTGCTAAATTAAATATAATTTGGTAACTAAATGCAGCATTACAAACATCATTCCTCATACAATTAAATGTCTAAACCGTTCGCAGAAAGAATTCTTTAATAATATAGAATGCTGCCTCATACATAACTTTAGCAAGGAACACTTAACTGTCATGTGGCACAGAAGTAGGTACTGATAGGCTGTTGCCATAGAAACTGAAAAAAGCGCCTGTTTTCTAATGTGATGAAACCTTCAGAGGAATGAATAAAACGACATAAATCCTAGTTGATTGTTTAAAAATGTTTAAAATGCTCCTTCTAATGGCCCAAAGGAAGTTAATTCCCTTAAATTTACTCTCTCCCGCGTCACGTTTTTTTGGGAAACGCTGTAGATTGTCACGCAGCATCATTTTGTAGAAAATAATTAATTGTGACACGTGTTACCGAGACAGCGGCTTCATTAAGGTGATACGTACCTTCCATTAAGATGACCAAAACATCCCGTAGGACTGTGATGGTGGTCGCCAGAACGAAAGCAGAAAATATGAAGGTGCAGATGGAATCGGCTATCTTGTATTGTGGCTACAAAGCAAAAAAAAATCTTCATGTTATACAATATATTTGTTTTGAGGGCAGAAAAGATAGCACCACGTAATAGTTAAACATTGGGAGACTCCAGGGGAATGGAATTTTGGTTGTAAAGGTCTCATATAAAGGCCAATTTACACGCTGAGGCTTCCTAGCCCTGCAGCCAAATTTAAAACGGAAATGGTGAGTGGAATATGTTGTGATTCATTAGCCATGATTTCTGTCCCTGTTACTGTATGGAGAATCTATACCAAAATATATACTGATGTCTCCCTTATATTGATACGATGGTTCATTTGAAGTCATCATTGAAAGATCTTTATCTTTTCGTTGATCGCCATGGAGGGCCTAGTCTATAATTTGAATCTTTAACATTTGGGTCAACATGACTTTAATTCTCACCTTGAAGTATATTATAAGAGCACTGATTAGCACGCTGATACTCTGAAACAGGTCCCCGATGACGTGTATGAACGCTGCCCGTATACTTGCGTTAGTCTGAGGCTTGTAGTCAGACCCCGTATGTTCATGTTGACTTCCCATGTGGCTGTGACCATGTCCGCTGTGGTGTAAAATCAGGGCTAGGCTAGAAAGAAAACACAATGAAGGGCCCAGGGAACATCAGCCTTACAGAGATGCTCGGTTATACATAACTCCAAATATAACAAACCTGAAACAAGCCAAAAGTGTTTATACTTACATTAAATTAGCCACTAACGCACAGACTGAGGTCAGTAGCATAACTGTTCCATCAATCTTGTAATCGGGATGCATTATTCTCTCACACGCCAGATATAATAATACTCCGGTGACCAACCAGATAGTGAACATAGAGATTAAGGCACCAACAATTTCTACGAATAAGAAATTAGTTACATATTCATTATTTATGATTTTCGCCTTACATTGATATCTCACAAGAAGACGTAGGTACTATTTGGTATATTTTGCTTGGTAAATTCATCTGAGCAATGCTAAGCTTTTTTTTTTTAGAATTTCAGCCCACTTTAAATGAATAATTTTGTAAGATATTTGTGTGCGCATGTGTACAAACGTGCGCACACCATGCACACATAAGAAGTAAAAACTGCCGTTACCCTTAATGTCCTAAACTACTGTAAAAATTCCATTTTTGTTTGGAAGGAGGGAATTCTATCCCATCTCTACTCATCGTGAGTGAACGTGTGTAAAGTGTCAAAAAATTCAACTATTAATTCATATTATGAAATGTTGTTATCCAAAAAAACTGAATTGGATTTTGTCTACTGTGTTATGTATTGGATTCCGAAAAATCCTTGCTCTTTATATATATATATATATATATATATATATATATATATATATATATATATATGTCGGCGCTTTATAAAGTATAATAATAATAATAAAAATATAACAATGATATTTGTAGCTAAAAATATTTAATACAATGGGAGTTGAACGAGATTTGCCTTCAAATAATCTTCTATCTTGTTAAATATAATAACGTGAATTGTTTTCAGCACTATGTTGTGTGGTCTTGTGTTAAATGACAATAATGTGTTACCTGCTCTATACCACCCAAAAGTGAGCTTCCTTGTCGCAGGCTTAGACGACAACCACAGAGAGCAGAGACTGATGAGAAAACTAGACAAATCCACTAAAAGATGGGCCGCATCTGTTACCACGGCGAGACTGCCAGCGATATAACCCCCTGAAATGAAAAATAAAGTGCATACAGCGGAGGAAATGCCAGGAAAAGCATCTTAATTTATAGCAGAGAGTCTGCGAAGCAGCCAGAGATTTACTTGAATCTGTCATTTCCACGGCACAAGAAAAGATTGCAGAACACGATTGCAGAATGATTCGGGAGTCCGTGGCTCCAGGGTGGGCCGTAATCAGTTGTCTATGGCTAGGTGTAACAGTCGTTCTGAAGAGCCGCAGATTTCAGGCCACCCGCTGACTGGCTGAGCGTGTTGGCGGTTTTATTCCACATAATACATGTGGCCATCTTCTGACTTGGCGAGGCCAGCCACGGCTGCTTGTGGCTTGTACGGCGCTAGTAGTTGATGAGCTGGTCATAGAAAATGAGTCAATATCTGACATGCGTTTCCATTTATTTATGTAGAGTTGACTGTAAACAACGTAAAGACTCCAGACTCCTTCGGTCTAAGTACGCCAGCTCGCTCCCACTTAAGCTCGGACAGCAGGCCCACAGAAATGTCCTCCGGGTGGAATCAGACCCTCCAAACCAATACACAAATCCAATGGGCCAACAACACTGCGCATTCACAAATCATCCACGAAATCAACAACAGGACAAAAACTGCACACGCTTTATGAATAAACACGTATGCGTGAAACGCGTTAAGCGTTAGGGTTATGATTAAGCAGTTATGTGTGAAACGCGTTAAGCGCTAAGCTCATGATTACGTATGTGTGATATGCATTAACCTTATGATTAAAGATTTATGTGTGAAACGCGTTAAGCTTATGATTAAGGACTTATGTGTGAAATGCATTAAGCGTTAAGCTTATTATTCAGCCCTTTTTTTACTCACCCATTGGTGTGGATTTGGTGGATGATTTGTGTTTGTGATAGAGTGGACTGTCCCTTTAAGCAGAGCAGGGAGTTGGGGGGTATATAAAAGAGAAATTCCAATAAAACTAGTTAAAATCAAGCAATCAGCAGAAACCCTCGTGACCCTGCGCCGCCAATGTTTACACGTTGTTTACAATGTTTACGCTACAGCTTTTTAAATAACTATTCAGCTACTATTTGTTAAAGAACATAGTTATTTTTATTTCTTATAGACTCTTCATTCTTTCTTTATGTGCCAGCGTAAACTTTAAATTCCTTCCTTACCTCTACAGTTGAATAGAATTACAATAGTAGGATTAAAAGCGTCAGAAAGTGCGCATCGGGATTATCTCCGCTCCACAAAGAGCCAACCAGCATCTCCACACCGGATTATCTGGAGCTTTGTCTATCCTGAGCAATGTTCATGATGTTTTAATAGACACGGCCAAAAAGCCTTTATCTAAAGCGCGGTAAAAAAATTTCAGTACACTACTAAACGGTTTAACCTATGATCCTACATTTTAACCTTAACAAAATTGAATGTATATAAAATATATATACTGTATATACACTGTATCTCCCACTAGATTGTAAGCCCATTTGAGCAGGGTCCTCCTCAACTGATGTTTCTGTATGTTTCTTGTTATGCTTTATACTATTTGTAATGTCCTGTCTACCCTTTGTACAGCGCTGCGAAATGCGCTATATAAAAATATAAACATTTAACTGAATAATATTGAAACCAATCGGTCAGGCACTGTGGGAGTACTTTGTATTTTTATTTTACATTTTAGATGTCCCATTTCAATTGTCACAACCAGGAGCACACCCCACAGAAGTTCTTTCCCCAGATACAGCTAGCAAGGGGTTGAGCCCCAAGATCTGAAACCAGGGGCTTCCATGATCTCAATACTGTGGAGGCTCATGTGGAGGGTTTAGCACATAGACTGTACAGATGTTCCTGGCATTGTGTCCAGGAACATCTATATGGTGGAAAAAATATACCCTCCCAAGACCAAATTGTAGATTCCACAGATGGTTGTGGAGAATAGCACGGCTAAAATCCTGTGGACGGACAAGCTAGTACCGGCCAATCAACCGGACATTGTGGCGCTAGACAAGAAGACGGCGATGGTGATAGATCTAGTGGTGCCAAGTGAACAGCAACATTAGAAATATGTAGTATGAGAAGTACCAGGGTCTGAAAGAAGAACTAGAGAAGATGTGGAGAGTGAAGGCCAAAGTGGTCCCGGTGGTCATAGGAGCACTCGGGGCTGTGACTCCTAAGCTGGGAGAGTGACTCCAACAGATCCCAGGAACGACATGAGAACACTCTGTCCAGAAGAGTGCAAACAGCTAAGATACTGCGCAGAACCCTCAAACTACCAGGCATACCCAGAGCCCTGAAGTTCCCAGGTATGACTATAACTATGTAATGTCCTCTGATCTAGACCTGTTCTAGCATCTAGTAGGAGATTTTATCTCATTCGGATTTTTGGATGAAACCAAACCTTCTGTCTTTTTTAAAGCTTAGCTAAGTTCATATAGTTGTGTATAAAAGAAGAAAATGATTTGAACAGAAGAATAGCAAAGTGACCGAGAGAAAGAAAAAGTCAACTGAAAACATAGACTTTAATTTATTCAAAGAAAGATTGATTTCTTTACAGCTTTTATCATTAACTAATTCCAATTATTATTTTTTTTTCCAATAAAAGTAAATATTTTGAGACGTCTGGCTTAAAACTAAGGGGCTGTTTGAAAGCATAGAGCTGTGGGAAAACATGACAGAATTAGCATATCACTCAATGTCATGTCCTGATGTTATCTGTCTTCTCCTCCAAACAAAGTAAACAGAAAAATCTTCTGCAATCAAAGGTGAGCAGTACTTTATCAAAAGGCAACCATTTATGGAAGAGAATAGTCATACAAAATGTATCTCTAGGCCATAATGAAATAGTTTGGAGTCAAAGCAAAGCTTTTGTTAGTAGTTAAATCCAGACACTTACCATGAATGTAATGTAAGGAACTTTTGGTGGCCCTCTGTCACCTTCATTCACCTAATAAGCCCTTCTCTGACCCTAATCTTTCCAAATGAGTCAGGTTGATCATTTAATCATTGGCGACAATAAATTGTCACCTTTGAACCGTGTCTTGTTGTTAGGCATAAGACTACTAGCCATTTTGTTGAAATGGTTTGAGAGCCCAACCTCAAGAGTTCCCATCATCTCTAACTTCTACTGCAATTCATTATTTCTTTATTTTCTGATATTTACCGACTTCAATTAGTTATCTTAGTCATTCTTCCCACATATTTATTTTCCTAGTGTGTTTTTAAAAATGATGCACTTTTTGCATCCTTCCCAATTTGGATTCTATCTTCATTCTTGTGGTCTGCTTATTGTTGATGTTGTCTTCTTATAATTACCTTTATTATTTCCTTTCTGCTAAGATATATTGCTGTTGAACTAATTAAGGATCACTTTTTATGCCTAGATTGATGGTGGTAGATTTAAAAGTATAATTAGCTAGCTGGTATATTATTTTTTTTATGATTCTTTAGATCCTTTTTAAAGAAATTGTATCAAAGTAGGTGTTTGCATTCTAAATGATAATAGCATCATGCACAAACTCTGCTGCAGGGATTTCATACTTGGGGGACCTGTAATGCTGCTTTATCTTATTAATATGTATTAAAATACTAAATATTACGTATCTCTAAGTGGTGGCATGACTGATAGAGAGGCAGGAACAGCCCCTGTGACCAGGGTACCAGTGGGGACAACATCTCTGCATCTCCTGTCTCATGGTCTCATGTCTCCAACATCTTCCCTCCGGAGCCCAGTCTAAACCTTAAGCTACATATAGGGTTCATGTGTGGAGAGCGGCCAAACACATTATATAATGCTCCTACTGACTAACAGGATTAACCCTTTTGGTTCCAAGAAAATAAAATGTATGAATTTGGCCTACTGTCCTAGACGTGCCACAGGCTTTTTTTATACTTGACAAATTGCAGAAGAAGAAATATTAAGGTTATTTAGTGTATGGATACTGTGTATAAATTAGCACAGCCATTGACCATTGGATCAAGAGTTAGACAAGCCTAAGCTCTTATATTTATTGTCTCCATTACTACTTGGACAGAAATGGGGAATAGTCCAGTAAAGGTGAAAATCAACATGGTTAAATCTAAAGCTACGCATCTGTGGTGAACAAACAGACTCTAAAGATAAATATGCTTATAATTATATATTAAGTTATATTAACCCAGATAATCATCGATGGAGATAAACTTTGACTAGCTAATAGGTAAAATAACATAAGAGAGGTCTCAACATATTTGTAGATATGGTAAGGGGTGAATTCTTGGTTGGACCAAACAAAAAAAGGAAAGTGAGGCTCATAACAATGTCAGGAAGCTCACCTGTAATCTCTGCACCTATAAAGGTGAGACAGATTGCTGCCGCTATGTAGAGTTTTTTCTTGGCGAGTTTCTGTTCCGTCTGTCTGGCCTCATAGGCTTTGGTGTTATTGTTATGACAATGGTAAATGTTACTTAAATGGGGATTCTCTTCTTCCTGGAGTTTCTCTTTACTAAAATTACCCAGTTCTCCACTAGACACACAAATAAGACAAAAAAACAATGAATGAGTAAAAGATTTAAAATATTGACACCATTTGGATAATTTCAAGAACAACAAACCAATATACTCATCATAACACATACATTTTTAATAATAATAATTTAATCAAGAATTTTATAGCTGAAACCTGTAGCATTTATTACTATGTCAATTAAGTGATATTCCTAGTTACTGAAATACACAGACTTATATTCTGTATGTATGAAAATATATACCTATATTTATTTAGAATGCTTTTTCCATTAAGGGAGATTTCTATTTTTTTTTAATTAAAGACAGTCCTGGAGAATAATTACAAAAGGTACATTTCTTTATATTGCAGTTCTAACATATTTATTTGTCTGTGTTTAGATTTTAAAGGAAACCACACTTGCTTTTAGATTAATTTTAAATGAGTTGAAAATGTGTTTTTCTCCCCAAGGATGTATCTCTCTGTTTGTGTTTCACACGAGAAAAAGCAATGTTATGGACATTCAGGAGATGGAGAGAGGTTCAGTGAAGAAAGGACTGAGGCTGTTTTCTAGGGAAATAGTTACAAACTGATCACGGAAGGTGAAGGGTACAGCTGGATTCCAATGCTAAATAGTTATTAGTTTTACACAGTGAAAGGCGATGATGTTTTTAGGCAGGGCCATAAATTAAATCATAGGTGCAGCAATCACATAAAACCTGAGAACTCTACATATGCTCACCCCAGAAATAAGAGCCTCTGCTGTTTCATTTGTGGGCAGTGAGGTATTATTTGGTCTCAACCCACTCTCCACCCAGGTTACTCCTACTCCCTGCTCCAATTGGCTCATTCGCTGCCCAGGTTGGACTTACGCTCTGCCCATTTTTGTTTGGGGACTGTTTGGAGTTAGCCTTGTCCTTGTCTCACCCACAGCCCCTTCCTCCCTCCTATAAGGAGCAGGAGACGGAGAGCTCTCAGCGGACCACCCTGGGAGATGCCCAAGTTTGCACAAATCTTGACCACATGGCCCCTGCATTAATGTATAGCGATTCCATTAAAAGATCAGATGTTATCAATGCAATCGATTTATGTATTGATTTCCCTAGCTTGTGTATAATTAAGTCAATCATTTGTGGTAGAGCTGGATCCCTGAAATAAATAATTACTTAAGAGTCATAAAAGCCAAGAATCATCCCTGCCTATTTTATGTACTAACATTTTGTTGCACAATACATATTCTCACCAAGCAAATTAGCAATTTATTTTCATAAGGTTTAAATAACTGTCTTAACTACACCATCTGCTGCCTCTATTGGTGTCCCATTGTTGACGGCCCATCTAGAAACAAAGGATTTCAGTATGAGGAGCGGTTCTGGTGCAAAGGAGAACAAAATGACAAAACTGTTGTGTAGCCATTAGCAATTTCTGCTAATGGATATATAATATTTTTTGCACCAGAATTACTCTTTATATATAACTTTTTAGAGCCTTGTGAGTCGTTTTCTCTGCCTGCCATAAAAACTCAAACCTTACTTTGTCCTTGGTCTTGTCTTAGATTTAAGATCTGCCATATGCCTATCCCATCCACGTTTCAGTTTCCTAACTGTATCAACCTCTACAACTTCTGCTGGAAGACTGTTCCATGCATGAAGCACCACAACCCAGAGGCATCACAACAGTCTTTTGGGAAGATAGCGCTGGAAGCACAACTTAATACAATGGAGGGACAAAAATATGAACCCTAATCAGATGCTCTCAAAGACAGTAAAAGGCTAGGTTTCCACTTGGGTTTTTGTCCGGCGTTTTTTTCTTGATGAAAAACGCCAGGAAAACTGCCAAGAAAACTGCCACTGCATTTACCTGCGTTTTGGCGTTTTTTCAGGAGTTTTTTCTGGCGTTTTAGCCTTTCTGTGGAAATTGCTTTTTTTGACCTTAGGCAGTTTTTCCAGTCTTTACAAGTTAGAAGTTTCACCCAGCTAAAAGGGATTAGGATAAATGGCAAGTATCTGCCCTCTCCTGATGTCATTTACTTGGTAGACCCTTTTGTCTCTTTTCTGTGGTTTGTAAGGCATGCTTTATTCCGAATGTCTGCTCCTCTGGGAAGATTGGCCCCAAATGATGGTGCAAATTGTTTGCTGTTGCTTTTGGCACGCAGGATCCGGTCGCGTATGTTTGTTTGTAATGGCATGTTTGTTCCAAACGGTGTAAAATTCAATATGAACCAGTCCAGGACTTTGTTTTGTGTGAAACTGTTTGTTTTCAGCCTATTTCTCGTAGGACACACAGATACTGGGTCCATCCTCTGCATTGTAACTGTGGAAAAAACGCCATAAAAAACGCCAAGGCAATAAACCCACATGGCTTTTTCATGGCGTTTTTTCTCTCCCATAGACTTCTATTGGAGAAAAACGCCATGATTTCCTTGCAAAAAACGCCAGAGTGTGAACATGCTGCGATTTTGAAAAACTGCCACAGAGCCCAAAAAAGCAGAAAAACGCCAAAGAGGACTGAAAAAACGCCAGACAGAAAAACGCCAAGTGGAAATGGCATTTTGCGATTTCCTATTGAAGAACAGCTAACATCTGGCTGCTGCGTTTTTCCACTAAAAAAAATGCCAGGTGGCGCTATTGGCGTTTTTATGGGCGTTTTTAGCAAAAAAAAACCAAATGGAAACCTAGCCAAATCCAGACTTTTTACATGCCACACCTTATTAACCTGTACCATATATTACAGATTGACTTCTCCAAGCCATGTAAATAAATACTGTACCTAATTACTGTTCTGGTGACCGAGCAATGTCCTCTGCTACGTTTTATGCTATAACAAATTAAATATTCATTTCAGAGCAAATCATCATTAAAAATTGAACATTCAATGGGTGAATAAACCAAGATTCTGATTCTGAAAAAAAACCCCTTTGCTTAAGTTGAGCCTGTTTATAAAGTCTCTACAGAACATCAAGGCAGGATCTGTCTTCTAAATAGCCATTCGTTTGGCCCTGTAATAACTCTCCAATGTACTTTACCAACTGAATTAACAATATTAATTCAACAAAAGAAATTAAAAACAATAGCGCGAGAGTCCTTTGCTGCCGCAGCACCTAGGCATCCTTCCAGAAAAGCAAAATGCCTGGTTTACATGCTGGTGAATAAATCAAACGTTAAATGTAATCAGGAAGCAATGGAAAGTCAATCAGCGTCAATAATTAACATCGTGAAGCCCTGTGAAGTCCCTCGTTAAGAATTACAGACATGTAAAAAAGAATAATAGATACTATTAGAGTTTAGGAAATGTGAACGCGCAAACATATTACGTCTTCAATTACGGGGGGTGGGGGGGAAGCTCTAATGGGTTTCAACAGACCATAGTGTTAATTTATTACATCTTATTGTTGAGCAGATCTGCTTAATAGCTTCCAGATAAAATATGTTCTGTTCTGAGAATTCTTAAGGAGAACGCGGAAATAGGAAGACGTTACCGTACTAAGAGTCCTATCGACATCAGAGTCAGAGCTTGTGTGTTCGGATAAACGCGCCATTCCAGTATAGTTGTGGTCGTTATTATAATTTGATTTTTGAAAGACAGTATATGGTAAAAAGTACAAATAAATCTATTCAGAAAATGCTTGTTCGACAGAGCAGTGGTAGCGTGATTTAGCCCAATTATTCAAGAAACATAGTTACTCTGGTACGCAAGGGTATGGGTTTTATTATCCTATTTACTTTTAAGTCCGTTTGCATCTGATATAACTGCTATACTTGTGACAGTACAATATTTTTTGTTCATTTACTATAAAACCTGGCAATTTCCCTATACAAATGAGGTCTGTATAGTTGATCGAGGTTTATACACAACTAGTTACAACCTGAACATTTGATTTAAATCACAGCCTTAAAATTCAGGAAAGTAGCTTGTACTTTGTGTATGTATCTATATATTCCAAGGGAGCCATCACCTCCACAGATTTAGGTGGCGCATATTAATTGATGAGAGAATTGTGTGAGCTGCATGGATAACATGAGAGGGAGTGAGTGAGTGAGTGAGTGTGTATGTATGTAGGTTTAAGTGTATGGTGTTAGTAAGTGTGTGTATGTATGTGTAAGTGTGTGTATGTTAGATGTTAGAGTGTGTGTGTATATGTGTGTGTGTACATGTATGGTTGGATGTGTATGTACAGTATGTATGTGCAACTGTATGGTGGTAAAGTGTGTTCATGTATATATGTGTAACTGTATGATGTTAAAAGTGAGTGGGTATATGTGTATGCATGTATCTTTAAGTGTATGGTCTTAGAGTGAGTGTGGTTTTGTATGTGTAAGTGTGTTAGTGTGTGGAGCATGTGTGTTAGTGTATGGTATTAGCGTGTGTGTGGTTAGCATGTGTGTGTAAGTATTTGGTGTTAGTGTGTGTGGGTAGGGGTTAGTGTATGATGTTAGCATGAGTGTATGTGTGTCACCATATGGCGTTAGTGTATGGTATGGTTAGTGTATGGTGTTAACGTGAGCGTGTGTTAGTTTTATAGCATTAATATGAGTGTGTGTGTCATTGTATGGTGTTGGAGTGTCAGGAGTTAGTGGTTGGAGAGAGATAGTGTGTGTGTGTGTGTGTGTGTGTGTACTTTGTGATTTAAGAATGAGTAGGGCCATGTACAGCACACCACAAAGTCTGTGCCTTCTGCTCATAGTTCTCCATAGTCTAGGAGGGACGGTTGGGGAGATCAGACCTTTGAGTTTATTTGACTTCATAGGTTTTATTCCCTAAAGTATGCAGTAGAGTTATGGTTTTAACTCTTTCTTTCACTATTCATTATGAGGAGGCAACATAGGCAAGATTGTCCAGAATGGATGGCTGAGCTGGCCCTGTATAATGCATCATTTAATGTGTAAGGAGACTTTAAAGCATGTTTGGTTAAAGTAGAATAAAGCTCATACCTACACTATCTATCCCCTTTCTCCATACCTTATGTTTCTTCATCCCATTCCCTCTAGATTGCAATCTTTATCAAATATCAAATACTGATATATAACCAAATTGAATTCTATCTTTGTCATATCCTCAAATATATGAGTTGCAAGAAGAGCTGTTGAAATTGTTGGCACTATATAAATAAAATATAATATTATTAATGATAATAATATACATTTATATAAAGTTTGTATTTATAAAAGGTTATGGGTGAATTACATAGCTGGGCACCACTATAGCTCTGTCCTTTTTCTCTCCATCTCTCCTTCTTTCTGGATCTCACTCGGGGTATTTCATTACGTAAAAGGGTCTCCACCATAAATATACCCATGATTGTTATTTTTAAATGATTAGCACTTGAATAAAACAGCATTCCATAAACTAAAAGTTTGTGATTTAACTATTAATTAATTTTCAGCACCTTATTTTGGACTATATTCTAGAATCATGTGTCACTGTGCCTCTGAAATTACTATACAATGGACAAAAAAACATATTATTGATAGAATCGAAACATAAAAGTTACACCATAAACATCACCTTGTATCTGTAACTTTTTTGTGGGGATAATATATATATATATATATATATGAGATATATGGATTAATTCTCTATAAAATGTTCTGTTTCTGAGTAATTTTGTTGTGCGTATTCAGATGTATATTTATTCTCAGATAATATATATATAAATATATATATATATATATATATATAAATATATATATATATATATATATATATATTTCTGAGTACTTTTGTCGTGCGTATTCGGCCACATATTAACTTTATTTATTGTTTATTTATCTTAATCAGCTTCTCTATCTACAATCAGTAATCATAAAAATACTTACCTGTTTTTAGTTAGGGAATACATCTTCGTTGCTTTGTCGCCTACCAGGCAAGCCTTTTCTACTCCCCTCATTCTGGGAAATTAAAGGTAACACTTAGGAAACAAATAACTGCCAGATGAAAAAAATCCACCATAGTCTGAAGGGTATTCTTCAGGTGTTCTTTACCTACAGTATAACTTTCAGAGATAGCTACAAGCTTTGGTTCAATTCATTATTCCTCCTCAATTTAGAGCCGGTAGTTCCCCCCCTGCTGATTGTCTGGAAAGTGAGCAAAAACAGACTCAAAGCCGGAGGATGGTCTTTAAGTTAAATCAGCCTTTGTTTGCTGAAAGCAATTCATCTACCTGTTCACCGGCTCACGTGGCCAATAAAAGGACAGCCCCTTTCCCAAAAGGAATTTTGTTACATCTCGTTAATATGTGAATTCCTGGAAGAGAACAACGATTCGTGTAAACCGATCGAGAATCAAAGAAATTAAATTATCATGTGAGATCTTTCATTCTTACGTAAACATGTCGAGTGGAATAATTAATTACAATACAGGTAAACAAGGGACTGCTGGGAGCTGTATCACAAAGTATCACAAATCTAAAAAACTCTAAAAAAATAAATAAAAAAAGCAAAATCACCCTATATGTAAGAAAGGATATTATTATTATTGCTATGATTTATGTCTATAGGGGCAACAATTTACATAACGCTTCTTGCAATACATACTGTACATTCAAAAGATATGATAAAACATAAGTGAGCTCTTTGCCCCCACTGGGTACTTTTAATGCCCTTCATCCCACCAGGCAGATGATGGAGGGCATGAGGGAAAGCAGGTGATAAACTCTCTGCCATGTATAGTTTATTTCTATTTTGTAACTCAATGGGACTGGGGAACGGTGAAAAGGGGTATAGGTAGGCTTTTTTATCTAAAGGGTTAATTTATTGCTTCCCATGCCACCATACCTGGAGATTATCACCCCTTTAGTTGATGGGGAGTATATCAGACCCCCATTTTTGTGTATCTATATATATATAATATATTATTTAGTACTGTGGCCATGTGCGTGATCTTGAATTTGCTTTGCAAGCTGCTGTACAGGCAGACGTAGATTTGTAATGACAAACTCGTTATGTGAGAATTTATTTTTAATGCAGACGGACGGTCTCTATCAGCTGGATCGGTTTTGCATACAACACAGTGCAACAAAACCAAATAACAAAAAATAAAAAGTGTAATAACTTCAACAAACCATAATACAGTCTAATATGTCCACTGCTGGTTGCCAGTGCAAAATGTGACCGTATTCTGTATTTTTTCTGTAATATTTGTCATAAGCTGTATGTGACACAGCCCACATATTGCAGCCTACCATTATATTGTAAAACGCAAATATAATTTCTATGGCGGCAACTGTTCATTATTCCATATGGGCAAAATAAATGGCTGCCTACGGCCCTGAGTTTTCCTATGTCAGAAAACAAATGTATGCGGGGGGGGGGGCACCAGAAACATTGTTCTATTCGGGTGCCAGAAATCCTAGGACTGGACCTCGTCCTCCTGCTTATGATTGCTAGCTTGACATCCTCTGCATGAGAAAGAGCCTTTGAAGAACATTACACATTTAACGTGATCTCGCTTAAAGATGTTGTTCCACATAGACTTCTTCTCCCGACATTCCGAGATATTACATTTTATTATGTACTAATATGGAATGCATATTACATCAGCTGATTCCTTTTCTTAAATAACAGTTTTGCTGCATTTTCATGTTGAAAATCCTGTCTGTCTTCATTGCTATTACAGACAGGGTGTTAACTTTAAGCTGATCTAATAACTCTCATCACACCTATCAGTCACACCCACTGACCATCACCGTGTAATGTGCATCTGTAAAGCATTACTGTTTCAAAGCATGAGCGTGAATGGCAGGTGGGGTGGCTGCCGGTGAAGGAAGGAAGGAGTTTCGGAGGAATGACAGGACTGTATTATTTCAATAAACATTTAAACACAATTTTTAGGGGACATGGAGCATTAAGGAGAAAAACAAAATTACAAATAGCTTTATTTTACTTTTCTCTACATTATTATTTTGTATTGTTTTATTTAGAGCCGTCATATTTCATATCACTGTACAATGGGTGAACAAGACATCACAAATATACAAAATAACAACTTGACTTACAGAAACAACAGGTGAGGAGGACCCGGCTCAAATGAGCTTACAATCTAGTGGGAGTTAGGGTGTATTACACGAGAGGTGAAAGAGCCACATGGTGCAGAACTTATTATTATTATTTATTGTTTTATATAGCGCCATCAAATTCCGTAGCGCTGTTATCCTACTGGCAGCTCTTATAAGGACAGTTAAAAATGTGTCCCTATCTAGGAAGGACAGCTCCTCTTTGGGACCCAAATGCCTCATTCGGTATCCTTTTCATAGCAGCGCAGAATGATATCTGGGTGTGAGTGAATTACAACATTGTACAGCCATTAAAATCACAATATTCTGTATAAAAGCAGCAGAAAATGGGATTATGAATGAAATTGTAAAATCTGGTGAAACGCCTTCTTGTAGATTTTCACTGGATGCTATTGTTCGATTTCTTTTAGGGAAATAATGCTCCAGTATCTACAAAAAAATAAAATAAAAGTAACAAAAAGTAAAAAGTACTTTTATTGAGTACTGCACAGACTAATATAAAATCTACAGAGAATAAAAGACAGAAATGTTGGTTTGATCTGCGTCTGCTAGAAAAAGAAATCTAGATGTTGTTGCTGAATTGAAGCTTTGTAGTGGAGGTCCCCAATTAACCTTTTGGAGTAGAATGGGTGCTATGGGATGGAATATTTGATGATACCTTAGAAATCTGATCTTTTTACTGAAATGCTGCATCTTTGTTCATTCATAGGCTAACGTTTTTAGTCTATGGCTCTTTGTTACATTTGTAACCGCGATAAACTCTGTTATTCAACATCGGCTATTATCATAATAGGATTACGAATATCTTTTATCAGAAGCCAAGAGCTCCCCATTCATTACGGACAGGTCATCTTATACCAAAAGAACAGCAATTGAAGTCTAAAGACTTATTCCTGCCTTATTCCTGTTCTTGGAAATACGAAATTCATAGCGATTTTGCAAGAGAGACTGAATGTTTACAGCATTAGTTAAGGTTTTTAATTTGACCAAAAGAGTCATGAAACTTTTTTCAAGGAATTTGGTATGAAATATAATTAGTATCCATACAAATCACAGTAAAAATGTATTGATAAAATTCTAGTCTTATGAAACGTTCTAAATTAGCAAAATCAGGTGAAGGAAAATGTACAAAATACTTGGGGGGGTCGGGGCGAGGACATCACTTCAAGCACCACCATTTTACAAATTTCAGACGAAAATTGAGCTTTTCCCTATTTTCCTCCTATTCATGGGGGATGGGTATGTCCTTATTATCTTTGTACGAATCGCCAAATTTACCAAAATTCTGTACATTTTCATCTCGTACGAATCAGAATGTACCGGTCTACTGTTTACTTCTTCTTAAGATCATCTCAAATTTTTTGTTTGTTTTGTGTCCTGTGACATCACCGGATCAATTGTAAATGTACTTTTTAGGACTTATTGACAAAAGTGTAAGTGACCCAACTGCACTATACATTAGTTACGTTTTTTTATTCTATACATACAGTTTTTATTACAAGAAGATCTGGGTGGCATAATGTCAAAGTAATGTATGCAGATTTCTTGTATACCATTATAATGATCACATTGCATTATTCAAGGGAGGGGGAGTATAAATAATTTGGCTTAACGGGCTTCTAGCACAGTTCTATGCTGTGTCAGCTCTTAATCGTGGTATATATATATATATATATATATATATATATATATATATATATATACATTAATATAGGACACCATGTGACTGGGTTGCCCCAGGAACCAAACTGTTTCTCAACCGCGTGTCAACCTCCTGCTTTATTATTTTCTTTTTTGACTTTTTTGCTAGGTGTTGCATTCAGATTGGATGTCGAAGGAAACTACAAAGAGAGTAAACACCCTTATCATTAAACAATAATCATAACAAATAAAACATGGGTGCCCACTACTGTTTTATAATGAGGGAGAATGCTATAGATTGAGAGAGTGGGAAGGAGTCCATCATGTAGACCCCGTGTATGTTAAATGAAGCCCCTATTAAAGGAGGTGATGGAAATTAGAACTGGTTCATAGTTCTATTTAGTAAAGGGAACTCACCAAATTTTATTTTTTTATTTATTTTTTAAAATACAAAAATTTGGTTGCTATAACAGCCTACAACTTCAGTCTGCCGGTGCCGTGTTGCGATACGTACTGAGCCTCTGTGTTTATAAAGTACACAAATTATTTTGAGCAAGCTGTGAAAGAAAATCAGCGAAACCTGATAAATTCAAATCCCTTTATGTAAGGAGCTGCAGTCAGGGAATTCAAAATCATATTATTTTTGTGGATGTAGCCCCGACAGTACAGGGTTGTGATTAAACAGATCATAGAACGGGTAATACAATGCATACAATATAAATTCATACAAACACTAGGATCCCTGTTGCAAGGAGCTTACACTCTAAACAAGAAAAGGGCATAATACATCAGGTAAGGTTTCCTCCTCTATCGGGGGAATGGCTGATATTTGATACATTCATAAATGTGAGGAAAAGGTTATGATTGTCCTAAATCTAGGTTTCTGAATTGTCATAGAGCTACGTTTGAGAAGAATACTGTATGCACTCTTGGGAATAATACACCTGAGGTGGAGTATATGCTACAGGTAAATTTGTAGCCCATGGGGCAACCATTTTGTTTCTTTGACTTTATTATGATTATGGAGAGAATATGCATATTTCTGTTATAGTTTTTATTTTGGGGCCACTGTGCATTATGTATCGCATATTTCATTTCATAACCTGGACCTGGTAATGGCTACCACATCGGCTGGAAGGCTGTTTCACTTATCTACACCCTCTCAGTAAAGTAAAACTCCTTTACATTATATCTAAGCTTCTTAACTTCCAGTTTTATATTATGACCTCTCCTTCCAACATTTCTCCTCCTTTGGAATACATTTTATCTCATGTGAGTTACCTTTAAGTATGTCAATTTTCATATCACATCTCCCCTCTTTCTTCTTTCCTCCAAGCCATATGAATTGAGTTCCCTCAGTCTTTCCTTTCACTTAGTCTTTTGTATCCTGCAAACTATTCACCATTTTAGTATCGTTCATCTGAAATCTTTCAGTATCCTTCTGGAGTTGGGATCTCCGGACCTGTACGTAATACTCTAGGTGAGGTCTGACCAGAGATCTGTAAAGTGTCAGAACACCACCCTCTTCCTACTACTAATGTCTCTCGATATACAACCCAGCACCCTGTGACGCTTTTTCCTTTCAGTCCTCAGAAATAATTACTCCCAAGTGTCTTTATGGTGTTGTCACTGTCCCCAGTGCTATATTTTGCCTTTGGATTTTTACATCCCAAGTGTATTATTTTAGATTTACGCACATTTATCAAATCTTAACATTCCTTCTTCCGCTCCTTCAAAATTCTATTTTTTTTTTTTATAGTTTGGCGCATTTAAGTTAGCCTTTAAATGGTGTTTAAAAGTTCCTTTAGATAATGGTTATTTTTCATCAGACCACTAGATGGCAGTATGCTTACATTCAGAAACTCAATACCACCCCAGATGCATGAAATTGCTGTTTTAGCTTTAGGTTTTTACCATTCTTTGTGATTATTTTCTTTATAGAAATAACATAAAGAGATGAAGATATGAAATGTTTTTTTCTCTCTTTCTTTAGACTGTACAATATTAATATACTTACAAAGAACGGAGATATTTTTACATTTTGCATGAACAATGTGTTAGCTGAATTATTAGCCATTTAGAAAAAGGTAGAAAGTAGATCTGACGAATATATCAGATCTACAAAAAGACTTAATTTAAAGCTTTGTGTTAAGTTGAGAGGAATTATTATTGTTACAAATTTTTTTTTCAATACTGTGAGGTTTCAAGGGCCGACTCATCCTTCAGATGAAGGGGAAACCAGTTTTTCCCCAAGTTGCATAATGGGGAAGTGTCAAGAGGATGGAGAGACGATGTTTGCTAAATTTCACTCCGCCACTCCAATGGCGGATCCAGAGCCTAACCTCGGAGAGACACTCACACCAACACACACAAGCACTCACCCAGACACTCACACCAACACAACTAGACACTCAGCACTAAAACGCACATTTAGAAACTCAGCACTAACACACAGATTCTTTACACTAACATGCACACCCAGACACCAACACAAACATACCCAGATACTCAAACTAACACATATACTAACATACCCAAAGACACACGCACACACACTAACATACCCACTTATTCATGATTCCACAAAGTCCACCAGTGTTCAGGTTAATCAATGAAAGCTCAGATGATAGGGTTTCCTAAATAAGCATTCAGTTATTTTATCCAACCACTCAATGTACAAACTGCTAAATTGTCTTGGATATCCCCATACCACTGCTTTTGATTTATTTTAATAAATCCTCATTTTTGATTTGATGCCTTATGACGGCTAAAAATCAGCTTTACATTTGCTTTGATCTTATCGTATATTTTCACTGAGGTTAAAACCTGATATCCATAAACATGGGGTATACCATAATAATCACACTGTGTTCCCCAGATGCCCGAAGCCAACGTGAGTTGATTCCAACAGTTAGATAATATGTGCATGAATTATAGTTCAATAAAATTAGCAAATACTCATCAATGTACCAGTATTCACAGGGTTAGATTTCAAGTCCTAATTGATTTCTGGGATTTCTGCCAGAAAATGTGTCACTGCTCAATTGAACTAACCACATGGAAGTTATTTCCCTTGTTACAAATGTAACAACTTTAAAAATTCATTGGCATGAAGCTCATTTCATAAATACTAAAACCCAACTTCACTTTAAATTGTTACATTTGTATCAAGCTATACAATGAAATAGCTCCATCATTTAGCTTTAAAAAAAACCCAAGATAATACATATTTAATTACCGTACAAAAGCTACAGTAATCTTTGTTATTATACTTTAATTTATAATTTAACAGCCTTTATGTAATGGGACTTTACTTTTCCAAGGATCTCAAGATATTTCTATAAGACTAAATTAACTAGGATCTCTAGTTTAACTTAATTGGACTTATTTTTTCAGTTAGTTTGAGCCAAATGGATACTCAGCTTTGTTTTGATCCTGAGTAAGTCTTGCTAAATGTCTGAGTTTGAGCAGTTTGTCATCCTTTGGATTTCTGCACAAGAAGCTGAATAATTTAATGATGAGTATAGCTTTAGTATGCTATTTTTGGGGGAGGGGAGGCAAAAAGTCTAGTTTTAGGATTAGTAATTGAATCTGGTCCCTTATGGGTATATAGTATATAACACAATATTTATTGTGAAAAAAAACACAACATTTGTAGAAAACCTAAAATATATTAATTTGGATGCTAAGGATATCCATCTATCTTTGGCATTCACAGGCAAAACTTCCCCCACTTCGGGCAGAGAACCTGGGCTGATTTTTAAGGATAATTCTACCACCAATACGTTTTACGGCAAAAAAAAAAAACAACGTAATAAAAATGAAAATTGCATTTTAGCTAATTCTTAGGGTTGCTTCCACAGAGATTCCCTATCCATTGTCACATAAGCTCCCAAAATATGTTTGTCCACAGTCACAGCACAAAACTAAGATTTCCTGAATAAAATAATCAAGTATTGTGCGGCCTCTTTACTATTTTCCCATAGTTTAGAAAATAAAACAAATTTTAGGTTATTTTATTAGAATGTATACATATATATAATCTTTACACCAAAACTTTGATTTGCCTTTATGACCTACTGTATATATGGCTGCTTATGTTCGGTTGAGTCTTCTAAGTTCTTTAGAAGTAAAATAATTCATTTTATTTCTACAATTATATTTCTAAATCATTTGCTTCTGTTAATAGACACATAACTGTAGGGAACTGGGATACACTGAGACCCGGCAAGCATTCTGAGTTCCTAGAAAGAGGGACATAGGAGGGAAGAGAGACATTTGAGTCCCAAAAAGGACTGGCTGCCTGAAATTATTAAAATTATATAAATTTGGATTGGCCTAGACGTTTGAATTAAATATGGATGAGGGCTATTTGGAAGAGGTAAGACTCAAAGGGTCTCAACGATTTACAGCAAACCCCAAAATAGTATGAACCGAGTTTAAAAAGTCATAGTAAATGATTTAAGATGAACCAACCAGCAAAGCATTCCCATATAGTGAGATATGGCAACCACCATAGTGCTAGTTACAGGCAATAGCCCCCTCTAGTGGCAGAACAGTAGAACACAATCATAAAAGCAGAGGGGGGATGACATTTAAAACATTGTGGATATAGTTCACATTTCTTGGGATATTCTAAGACCCCTAGAAACACAGAGCCGCCCCACCTTTAGCCTACTTACTTCAACCAAGTGTTGTCATTTGTCAATTTTAGTTTATTGTGGGCCCATTAAATGGATTTAGACTTATATTTTTCTTTAATATATATACTAGGGTTGACGTTTTATTGTAATTGAATATCGTCTTTATATAATGTGGGTATATACGGTATATATATATATATATATATATATTTGGACAACAGCCACATATTTAATCATACTTGAGAACTGCTGGGTTACAAGAGCACAAAATTACACCACATCCTTTTGGACCAGGAAAGTGTTGACAATTATATAACACTGGATTGAAAATGTTCCTGGATTTCGCTTTAAAAAGTAAATTTATTGTTATGTATCACGGAAAAGCCGTGACTATATATTTACCACGAACCATTCTCTGGACATGTTATTGTTCTATTACTATATACCTGTTAACGTTACATCGGCTTGTTATTCTCGATGACTCTTTAAAGTGACATAAAAATATACTACATTTAATATATGCTTTTATATGCAGAAAAAAAAAATCAAATAAAGATTAAAAAAATTCCATGCCTCTCTTGCTTCCATATGTAAATGCCTGGACCACTTCTGAACATACATTGTCAATGTATATAAAAAACACATGAAAGCACCAGGGAGTGATTATAGTTTAGCTCTAAAAAAACAAATTGTTTGTTGTAAAGGTGCAATCACTCTCCTTGCATTAACTTAACACAGAAATATATTATACTTAGTCAGATTCTGTACAGAAATAAATAGAAATATAGTCATTAATCAAATAGAAAGCGTTGGGTGTTCTTTTTTTGTCCTTTCGGAATTAAAAAGTACAATTTGCATGCGGCTAGCTTTAATTAAAATCCTAGAAAATTATACAGAACCAACACAGCCGCTGTGTTCCGAAATCATAGACCGGCTGAGATGTAAAAGCTTGTACCATGTTTTATTATTATAATTTTCCATTTCAGATATTTCAGGAATGGCACGCATTTATGGTGACAATAGGAACCACATGACTAGAAGGTTACTTTGTTGGCGTACCCCCAAATAACCTCTTTGTCCCAAAAACATGTTTGGTTCTTGGTAGAGAATAGTGATATCCGAAATATAGCCGAGATTGTGATGTGTTTATTAAAATGAACATCTCATATTTACCAGAACATTGTTGTCGTTGAGAAGGCTGGTGGTTCCATGGAAGAATTTACTTAAATGGCGACTGGCCACTTGGCTTTCGGTGCCTACATTGAGGGTTCCTTTGTAGGAGCTGCATACAAGTCATATGAGCTGAGATAGGCTGTGTGTATTAGTAGCTGGGGTCGCTGTGAAGTCCATCAGATCATGAACACAATAAAAAATTACTGTGAAGGTAGGCAGACATCAAGGGGAATACTTAATTACAGATACATACATCTATATCAAGTTTGAGTACCTACAAAAAAACTAAACTAAAATTTTACTTAAGAAATAATAAAATAAAAAAAAAACACTGGAAACACCGGAGTCCACTTTTTCTGTGGTTACTTTTAATACATTAAAAATGATGTGGTCCAAATTCTAAGACCGGGTGCAGCATTTGTATACATAACCATTGTTCTTCAACAATAATAAGAGTTAAATTTGAGTCTTTTTCTAACTGTTTATTACTATCCAATTATTGAAGTAGATTAGTGTGAGCCTACAGTTTATATTGGTTATATGTTGTGTATTTTGTGGTTTATCTTGTGAAATAATTATTTTTTTCACTATCAAATCAACTCAAGATAAAATAAGGAAAGATAAAAATAATTCTAAAGATGATAAAATCCAGGTAAAACATCCAATAGAATAACAGACCAGTCACATATTTGTCCATTCCTTTAATAAAAAGAAGAAACTGGACCAAATGGGTTAACATATATTATGATGAGGCCATCGCAGCAATATGTCCTTAACTCATTACGCGTAATTTTCAAGAGTGACATCCATGGTCTCATACACAGGTCTATGGAACTTTTTACAGACATGCCACAACAAAACTGATGCCTCCAGTCCTGGGGGTGTATAGATGAACTTAGCTGGCTTCTAGACAAAAGAAACTCTATATCTAACAATACCTCTAATAGCATTTCAGGGACTCTTTACCAGGGGCTGAGCCTAGGGTCAGTGAAGCCCAGGTGCAAGTGGTTTGTTGGTGCCCTCAGGTGGGTGTGGATGTATTGCTAACTCCTCTCCTTAACAAGTATAGCACATCTAACCACAACCATTTTCAATGGCAACCACTCCACCTCTATGGAGCATCCGATTTCAACAAGAAACATGTCACCCAGTTCCCACAGTGCCAGTACCCCCCCCAAACAGCATGTCAGTACTATCTTTGCCCCTAAACAACTTACCAGTGCCATCTTTGCCCCCCATAAAACTTATAAGTGCCATCCTTGTGCCCAAACATTTAATCAGTGCCATCTTTGTGTCTAGACAACTTGTCAGTTCCATTGTTGCATCCAAACAGCTTGTCAGAACCATCTTTGAGCCCCAAGCAGCTTATCAGTGCAATCTTTGTCTCCAAACAGCTTGCCTGTGCGACATTTGTGTCCAAACAGCTTCTCAGTGCCATCTTTGTGACCAAACACCTTCTCAGGGCTATCTGTGTGCCCAAACAGCTTGCCAAGGCCATCTCTGTCCCCAAACAGCTTGTCAGTACCATCTTTGTGTCCAAACAGCATTACACTGAATGTGTCACTGACATTGGGCACTCTGACTTTAAAGAAGGCGCTGAGTGTGAGGGACAGAGCCATAGCTAGCTCCTTTTGCTCCAGAGGCAATACTCAGGTATAGAAATTCACTTACCCTGCAGGGTCACGCAACATGGCGATATGTGCCAATGCTCAGCCTCGCCTCCTTCTTGAAATTAGTGGCATAAAGACTTAAGTCCCTACTCATAAAGCATGCTGACAGCTTTCTTGGGTCGGACAATGATTGATGCAATGGTTTCCAATGCATTTTTTTAAAAATATTTCATCAATTCAAACTAATATTGCTGAGAACTATTTTCCTATCCAATAAAATGTTTCAGTATTTATAATATTATACCTTATATTTTTTCCTTTGGTTTATTACACCTTTTTTCATCTGTATTTTGGGGAAAAAGTGGCCGCATTATAACAGTGGTGGAAGGAAATATACTTTAAAAAAAAAAGATAATATTTTGTGCTCCATTTCTAGATGCGACTATTAAATAAAACTCATTTTTAGCGCATCTTTTGTAAAGATTACTTTTCCTAATATCCCCACGCAGTTATTTGACTTTAACACAGAATAACTTCGAGTCATCAGCTCAGCCAAAGTTATTTCTTTCTTTTTTAAAAAGAAGGGAAGCCAAGGTTTCCTATAATGATTTATTTCTTTTCACCGAGGTTATTTTTAATTCTTTAAACCATTCGCAAAATCAAACTAGCGGGAATTGCCTTCTGAATTTTGTGCCCCATAACAATACCTTGCAAGAAAATATTCAAACATTAATTTGACGGAAATGTTTACAAAGCCCATTCAGACCTCAAAAAAAAACTATTATTCAAATATGAATCTACGTAATACTTGACAGTCAAATCAGTTTTCTAATTGTGTTTCTTTATCAGAGCGCAAATGTACCGATTCCCGTCATCAAAGTGATTAATGGGCATGGGGGCATCATGTTATTTACACAGCAAATCTACTAGATTGTCATCATCCGCTATAAGGGTATACGGGGCAAATGGCCAGTGGGCTGGTGGGCCAAAGGGCTAATTATTTACGATCAGGTTCTGCATAGCCTCTTAGTTACCCCCAGACCAGCCCTGAGCTAAATATTCTTTAATATATCATCCAGCGCAAAAAAAAACCCCAAAGATATACAACTAAAATGTGCTTTTATGCTCTTCAACTATTTTAGCGAGATGCTTTTCAATTCTACAGTTAATGTAGAAAATGCAATGTAGATAATATAGCAGAGAGAGAGAGATTTTATAGGAATAACCTCAATAAAACTATAAAAATATTCATCTCCGCGTGCATCTTTATAGTTCTTGTTTATTCAAAAATAACAATAAGGATAGATATTCTTGGTGCATAATATTTAAAGAGAATTCTTCAAATAAAAAGGCTTTATGCCGCTCTGTAATATAGTCAGTGATAAAATATAGGTTGTACGCCAAAACCTTATATAATTGCAGGGCCCTCCACGACATATAATACAACCATAACTTAAAATACATTTTATAGAAATGATAGATGTGTGCATCATAAAATAAACCCGTAAGTTCTCTCTAACCAATGAATACTTTTTATGTAGAGTTAACATTGTTTTCTTTATATTTCCATGATTCTACTATTTCACTATTAGATCCAGCAAAGATAGGCTCTAAAGATCTCGCCTGTATAATCTTATAAAATTAAAAATATCTAGTGTGCAAATCCACACAACACACTTTCAAAATACAAATAAATAGAAAAATACAGTTGTCTGCGTGCGTTCAATCAACAATACATTTATAGTAACCTGATATTTTAGGTGGTATTCCTCAGAATACCGTATTGGCTCGGATATAGGCCGCCCCCGTATATAGGCCGCACCCTAAAAGTTTGGTGCTTTTTTAAAGAAAAAGTTTTTTTCTTTAAAAAAGCACCAAAAAACATGCTGCCACTCTGCCCCCCCCGAGATATGCTGCCACTCTGCCCCCCCCCCGAGATATGCTGCCACTCTGTCCCCCCTCCCCGAGATATGCTGCCACTGTCCTCCCTCCCCCCCGAGATATGCTACCACTGTCCTCCCTCCCCGAGATATGCTACCCCCGAGATATGCTACCACTGCCCCCCCCCCGACTTACCGGAGCAGACTCCCGGGTGTCTTGCGTGGCCGGCGGGGGACATCTACGCAATACAACTTCCGGTGCCGGCACCGGAAGTTGTATACGCGTATTGCGTAGACTTCCCCCGCCGGCCCCGCAAGACACCCGGGAGTCTGCTCCGGTAAGTCTGGGGGGGGGGGGCGGTCCGCCTGATGCGCTTAGACAACCTCCCGTGCCGGCACCCCCCCGTGGGAAGTGCTGGCAGGGGAGGCTGTCGGAGCGTATCGGGGAGTAGGATGCAGGTCCCCTGCACTGCTGCGGGGGATCTGTATCCTAACCCCGCTGCCTGCCCGGGACTGCATGTCCCGGGCGTCGGGCGCTAGACCCCGAATATAGGCCGCACCCCCACTTTAAAGACTTAAAGTGGGGGGGAAAAGTGCGGCCTATATTCGAGCCAATACGGTATATATAAAAGAAAAAAAAAGAAGCAAAAACAAAATCATAGTGCTGTATAATGGATAAACAGGACAAGTAGTATAAAGAATAAATATTGGACTTACAGAAACAGGAGGCAAGGAGGGCTCTGCTCAAACAGCCTTACACCAATTATCTCATGCGTAAAAAAATCACAAATGCTAAACTTTGATCTATACCAATAAAATATAAAGTTACCAGTCAAAAAAAAATAATAATAATAAAACTGAACAGCATTTGTTATTTAATAGATCAATATATAGTTTATATAAGGGTCAGACGCAAACGGCAGCTGATCTGATGCTTATGTTAGCATGTGGCTGCATGTCTCTAGTTGATAAGCATACCTGGGAACTCTCCTGGTTGCCCCAGAGTCTCGGGGTGAAGTGTCGCTTCTCTGGGTCTCAGGGTAACTGCAGAGAATCTCCGGGTTTCGAGCGCAGCGTTGGGGCCCACCACACTCCTCGCTCAAGAGTATAGGGTGTGCATGGGACATAAATCCAATCCCGAATATTAGACAGAGCTGTCTGTCATATAAGGTCATATTTGGACCCCCCCGCGGCCTTCACCTCCTGCTTCATATAAGAAAAAAGAAGGGGAAAATCCAGATCACAACAGATGAGGTAGTTAGGATGAAGGCAAAAATGGTGAGTTGAGGTTTGGAGCCAGACTCTTCACCCTTACTTGAGAGATCAAAGGATATATAAATACCGTATATATGTACCCTGTATACTGTATATTGTATACGTTCTGGCTTCAGCAAGATCAGTGTACAACCCAGTAAAAAAAAGCTGCTGAATTTTTGTATACGAATATCATAAATTCTAAATAAGCATCACATTGTAACTATTCTAATCTCTGCCAGAATTTGCCTAACAAAAAAAACATTTGTAATTAAAAATTCAATGTTCCAATCAAGGTAAATTACATTTTTATCTGCCAGGAAAATTAAGCTGGGTCTATGTTGGCCACCTTAATGATAAGTTTGAACATTACGTTGCATATGAACAATATTCTTTTAATTGAAATTTTCTATATGGAATAACTTGAAATGAAGGGGAAAGGAGGTTTAGACAGAGAGTTCTTTAGAAAGATAATTAAACCATTTTAAGTGATGCAACTTGGTCCAGAATGAACATAGAAGGACGCTTCATATTATAGCATTACAGAAAAATATCGATTATGTGCCTATATTCATACATTGGAACTCTGAGACCGCGGGTGAAGCACCAGTTCTCAAGGTCATGGTGAACATTTTCGGGTCACAGGAGAGGCATTAAGGCACGCCCTATTCCATGCCCCCTCCTTTAACCCCTTAAGGACCGGGCTCATTTTTCGTTTTGTACCCTGTGGGACCGCAGCTGTTTTGACACTATTGTGGTGCTTGTGTTCAGCTGTAATTTTCTCCTCACCCATTTAGTGTACCCACATAAGTTATATATTGTTTTTTTCAGGACAAGATGGGCTTTCTTCAGATACCATTATTTTGATCGTATCATCTTATTTACTATAAAAAAAATAAAAAAAACATGGTGAAAAATTGAAAAAAAACACATTTTATGACTTTTATTTGAAAAATCTTTTACTCACCTAAAAAAGCAAGTAAAAAAACTAGCTAAATAGATTCTACTACTTGTCCTGAGTTTAGAAATACCCAATGTTTTTATGTTTTTTTGCTGTTTTTTGTAAGTTATAGGGCAATAAGTACAAGCAGCGTTTTATGATTTCCAAATCTTTTTTAACAAATCTGGTCAGTCTGCCTCCATCTCCTCTTTGGAAGATCTTTGAAGCCAGTTAACTCAATTTAACCCCCTCAAACCATATATTTTTGAAAACTAGACACCCCAGGGTATTCCAAATGCTGTTATTTTAACCCTTTCCATGCACCAATTATAGAACTACACTTTGTCAAACTTTGTAATAGTAATTTTTTTTTTTTTTTTCACACAAATTGTACTTTAGTTATAGATATACAGGTTCTGGTATATGTCACTGTAAAACAACCCCCCAATATGTGTTCAGGAACATCTCCTGAGTACAGCGATACCCCACATGCATGGGTTTGTCAGATTGTTTGGCTGGTAAAAGGCTACTTTTGGGGCATGCGTAATCCAGGTGGTCATTTGGTCATTCTGCCTCCATCTCCTCTTTGGAACATCTTTGAAGCGGGTTAACTCAATTTAACCCATTCAAACCATATATTTTTGAAAACTAGACACCCCAGGGTATTCCAAATGCTGTTATTTTAACCCTTTCCATGCACCAATTATAGAACTACACTTTGTCAAACTTTGTAATAGTATTTTTTTTTTATTTTTTTTTTTTATTTTTTTTTTTCACACAAATTGTACTTTAGTTATAGATATACAGGTTCTGGTATATGCCACTGTCAAACAACCCCCCAATATGTGTTCAGGAACATCTCCTGAGTGCAGTGATACCTGACATGCATGGCTTTGTCGGGTTGTTTGAGATTTAAAATGCCACATTTGGGAAGTGCGCTTTTTTTCTCCATTTTGGTCAGTCTGTACCTATGCCCTATCTTTGAGCTTGGCCACTCCAGTTTACCCCATCAGCCATTTTTTATATATATTAGACACCCCTTGGGTATTTGAAGTGCTTTTATTTTAACTCTTTGTTGAGATTTTTGAGAAATTTTAGCACTTGCTCAAAATAATAAACTTTATTTTTTTATTTTATTTTTTTAATACTTTTTTATATATTTTTTTTTACACATTTTGCAATGTACTGGATGGTTCATCTAGTGACATCACTGCATAATTATTTTTAAATGTTAGCACTTTTTTTTTTTTTCCATTTTTTATTTTTTTTTGAATATTTTACTAATCACATAGTGATTAGAAAGCTGGGCTCCATTGACTTGCATGGTTGAATGCAGTACCTGTATTCAACCTGCAAGTGGAGCCAGAGTTCTCTAGAGGGTCTGGAGACCGTCTAGCTAACTCTCTCATCTTTATTGTTTATTTTCCCGGGCCGCCGCCATCTTTCTTGATGGCGAAGATCACCGGCAGCTGCGGCTGTGACCGCTCTCCGGAGCGGTCACAGCCCATCCAAAGGTAAGTGTTTGGTGTCGCTGGATGCCTCCTGATCGAGGCATTCCAGCGACACCATTTAAGTTTAGGAGGCGATCGTCGATCGCCTCCTAAATGCTTTTAAAACGGGCGTCCGCCGCCATACAATGTATGGCGGCTGTTGACGCCCCGGGGAGGGGCCAGACATGGCCCCCGATGCCGATCTCGGCGTTACTGAATGCCTCGACATCGAGGCATTACAGTAACGCCGTTTAAGCAAAGAAAGTGATCGTTGATCACTTTCTAAGCTTATTTAATTTTATGACGGTTCAGGACCGTCAAAGGTCATTTAGCGACCTTCATGTCATGACGGTCCTGAACCGGCAAAGGTCGCGAAGGGGTTAAAGAGTTTGGGGTTAGCCCCACCCTCACACACTATCAGTCCCGCCCATAGATACCAGCACTCTAGGTCTTTTTCCAATAAATACAGATTCCTCTTTTGCCGGTCAACGTTTCAGTCTTTATTTGACATTCATCAGGACACCCTACCGACCAGGGCCGGCCCTACAATGGAGCCGACTGGGGCAATTGCCCCAGGCGGCACTTTAGAAGGGGCGGCGAGTCTCCCTGTTCGGTCTCGGTGCCGCCTTGTAATGCAGAGCGCCGGACAGAGGAAGGGATAGGCCGGACGGCGGGACAGAGACCCAAAATCGGGACTGTCCCGCTTAAATCGGGACAGTTGGGGGGCATGTTAACAATTGACGCTGCATTATACCATGTTAAAATATTTAATTCTTATGCCCTATGATTATTGTTTTTTTTTATTTTATTTTGTTGTTTTTTTGTTTGTTTTTTTCCCCCAGAAAATCACAGACTTCCAAAAAGTCTTTAACACCCCCCATCAAGATTTTATGCTATTTTCTTTCATTGTTTTTAGGCCAATCATATTGGTCTTTTTTTGGGAAGAACTAAATACTTTGCTATACCCACTTATACCTGTGGAGCCATTTCTAAAACAGCTTTTAGGGTGGCTGAAAAATGAAATCATAGATTATCGTACATTGTGTTTATATTTTTTCCTGTTTTCTATTCAGGTTGTAAGTATATGTATTTATATGTCCTGTTATAATTATTGTAATTTTAACAAACAGCTCTTTACGTACCAGTAGGTGTCCACAAATATAATCCTAGTAAAAGCTCTCAAAGCAAAGCTTCATATATATATATATATATATATATATATATATATAATTTTACAATCTAATGTACTTGTAGTTGAGTGGAGTTTAGCCTCTGCCTGGCTGATTGTCATATGGCTTGTGCTATGATTACAGACTATAGGGACAAGTTGCTTGATCCAACCCTACCTTAGAAAGAAAATGGTTAATATTTAAATGATTCTTGTTACAATAAACCTTTGACTATACAAATAGCAAATTAGCACAATAAATATAAAAAGAAACAGAGGAGTGCACAACCTAAAAAGCATAAAAGGCACAAACATTCAGACTCCTGGGTTGCTTCTAGAATAATAATGACCAAAACAAAGTAAGAATTGACCGTGTACCCAGTGAACATCAATCCAAAAACACCGGAGGCATAAATATTGGGGATCCTGTCACACTATATGTACCCCAAGTTTAGCAGAATGTATAGGTGAGATTTACCCTTCTAGGTTAAACTGATAAATGTTTAGAATGGGTTTTGAACACCGGATCCCATGTGATCATAGATATCTTGGAGAAGAAGAAATGTCGGTGCGCTAAGCTAGTCTCAGGCTCAAATAATACAAATGTGTAATACGAGGCCTACCAAACAGGTGTAAGCATGCTGCAAGAAACAGTGTATTGGCTGTACAATGTATACAAAAAAACAAAAACTGTCTGCGCTTCTTACCCTAATAAAGTTGGCAACAAATATATAAACATAATATAAATGAGAGGTTTTGGTTATATGAATTGGCCAAAGCATAATTAAGCTCACCCGCCACGTCAAGGCACACTCTCAATAGGGTGAGAACCTACTCTCACCTCCTACATAGTGGGCACACAAAGCAGTTTATACTGCTACCAAAACCTTATGGATATCTTGGATAGTTGGAAAAAAATATGTTCAATTTTACCAACGATCATACCAGGACGTGCTACCCAGGGTCCTCGTCAGGGTCAGTCATATAGGCAGGGTTATTAATGTATAGGGGTGGGGGTAGATGCATATAGAGGTGTGGCTAGATGCACAGAGGGGCATCGCTAGCCCCCAACATCCTTGGCTAGGAAAGAAAGTAGGGGGTTGTGGCTAAACGCCGAATTCTCCTGCCTGGAGAACAAGAGAAGCGACCCGGAGACTCCGGATCAAACCCAGTGATTTCCCTGGTCTATTAACTAGGTTGTGTCCGTCAACCTTAATTTGTCTTACCCTACGTCCGCCTTAGAGACTTATTTCAAATGCTGCCACTCAATAACTAAAAGTAATTCTTTTTACTAATTTTCTATGTAGAAATGTAATGCATTCCTGTAATAGGGGGTTTATATATATATAAAAAAAAGTTTAAAAGGGAAAATCTGATTGGGAAGAGAAGAAAAGTTCTTGAGTTTAAGTACTTTTTTTCCGTTTCGGTTTTCTGTAATGTCGATGCAATGCTGGATGTGATTTTCTCCTACAGAAATCCGGCAGTGTTTGCAGTTCTTTATAATGTTTTTGTCAGAAATGGTTACCAAAGATTTTTTTCAGCAGCAAGTTTTAAATCCTAAAATGCTGCTTATTATTCCCGGCGTAGCGCAGCTTATTGTGCTTCAAATTCTAAAGCTGCTGACTCTTTGTTTTGGGTTTTGAATCAATAGAATTGGATTTTACTTTAACTCCTTTGTTGCCACATGAGAACACAATACACTTACATTAAGCTTCAAGAGCGTCAAGTATTAAGAGGGTGTATGGAATTTTATTTTATTCAGTGTATTGACAATAGGGAATATTAGAGGAGAAAAAAAAAAAAAGAATAGCGACATTACTATAACTTCTGAGAGAGAGATTAGCTAACTCTATGTAGGCCAGTGTTGTTGATTTTTTTTGGATAAAACCGAAATGACTTAGGGAAAGAAGGTTGAAAATTATCATGTATTATTCATGAAGACGGATCCAAGCTGAATAGAAGTAGGTTTGTATGCAATAACAATGAATCATAATAAAATCAGCCTAAATAGACTCAAGGATTTTGCAGGCTTTAGAAAAATCTAGTAGTAACATATTAAAATGGGCCTTTACGTGTAGTTTCACGGAAGGATTTAATGCAAAAACGTATCCTTTATAACTAGATCTAAAAGAGAAAATCTTCAAGGCTTATGCTGAAAACAGGCTTATGTTTCACATACAAGAAGTGACGTCGCCATAGCCGGGAACTCTCTGGGTTTGACCCTGAGACTCAGGGTAGTTGCCCCAATCTCAGGGTCTCGGGGGTTAAGGAGCAGATTGTCAGGGAACGACTCCTTCCTATTCTACCCTGCTATGATCATATACAAGACTTCCGATTGGTGCTTTTGCTACCTTTGCTAATTTGAAAAAGGGAATGGGCATGTTCCATTAAAAAAAACTATGCACATGGGGTATTTCTGTAACCTGGAGATGTGCATGGACACAAATACCTAAAAAAAAGAGAGGTTTGTAAAAAAAAAAAAAAAAAACAGAAATGTTATGGCACCCTTTGCCAGAGATTGGTGACCAAATAGTTGCACGATAAGTGTCCAATGTGACTAGTAAAACTCCCTGGAATGTATTCTTTGCAAAAATGTATACTTTTGTGGGGGTATATTAAGCTGGTGGGCTGCTAAATAGTCCCAAATGAGACTTAGACTTCAGAAATACAAAAATAAGAATACTTCATCAGAATTGATTATTCTCCATATCTTTCCTGACAATAGTTTACACCGCAAAAAGATTTTGATCATATACTAAAGACATTAATGGCTCAAAATTGGAAGGCAACGGTATTACCTTCTTCCCGGAACTCCTCCATCTTATTGAACATAACTTAACCATGAAAAAGCTGCATTTCTGGTCCTCAGGATTTGTGGAAAAATATGAAAATAAGGCTAATGTGGAAACAGTGGCTCCTCTGAAAAAACGTTCTGGTTACCAGCACAGTACGAGTACTTTTTCCCAAGGAGCCAAATATTGCTCTAACTTTGAAATACTATAATGTTTCTCTATTTAATCTGTAGTTATTTTTCTCTCTCCAATTTTTTTTGTAGAAGGGGTTAATACGTGGTTAACGTGGTATGCACTATGCAGCAGCTTTGGCACCAAGATTTTAAAGGTCCGTACGAGCAACTCTATTGGTCACCGGAAGGGGCCTCCTCATTGATACCAATGATGCATCAATGAGGAGGCCCCTGCAGGCAACCAATAGAGTCGCTTGAACGGCCCTTTAACTCCTGAAGGCGAACCTAGGGATTTCTGCTCCCGTTAACTCCTGCAATGCTACGTAGGTAAAGTAGGTTAAAATGGGGAAGGGACCAGGGAGATTAGTAAACGAAGACGAATGTGAAGATTCTTCGTGTTGTGTGTCTTCGTCTTCGTATACATTTTGCCACTGCAAAGTTCGTTTGTTCATTTTTTAGTACACAGAAGCTACATGTCACTAAGACTGGCCCTCATGGCCCTGGCCAGCAATCGTGTTTTAGTAAAAAGTGTCACAACCGATGCAACTACTTTCTAATTGTTGGCTGTTCTGGAGATGCCAAAGAAGCAGCCTTGGAGGATCCAGAACACCATGTTATGTTTCCAAGCAGATCAGGAGTTAACAATTATTTGTAACTGGCCCACATGAGGTGACCAACACTGGATGACCTGGACCTATCCTTCTCCACAAAATGGATGGTTAGTCTCTCTTTGCTGATGCCCACAAAGTGGGTTTATTAATGTTTAAAGCAATGTGTTTCTCCAGTTCCATTAGAACAATCCAGACTAGTCAGATACTAGAGATGATTATTATTTATTATTTTATATAGCGCCATCCAGAGCCGGCCTTAAGTGTTCTGGCGCCCTGTGCAAACTACTCCTCTGGCGCCCCCCCATCCCAAAAAACAGAAAGGAAAAAAATCTCCTCCCTCTGCCCCTTCTCACTATCTACTACCTCTGCCCCTTCTCACTGCCTTCCCCCCTCTGCCCCTTCTCACTGCCCCCCGCCCCTTCTCAGTATCTACCCCCCTGCCCCTTATCACTATCTACCCCCATCCTTACTTACCTTGTTGCCGGAGTCCTGCGGTGGGAGCGGGAGGTGTCCGTCTTCCCGATCTGCCGCGGTGCGCACTTCACAGCTGAGCACCAGAATAATTCCGGCGCTCAGCATGAAACGCCAGCACCGCGACGGAGTCACGGAGAGTGAGGGCCGACGAGCAGTTGCTGCAAAACTTCACGAGCGACCAAGTTAAAAAAACTTTATTTAACATGGAGGATGTTAAATAACGTTACAAAAAAAACAAACAATGTTTTAATTTAAGTCCCGGACGGCGCCCCTGTTGCCATGGCTCCCTGTGAGGCCGCACAGGTTGCACACCCCTAAGGCCGGCCCTGGCGCCATCAAATTCCGTAGCGCTGTACAATGGGTAGACAGGACACAACAAGTAGAATGTAACATAACAATTTGACTTACAGAAACAACAGGTGAGGAGGGCCCTGCTCAAACAAGCTTACAATCTAGAGTATAAATATCATCTATATCTATATATACATATATATATATATACTGATCAGCCCTAACATTGAGACCAGCTGCCTAATATCGTGTCGGCCCCCCATTTGACCCGTCATGCCATTAGTAAACCAAGAGACCTATAAGAGATTTATAGTCAGAGAACACTAACGCAGATCAACTGGACAGGCAGGTAGACAGAAGGGACACAATATTATATTGTCTGTTATTTTGTTAAGAATATGTTGTAGGTATAGCTCATTTCACCCACTGGCTTCAAACACCCTAGCACCCACCCCCTTAAAATGCAGATTGTAGATTTTTCAGACATTTCGGGAAATTTAAGCTAAATGAGTAACCATTCTGAAAAACAAAATATCTAAAAAAGGCGTAGAAAATCACAAAAAAACACATGCTGCTTACTGTGACCTTGTAGCCGTCTAGCATGCAATCCCAAGAACATTAATATTGTTTGCCTCTTATGGCAGAAGAAATTGTCTTCTTGTATTTTCACATAAAGAGCACTAGAATTTTATTAGCTCAGGCTTGTAAATGCACAAGAATGACACACACATCTTCGGGATCTTGTATTCCGAAACGAAGACTTTAATGACATTCAATTTCAATATTTACTAATATATATATATATATTTTACAGAGCTTATTTCTCAAGATAAATATGATAGCTTCTTGGATGTTATTGAATTACTAGAAATATTGCCTAGCACATACAACAGGATTTTTATCTGGCTGACAAAATTAAATGGGTGAAAGACAATAGCTAACGATCTATATTTCAACATTTATTAACTCTGATATTTTTATTTTATGTAGTATAATGGCCAGATCTCTTATATGCATTTAACATTTGTTTGTCCAATTCATTCCATTCATTCATTCAATTCATTCCAGCATTCATTGTTAGCAACTTTTTCTTGGGAAAAAAAAATGGTTGGGCCATCATAACTCCACAGCATGGAAAATATACTCGCAAAAACATTCACAGATTGTAATAATAATTTTTAAAATGAAAACGTTACTATCCAAAACCTTGTAGGAAATGGGGCATTTAATAGCCAGTTGTCAGACAGCAAATGGTCTGTTATAATGAATCTCACCTATTATTGATACATAGGACCGCCGCGGATCAGTACGACCAACACCTGGGAGAATTTTATTACAAATGGAGAGCGCTTCATGTACATCACAGGTCGAGCAGACTGTGCCTAATGAAATCCCATTTACCATTTGACTGCAGACTTTTTGTGGCACCTCATTATAAAACACATTTATACAGAAACCTATGAAAGCAGAACTTCTACATAATTATGTCCATAACTCAGGCAGGTATACTTAAATAATAGCCGGAACAGAGATGTAGCTTATTGAAGTCATAAGTGAGAGGGTAAGGTGACCCCATTCAGCCATTTTTCACACATATGAAGTGCTGTCCCCCGCAGCATGTGGGATGTGTAAGCTCACGGAATAATTAATTATACATTTTGCATACTGCAGGAGCAGCGCTTAACATGTGAGGTGCAAGTCTGCTGAAAAATATGACCAATGTGGCCATCCTAGGTCAGGATAGGATCAGAGGCGCTACAGGGCACCCCGCATAGCCTGGGTGCAAATACTATAAAGGTGATGCACCGACTCTGCTGATCATGGAAGCTGCAAAGCCAAGAGATTGGCAGCTGAAAGAGTCTGGTCTGGCCACCTGGCACACCAGGCAAATACCCATACATGGGAACTCCGGGTTTGACCTCCGGTTCAAAACCCGAATCCTCCAGGTTGCGGGATCTTGACCAGTCCGACTCCCCACCCATTTCCCCTTTGAATGGGGGTGTTTCACGTGATGTCAGTGGGAACGGCCACTGATGTCGGCAGGAATGCCCACAAATGGCAACGGAAGCGCCCCCGACGGCAGCGGGACTGCCCACTGACATCAGCGGGACTGCCCACTGACATCAGTGGGCCGTTTTTGGTCGCGTCCTGCATGGGTAGGCTCAGGGTGGTCGGAGCCAACAAGTTCCCAGGTATGCAAATGCCTAGTGCCAACAACCCCATATACTCACACAATATGCCCCTACGGCACTGCAGCGTGCAGCCAGCGGCTGGATATGCCAGCACATGCTACGTGAAAACAAAGTAGCGTTAGCTCGTACATATTAAAGTGCCAGGGCCGTCTGGCCACCACCAGTCCAGCCTCGAAAGGATTATTTACCGCAGCTCATTATCATCAAACAGCGAGGACAGCCTGCTGCAGAGTGAAATGGTGCAAAGTTTGGCTTGTGGGCAGTTTCGGCACAATTGCTGCTTTATGTCATTTGTTTCTGTTTCTGTTGTTTCTGTTTCATTGTTCAGAGACCACTTCCCTCCTATGTGTTATAAGAAAATTATGGATAATGAAGCTGTAGCTGTTTTATTATGCATATGCATGATGCACTGTAACAACAGTACATCACAATATTTAAGAGTTCATTTTGTCTAATTTTATGCAATAGATTTAATCAACAGTTTATGTGTCAGTATTTTTATGTTACATTTAGAGATGTGAAGGCCTTAGAAAACAGAAAAAATCTGTTCCTTTTTTACTTTCTTTCAGAAAAAAAATGTATTAGGTTCTATCAAGCTTTTCAAAGATCTACTCCCCTAATGTATTGCTGCGGTAAAATCTCAGGTATAATATACATAATTTACTCCTTTTTCAGGAGTACAAATTGTGCAGCATTAACTCGACAGATCCCAGTTTAAAGATAAAACCCAGGTCATCTACGGCCCACACACAAGGGTGGGGACCAGCCATGACCTCCCCTGCTTCACGATCGTTCCATGAAAACTCCTATGGAGCACCAGCATTGTTAAAGAAACCAAAACAAATAACAGCAGGGACTTAGAAGTCAAATGCGCTTCCAGGTCAATTGCTGTCAGAGACACTCTGCAGCAGTTTGCACTGCTGATAATGAGATCTCTCCTATTAGTCTGGAGTGACCCCTCCCCCACCCTTCAGTGCCTGGGTCCTGTAAGGGAAGACTGGCACCTTTTTTGGCCCAGGAGGTAGGCAAATTGAATGCCCCTCACCCCCATTGCACCCCATCTTTTAATTTCCATACACACATTCTCATACACTTACACAATCACACACTGTGCGAGCAGCCACTTTATTACCACAAAGTCAGCTACACATCCTCACCCCACTCCTACCTCCCTGAGTATTTGGATAATTTGGACTAGCCCATTGGGAGCTAGGGGGCAATTGCTTCCCTGTGTCCGGGCAAGCTCGCTCATGTTTGCCAGATCTGCTTTTACAGCACATTTGAAAGGCACGGTAATCACTGGTGAGAACGTTATTGATTTAGTACACCGGACACAATGATCAGAAGAGAAAGGCACTGGTGATCATAAACTGTACTCCAAGCAAAATAAGACACAGAGTTCTGTACAAGGCGTACTGACTGCACTGGTCAATAATTCTTAATTAGAACAACCCAAGACATTTAGCATAAACTGCACAGCTCCTTCTCCTATATATCAAAGTGTTAAGTGCTTTTCAATAATTTTAATATATAAATAACTTATTTTCTTGTCTGAATTTACAGCTAGAGCTGTACTTAATATTCAGAGGTGGTCTGCTGTTCATTCAGTAATGGAGATGATGTATTTGAGTACATTAAAGGAGTTCTTTCAATTTTGAGCCCTTAAATGCCAGGGAAGCTAGACATGTGCTACATCATGCTGTCATCTACTTACTCACCTTGGCTCCTATCGCATCCTCTTCTTCACCGTGAGCGCTCCTGACTGTTCAAGTTAAGCTGTGACTCGTCGCGGCCAAACTATGTGGTTGTTCTGCGGTTAAGATGGTTAAAGACATCTCTGCTGCAACCCTGGTCAGTTATTAGCCCGATTGGCTAATTAACCTTTTTTCCTTCTCCCCTGAAATGGAAATGGTTTGTATACTACCCTTGCCCTGATATGTGTTGGCCAAGTTTAGTGGCTGCTTCTCTGGGTGCTAATCATATTATGTTTATTCTGTGTACTGAACTTTGGCTTGACCCTGATATGAGTCCTAGAATTGTGCTTATTTCTTTGGTTTGTCTATATCAATGCTGTGCCAATATTTGTGGTCCTGGGCAGTCAGATTGAATGTAACAGCACTCTAACTGAGCACTGTTACATTCAAAGGGGAGTTAAATGCCCAAACAAAAGTTCAGACTTTTCTTTCTAGTGATGTCATTACTATCACTGGGGAATGGAGGAAAAAAAAGAAAAGAAACCGGAGGTGATATGAGGAGGTCAATAAAATGAAATGAGAAGGAAAAAAAGGAGAGGGAGACACATAAAAAAGGATGAAGAGGGTAAAACATAAGGGAACGAGAGAGAATTGGGAAGGGAGAGAAAGAAACAAAAAAAGGAAGACAGAAGAAAGGATCCTTGATAACCAAAACCATTTTTTATGTGAATATTTTTTTGTATTATTGATATAAGACTTATGGGTGCTTTGAATCATTGGTGTGTATATATATATATATATATATATATATACTGACGAGTCCCAGTAAGGACGAAACAGCTGTCCATGAGCGGTGCTCTGGCTACTGCACCTGTTACCCGAGTTTTGTCTAAAGGCTGTCTTGTACAGCGGGCAATTACTTTCAAGGGATCCATGTATAAAGTGGATATAGAGGCAAAAGATGCACAGCCAGACACCAGCTTCTGGCAGCGTTCTTGAGAAATCTTAGTCCATTCATCATGGGCAGTGGTTCTCCAGTTCAGTGATATTCTTCGGTTTCCGTGCTGTAACCGCCTTCTTGTGCTTTTTGGTCGGTAGTTGTGTATTTTTGCACGGAAACTTGTGTTTAGTATGCGGCTTACTGTGCTCAGTGCCTGTTGCCACCAAGTCTTGCCTGAGGTCTTTTCCGGTTACTCGAGGTTTTTTCTCAACCTGCCTTCTCAGAAACCTGGTTGCCTTGTCCAGGTAGTGTAACCAATGTTCCTTTAACTTTTACTATATATAGTATATGAAAAAAGCTGCATATTCTCTTAAACATTAGCATATCCTCTGTATGTGCCTCTTAACAGGAAAACTAATGAGAAAGTTTATTTTAATAATAAAAAAAAGTTAAGATGTTGCCTTCAAACATATCTATAGAACAGAGTATGACAGCAAATTGATTTTTTCAGCCTATTCTTTTTGAAAATGTACTAATCTCCCTAAACTGTGATCATAAGGAAGAATGCCTTGTTCCCTTCTATGATAGGTTCTAAAGAGCACTAGACTAGCTGCATAAAAAAAAACCCTATTTCAATCCATTTTTCTGACTAGAAGACAACAATGCAAGCAGGGAATAGTGCTTGTGTTAACAAAGTGATCCAGGCAATTGATACAATACAATGGATTCGTATTAGTCTAATAGTCTGTCAAAAGAATATTTGTGTTTGAGAGAACAATGAACCATGTAATAGATTTTTAACACTCTCAAGCAGTTTCACAAAAAATGTCAGCTAAAGATTTCTTTCTTGTTGATGTGACAGAGCTTTTGTCCGATGTTTGGTGAAAAGATAATGGGGAGGAAGGAACAGATCGTTCTGAGTATGTCAAACTTGCTTCTTGCTTACCGGGATAAGCTGTCTCAAGATAAATTCCTTAGAAATCAGTACAATTTCAGTGGGTGTAATCCCAGATTGAGCGGCCCTGCCGTCTCTTTATGTACATGTATTGACAGCTGTGACAGGGTATGCTGCTTGACCTCCAGATGACTGTCAGTCTGACTGCTCAGAATAAGGTCATGATCTGTGTGAGGTATTGGATGAGTCTCAACATGCTGCCATGAGCTGCAATCTATTGAATGAAGTGGTCTCTATAAGCATTTATGAGAATTTGTCTCCTGGTGAAATGCAGCTTCTCTAGGTCTCTAGGACAATCTCTTCTTTCTCTGGCCAAGGGAATGTGGCATTTGTCATGCTCACTCCCCTGGCCATCCTCTGCCTACTCCCTGCCCACTTTCCCCAGATTGTGCTGTCTAGCCCTGCCCCTACATGAAGCCACTTCAAGAGGGAGAGCTCTAGCTAGCCAACCCTGGGAGGTTCCATGTATTTCTAAGTGTCCATTTAGTAAGCAAGATACCCTACAGCTCAGAGAGCAGAGGGTGCCCTGAGGCTTGAGTGTGACTCAGGCACCAAGGGAGCATAGAGGAGGAGACATATGCGCCACCACAGCATTTATACAGTGTATTAAAAGATGTTTTGCTGTAATTAATTTAAAGCTCTCTTTGAATATCTGACTGCGTTTTCATGTCCAGCCATTCTGTACTCTCAGTTGTTGACGTTGGCTGATGCTGCCATATTATTTTTATATCTTGACTTAATAGATCACATTTAATTTCTTGAACAAGTGAACATAACGGTACTCCCCAGCACAGATGAAGGCCGCAGCATCTGTGGAGAGGATATTGCGGCAGGGGCAGCAAAGGGTGCAAGAACATATGGATATACTTCTACTCAAACTGCAGTGGCAACTCTACTTGGATACAATGTGAATTTACTTGGCAGGGACAACAATGCACGCTTACTGTACTCCCACATGGCTATTTGTATTCTCCTACTTTATGTCATGCTGAGGACAAGGCAGCAATGCCATCCTTAACATGTCAAGTGTATCGTTATATTGAGGACAGAATGATCAAATGGATGCAAAGTTGAGGGGGGGGCATCAATAAAATACAAGGGTTTGAACAACAAGTTTCTGAGTATAGTATGGCATGGATCTAAAAAACCATACATCAACCTGTTTTGGACACCATAGTACCGTATTTGCTCGATTATAAGACGACCCTGATTATAAGACGACCCCCCAAAATCTGAATATTAACTTAGGAAAAGAAGAAAAAGCCTGAATATAAGACGACCCTAAAGGAAAAAAGTTTTACCAGAAAATGTTAATTCATGTAAACTATTTTTTTTAATAAAAGCTATGATTGAGAAAAATATTTTTTTTGTTTTTATTTCCTTGTATTTTCCAACCTGTCCCCCAATTACGCACATCTGCCCCCAAGCTTGCCACTCCAATATGGCACTGTGGCCCATGATATGCCTTTTAACCCTCTATATGCCACTGTGCCCCATGGTATGCCTTTTGACCCTGCCTCCGGAAATGCCTTATACCCCTATATCCCATTCTGGCATTTAGGGGGTTAAAATGCATATTATGGGACAGAGTGGCATATAGGGAGGTATAAGGCATTCCAGGAGGCAGAGTGGCATTAAGGGAGTTAAAAGGCATTGTATAGAGCACTCTGCCTCCAGAAATGCCTTATACCCCTATATGCCACTCTGCCCCATAATATGCTTTTTAACCCCCTTAGTGCCAGAGTGGCATATAGGGGTATAAGACATTCCAGAAATGCCCTATGCCCCCATTTAACACACTAACACACACACACACACACTTACCGGTGCTTCTAATTTCCTGCTGTTTTGCCGGGGCAGCGGGTTAACGTCTCCTTCCGCTGCAGCCGGAAGGAGGTGGAGTTGGCAGCGGGGGTTTGTCTGCGTCCGTCTCGTATACCTTCCCCGGCTGTCAGAGATCAGAGTTCCCCGCACCGGTGCGCGACGGACGCAGACAACCCCCGCTGCTAGCCACACTTCCTTCCGGCTGCAGCGGACGTTGTCTACGCGGATCGCTGCCCCGGCAATACAGCAGGAAGCACCGGTAAGCGTGTGTATGGGGGGGAGACAGGAGGATCCAGGTCCCCTGCAGCGGTGCGGGGGATCTGGATCTTAGTCTCATAATCAGACCTCTATTTGAGGTCTGATTAGAAGACGACCCCGATTAGAAGACGAGGGGTATTTTTCAGAGCATTTGCTCTGAAAAAAACCTCGTCTTATAATCGAGCAAATACAGTAAATTGTGAAAGAAGCCCAAGCTCTATTAGGTATCTTTGGATTTTGGAGGTCCTTTGTTCCTCATCCAGGCATCAAATTGTAACCGATCTGTAATGTGATTAGAAAAACACCCTATAATTACCACACCTCTTATTGGTTAAGCCCCTCCCTTGGGATCCCCCCTATATCTATTTTTCAGTATTTGTAGTACTTAATAAAAGATAACTTTTAAACCAAATAAACCAATTTTAATGTGTGGTTTTCACACATCACCTAAATATAATTATTATTAAATATATATTAAATAATATCGTCCGTAATTGAAAATTACAAGTACTTCTGATCACAAATATAAAAATACAGAGAATTCATCTAAAAAATATAAAAGTAAATAAGTAATGATTGCCATCATTATATACTGAGCCGGACAATGACGGTTGGACAAAATAACTGCCATTGCTATATACTGACATTGATGGTGGTACAGCATAACTGTAATCACTATATACTGTGCCAGATATTGACAGTGGAACAGCATAACTACCATCACTTTACATTGAGACAGACATTGACGGAGGTACAGCATAACTAGAATCACTATATACTGTGCCAGATATTGACGGTGGAACAGCATAACTGCCATCACTATATACTGAGCAAGACATTGACGGGGTACAGCATAACTGTAATCACTATATACTGTGCCAGATATTGACAGTGGAACAGCATAACTGCCATCACTATATACTGAGCAAGACATTGATGGTGGTACAGCATAACTGCCATCACTTTTGTCTGTCTGTCAGACAGACACTGACAATGGTACCACAATTAATGCCTGGCTATGTATACAGTGAAGGAAAAAATTATTTGATCCCGAGCGGGTGCTGCAGATTTCTTTGAGCCCCCGGGAGTGGGAAAGAATTTTCCTTCTTACGCATAAATGCTCACGTAGCACGAAGTTACAGGAAACTTCCTATAAGCTTCTTGCTCGCTGGTACCGGACCCCTGAAGCGCTTCATGGCGCCTTTCCGGATGTGCCCAATACTTGTTGGAGGTGCATGGAGGGGGTGGGTACGCTGCTGCATATTTGGTGGGAGTGCCCGAAGATAGTTCCCTTCTGGAGCAAGATTCATGAGCTTTTACCGAAGTTCACGGATTGCTCCATTCCTTTTTCACCGTCTGCCTTCCTTTTGCATAATACCACTAGCTCGATCTCCAGTTATAGGAAGTCAGTGGTGCCTCATCTTTTTAACGCTGCTAAGGCGTTGATTCCGCTTCATTGGAGGGACCCCGTACCTCCTTCCTTTAAGGAGTGGATTGTGAAGGTGGAAAGCATTAGAACATTGGAGGAACTAACTATGTCCTCTGATGATCAAATTGAGAAATATAATAGAACGTGGTTCTATTGGATGGAGTATGTTGCAAGCCCTGATGCTCGGGCCATTTTGGGACTCTAGACTTTAGATGTAGGTGTGGCCCTTGAGGTACTTGAGGTGCTGTTGGAGACGCTTTTCCTTCTTCCCCCCCCCCTTTTTTTTTTTTTTTTTTTTTTTTTCTCTCTCTCTTCTTCTTTCTCTACCCTCCCTCCCGTTCTTCTCCCCTTCCCGCAATCCCTTGTCTTTTCCTTTCGGTCCCCCATGTGTGATGTCGTTCCACCTAGTCAGCTCATTCCCTATTGTTGCCAGTCACGGGTTGTGCGTCGAGTATGGTTATCATCATGCACTACTGTAGTTTTGTATCTGTATTTTATTTTATTTTGTACTGCCTGTGATCTTCCTTGGTGACTGTATTACTCGCTGCTACTCCCGCTGCGTCGGGACTTCTTTTTCACTTTCCCTTACCTCTCCAGGTATACTGTATTTCCCCTCTACCCTCTCCCTGATTTACTGTTTGACTTATATTTGTGAAAACCCAATAAAAATATATTACCAAAAAAAAATTATTTGATCCCCTGCTGATTTTGTACACTTGCCCACTGACAAAGACATGATCAGTATATAATTTTAACAGTAGGTTTATTTGAACAGTGAGAGAGGGAATAACAACAAAAAAAACCCAGAATAATGCATTTCAAATAAATTATACATTGATTTGCATGTTACCCACACGCACCCCTTATACATACCCGAGTCACACTATTTGCCATACAAAAAAAAAAGATTCTTTTTATCACATTATTTGTATTAAAATGCGAGAAAGCAAAAGTGTTAAAAGGCCCTAATAAATGAAATACATTACACATAATGGAATAAATACTGCAAACATTTTTAGATGAAAAAGTTCCATTTTATTCAGTGGAACAAACAGAGATCACATTATTCTTCGCGATATTCTTGTAAGAAACTTTTATTTCTTAATTAATTCATGTAAACTATTTTTTCATATTTAAGAAAAGCTATGATTGAGAAAAATATTTTTTGTTTTTATTTCCTTTTATTTGACAACCTGCACCCCAGTTATGAACATCTGCCCCCAGGCTTGCCACTCTGCCCCCAGAAATGCCTTATACCCCCCTATATGCCACTCTGCCCCATGATATGCCTTTTAACTCCCTATATGCCACTCTGCCTACAGAAATGCCTTATACCCCCTATATGCCAAAGGTAAAACTGCTGAAGCTAAAGCTTTGAAATAAAATTTGCGGAATGTAGAGACGCGAGAGCAATCAGCTATTTATGTAGGTTGCGTGGAGTGGGCGGGGCTTTTGAGACAGTGGGTGTGGTAAATAATCGATAGCTGTGCTGCAGTGTCCCGGGAATTTTTTCCATGAACATATATATAACAAATAACAAATAAAGGAATCATTGAAAGCTCCTTAAGGGGACAAAACCTGTGTATATTATAATTATGTATGAAAATGCCATAAGTTAGATGGTAAACTCACAGGCAGCATCCTTAACTCATCTTATATATCATTTATCACACATTTCTAATATATTATTCCTTACTATCTAAAGAGTGGAGAATAATTTAGGACAGTAAATAGATTAATAGCCTAGGAGGCTGTAATACATAATTTCCTATTCATTTTAAAGCGCAGTCTCAGTAACATCATCTAAAACAATATGTCGTGGCTACAGTGACTGCGCTCTACAGCGAAGTTCCTCTACCAAGATGGCGTCTTAGAGACGTCATCACGTACAACGAAGACGGACGCTCTTTCCCGGCCTCTCGTCATCTTTGTGGTGACGCCGCCTCCGTTGGGTGCCCTTTTTATTTTGTCAGTAAACATCCTGCGGATTTGAAAGCGGCGTTTGGGCGGCCGGAAGGCGCATGACCGCCATCTTGTTTATTTGAGTAGATCTGGGAGCGAGAAAAAAGGAGGGAGGCAACGGCGGTCGCCCTGAGGAGGGACCGGAATACGGCGCCAGCGCTCTGCGGTGAGTATTGAGTGGCCGAGGCTGCGTAGGGCGGGAGGGTGAGATGCGGGGAGCGGCCTGGGCGGTTACCGAGCCCCAACAGAGGCTCGTCTAATATGGCGGGCCCCATGTAGAGGGTTTCGGTGGAGGCCGCGCTCTGGCTGTGGGCTGTTCTAATGTCCCATGCGGCAGTGGTCGCCAAAGAGCTATACAGGAGAGGCCGGCGCTGTTGGAGAAGTGTAGGCCGGATTCGTCCCGCCCAGTTCATAGACTTGGTTTCCGGGCAGTGGCTGTTGTCAAAATATGAGCCCGGCACTGTAGAGCGCAGGAGCGGAGACCCACGCGTGTTACCGCCTGCCACTCTGTGATGTGCGTGTCTGACACAACTGAATAAATCGCGGGTAGTTATGGCCCCCGTTCGATACCGGACACCTCATGTTTCTATGTGCGGTCTGTGGGGTTTATTCCTCAAAGCGGGGCTTGACAGAGGAGTTGTGGGTTTAACTTTATTATGGCGGTTTCTCTGTGTTGCCCCGTACAATGTATAATCCAATGTATTAGGAGTATAAAATCGCTAATTTAACGATACATATCCCAGGGCCAACTAAACTCTTCCTGCAGCAGAAGCTTGGCCATTCATAACGTCTAGTGAAGCCCCAATTCTCCTGTCAGCCTGCTCCTTAGTGAATAAACCCCTTCCTGTCTGCTGAAGCCCTGCATGCTGAGCGGGAAACTTAACTTTACACATTCCATCTGCTTGCCTTGGTTAACTGTATAAGTGCTTTCAGTAAGCCTCATACTGCAATGAAGGCATTGATTGGGTTAAAAGTACTTTCAGTGTCTCTGTGTTTATGTAAAGTTTGCACGCGGCTGTGTGTGTTGCGTGTTTACCTGTCGTATGTTTTGTGTATTCGTGGCCTCACATGTAATGATGTTTCAGGACACTGACGTGTTGGTTGTGTATGTAACATGCATGTATAATCTAAAGGTTGGCGCTCGTATTTAAGTAACGACCCAAAAGCGCGGCGATCGCATGCTGCCGTGTGTCTGTCTGTCTGTCCAGGTTTGCCCCCTTTGTTTTTGCCGTAAGAAGCTTATATAGAGACCCTGCAGCCCATGAGCCGAGTCCCTGTGGCATGTGTTATAAAAGCGCTCTCAGCAGCGCTGCATCCAACTAAATCTACATGGCAAGCTGACAAAGGGGGTTATTCACTAAAGGGAGCGTTGTGGTTTTAACACCCTGACGTCACAGTTCATTGTAAAGGACTGACAGTGGCAGGTTTGTGCTGCAAGAAGTACTCAGCCGGCCCTGTGTAATGTGTAATTCAATGTGCTCAACTAAAAATCTCACTGACTTAACTATACATTATATAGGGCCTGCAGTAGAGGTTCACCAGGGTTGGACCTTCATAATGTATATGGGTCACTAAACTGCTTCTAAGTGTTTTCTTGTCTTAAAGCTTTTGTGTAAATGAAGTTTGTGTCGCATGTGATGACGGATGGGGATGAAGACTTTAGATGTGTCCGTGTTCATATTGATGGCTGCTCCTGGATTTTCCTGTCCCCAGCCCCCCCCCCCCCGCGGTGAAGTACGTGGTGTGTACTCGGGGCCGTGTGCTTGTGCATCTCGCTTTTACAATAACCAGGCGAATTAAAGCGTTTGGAAAGTGTGATATTGGTTTCATTGGTGGGGGGTGAGTTTTGGGGCAAATAGCTCCGGTGTGTTGAATCGTTATTTTGAGTGTTTGCATTAGTATAGGGTCATACTTGGTACGTTCCGAATGGTGTTTGAGATGCGGGGCTATTATCGCACCGTCGTCGTAGCGGGTGGGAGTCGGGTGTGGCGGCCTTTTTTTCAGTATAGTGTTTTTTTATTATTTTTTTTTAGCACGCTTGGCTTCTGTTCAGTGAAATGTTTCTATAAACATTTAACGCGGTGACACGGACTGTTTTACAAGTAGGTTTTCTGATTATACCGCATATAAATATAGAAACCCCCTTCTGATTCTTATTTAAGCAGCAGAGTACTAAAGGGGCCGTTATTGTGTTCAGCCGGCCGCGGAGGTGACACGAGGTGATGTTTAACACATTGGTGCCTGGACTGGCTTTCAGTACCCCACAAGTGTCATGAAGCTGGTTTCTGGCTGTTTGTGTAACTCACCCAGAGTGCTGTTTTTGGATGTTATTACCGCAGTTAGAAGTCATGTTTCATGCTGAGTTTTCATTTACTGTCTCTTCATTGATGGCTTTCACAGTTGTTAGTATTCTGTGAGCCGCCTGCCGTTACCGGTACAGATAGGACTGGGCACCAATATGTGTTCAGATTCACCCTGAAGTGTTTGATATCGGGGTCTTTCACACACATCTCTACTAACCTTACCTGTGTGTTCTTTTCTCTGTGTACAGGTGTATTGTGCAAGGGGCCATCCATGGACTGCTGCCGCAAACAATGTCCCTTTCCTTTACAGCCGGCATTAGTGTTTTCCTAGAGCAGTCACACGCAGTCCCTTAAACTGCCAGATGAAGTGATGTATGATTCCAGGAGCCCCGCTATTTGAGTCTAGTGACAGACAGGCGCTGGTTGGCATTTTGCGTGGTGATTTTGTTTTTTGTGCAGTCTGGTGCTATGTTATGGAGAAGATGAAAGTCTGGCGATTGCGCGGCCGCGTGCTTCTCTACACCTGTTGCGTTTCTGAAGCATTGATTCTGGTGCGTGAGATCTAGTGAGTTTGAAGCGTTGCCCGTCTGTGCTGGGAGGATAGTTACCGAGCTCTTCCATGGTTTCTGGTGTGTTCCTGAATCGCCATAGTAACCGGTTATTTGGTCGGTCAGCTGTCTGCCGTAACGATAAAAACTTTACTGGGCCGTGTGGCTGTTCCTTTAATCTCCATGCAGACATTTTTGTATGTTTTTTTTATTCTTTAGATCCTGCTGTAAATATAATGTGAGGACGTTTTTTGTTTACCCTTGAGATGTGGTGGCGGTTAATAAAGTGAAGGAATGTAAACATGCATTGGATAGGTATATGGATCCTGAATCGGACAAGACCGACTGATGAAAGAGTCTCTACATCAGGGGAAGACTGGATGGGCTGAATGCTTCTATTTTGCTGTATTATGTTCTAATACAGCTTTGCTTTATCGACCTCCACCCCCAAAGTATCAAGTGATAAAAAGCTTGTCGATTTCTAGGTAGCCATAAACTTTAAAATAAAAACTCCCGACTCTCCAGGGAGAAACTTGTCTGGACTTGTGGAAGTCACAATAGTTCCTTGAACGTGCTGTTGCTTTTGAAATGCCTGTTACAATCTTCTCTAAAAATAAAAAGCCCCCACGAGCAGAGTTTCTATGAGAAGCACGCGGTTCCCCTGTCCGCAGCTGCCGGCGCGTATTAAAGCGTTATGCTTCACCTTGTGAAGATGCTCCAGACCTGCTATAGAAAGCTGGCCCCTCTGTCCGCCTTTCATGGCTGCTTGAAGAACCCAAAAAAGCTGTCCGGAAAGTGTCCCGGTGGAAGTCGCCCCCATCGGCGGGACTTGTTGAAGCCGGTGCGTTACCAGGGGTGGAAATGGCAGAAACGTTGGAGATGAATTCAAATATCTTGTTTGCATGCGAGTAAAGTTAATGTGAAACGCGATCGGCAGTCATGGGCTGTGAAGTGCATATGGTGGCCGCGGGTCCCTTTTACAGTCGTGTAACAAATTCTACTGTTATGTGTGAAATGACATCTCTTGATTTTGCTAATTGCGTGTGACTAGTGCTGAGCGAAAAAAACCTCTGCCTTATTCTTCCTGGGTATTCTAACTAATAACGTAGAACATGGCGCTCCTTAAATGAAAATGCTAATAAATCATTTGACTAACTTGTGGGAAAGGGGAACTAATTATCAGTTTCTGTTTAATCTTAATCTGTTGCCGTTACAGAAATGGATAAAGGTGATTGCTCATGGGAGATAAATTGTTTGATGTTCTCCAGCAAATACCTGAACTCCTCTGCAACGCTTACTGATTGCTATAAATACAGAAGCATTTGGGATTTACCGATGGTGCCATATAGTATGTTGGGTGCAGAAAGCATCATCTATGTAGATGATAGATCTATCAATGAATCTTGAGTTTGAGAGATGTAACAATTACTGTATTGCTAAGTGTTTATGGCGTAATTGTGATGTTGCTTGGAGTTGTTGCCATCGTGTGATATGTCTCATGGTTCCTTGGCTTTATATTATGGCATATGCGTAGTATTTGTAGAGCTCAGGTACAGCCAGCAGCTTTCAAATAACAGCGATTATTTCTTTTAATATAATGCCATTAACCAAGTACATTTTCCTTTCTCCTCAGGTCTATTCCTTTGTTTTTAACCTAATCCGGAAAAAATGTTCTACGCGCACTTTGTTTTGAGCAAGAGGGGGCCGCTAGCCAAAATTTGGCTAGCGGCCCATTGGGACAAGAAGCTGACCAAAGCCCATGTGTTTGAGTGCAACTTGGAGAGCAGCGTGGAGAGTATTATTTCACCCAAGGTGTGTAAAATTACCGTGATGTCGTTTTCTGCAATGCATTGAGTCACGCCAGCAGTTATATGCGCTACTAGGGGCAACAAGCCTGCATTATCTGTGTTTACAACGGAATTCTTGTGTAACTAAGGCTTGGGTATCAGAGTAATTTTGGAAGTTCTTAAATTCTTCATTTGCAATAAAGTCTATAAATTCAGCTATATCTGTCGCGAGACGCAGCTGTGCCTGTTGCCCAAATCGGAGTAGAGATGCAAGCTGCACACTGGATGCCCTAATGAATATATATAACTTTTACACACTTCTGCTCTGATTTATATAGCATCATTTGTCAATTACAGGTAAAGATGGCTCTCCGAACTTCTGGGCATCTTCTCTTGGGTGTTGTTCGAATCTACCACCGGAAAGCAAAATATCTTCTTGCTGACTGTAACGAAGCTTTCATCAAAATTAAGATGGCTTTTCGTCCTGGTAAGCACTTTTTAACGTAATTTTTTCATAATAGATACTGGTGGGTTATTGTGAAGAGTAACCTAGTAACCTCCATTAATAAGAGTCTGCCAGTTGAATGGAGAATTTCAATGACTAGTAGTCGCTCCAGTCTTTGTATGAAGAATGTTACTGTAGGCAGAAGGCAGCAGTCTGGCTGTGGTGTTTTTTTTTGTTTGTTTTTTTTTGCATCATCGATCCAGTACAGTAGGTTGATCTTCTTGCAGTTGAACAATTTATCCCAGTAGACACGGGTAAGATGTTGAGTGCATGTCGGATACATGACCACACGGTATTATTTGTTTGTAGGTGTTGTGGATTTGCCAGAAGAGAACAGAGAAGCTGCTTATAACGCCATCACGCTGCCAGAGGAGTTCCATGACTTTGACCAGCCCTTACCGGATTTAGAGTAAGCAAAACCCGTCATGCTCACATCACCTCTCCCCAAAAAGTTGAGGGAATTAATAGAACATGTAAACCTGCCAATAGAACATGTACCGACCCTGCTGCTACCCAGAACATAGATGGTTATATAAAAATAGACGGTATGGGGCCGATCACTCGTTTATACAACTGAGCAGTGAGGAAGGCTTTCAGTAATATGCCCGCCTCTAATGAGCGCTGCGTTCCCAAATGGGGTTAAGGGTAAAAACAGCCTAATGTATATAACATTAACTATCTTTCCTCTCCAAGTGACATTGATGTGGCCCAGCAGTTCAGCTTGAACCAGAGCAGAGTGGAAGAGATCACAATGAGGGAAGAAGTTGGTAACATCAACATCCTGCAAGACAATGATTTTGGTTTGTATATCTTTAACTTCATATGCATATATCCATACCAAGCTGCAAAAATGTCTGGTTTCCCAGCAGCAAGCAAATGTGTGTTTGCTTAAGTGAAGTACATTTTACAAGTGAGTGCACAAAATAGATCTGTAGTGCTGTTTACAGACAAATATATATAGAATCTGTTATAAACCATTGGAGACACCATGGCATCAATTTTGCTTCCTATTGGTAGCATTTGAATTACTTCACCCCACTAAATTATTTAGTTACTAGTCAGACGACTTAATCTGTTTCGCTCAGTCTTTTTAAACATCACGTGTGAAAATGGAGAAACTAACTGCAATCTGATTTAGTTTCGGTAAATAGATGTACTTTTGCTAAAAGCAGTTAAGATGACAATTTTGGATTGTTGCAGGAAGTGACACGGATAAAGGATCTGATCTATTGACAGCATATAAGTGCTCTTCCTCTTGTATTTTGGATACTTTTGTAAACTCAACCTCTGGTCAAGGCTTTAACAGACTTTCTTCTGACAGGTGACTTTGGAATGGATGACAGGGAGATGTTGCGTGATGGCAGTGCCTTTGAAGATGACATGTTGGTGAGCACCAGCTCCTCCAACCTCTTGTTGGAGCCGGAGCAAGGTACCAGTCAGCTGAACGAGAAGAGCAACCACCTGGAATACGATGAGCAGTACAAAGACGACAACTTTGGAGAAGGAAATGATGGAGGAATTCTAGGTATTTGAGATCTTCTCGTTTGGGTAAAGCCAAGTGTAGACTACATACAAGGTGAAAAGGAATTGTTCTATAGCATGTATATCTGGAGTGAGTTCAGATTAAAACAAAAATGACCATAAAAAGACATGGATGTCATGTAACATGACGATATTGTCATTCTAATGGCTATCTGCATTGAATTTATATGCAAGGATAAAAATGAAACGTGAAAACCACATTAACTATTGCACAATTTCACTTGCCATTTTGGCAAGTAGCTTTGAGAGATTGCTATTAGTCCAGACTCGTGCCGTACTGAGGGTTTGTCTTCCTCCATTTTCAGATGATAAACTGTTAAGCAATGACGGAGGAGGCATCTTTGATGACCCACCAGCTATCCCTGATGAAGGTGTCGCAATGCCTGCACAGCCTCCCCATGATGACGATATGGATGACGATGACATCGTTTCAAGTGGGTGCTCTGCAAATATGCACAAATATACATAAAACCGTAGAATCGTTGCAACAAGCTGAAATGTTACGTTTTATTGTAGTGGGCGGACCGGATAGTCCAGATTCTGTTGATCCGGTGGAACCCATGCCAACAATGACAGATCAGACTACATTGGTGCCCAATGAAGAGGAAGCTTTTGCCCTGGAGCCTATTGACATCACAGGTGTGTGTTTTGGGTTTTTGTCCCCCCTGTATTTGTAAGACTTCATTAAATGAAGTGCTGCTCATTAAATGCACATTTGGAGACCCCATCCCTCTATAGATTTGACATTGTCCATCTCTTCTAATAAATCCCTTATCCAATGTAATTCGTAGTCAAGGAAACCAAGGCCAAGAGGAAGAGGAAGCTGATTGTGGACAGTGTTAAGGAGTTGGATAGCAAAACCATTCGTGCTCAGTTGAGTGACTATTCCGACATTGTCACTACCCTGGACCTTGCACCCCCCACAAAGAAACTGATGATGTGGAAGGAGACAGGCGGTGTTGAGAAGCTCTTTTCCTTACCTGCTCAGCCTTTGTGGAATGTCAGACTACTGAAGGTACTATAACCATCAATACTCGCCTTTTTTATTTTAGCTAATAACTCTTTAGTTTGTCTTACAATTTCTTTAAAACATCATGTAAAGTGCAACTTAATATTTAAGGTTGGAAAGGAAAAGACTTCTAGATTATACAGCTCTGTTTTTGTCCCGACCTTATTTCCCACACTTTTTTGGTGTGTTTTTAGCTATTTACACGCTGTCTTACACCTGTTGTACCGGATGAGCTCCGCAAGAGAAGGAAAGGTGGTGAAGCTGACAATCTGGATGAGTTCCTTAAAGAATTTGAGAACCCAGAAGTTCCGAGGGAGGAAATGAGGCAACAGGATGTTATTGGTTAGTGTTCCACTGTAATTGGCTTTAATAGGGTATAATACCAAAGATTGATGTAACGGAGAACAGTATATTATAAGCCACTATGTACCTACGCTCTATGCAGAAGTATACGTTAGAAGGACTGAGCGTAACGCGTCTTTGTGTTGAAATGGCTTGTAACATTTTGCTTAATGTCTTTATATCCTTGCAGATCAGCCCATCCTGGAAGAGGCTAGTCGTCTCCAGGAGTCTTTGATGGAAGGAAGCCGGACCCAGATGGATGAAACTGTCATGCCTCCTCCACCTCCTCAGCAAGGCGTCAAGCGTGATTCGCAACAAATGGAACCAGAGCCTGTAATGCCGGTAAGACGCTCACAAATCCTGTATGCAAATGGGTTATTTTACTTCTGATCTTGGAAAACTTGTTTCTTTGGGGTGTACTTCCTTTTTCTGAATACCTGAAGGCTCCCAATTTCAGCTATATTTTTGTGATCATATTTTTGTCTTCCTGCTTAAAGACCACATTATGACAAAGCTTAGTGAAGTCCGTCAGATAATGTTATTTTTGTTTAAAACAGAACGTAACAGCTGCTTAAGCCAATATACTTAAAACATCACAACTTTGTCTGGTAGCACATTTTTATTTTTCTTCAATACATTTGGGCTAGTGCTTTAGCACTATGGCTATTTGTCATAATCCTGGCTTTTAAATAGCGGTATGATGCAAGCAACATAAATCGCACCTAAAATCATGGCTTTTTTAATGGTATTTTACTGCCAAGATTGTAAGCTCACAAGAGCAGGACCCTCTTTTCTGCTTGAATGTTGTACATTTTAAATTTTCATTTCACTGTCCCCTGTAACAGCGCTCAGACATTTCTGTAAGGAAAATTAGGTATAGGAAAGGAGCACAAAATAGATTTGTGCATTTGTTTTATGTTAAATGACTTTTTATCAGGTTTTTATTTCTACTGTTGCTTGAATTCTTCCACACTCGCGATATAATATATATATTTATTGGTATTTGCTTTTGCTGAAAAATACTCCTGTCCAATAAGTTCTGAAAATGTATGCATTTATATTTAACATTTGCTATAGTTTTTATTCTGACATGTATGTTTTTCTGTTTCTTTTGATTAGCAACCAGAGCCGCAGATAGAAATGCCCCCAATGGAACTCCCCCCAGAGGAGCCTCAGAACATCAATGAGCTGATCCCAGAACTCAACCTTCTACGAGAGAAAGAAAAGGATGAGGAGGAGGAGGAAGAAGAGGTATTTGAATGGGGATTTAGCGCATGGATTTAAGTGCCTCATAAGTTTATTTCTATATATAGCGCCATCAAATTGCTGTGCAATGGGTAGACAGGACATAAGTAGTATGTAACATAACAATTTCACTAACAAACAGGTGAGGAGGGCCCTGCTCCAAACAAGCTTAAAATCTAAAGTGATTTAGGGTGTATTACACAAGAGGTAAAAGTGCCAGTGTAAGGGATGGAGCAGCCACACTCGTGTAAGTATTGCATTAGAGGGACTAGGAGAGATGAGTTAAGGGAATATGCAGGGCGTTGGTGTGCTATGTTGTAAGCGTCCTTAAAGAGGTGGGTCTTGAGGGATTTTTTTGAAGGAATAAAGGCTGGGGTAGAGCATTCCAGAGGATAGGGGCAGCCCTTGAGAAATCTTGTAAGCGGGCATGAGAGCTAGAAATCAGAGGAGAGCATAGGAGATCATTGGATGAGCGGAGAGACCGGTTAGGAGTGTATTTAGAGATGAGCGAGGAGATGTGGGGGGGTGAAGGGCTTTGAAAGTAAGAGTGAGGATTTTGAAATTAGTTATTAGCTTTTTACAGCTGTTACCTCAATTGTTTTATTCACTTGGGTGTTTCACTGTATTCAGATGCTTGTACATTATTTCCGTATGATTTGTACACTTGTTAGCTGTGTAACCCTCAGTCTTCTGCATTGTGACGTTCTTGGCTCAAGCTGCAAAACTGCTGCTTTAAATATGCAGCATCGATAGGAACCTGGCACCACTTGTGTGCGTCGCTGCTTGCCATTCTCAAATGACACAATGGTACAATGTAATTGTTCTTCCAAGCCAGCTTAGAACATCTGTGATTTTTAACATCTCAATAAAGAATCTGCTGTGCTAAATATTTTTTCAGCAAGGAGACAGGAGACCCATTTGCTGCGTATCAGACAAGCAGGTAGTTTAGGACGAGTGCCTGGTGCTCTCGGGACGCTGAGAAATATGAATTAATCTTCAAGTTCAGTTGTTATCTTATGAATATTAATCAGAGCCTGCGGCTGGCTTCCTAACTGCTGTTTTTCTTACCGAAGGAGGAGGATGCTACAGGGACCGAACAGGATCAGGAGGAGAGACGATGGAACAAGAGAACCCAGCAGATGCTACATGGGCTTCAGGTACTGAGACTCTGCCTTGTTGTTGCTCGTCCTTTCCGCTGTTTCAATGGGGCTTACCGATGTTTCATAGAAATAGTTTCTAGTTGAGTGTTTTGTACCTGACTTGGTAACCTGAATGCCTTGGTCTCTGGAGGCTTCAGGTTTGGCAAATAACTGCGTCTAAAGGACTGCATTCTGCTCTTCAGACAGAGGGAAGCAACTTTTTGGCTCTACTCCCTGCCACTCCTGGCTTTCATTCTTGGGGAAACCCAGGTTAAGCCTTCTAAGTTGCAATGTACAGAAAACCAGACCGAAATGTACATATATTGCATAGAAATTGTTGGTGAAGGGCAAGGTTCTTTGACTCTCGCAGTAGACTTAATGTACTAAGTGGAACCAATTAATCTAATCTGGGTGTCCTGTATGTTTTACTACTTGTGCCATGAAGTCCTTTCATTCATCTGCTGCCCGTATAACATCTTCGGTTTTTATTTTTCTGCAGAGAGTTCTTGCTAAAACCGGAGCGGAATCCATCAGTTTGCTTGACTTGTGCAGAAACACAAACCGCAAGCAAGCGGCAGCAAAGTTTTACAGTTTCCTTGTACTTAAAAAGCAGCAAGCCATAGAGCTGACCCAGGAGGAGCCTTACAGCGACATCATCGCCACACCAGGACCAAGATTTCATATCGTGTGACCTGTCAAAATATCCATGGACCTTTTTTTATGCTGGAGCAGGATGCATAGCATGGCAGAGCAGTATAGAAAAGGCTTCTCCAACACCCATTTGGGTCAAAAGATGTCATGTTGATCTGGCCCTTCCTTCCCCCTGCTTACGTTTATTTTAATGTATGTACAAAAGTTTGCCTTTTTTATTTTCTTTAAGTGTGACAACAATTTTTATGCGATATAAATGTGGTTGGGATGGTTTTTATTCAGCAGACACCATATTTCTCCCGAATTCTCGTTTTTTTGACCGCTCTCATGCTGTAACAGTTGTGCGCAGTACTGGAAAATGGAATTCCGAGGGTTACTGAATAGTTACTGAATAGCTTTCATACCACGCCAAACGGTCACCGTTTCATTTTATCAACGACTTAAATACTATAATAGTTAAAGACTAATGACCCTTGAGTAAAATTTTAACATCTTCACTGGTGCCTGCAAAATGTCTGTGCTCATGTTTTACATTTTATTATGCTCAAGGACCTTTTAGTGAATATTTCTTTATTTTAAACCACATCTTTTGCCTGAAGCTCAAAGATGGCCAAATCTATAGCTCCGTAGTACCTGCCGTCAGCTTGTAGAATGCTTAGTGGCTTTTGTTCACTTTTTTTTTATTTAATACATATGTAGTTATTAAGGACTTAATTACTTCAAGGTGCCGACGCAGGTATTGGACAACTCCCAAAAATGACTCTGTTCCTCATAAACCTCAACCTAAATCAGTGCAGTTTATTTTTTTCCTATTGCCATCTATATTTAGCAAGCAAAAGAATGTTTTCAAGAAACGCTACTCGTTGTGCCTGGAATAGTTAACTCTTTATCTGTCAGTAATAAGATGAAAGCGATTCTCTAAGTGTACCTGTTGAGGTGGGACTTTCCTTCAAAAGTGCCGTAAAGTAGCTTGCTGAACTTTACCGGAAAGCTTGTTGCGTGTTAAGCTACTTTCCCTGAATTGAAAATGGTTCTTTCAGGTTGCCGCTATGTTGGAAGTTTATTGCTTACAGCTGTGTGTGGGGGCTTACTGTAAATGTGACCTTCCTGTTTCTGGCCACTTTAGGACTTGTATGTTCTTCTGATATATATTTTTATTTTTTTTTGGAGGTAACTTACAAAAAGTTTAATCTTGTATGATAAAGGGGCACTGAAGTGACATAACTTACACTTGTTGTTTTTTGTGTTATTTATATATAGTTTCCTCCAGTCCACTAGAATTATGTAGCATAAACCACGTTAAGCTGCCATTTGTCATTTCATTCTCTGCTACTGCACACTACTGTTCTCGGAAGGTTTTATTACCATCTAAATGTGTTTGTTACAAGCAGTTTTCATTTTCAAATGTCCTCTTATTTTATGCCCACTTTTAAATCACTGGTTTAAGGCTCGTCATTATCACGGACCAGGTATAGTGTATTTTAATCAGCGTCTTATGGGCTATGACACTCATATTATGTATTTTTGTCCGTATGCCGAATATGGTCTTTCTATTATCTGTTTTGCATTTCTGTAACTTGTTTGGTCTACAAAAAGCATACATTTCCCCCAGAATTGCTGTGGCTAACACTTTATTTATCGTTCCAATTATGGATACAAAAAATAAGATTTGTTTTAATCATGAAAATGTAAAAAAAAAAAAAATAGTTATTATGAATAAAAGCTTTACTCCTACCGTTCTATTTTCTATTTGCTGTGTCTGGAAAGCCGGTTTCCCTGTTGTATAAAGAGATATTGTAGATAACTTTGGATGTTTTAATTATAGAAATTAATCTGTTTCTTGTTACACATTTTAGCCAGTTTTCATTGCTTCTCAAGAATAATTGATGAAAATAGTTGATGCTGTTATGTATAACTCTTTTTCTAATAAAAGTCTTGATAAGTAACCTTTTCTTCGCGTACTTATTACTCCTGAGAAGTGTTGCATTGGCACACATTTATGCCGCGGTCTTGGCATGTAACTGGGTCTGTGGTGAGGCTTAATTAACCATAAGCACTTTCCATTGAGTATGCTTGTAGGGTTTTAATTTGCACCTCTGGTTACTCGCTGTATACCAAAGGCTGAGTACATAAACCATTTGAGTTTCTGCATAAACCCAGGAGAGAGAGTCTAACACTGCCTTTGTTAGCATAAAAAGTGTATTCCTTCTGGTAAACAAAGTAATGCGACTCTGTCTTAATCACCCTGACTAATGGAAGTCTATGGAGGAACAGACTTCATTAGCATGGCTGTTAATCAGCTTAGAGCAGTTTTGAGCATGAGAAATCCCCTAGAATATCATTACTGACAATTACGGTGGTGGAACTTAACCTTTTAAACCTAATACACAAAGTTCAGACATGCTTTAAACCTCCACCCTGATTATATATAATACACACACACTACATATATAATACACACACTACATATATAATATACACACACTATATATAATATACACGCACTATTTACCAGAGAGTGAAAAGACATTCTGAAATTAGTTAAGTGTTGGATAAAATTGTATTTACTTATGTTCACAACCTGCCTCCGATACAGTAACTGGCAAACCCATCATTCCTTGGATTTCAGACACTAAAACTGTGTGCCCAGCACAGGACTTGTTTTTGGTAGTGCCGGCACCCGTAGTGCGATCATTTCTGCCTTTAAACGCCACCTCCTGCGGTGCGGGAGACTTCAGTGTCCGCCGTGTAGCTGGAGATCCGTTACAGGTAATGATTACTCGCTGCTGCTTCTTGGACAATTGAAAATCACGAAGGCAGGCGGCTTGCTGTGCTCCACTTTCATACCCCAGGTAGCTGCTCTAGGGGGTATCAGAAATCCGTAGCTATTATTGGTGTGGATATCCTTTTACAGTTCTGACTTCTGCCCTGCTGGAAATGAAAATGTTACGTACGTCATGGTTTGCTCGATACAGTAAGTATTCATATTCCCTCTATAGCAAAGCCATGATGTTGGTAACATTCGCTACAGCAGGAAGCAGGTTTTTATTGCAATATCTACTAAATCAGATAATTGTTTTCAGCTTTTGGCATCTGGGACTCTGACACATTAAAATCTATGTAAGAACTTTAAAACAAAACCACATCTGCACGTTTGTCCCTAGTGTTTTTTTTTTTTATTATCATGAGTCCGCTTCAGCTATGAAAGCTTTACAAAAATAGGATCTTTGGCAAAGGCAGCCATGTGGGAACCCTAAATAAAGAGGGCATTGGTTACTCTGCCGATGTATCTGCTACTGTTGGTTTTATGTGACCTGGCCATTGAATCCATTTATACGGCAGCCAGGATTTCTGTGGTTTCTAGCTCTCGTAGCCCTCCCTTCCACTCGATCCACCCAATCATTCATGACCTGCAAAAAAAAATTCCAGTACCATCAGCAAACGTTGCCCGGGGGACTTGTTCTATATCGTTCTTGGTGCCGAACACCAAGATCTTTCCGATTTTATCACAGAGCTTCATTTCCTAAACACGTTTATACGTCCTAGAAACTTCATGCTGGAAACCGTAATGTTGACATTGGAGGTTCTTAATCCAGGTGACTATTTGGCCACCGCATGACCTGCAGGGTCTACGTGGATATCCCCTGTTTCCGAGCCACCTGAGATTCTTGTGTCCTCCTCTGCCAAGCCCCCATAGACCAGTACATCCTCGTTACATCTCCAGAGTCTCCCTTTGTTATACGGGGCAGCTGGCTTGGTGTCGGCCCACATCAGAAGACCAAACCAGAGCTGCACTATAGGGCAACATAACCACTAAAAGAAAAAGTCTGCTCTTATGGTTAAAGGAGCTGCTAGTTGGCGAACAAGACATGCCAAGTGGTTGCTCTGCCCATAAAAATGTGTATTTAGTACATACGATTGCTAGATTCCCTTTGCTATTACTCATGGTGCATTCATCCACGGCCATAACGTGGACATATGCAATTTATTACACGTGTTTGGGATTTGTCACGTCGCCCGCTTTACATTTTTCCGGTGACCTGGGCCACCCGTATTTCCATGCCAGGAAAAACACTCGCATACAGACACCACAAAACACAGAAGACGTTTCCCCAGACGTTTTTAGGAAATTCAATGGCCGAAATGCTTTGGATTTAAAAGAATTCTTCATCCACAAGGCGAAACAATGAAATGATCGATGTACGTACGTCAACGAGCGGGGAACATGATTCATCCTATTCATATTCCGTTACAGTACAAGTTTTGCGTGCTTTTCTCTTAAAAAACAAAAAAACTAGCAGAAGATGCATATATTACAAGTCATTTTGAACGGAAATACTGTCCCCCAAACACCGCTGAATAATATCAGATGTGGGAGTTGCAGAAACAAAAAAAAAAAATAATAAAAAAATACAATGTTACCTCTGATGCGAGTGATAAAAATACGCAGCCCAGCTGTTCGGTTTGTCCTTATGCCGAACTCACTCGTGTGAATAATTCTCTTGGCTTACTAAAACTTTGGTTAGTTGGGCTTGTTAGAGACTGGGATAAGTTACAAGAAGCGTGACAAGCAATGTCATACTAACAAGCGATCGCTTTAATACGTGTTCAGAGAGCCCATTAAAATTAAGCATTAAAATATATTTCTATTAAACTGAGTAATTCGTTGTTTGAATGTTCTGGGGAACTGGGTTAAAAAATTACTTTTTTTTCACAATGATATAGTGGAGCCATTTCATCGTCATTAGGTTGGATATAATGGATACCATACTTGTGCAGTGCCAATAATAAGGGACGTAAAGGTGAAGTCCCACTGATTTCTCATTGAGCACACAATCCAGCGATGAATACGGTAATAATGTAGGTTAATAATGACCAAAAACCTGGGTTTGTCTCATTTTGTTCCAAGGAATGTCCTTCATCCACAGCCCGGAGGCCACCATTAATGTCAGTCATGTGATGTTTTGGGTGGCTTTCCCTGGTCAAACGCCACACCGAGCTCATTCTTTATGGCAAAGCTAATGAAGTCCTCTACAGACTTCCATTACTCGGAGTGTCCCACTGATGGAGTAATCCTATTGTCTACCGCAGGCAGTATGATGGCTAAATTATTATTATCTTTTATTTATATAGCGCCAACAATTTACGCAGCGCTTCATACAATACATACATTCAAGGGGTCTGACAAGACGAGAATTGACAGACTAAGACAAACCGATACATTAGGTGGAGAGAGCCCGGCTCGCAAGCTTACAATCTAAATGGTGGGCGATCCCCTCTAAATACTGACCCTTTCTATGACGAAGGACACGTTGTATGGCCAGAAGAAATGTAACTGCAGCTTTGCGGTTTTATTTTCCATAAAGTCAATGAAGAGATCTGATGTATTTTGGTTTTCTCTTCACATTAAATAATAGACCGTTTTCATGAGGACATATTTTTTATTGTTTGTCCTTCTTAGTGAAAGTTCCCGACTAAGTCCAATCAGTCAAATCAGTGCAAATTCATCCCATACCCGATGAAAATATCAACCATTTATTGGGCTCACATACACAAACGTACCCAACAGGTGAGGCCCGTAGGGACGGGTATGAGGACAGGTAAAATTATTTATAGAGAACAATGGAGAACACTGAAGAAAACTCCTCCCTTGACCCCTATAAGGGTCCAACAATATAAAATTTCATTTTTTTAAACTTATTATACTTTATCTGGATGTTTTGCTTTAGATGACCTTCTGCCTCAACTGACCGGAAAATATGTATTATTATTTTATATGATAGAGTATCGTGGCTGTTTGCGTATCTCGGTTAGGATGACCTCCACCGCTGGAGACCACGGTCAACGACTTTCTAATTTTCTGTTTTATTATGTAATGTCTTCGACATTGTCTTTGGGCTATGGCTTCTTCCCAGGAGTACCCGCCTGAAGGTTTCGCGTTGAAATTTTTAATTGCTTTTGTTTTATTTTATTGTTTTTTTGGTTTTTTAAAGTTTCTACAAATAAATGTTTGTAAACTCACCCAAAAGCATTGCATACATACTCTTAGCGTATTTCACCAACAAGAGAATTGTCTATTATATTTTAATTTCAAACTACATTTGTAAATCTATACTTCGATATTGCATTTAAAAAAGCAGTAATAGGAGTAAAATGTGGGTAAACGCTGCATTTGGAGTAGTCATCGTAGAAACCAAATAAGGACCACTTGGACTTCATGGACAGGGGTCCTGCCCAGTCCAAAAAGACTATGTTAATTAAAGTTGAACTTCTACCAGTTTGTTTTTCATTACGAGTATCAGATTGAAATACTTTAGAATTATATTGGACTGTATTCTTTTTTTAGAACAGTTCTAGTTTTTTGTGTAATATAATGTTTTCAGACAGCTGCATATTGGCCATCTCTATGTTATCTCGCCACTATCTGAGCCCAATCTACTAGACAAACATCCTGGCTCCGTATCATACTGCCTTGTGGTAAACAATAGAATTACTCTGTCTTAATCACCCAGCCTGACACTCTGACTTCATTAGCATTGCCATAAAGAATCAACTCAGTGTGGTGGGTAGGAAAAGTCACCCAAAATATTACACGACTGACAAGAATGGCGACCTCCAGGACGGCACACACAGTAGCGTTGAACGAGTGACATTTGAAGAACTAATTGGCCGGGGCCTCCTTGCTTAAATTTGGCAGAAATTCACAATGTTGTGGAATCTGTTGGTGCTATCCACATAAAATAAGACTACTGTTCAGAGCGTTTGCAGATGTGTCGGGTTTACACGCAGCTGTCTGCTCTGTGATTGTTCTCAATAAACAAATAGTTTTTTCCGCGCCGGGTATCTAGAATGCGGCGTCGCATAAAATGTATCGAGCTCACATGATTGTGCTGCATTTCTCGCCTGTTTTTTAATAATGGCAATAATTGCCCTTTCAGAAATGTGAATCAGCGCCTTGTGTTTTTAGAGTTCAGTAAAAGTAGTTGAGCTACAAATGAAATCTGTAAAAGGGGTTTGTAGTTCAACCAGTTCTGGCAATTCAGATATTATATAGAGATGTGATAAACCTAGTGATATGATATATATATAGAAGGGATCACGGTGGGGTGAAGGGTATGTCTGGAGGTCGTCCGATTACTGACAAAGAATTAAATTCTAACGCTATGTAATTAGATTTCACATTTATTAATTCTGCTTCCCCCCATTTAAATTACATTACATAGTCCAGGCCCTGACTGACCATCTGGCACTCCCGGTAAATTCCCGGCAGGCCAGTGACCGTCAGCACCACACACTCACCTGATCTCCCACTCCAGCGGCAGATCAGGTGTGGCCAGTCGCTGGATATGCCCAGCCACACTCTACGGAGCCATCTGTTGGCCGCACCTATGTCGTAAGGCGGCCGCTGGCCTTAAAGTGCCAACCTATTCCGGCCCGGACATAGTCTAATGACAGCTTTCATTTGTGTTAAATCTTAAAGAATTATAACAATCAGTTCTGGTGACATTTCAATGGTTGCTGTGGGGATTGGACCGTATTTATAACCTTTACCTTAATTGTATAGTATGTTCATGGAATCTCACTATATATCCTGCCATGTCTTACAGCATGAACCCGAGTATCGGTTATATAACACATGATTAAACCCATACAGAAATATTACACCCAACTATTTGGGACCCAACAAATGATTTAGTTATCTGTATTTTAAGATGTTCCTTGCCATGAATGGTATGATCCATCCTAGCTGAGAAGGCATTGTAAAGCCACCATATGAAGAGAGATGGGTTACATGAGCCTTTCCACTATTTTGCTCAATTTCACATATTTTTGTCTTAATTTTAGATTTTATAATATACTTTTATTTAAAAGAAATCACCCAAGTTCCTGAAAAAATAGAATAAACCCACTGCAGTGTGGAAGCGAGGGATCTTTGGGTTAAGCATACGGAGAGGATAGGGGTGGCAAAGGTTATGCTGCTTTGTTCACTTCCAATGTAATCAATGTGATCGATATACTATTAGTCTGAGGGAGTCGTGGAATGGCTTTTAATGCCTAGCGAAGCAGCAGATCCTGTCCGTGTGTTTATGGTAGATAATGAACTTAATGATGTTATGCCAATTTAAATCGGATGGCCCAGTAACATCATCAGTCTCAGTGTAAAGCAGTACGCATGGGGTATGTTTAGTAAAGAACATTGGGTTTTGTGTGCTTAAGAATTGTGTAAAATTACAATTATTTGAAGCATAAAATGATCAGGTACAGAAAGGGATAGAGGGCCCACTATATATAACCTTTGTATACTTTTTATTAAGAGACAAATATGGGAATGCATACTTAATATTGTCGCAAAGCTTCTACAAATTGTTACATAAACACTTTATTTTTCACTTTATGTTTCATGAAAGTACTCACCTGCCCATGATCGTCTTCTACTTGGAAGCTAGTTCTTGCAACCCGGGAGCCTCCTGGAGATCTGTTGATGCCAGAAGAGGCCCCTGCCGGCGACCAATAGACTCGGACCTAAACGGACCTTTAACCCCTTGCCCGATCCGATGGATTCCCACTCCAGTTTACCCCTGTGATGCTGCATAGACAAGGTATTCTAGAAGGGGAAGGGACCAGGGAGATTAGTTAGGAGATACTAACGAAGACCAACACAAAGATTCTTCATGTTGTGCATCTTCGTATACGTTTTGCCGCCGCCATGTTCGTTTTTTTGGTATTCGGGCTGAACAATGAAAACGCACCCTTCGTATTTGTTTTCCTGCTCCCCGAATACAAATGGACAAAAGTCTAACTACCTACAACATAATGCCCCTTTAAATATATGCTCCTGTAACCTGAATTGAATCAGAGTTGTCATCTTATATTGGAACATTTACTTTAATTTGCAGTCATTTCTACATTTATTCTGGATGTGCAAAATGGTCATAATTTTTTTTTTTTTTTTTTACACATGATGATGGTAAATTTATGCAGAACTCGTGTCCCTGAGGTTCACAAAATAAGATTTTCCGAAAAGACAAAAGAATAACGGATACACACTCCGCTGACTTATTTGGCGGCAACGTAGTTATGGTTTCCCTACAGAGAGGAGCCTGAGCGAGAACAGCAGGAAAATAATTTCATCGACTAAATTGTAAATATTAAAATCTGCTGATGCACGTATATATAGGAGAATGTAAAAACCTATATTTAGAAATCATCTCGCTCGGAGAGTGCATTAATTATATCGGGAGTGTGTTTGATGCAGGTTGATTTCTTTTCCCGTCTGATCAGACAAATAATTATTTTAAGTTCTGGGAGGGGGTGCGTGGGGGGGGGGGCTATGATTCTCGTTTCATGTCGAATGTCTTAGAGAAACCGGGCATTAAAAGAGCACACAACCTCACAGCATATGCCGGTGCGAACGCATCTGCGCTACGAACAGCTGCTGAGTTTTCAACTGCTCCGGAGAGCCACATAAAAATAATAAAAGTTTACTTCTGTAAACGTGTAAAAAGTCCTCTTTAATGCTCAATTTGGTTATCACAGAGACTTTTATCCTTGCTTACTTTTTTCATTAACTTTTAACTGCAATCCATACATTGATATCTTAGTTATTTAGTAAAAAATAGAAAAGAAAAGAAAAAAAATGAAATAAAGATACCACACAATGTTTCAAATGGTTGAGTTGGTCCTTGTCACCTATTGAAGGTCATTTCTAGGGCATTTATAAGAAGAATAATCGCTTCCCTGCACAGGTTTTAAGAAGCCCAAAGTAAACTTTTGGAGGGTCTGGTTTGGTGCACCAGGGTGGTCGACATTTTTACAGCCCCAGGGGCAATGAAGAGCCCCCTTGTACCCCCAACCATTCTACTTTACTTCTTTTATTTCACGCATTTAAAATGCCCTAGCCTATGGCTGATGGTGTCAGGGTAATTTTTTATGACATCAGTCATGGGCTGAGGTCAATTATGGTACCATATTTTTTTGTTATATTTTTCTATTGCATGTGTGATATCATATAGTATACCGATTTTTGTTTTATGTCACTAAAAAACTCCACAGTGGAGTGGGGTCCCTGAAGACTTGGCTTTTGGTATGTGTGGGGGGGGGGTCCGCTGTGCTTTTTGGCCATCACCCTTCTTTGAAGACTTTATTGGCTCCTATCCAGAGGTCCTAGTTTCCACTGTGACCCTACTACTTGGAGCACCAGCCCACCAGACAATGGGAAGTATAAGTACCTCGTCTCAAAAAACCAAGAAGAAGAATGTATTTTACTTCCCATTTTACATTTACATACACATCATTGTGTACACATCATTGTGTACACATCATTGTGAGGTTTAGGGCTGTAGAAAAGTGTTAGACTTCTGTCCTCCAAACATCCTCTGCTCCCAGAAATGAAAAACATGGAGGAAAGAAGCACTGTCTGTCCTAAAGAGGGATACTTGGAAGGTATTCAATAAGCGTAACATTATTTTCCATTAGTCTAGAGTTCAGTATATGAAATAAATTACAGATTTAAAACAAGAAAGCAAACAAATAAAAATAAAAGTAGTAGCCAACTTTGTTTTTGTGAATAACTCTAGAGTCACAAACATTAAAGCAGAAAAGTATTACAAAAGTCTTCTAATGTTGAATGGACATGCTGGAAAATAAGGAACATATGCAAGATGTACTTCCCCGGAGGGTTAATTAGAGCGTAATATATTTTAGGAAAGATTTGATAAATTGGAACCACAGGAACCTTTATAACAATTTAAATGTAATGCCTTAAGAAACATTATTTTCAGAGGAGCATAGGAGCAATCATTTTGGGACAATTGTCTTACAAACCTCAGCATGATATGGCTCTTTATCCAATAAGCAATTGCACGTTGTTTATCAGTGCACGATATAACCAAATGACCCACTTAAATTAAGAGTTTTTTGTTCAATGAGAGTTAATTTGGTATATTGGGTTTGATACATAGTTTTTTTTCTTTTCTTCCAGGGAGACTAATCAGATCTCTTTCAATTAGAAGGTGCGAGGGAGACCAGGCGATTAAAAAGCACAGAATGTGCAACACACACAGATTGTCTATTATCGGCTATATAGTTAATTTGTTATTTATTATATGGGATAAATACCATTTAAAGCAATCACAAGTTAACCCGTTAAATGTATTTCTCCCCCTCTCTCGTAGGGAAAGGGATGCTGAAGATATTTTAAGATGAATCCAGACCATGGTGCTCTAAAAACAATTTTATTTATGTGCAAATCTCTGATTTATCAGGACAGTGAATGGAAAGTTTCTGCTTCTCATGATGTGTTGGCGGAGGATCCCAGCAGCATGGTTTGGTGGTAACATCCGAAAGAGTCTAAAGCAGGGTACCTAAGGATAAGGCAGTCAAATAACAGGGTTGGATCAAGGCATGTGGCAAACAGGCAAAGTCAGCCCCAGGCAAAGGTCTGGAATTGAACAAATCAATCTACAAAAAAAGCCAGGCCACCAAGAGTAAACCCAAGTAGGGTCCTCCAGAAATAAAAAACATGGAGGAAAGAAGCACTGTCTGTCCTAAAGAGGGATACTTGGAAGGTATTCAATACGTGTAACATTATTTTCCATTAGTCTGGTGACAAGCCTTGGTGTCGAAACATTGCCCTTAAACATTTTAAGTGGGACTATGAGTTTTTCCAAGGTTCATTGCTGGACCCAGCATACCAAATGCATTTAGGCACCAAGTGCATGTTGGCACCATGGAAGTCCTCGGCATGGTTCAAATAGGAAACCGCATCAAAAAGCCACGTCATTATTCTTAGCGGACAGCAACAACATATCTCCATACACAAAACTAAGGTGAACATTGTATAGTTCCTGTGCATAGGCAAAGTCTATTTTAAGTTCTTTGATTTGAAGCAATGGAGGATAAGCAATGAGCAGGTTCAGGGACGCTACTCTCAATCCAGGGACCAGGTAAAGCAGGACGGCGATATCCATGGCAACCGTAGAACAGCGAGGTTTTAGTGGATGAATGAATGTTTTTACTACGGTAAATAGAGTAAAGGGCCGTAGGTATTGTTCTAGAGCCTGCTTCATTCTTTATGTTTGTCCCTTAGACTATTGTTGGCAGACAAAGGAGGTAGACGACTACATTTAAAATGCGGCACAGAAGGCACGTCAGAAATATCAAGTTAACTGAGGATATCAAGGATATAGCGGCTGGGCATATATGGCTGCAGGTTGCACACTGCTGTGTAGGGCTGTCAGCAAGATGGCTTCTCCGGGCCTAGTGAGAAAATAAGGGAAAAAAAGCAAGAAGAATGGCCGTCCGTCTGTTTTTACCTTCTGGAAGAGGCCTAGTTATGGCTCGGCTAATGGCTATTCCCACACTCACTGCAGGTCTCTGCCCATAATAACGTTGCATAAAATAGTTCATCATTCATTCAAAACAGATAAACATTGTTCATTTGGGAGATGTTTGATAGACATTTCACAAAATATTTATCTACTGAACACTTGCCGTGATCTTTAATTGCTTTTTTATTATTCTATTGTAAATCAAGTATTAAACAATGGCTCCCCGATAGATATCAATAGATGAATAGATAGATAGATAATAGATAGATAGATAGATAGATAGATAGATAGATAGATAGATAGATAGATAGATAGATAGATAGGTAGATAGAAAGATAGATAGCGTCAGGCAACATGCCCAATATGTTCTAAGGTTCTTCTTCGGTGAATAGGCCTCTAAAATAAGAGGTTAATTGACAGAAAGCAGGGTCGTGTATCTTGACAGGGACCTTATCCTCACAGATTCATGGGACGGAGGGAGCTGGACACAGCGACCGAGGAATAAATCAGAAGAAACTCGCAGCAATGGAGATTGACAGAAACTGTGACAGAATCTGGCAAGAGGCTTTGAGGATGTCTGAATTATAGTAAAATCAAGAGAGCGGGAGATAGTTACAATATCTCAGACTGTCAGATACCGTAACACAGACTGATAAATACTGTTACACAGAGCGAGCGCTGAAGGGATTGTAGGTGACAACTTGAAAGGCGAGTAAGATATAAATAGGCTGTCTGAGAAGAAACACATAAGGAAACTGTACATTTGCTGATTATGGGACATTTTCTTGAATGAGCATTTCCGAGGGGCTGTAAATAAAGAAAACTAGAAACCCAGACAGGATCGGATTCTGGAATATATCTATGATTGCCGATATTTAATTCCATCTAAAACGACTTCTGCGGTTCTGAACGCGTCTGTAACTCTACTCTTTTTTTTTCTTTGTTGGCCGAATAAAGGGTATCGGCTTCAACTAAAGACTCCATTTTTTCTTGAGCCATATAAATTTGTTTATTGCTGTTTAAAAAAAAATCCCGATGAATAAAATCCTTCAGCTTTTTGAAAAAATATAAAGTTTAAATTTGACTCTTAAAATTAAAATCTCGTCTCTATCTTTTTTTTTTTTTTTACAAACTCTAGAACAGAACTATTTTATCAACAGTACATTCTGTCCTTTGTCAAGTCTCAGAGATACGAATGATGTTGTGACCCGGAATGTCAGCTTGTAACCTATGCATTTTGGGAGTCACTTCCTTGGATGGAAAATTTTGGTGCAAAATTAGAGCGACTCTGGAAGAAAAAGCATTTTATTGTTTGTTCGGGACCTCTGGTGGCATTCAGCAGCACAGGGTTGAACTAATCAGTCTGCTGGCTGAGAAAGAGATATTGGCAAAACTTTCTTAAGTTATTTCTATAAAAAACGGTTAACACTTGAAGTGGTTTCTCATTGTAGAGCAAGTGCCGGGAGCTCCGTACTGACAGCTATTACAGACGAGCTAGTCCACCATCTCTCAAAGTCATCTCTTTGTCAGTCTAGTAACCCTCTTAGTCAGGTTGTACGGATTAAATGTGTTACATATTCAGTGTACCCTCTATTGTAACTGCCAGGGCTGCCATCAGAGACATACAGCCGGTACTGACATTTTGGATCCAGACGTTATGAAGGCCCCTATGGCTCCTACAGTCCCAAACTAGTGTACCCCCCCCCCCAACACCCCTACCTTGAACATCAGTGTAATGTTTAAAAGGTAGAGCTTTGTAATATATGGTCGGGGGAGTTTTATATTGGAAAATCTGGGGCATGAGGGAGATGGAATTTTTGCATGAAGGGATTAAAATGATGTGCCGTGATTGTCATTGGCCTTAAAAGTTTATTATGGACCTGAAAGTTATTCTTGGAGACCTTGAAAACGGTTTCCTATCATTTACTTCCTAATTTTAAAATCACTATCGTACCAAGTTACCTGATCAACAGAACATTGAGCAGATCAATAGTTTGAGTAGTTTTAAGGAACTCAGCAAGTCAATGTCTGTAAAAAGGTGGCAAAACTAGCACGTCTAATCTTCTTCCCGTACCGAAGCCATATACTTTCCTCTCATCCACCGTTACAAAGCCTGCCTGAGCCGACAACCACTTAACCATAGCCAAGATAGATAACATAAACTAGATTAATAATCATGTAGATGCTAAGAATGAGGGGTGAAGATGGCTAATACGATGATATAATTATGGAGGGCTGGGTACCATCAAGGGCAATGCCCCCAGCCACCACCCGAGACCTACCATGCCCATTTAGTTTGATTGGTGTACTGAACCCTGAAATGTAGAACTTGGGAACCAGATTTTCTTTAAAGTTCATGCATTTATACAGATAATAAAAATGGACACACATCAGTAGAATGGAATAGAGATAATGGAATCTTTTATTGACCTTGAAAACTTTTATTGGGCAAACACAGAAAAACATAGGAAGTTACATAAGCTTTCAGGACCTCAGTAGACCCTTGTCTGTTAAGTTAACTATTGTTTGAAAAGTGATGGTTTGGTAAAAAAATGTAATAAGCTGGTGTGTGAAAAATAGTCACATCTTCTCAGTATATCTTCAACTTTTATACTAGGAGGGCTTATCTTTTTCTGTACTTCGGCATATGATCATATACACAAGGGATAGCATATATTCTATTTATATTTTATATTTTAATTCTGGATTTTTCATTACAACTGGATCCTATCTGTGCACCTCAATGCACCTGGATTCTATGTAGGGTATTTCAGATATATGACTGGTGAGCGGTCTCTCTTTCCCTCAGACATTAGGACCTCAGAGGTAGTTTTTGAAGGAAGAGAACTTCAGGACATGAAATTGCTGGCCCTGGCACTTTGAGGCACTAATCGTAGTTTTCATGATGTTTAATCTAAATATCACCAGAACAATCATAGGATTTGAATCCTTGCTGCCCCATTAGGCTACCATGCCTTAGGTAAATCAATGCATAGTTTGTTACTAATACCATTAAAATTCTAAGATTGGATTTTAGATCACATTGGTATTTTGTTTTCAGTTTGTAAGGCTAACTCAATAATAGTAATAATTGCCGCATTAGTTTTGACATTAATCCTACCTCGTCTCCTAAATCAGTAATTTACATCATCGATTGATCCATGTGTAATATTCCTCCTAATACGGTTTAGGACCATTGCATTGTTTTATGTACATATCACTGCTATAATTGTATACTAAGGGCATTGATGTTTTTTTATGTTCAATTATCTTATTATGTTCATTAACTTATCTGTTGATCCCTGTTGTTAACATTTGTCATTGAAATTGTACTCTTAGTCGGCTCGCTAGAATGCCTTTTAACATTTTATTTAGAAATTATGGGGCATACAGACATAGAATAGATTTATCAGGTAGTGACCATAGCCAAGAACTCTTCTGGTGTGACCTGGAGTCTTCGGGTGAATCTCCGCGTTTGACCTTTTACTCAAAGGCTGTCTGGGTGGAATACATTTAGCAAGATCTTAAGACCTCAGAACCACCAACTACACCTTAAATGATATAGAATGCAAATGATTACATTATTAATTTTGGAAAAGGTGGTGAATAGGCATCATGAAGAAGGACTTAATGATTTTAACCCCTTAAGGACAATGGGCGGTCCTTAAAGCCGTTGAAAACAATGCATTTTGAGCCCGTACATGTACGGCCTTTTGTCATTAAGGGGTTAAAAAAAAACTTTTAGCTAATTAGATCCCTGCTCCCTCTGGTACCCATACAGCTGCCGCAACAACCAAAAAATAGTGGTTCTTGTGTATACTTACCTAAAATAACAGGGTCTCAGAGCGAAGAAGCAGATTCCCAAAGTAACACAGCGTGGCCCTGACCTATATTATATTGTGATGTTATGATATCTAAGCATCCCGATTGGTTCTTTTTGTGCTGGTATTCTCCAGCTGAAAGACCTAATTTCGAATATCTGTACCCTTATTCATATTTCTTTTAGAAGAACTATTATAGGGCTAGAATTCTTTACCTGCTGACCGGTAGTGAGTCGCTATAACAGAATGTTTGGTATAGGTTGTTAAAGGTTTAATATTTTAGGAGTCTCGGAATCATGAAGTTGATAATATTGTACAAATATTTTCAAAACTCAGAATACCTTCAATTGAAGGAACAATGTAAACCCGATTGTTCTGTGCAGACAAAGCGGGTTATGCATCAGCTACCTGTGGTATGGTTTGTACTTTTTATGTGCCAATCCATGGAAATTTTGGGGTAAAAATTGGTAAACTGGGTGTAAATGTTGCACAACTAGCTTTATTTTATCCTGTCCCGAAGTTCTCCCATTTGTACTCTCTTATAAGGCTCTTAAACATATAAAAAAAACCCCCAGCAATATAACAATAGGGGAGGAATAACTTAGTTGGGAAGAAACCGTGCAACACCTGAGAGTAGGAAGTAAAAGTAGCTTCTCCCGTGTTATACACATAAACTTCCCCTTTAAATTCAGCTCATATCTTCTGTGAGAGTTTCAGTACCAGATCTATATATATATATATATATATATATATATATATATATATAGAATTTATTATAAGCTGTCATTTCAGGCTGCTCTGTGAGTTGAGACTTTATTCTCCTTAACCAAAGGTGACAAGCTGACATCTAGTTTATTATTTCAGGCTCATTTTCATTGTTCCAATGATTTGTTCCGTTCTTGTGTTGGAAAAACAATAAGCAAAGCCACAGGTTTGAAAGCATGACGAGTCGGTCTGTATGATACATTTTATTACAGTAATATATAAAGCCTAAAGTGATCTTGTACCGAGTTTAAGTTTTAATATTGAGCAACTAGGAGTTCAAAGTAGACCATGCAGACAGATTTCATTCTGAAATATTGTTTCATTTGAACCAGAATGAGATCCTTTCGCAGCTTTTATTATTTCACAGACCTAAAAACCCCATAAAACATCGAAAGTTTATATAAAGATATGAAAATATATATACAGAGGCATCCAGGTATTCAACTCTCTGAACTATTTAAATTACAATGGCTGCTACTGTCGGCCAACCTCTTCTCTCATTAGTTAGCCCAAAGCATAGCACTACCATATAGTGGCCACAAAACCAGGGGCAGATTGCCCTATTGGGCTGTCAGGCTTGCTGGTGGACAGCTGCTTTGAGATCTCATATAATGATGCAAAGCAGACATGTCATAGATATGATGTCATTTCCCAGCATGTAGACATAGACACCATATGGGAGGAGAACAGCTGGCACCGGCCTACCCCATCCCTAGCCAACAAGGGTAGACTGTGTGTGTGTGTGTAGGTGTAAATAAGCATGTTAGTATGTGTAAGTATGTTACTGCGGGTGTTTAAGTGTGATACTGTATGTGTAGGTAAGTTTCTATATGTGTTTGTGTTTTTGTTTGTGTGTGTGTAAGAATGTTAGTCTGTGTATGTATGTATATTAGTATATGTGTGTAAGTATGCTAGTGTGTGTATATTAGTATGCGTTTGTAAGTATGTTAGTATATTAGTGTGTGAGAATACATTTTAATGTGTGTGTTATAGTGTGAATAGGTACGCTACTGGGTGTTTAGGAGGAAGTTGGAGGTCCCAACCGTACATCTCACAAGTGGTCCCTGACATTTTTTGTTACACCACTGACTAGAGAGGCAGTAGTGTGGCGTGTGTTAGTGTATGTTGTTGAATAATGTACGCATGTATATAGGAGAGTGGTGTTAGTGCATGTGAGCGTATGGTGTGGTGTGCGTTATTTTATAGCATTAGCGTGAGTGTGTATATCATCATGTTGTGTTTGAGTGTGTATTGGTGTATGATGGTAATCCCTGTGCATCAGTGTCAGGTGTTAGTGTGTATGTTGTTAGTGTTACTTTAAGGTGTTAGTATTTGTGAGACTATGATATTAGCATGTATCCAGATTTTGACCTTTGGCTTGGACTGTGACTTTTTTTTGGATCATCCTTTGGTACCTTGCATTGTTTCACCTGCTGTCTGCCAGTCCTGTTCCTCAAAATCGTGCCTAGAAAGAAGCCTAAAGCTACTGCAGACTGCCGTTTGCAATTAGGCACTTCTATACTGGCCTGCCCTACACAGGAGCCTGAACCTGTCCCTGCAAAGAGACTCCTACCTAATCCTGTACCCGCAGCCATGACAGTATGTATGCGTGTTAGTTATAGGGGGGCCCTGAATAAATACAGTACTGGGCCCCAAGATTTCTTATGGTGGCCCTGCTACAAGCATCTGAAGAGACTCCCACCTGACCCGGTACCTGCAGTCGTTACACCTTCACTTCAGCGTTTCCTCGCAGCGCTCACGGCTTTAGAGCTGAGCGTCAGCTTATATGACATCATATCTCGGGGCTCAGTACCAATGGTTGGTGCAATGGTTGGAGTGAGGGAGCACGGAAGTGAAGGTCTATAGGAACAGGTGAAGGAAGAGAATGAGAAAAGAAACAGAGAAACAAACGAAAGAGAATAAGCAAAGCCAAAGACGAAAGGGACAGACAGAGAAAGGGATAGAGTGTGTTTTGAAAGTGTGAAAGAAAAGTTTGCATATTAGGCCAAGTGTACATCTGTAAGGGCAAGTATGTATATCTGTAAGTGCAAGTGTAAATATGTGTGTATGAGCAGCCGTGTGTAAGGGCAAGTATATATGTGTGTGTCTTGACTTCTTTCTACTGTTTCTGCTGCAGGCTTTGTAAAGAGAATAGAATGATTCATTCTAACACACTTTAACCTACAGGAACTATTAACAAAGCTGATAATGTCCTTCAATGAGTCAGGTAACTATAAAAATGTCCACCATGTCTGTGCCTACTCCTGCTTCAATAATAAACTACGTTACTGAATACAGTACTGCATTTAACCCTCAATAAATTTATTTTCCTTCATTCCTCCTATCGCATTTAAGAAAGTCATATAAAATCTCTCCATGAGCCCAAAGCAAAACTGAAGTCAAACCTCATGTACAAACAGACTTTAGCCAAATAGGAAGTTTGGATGACTGCTCCTATCACACATCAGCATAATAAATATATAAAAAATATATGGTCAATGTATAGGGAAACAAAGGGCCTTCTTTCCTGGGATGTTACTTGGTTGATTAACGGTTAAGTTTTTATATCTTATATTAAATTTTTTGTATTAAATTTATCATTATTCATTTCCACGGTAACAGGTCACGTTCCTTTACCATCATCACTTTACATGTGGCCTAGAGTTCCCATTTATGAATTGCAAATTCATTCACATTAGGCTTGTCCAAGCAGCAGACTATAACCTACGAGTCACATAAACTTAAGCGATATCGATTTCCCGGGAACAGATTTCTCCTTTACGAAATTGGATTTCTGTATCATTTGAGTTAAAATTTAGAAAACGGAATCAATTAATTTTTCAGTGGTCACATTTTATTAAACTATATAAGTAAACCTTTCCTCCAATATTGTGGAGCTCTGAAAAAAAATACCAGATACTTATTACAAGTTAAATATTAAATGATATATCATAATTTTCCCACAAGTCACTAAAAACTGTAATCGGAATAGTACATTTTTCATTTCTATTTAATTTATACTGAAAACATTGATTTGGTTCTCTTCCTATTTGGAGGCTTCATTTATTTTCATCATAACTACTTAGTGTTTTGCAGAAAAAGGATGAGGAAAGTAATATTAATGGTTTCTGTTGACCTGGCGGGAAGATGTATCTAGACGTGTCAAATCGAACATCATTTTGATAAATACCCTCCTTACACCAACGTAATGCTTCAAGCATAGACCTCACATCATCACACATAGAACTGTCGAGGCTTGAAACCAGTAGTAATTAACATTACACACTTGTCAAGGTATCTTACTCTTTTAAATAAGAGAGTGATAATTGATATAGTACCCTACGTTTTCAGCTCCTTCATTTGCACGTGGTTTAATTTCACTAGAACAGGTTTACAGAGAGCTGAACAACTTGATGCTCCTGGCCCTTCTCCTCCTGGGCTGGACTATAAGGGTCGACTCTAACTTTTTGCGCCATGTGATGTGTGGAACCATTTCATACCTCTCCTTTACCACCATTTTTTCTCTCTCTCACCCTTCTTCCCTTTTTTCCTACCCTCATCCTTCTCCTTCCTCTCTTTCTATCTTTCTGTCCGAATGTTTGGTTCGGGTAAGGGCTATCTGTAGATCCTCTCATGGAAGGGGATTAAGGCGTGACACTGCCCCTGAGTCCTCCACAGAGAAGGTCTCTGCCTCCTTGCCTTGAAATAAGGGAAGCTGCTCGAGCAAACATCACTGATGGAACGAGAACATGGCCGTCTGGTGAAGTTGTCCAATACAAGGGGGTTCATTTGGGGCTGGAGGGTTGAGATCAAGGGTAACCTCCTTGATTGCTTGCCTTCCCACAACCCTTATTGTGACTCTATAAAGTAGGCCTGTGCCGCACATTTGTCTTCTCTCCTCCATCTTTCTTTTTGCACCCCTCTTTGGAAAATAAATAAATGTTGATTTTCTAGAGAAAAAAAAAAAGGCATAATTTGGGACTACTCTAGCAAGAGCCCCAGACACTATGCGTATATACGGTACATGTCAATGGTATGTCATGTGTTGGATCATGTACATCCAGTTTTTTAAATGTTCTTTTTTGTTTTATTTTTCTATTTGTATGAATTGTTACCCTAAATCTATGGTTCTGCCCTAAAATAACTCCTCTAACCCTGCCCGTCGCAATAAAAAATAATCACCTTTTGGGGTTAATAAAAGAAAACTGGGTGGCTGCCCAGACTGCTGATTAATCTGTAAGAAGTTAAAAAAAAAAAAAAATAACCCTTTATTTCCTGGTGGTATTCTGTACCCAAAACTTTTCCTGCATTTTTGTATTATAATTCTAATTATATAATATTATATATTATATATATTATATAATATAATATTATAATTATATATATATAATATTATAATTATAACCATGATATTCCTTTTTTAAATTTCACATGTACCCGTGCAAATTATATATATGGTTTTTTTCAGGGCTTTTTAGATGTATAGTCCAACATTTAGAATGAAAAGAAAGATTTTTGGTAGTGTTTTTCCTTTGAGCATTGTCCCCAAACTAGTTTAGTTGACCAAATCACCACCAATTATATTAATTAATTATGTGTCTTGAAATTTTAAAATTTTAATTTGTGAGGCCTATGTCTCATATGGGAATGTTTCGCAGACCACCAGCTCAAAATACCCCATACACATTTTTGGAGAGAAAACAACCCAAGTTATTTCACAAGGAGCATTTGGACACTTATACAATCATTTGGTCAACAATCTGTGGCAAAGGGATCCGTAACATTAATTTTCTTTGCTTTTTTCACCCACCATTCCACGTTTCGTACAGCTATTTGTGCAGAAACAAAAATGCATTCAGCTTCATCTCCAGGTTATAGAAATACCCCACATGCATAGGTTTTTGTATAATTTTTTTTAAATTTGCACGACGCACTCATTTCACTGTGCACCAGCACACAAAATAGGGCAGAGTAGACACACAGAAAATAAAGGGTTAAATGACATAATACACTATACAAACACAGCTTAGATTTTTTTTTAAAAAAAAAACATATTTTCACAAGTATGTCAGTCTTTTGCACGCGTGTTTGTAAGCCACGGCTCCCATAACTCTTATCATCAGCCTGGCTGGGGGTGATAGGAGCTGTAATCCAGAGGATCATCAGCCCACAAGAAAAAAAAAGATGAAAGTGTTTATAAAATGTGAGTGATTATATTTATTATTTGTTTGTTTCTTTGTGATTCATTTGGTTTTAGTTGCTGGTGGGGGGGGGGCGATCAGCAGTTCGTGGCATTGAAGGACATAATGTTACGTCCTCAACTTTGAGTGCTGGTTTTGGGAAGACATCATATTACATTCTCAAGCTTTATGGGGTTAAAAAGATTAACATACATTTTCTGCAGCTTATATACATTATTGTGCCTTTTAGGGCTCCTGAAAAAGAGTCAAATCCGGGGAGGAAAAGGGGCAGAGGGATTTGAGTCCTAAAGATGTAACCTTTACAAGGTTATCAATGTAACATTAAAATGTTTGAAATATTCATCATTCAACTGTCATTATCACAAATATTTCTTAATTATCTCTGTACCTCAGAATGTCATTACAACTTATCATGAAAATTATTATTATTACGGTAATATTATTATTTATTGCCTCAACATTTTCAGATTATTGTTTCCGAAACCCATTTTGTCGCCCAATTATTTTATACCCTGACTCGAATATCTAATGGACTGGATAGTAAACACCGCAGTTCAATAACTTAAAGTAGCTGTTGGTTCAAAGGGTGTATCAATAACCTCTCCATTCGCTTTCAAGACGCCGCTGAATAAAGCGGGAGTCAGAGACCCTTCTGTGACTGCAAATGATTCCTTTACAGCTTGGTAAATAATAAATGTTACTCGTTCAGACGACGTTTGTCATAGTAACAGCGGGAATATCCCTGCATTGTCTACAGGGGTCAGTATGTCTCCACGTTGGACCTGAGAATCGGCTGGGAAAAACGCGCCACAAAATAACAGAAAACAAGAATGTGTCGGAGATATCTGTAAAATACGTAGAGGATTAATTATTTTGTACAGTACGAGACCGACGGTTTGCTTCTAGTGAGATCTATTCCACGGCTGTACCGGCTGCATTGCTGGCTGCTACTCTATAGATTCGAAGGTTCTAGAATGAAAGCAGAGAGGATATTACATTTCATTCCTATCATTTCTCTATTGAACTATAATGTTGTTTCGTAGAAGATGGTATATGGGCTAACCCGACTTAGGACGGAGATGCCGCATCACATAGCTCCTGAAATGAATCTCTAAGATATTTCTTATGATAGAAAAGATTTGAATCAAATAGCAGACCTAAAGCTAGCCCACTTCCCCAAGAAGCTGTTAATAAAGAAACATACATATATATATATATATATATATATATATATAATATATCTCGACAGAGGGAAAGATACATAAATACAGTATATATATATATATATATATATATATATATATAATACATATATATATATACCTTGAAAAGGGTATTTGTCAAATTATTTTTTACCTCCCTTGAGTTTCGAGGTTTATTGAGACACGTATTGTTCATCCCTTCCGGCGCTGAAGTAGTTAAAAAAGTATTCCCTTGGAGGAGATAAATGAACAAGGATATTATCTAGCCTCCCTTCTCCCAAAGAATAGAGCGGATAAGTCTGAAAGGGTTTGAGGTGGAGTAACATAGGATTGTAATCTCCTGGTCAATTGTTAAAATGGCATGTGCACCGGCCAGAAAATTGACTTCATCTGGATCACTCATGATGTGCTTGAATGGAATCATCACAAGAGATGAACGAGGGCCCCGCTCCGAGTAAAATAATGCAATAGTCATGTGTGAGCTGTGGCTTTTATGGACATTCCAGAAGCTAAAATTCTGCAATTATAAAAGGGCCAGAAGATATTTTCTTGTTGTTTTTCTGCATATAGGGAAATGAGAAAGGACTCTCACCCAGTAGGGCAGCTGTAAGGAGTTTGTAAGAATTTAGACATCTAAAAAGAATGATTTTTGTAAAATAAAAATGAGAGAAAATTATCTCTGCATCTGCAGCCACCTTCTACAATGCTAAAGTCCCTATGGAGGCTGTCAGGCGCAGTGCTCCATTAAGTTTAAGTCACGTTTAAGTAGTGTGTCGAGGAGCCTGATTGCCCTATAGGGTGGTCTGCACCCGGTTATGTGAGAGGCTGCTGCTCCCCCCCTGAACTGCTCTAAGCCTAGTTGCCCTAGGTCACAATACATCACTGCTCTTGGGGGGCTACTGGAGGTGAGAAAGTGTGGCCTTAGGTTTTACTTTAGGTGTCGGAAAGGTTTCTCTTCCAATGCATTCCTCAATGATCACCCGTTTTTGTTTAGAAGATAGGTTGGCGTATGTAAGAATCTGTAGTATTTGTACTTTGTTAGATGTGGATAAAGTCAGCTTTGTCTGCCGTGGTGTTTCCAGCCCAAGTTATTCGCCCTCATATTTCCTAATACATTGATGTAGTGCGTCTTCTGCCTTTAAATAATCTGTTTCTATGATGCGTCTCCCCGAGAAGGAAAGCCCAGGGGACTTATTGGCCTTAAATAAACCAATTTTGGATATGTTCGACTAATATACTGCTGAAAAGTCTGGATCTTGTTTTGAATCTACCATTCTCCAAATTCTCCAATTCAGTTTACAATCCAATATAATTAATCTACATGATTGTGTTAACACCTCAAAATAAACAATATAAAAAATGTGAAATCCATACCACAGACACGGGCCTCTTAAAATTCTGTTCCCAGGAATTGTGTAATTCTTTTTCCCCAATAAAAAAGTCCTCAAATTATGGTGGCAAATAATGGGCTCCTGCAATCCCATAAAGTGTGATGATAAGCGAAGTGAAACCATTACATACGGTTAAGGTTATTTTTCCGATCTGCCTGCTTTCCTGTTGAATGAACAAACCCTCCCCAGTGCTAATTCCTTAATCGTGTCTCATTCAGAAAGTTTGCCAGGAACACTCAATTGCCATGCGACATAATAGAAGGCACCAACATTTAGAAATGTAAATATATATATATATATATATATATATATAATTAAGTCTCCAGGAAATAAGGTTTATTAGATTTTAATTCTAATACTTTAGGGTTACTCTGAAAACATACAGCGCAATAAAAAGCTGAAACCATGAGTAGAAAATGAGATATTGGCAAAATTCTTTATTACCTATTGGCTTTCAAAGGAGGGATGTGATCGATAGTCGTTCAAACCCTCTGTCGCTAATGGCATCAAATTAAATCCTAAGGGACTCCCAAAGGACCAGTTTAACATTTCTAAGAGTTAAATCTCTTTCTTCCATGGTGAGATGATGTTTACCGAGCTAGGAAACTTCATCGACTGTATCCTGATTTCCCATCTACTAAATATACTTAAAAAATGGTAAAGTGCCCTACAGATGCGTTAACGTAAACACATTAACACCGGACAAAGCAGGCATTGGAACTCGTGAGCAAGAAGAGTTTATTTTAAACAGAATTTAGAAATGTTTAAGTATTAATATGTAGTTGATATTTACAATTTGATATTGATATTTGATATTTACAATTAGAAATATATGGGATTAGGGTATGTATATGGTGTATATATATATATATATATATATATATATAACATGGCTGCAAACATGCTACAACCTTCTGACGTCTGAGCTGGAGCACAGACATCTTAATTAACAATACATTAAATTACTTTTTGTAATGCAAGGATACACAGAATTCCTGGCCTGTTTGTGGCCCTCAAGGACAGGTGTTGTGCACCCTTGATGTATATGGTATCAAAGGAAAATAAATTGTCCACACCTCTCTTTTCCCACTTATTATCTTTGTTTATATATTTCCTACAACGATCGAGTCCCATGTCTCAGTGATTCCTAACCCTACATTGTGGCACTGCTCTCTGGATCCATTCTAGTGGCAGCAACTCCTGGGATTGACCCTTGAAATAGTGATTTGGATAAAGAAGACCACAAAACTGTGAGATATCACAATCTTAACGCCATCACACTTGTTTCACGTCTCATTTTCTGTTTGTATCCGCCATATTTTTTTTTTCTCATTTGCCTTCTCATAGACCAGATGGGTCTGGTCTGGGTCTGGTCTGGTCTGGGTCTGGATCTAGCGTCAGGAAGTAGAGAGTAAGAAAACCAGTTCTAACGCAGATCAAGGCCTTTGTATCGGTGACAAAAGATAAGGACCCATTCCACAAAATAATGTTCTATCCCACAGAGAACAAGCGGATCTACTGATACCAAAAAAAAAGATAAGTTGATAGATTACGACAGCTTCCTGAATATATTATGCTTCAGTATGGAATGACTACCGGAGAGATATCTCAAACTGTATTTATCTGCTTCCTTTGAGAAATATAACTCAATTAGCTGGAGTCACTGCGGATAACACTGTGTAAATTACATCGAAGATCAGGGTTTACTTTATTACGCCGAGTACAAATAATGGTATCTCCTGTTTAACATCGAGCTACTAGAAAAGATGTATATTTTAATGCGCTCGCGGCAGTTTCCGATAGGCAGCAAAGCACATAAAGTACGAAACCCGAAAGAGACAACTTGACAAGCGACGCAGAAAGGAAATCTGGTTCTATTTAACTCATTTTGTGCTTTACAAGGTTGAATAGCGCATTGCACAGACCTTCAAGAGCAATGTGTATTAATAAAGGACACGGAATTAAAAGGACTGTCATCCTTTGGAGGATTGATCCCCGCAGTAAACTCAATCTACAGTCAGTGGCAGTAAATCCATTACAACCCACTCAGAACTCAATTGAAATATGTGGTCCAGCAACACCTACCACAAAGCCTTTTTTTCTACATATTAAACTTATTTATTGCATTATATCTGATTCTTGCAGATAATGGCTAAGGGAACAGAAGTATGATTTATACATACATTGACTTGCGTCGACGGAAAACCTAATACATTTTGACTTGACTTGGCGACACGCAAGGTTTTTCCTTTTTTCCAGGCCGTTCCCAATGGTATGTTAACGAAGAGCAATAGGGGGGAAAAGAGATGATAAATATCTCCCAGCTATTGCTGAAAAAGTTCTCAAACCCTGTATAGGCCCAGGATTTACAGATATGCTGGTCAAGAGCAACCAGGTAATCCTCTGACCCTGACCCGTCCGGTTCTCTCTAAGAACTCTTGGAGAGAACCTATAAATCCATGCGTAAGGATTTAATGTTCAGGACATATGTCAGGGTGTTAGTCACATAAACTGAGCCACCTGGACTTATAATGATCTCTTATCAGCTTTAAAAGACATGAATAGCAGGAATGTGCCCCCCTTTTCTGTGGGGGGGGGGGTCATTGGCCTGTTGCCAAACTTGGATCTGTCTTGCAAGACGCTCTTGGTTGTTTGTCGAGCCGCATGTTGGATGTCCCTGCCATAGGACCTACGTCTTATTTTTACTGCATGTATCTGCTGAAAATGCATTTTTGGGTAACATGCTTCCCCCCCCCAATTCTGCAGCACCCTCTCTATGCATTTACAGGGGGTACATCACCAAAATTTGCATTAAAGTGCATATGATGGCTGCAGAGTCTAATTCAATCTATTATATATATATATATAATATTTTCCATATAGCTACAAGAATAAAAGGCTAATTAATTACATTCTAAGCGCAATGAAAACACATTTATTCCTATCACCTTTAGAGCAAATTCTTGATTCAGGGCTAATTTGTTTTTGTTTTTTTAAACTTTCAAACTATTATGTTACTTTGTGCCGGTCTGTATTTTACACCCCCTGTAGATGACCTAAAAACATGAAAACAAAATGCATTATACATGAGATTTCACAGTAACACATTTTTGTTAAAAAGGATGCAACCTGCAGAAAAAAAATGTTTGCAATATTAAAAAACTATATTTTTCTCCTTCTTGGCTATTTTAATTCACGTATTTGATACCGCTGGTATAGTTTAGCAGCTAACACATTTCTGCGTTTCCATGTCCAACATCATACAGTCTTGACACCATAAAGATGAACTATCTTTCCGCATCAGATGTTTTGCAACTCTATTATCCCCATATACGATGCAGCCTGTCAGGAGTAAACTCGGATCAGCGGAGCCAGCGTGGCCCTTTACTGTCCACCATGGTGGAAATGACACCACAGAAGATGCTTTAGCTGCCGAACCATACCAATAAACGCACACGAAATAATGACTCCTTTTAAAAGGATAAAAAATAAACTCTGATAAGGAGGTTACGGAACCACAGCATACCACAATAAGGAAACAAACCGCAGTCTTTCGACCCGAGTGAGAACTTAAGTAATAAGAATTAACGTCAGAGGCTATACGTTCGTCTTCTTCATACTGCCAGGTTTAGGTTAGCTTACAAATAAAAAAAAATATATATATTTTTACATACATATATATCGTACAAATCAATAGAAGGTTCACTTTTAGCTGAATTATAGAGGACCCTTGGATTATTATTATTCTGGTGGAAGAATGCACAGATTCAGATAAGTATAAAATGATCACATCTTCAAACTCAGGGTCACGCCACTATATGACCAGCTGGCAACAATTGCTCCCAACTTTTCATTCCGCACTTGACTGCGTTGACATTAAGAGCTGGAGTAAATTTCCTCCCCACTGCACGGTGACATTAAGTTAGAAGCAGAAAGCTGTGAAGTTTCGGAGTCTGAACGCTATAATTTTACCTCCATCAGTCGCTATCATGAACCCTGCAGAATATGTGTTTTTTGCACTTTGGTGCACTTTAGTAAGTTGCGCTTTGAAAAAACAAATCCACCAACAGCACAAAAAAACCCAAACACATAATTAGAAAAAAAAACAACTATTTACCTTAGAAGGGATGCCAAACACATTTAGAATTAACCCCTTAATGACAAAGCCTGTACATGTACGGGCTCAAAATGCATTGTTTTCAATGGGTTTAGGGACCGCCCATTGTCCTTAAGGGTTAATTGCATCACTGCCCAGTGCTGGAATATAGTATATTTCAAAGGGATTTAATATCCAAATATCTATCTTACTCATTGTCAAAAATATTGTATTTCCTTTTACAATGGTTCTAAATTTTCATAATATTTCATTTGTTTGTGTTCTAGCTTTATCTTAGCCCAATCTACTAGACAAACAACCTTGTCATATGGTTTATGGTAAACAATAGACTGGCTCAGTCTTAATTGCCATGCCAGACATACTAACTAACGAAAGCCTAAAGGAGGACAGGACTTCATTAGCACCGCAAAAACAAATAAACGAAGTGTGGTGTTTGAGTTCTAAAATCACACGACTGACAATGGCGACATCCATGTCTGCAGATAAAGGAAGTTTATTGGAACAAAATGAGATAAAACCAGTTTTTGACAATTCTATCCTACAATACTGTATACATACTGGATTATCTGCTAAAGGAAAAAAAAAAAAAAAAAAAACTACTTTTCCCCCATGCATCTTTCCATTTCATATACAGATCTGAAACGGTAAATTATGGATTTGATAAAACTTTATGGAACTGAAATATTGATGCAAAGAATCAGTTTTGCTTTTTTTGTGTGTATAGTAAACAGTTAAAACATACATCCGGGATTTAGCATGCATAAAAAATATTTATAGCCTATCTAGCTGTGTGATCTGGATATGAAAAATTCAATTTGCTATATAGGGGGAAAACGCATCCTAAACTGAAACATGAATTATATGTCCATTCGATCTGCTTTCCTTTTTATTGTTATGTAAATCGAACCTAGTCTGGCTCAACCAGCCCCGGATGCACTATAAGGCATTTTATAGTTTCTTCACTAAATGGGATTCCCAGACTCCTGACTTCGCTTTACATTACAGAACGGTCCGATCCCAGTGATCTTTCCCTACAAGAAGAAGCTAACCCTATATAAACATAACAGGCTGTATACAGGGCCAGCTCAGCACTTCTTGCTCCTTTCTTACAATTCTCCTGCAAATTCCTGCTTTTTTAAGTAAAACCTTGGTGGTTGACAAATTACATTTGCGCGCGCACACACACACACACACACACACACACACACACACACACAGAAGTGTTTCCCAGTTATGTATATTATTCACAATGAATTATGAATACATCAAACGAAAGATAAAAAACCCTTAATATAAAAATAACATTTGCAGTAATTATAAAGTCATTGTCCAAATGTGGTTTTCAGTCCTCAGACACGTTACGATGCCTTTAAAGCCTCTGTCCCTGCTGCTTTACTGCGCTTCCTTCTCCTCTTGCGTTTGGCTTGTTCCGAAGCCGACGTGGCCGGAGGAGCTGCCGGCTTATTCTTTTTCTTAAGGCAACTTAAGGGGTTGGGGCCGCTGACTCTTTTTCGTTTCTTCCCTCTGCGTTCGGGCGCCTTCGACAACTCCTGCTCATCCTTGAGGTGCTCGATGTTCTGCTTCTGGTGTTCAGGAATGATCTGACTGGTCTGCCCGCTTTGGACAGCGGCCACAGATTTTTGGGAAGGCTTGTCAAGCACTATAGTGTTCTGAATAATAAACATCAGAGGCACGCCTGCCTTTTTCTTAATTTTTGCTGCCAGTTCCTGATCCTGAAACGACAGAGAACACACACGTTTAGTTTGAGATATATCGGGAACATTTTTTAATATTCCCTTTACTGTTTTCATGTTTACTAATCCTCCGGGTCGCATAATGAATTCGCATTGGATTAAAAACACAGGAGAAATGCGATACAAGGCAGAGAGAGATTATTATTTATTCATTTAAGCAGGAACGCGGTGCTTTGTGGAGCTGGTATTAGCATATTATACCGAGGATTATGATGCAGTACGCGGATATCGGAGCACAAAACAAATTGATCACATAGAGAAGCGAAACACCGCTCTAATTCAAACATCTGATTAGTTATTCTATGCCGTCTATACAAATGGAAGAGTAATATGAAAACATTGGTTACTGCATCCAAAGCACACCTAAGCCAGGAATGGGGGATAAAGCGAACCGGAGGCTTCACATACAGATAGAAAGTTTGGATGTGTTTTGCTGTGTTGGAGACAGACAGAAAGACAGCTGTCCCTATTCCACCATCACGGTGCATACAGAGAGAGGGGCCGAGACATGTTCATTTTCAGAATGTCCACAATGTCCAAACGGATTCAGATTTAACGGCCCTCCAGCAGTTATTAAATTTTTTTTTTTTTTTTTTTGTAAAAAAGCCTAGCATTCAGCAACACCATGCAAGTCAATGGAGCCCAACTTACTTATCACAATGTGATTAATATCAATGAACAAAAATTGGTAACATGTAAAACATGATTCTTCTGTGACGTTACCATCAAGGCAACCATCCAGTTCCAAAAAAATGTATATAAAAAATTTAGCGGTGTATCTTCACAAAAATCCTGACACGGAAAGAGTTAAACTACTACCCATGGGGTGTTTGAATGAGACAAAAAGGAGATGATTACAGCTAAACACGAGCACCACAGAAACATGAAAACAGCCATTAAAATGCAGCTCTGCCCTTTAGGGGTTAAACTAAAAGAACGGGTCTCCGTCTCATCTGGAGCACGTGGGAAGATCTGAATAGGGAGATTTATCCCTCGCAGAGCTGACAGGGGAGTTTGCAGAAAGTTGTGGGCTCAACTCCCTCACTTAACTATACATTACGAAGGTCCAACCCCAGCGCGCTTCAGGAAGAGCTTGGCAGGCCCTGTATAATGTATAGTTAAATGTGTGAGGTTTCATTCGGTCTCCTCGCTTATTTAATGATCAATTATATACTTGGAGACTTGGAACCACAACTCTCCTTTTAGTGAATAAATCCCAAAATGAGATGAAGACCTAGAAGACCTAGAACCTGGTGTGCGGGTATTTTAAAGTATAACGCATTGCACACCCCTTGTGTATCAACCTGGCATCTGCCTTTTTAAAGCACGGCTTTTTTTTTGTGTATCTTCTTTTCTACGTTCTGTAATTGGAACACACGTGCAACAAGGAAAGCTACAGGGTTATACGAGATTATATATATATATATATATATATATATATATATATATATATATATATATATATATATATATATATATATATATATATATATATATTATATATATATAAGCACAATGATAGGGGCATCCGAAACTACTACAGATCCAGTAATTACAAAGAACTAGCTTTAACACACAAATGCCACAAAGAGAATCCCAACGGCCCCCTTATTGTTTGCTATAAATCATCCCCTCGCCTGTCGTACATTTCACCGCTGACAGTAGCCATCTGCCTCCTGTTACACATCACTACCTGTTAACTTCACTCACACCAGATTGTCTACTTTCTTCTATTCACACCGAATCCACATTCTGTAAGCCATGGGGTACTGGGGGGGGGGTGAGGAGCTCCCCACCCCACTGACTATCAGCGGATTTATTTAGTCCTGCTTCGTGATAGCTAAAACATAATGCAAGCGGCTAGGCAGCCCTGCCGACTCAACAACAGGAATAAATTGTCTCCAAGTGACATTTCCCGCGGATACCTGCGTGGCGATGAAGTAATGGTGTGGGTTGTTATCCGCAGTCATGGATAAAAGGCATGCAGAGCCACCGACGGGATTCTTGAAATGAGAACAGCTCCTCACTTGAAATCTTTGGGCGATTAATTTAGCTCCATACAGTTCTTTCCCCAAGGATTCCAACTCCTTTAAAACGCAGCTGAAAAGAAACAACACAGCGCTTTATTCACAGACATCTTCTGCATAAAAAAATAAAAATCAATATTATCAGCAAACAATTCTGTTTTGTGTTTTAATACAGAAACCCGGAATGCGTTTTCAAAGGACCAGATCTCTGGCTCACGATCAGAAGATGATTCTCAGATATATCGATTCGCTATGTTTTCTATGATAACAACGTCTGTGGGAAACAATCCAAAAACAGGGAGCAGAATTGCTGTTCTATTTTACACCCAGCACAGATGCAACGGCTTTCCCTTAAACTGGTTATACTGTGCGGGCATTTAAATAATTATTAAATACGCAGGTTGCAGGACTCTCCAAAACACACTGTGATAATTCAACGTTTTCTGCAGTTTGAGAGCACTGAAAAGGAAAAAGCCAGATAAACACAAAGAAAAAAAAATGCATATAAATAACATCGGACAGAATGGTCCACCCAGAGTACAGGGCGGCGGAATACGATGGCGCGATATACAACGATAACAACAATAAAAAATGCCAATAACCCAATGGAAGCAGTTCCTAAAGACCAAATACTTACACGACCGGTTAAATAATGGTTAATGCTATGAAGATGCGAGGTTTTAGGAATCTTACAAGAGTCAAATAGGACTGTCCAATACGCAGGAGCATTCCACAGGTTTCCATGGTGATAAGACCCCCCACCATATTTGCTTTTTATACAAAGCCTCTATGTATGTTCGGGGGGAAATGTCCCTATATGGAAGGACAACTTCTTTGTAACCCAATTATTTTGGGGGTACTATTTGTAGGGCAGAGAAACAGCGTAGATCCTTATTGCTCAACATGAGGTACAGAATGTTTAGCAACTATGAGTCACTTCGAATGAAGCCGGTGCTCTAAAGACAAGCAGTTGTGTCAAACAGGGGTATTGGGTGGGAAAAAAGCATTAAACCAGCTGTATGCGTGTAAAAAAAACCAACTCTTACCTTAGGTATAAGCGGCAGACCCCCTAGCTCCTCTGTGGTGCCACCATTGAACTTGAGGAGGTCTCTGTCATCAGAGTTCTGGGGTTCTGCAGAATCATTTATGCTTTTACAAGGGGGACACAACGCAGCCTTTAAAGGGAGCCATCGGCTGTCACGCGCATTAAAGCGCACGCGGTGGCGGGAGGGTCCCTTTAATATGCGTTCTAAACGATATCCACTATAAGCACCTCCTTGGTCCCTAAGTTAACACACAGTTTAATTTCACGCGTAATGCTTAATTTTTATAAATTGTTAACTAAAGATGACAAAAGTAATGGTGCTCCGTGGGCATTTAATCGTAAAGCGTGTAGTATAACTCCAGAGATGAGCAGTAAGACTAGCGGACTCAGGCTAGGGCTCGTATACTAGTAGGAGCGGAGCATTTAAAGGGACACTCCAGCCATCATATGCACGCCGGTCCCTTAAAATGTTTGTGGCGTCTCTTTTAGAAGGGTGCATCTAGAGAATCCCCCTCCAATACACATTTGCCATTTTCACAGCCCCCCCCCCCCGTGTAGTTTCCATGCAGGAGACGGGTTCAGCCGAACAAACCTCCCTGCGCGGGATACACTCACCTCCGGGGCGGGACTGGCAAACGCTCTGGGCGGAGCTCTGTGTGCACCTGTTTTTGCCCAATCAGTGGCGATAACGTTCACATAACAGGAGTGCAGCTTCACTGTTAGAATGCATATTAAAGAAGTCGCAGAGGGGCCACCAGGGCCAGGAAACTTCACCTACATCTGCATTTATTAGAACAAGTCATACCTCCTGAGCTTAGAAGCTACATAACCCTGATGACTCCCATGACACTCAGGCAGCAGAACTAGTTATAAAAAGTGCTTTTCGCATATCTAATGCAAATACATATTCTGCAAAGTAATTGACTGCCTCTGCCATTTCTGCACAAGTGAACTCCCACTCCCATGACATTGAGCCAACCCAAATGCAGGCTGAGCATGTTGAGAGTAGTGCTCCTATCGTTTGCAATGCCCGTGCGATAAGGAGCATCGCTCACTGGCTGGCACTCTGGGCTGTGCATCATGAGAGTGGCAGTCCGCAGCCGTACAGTGTAACGCTAGGGTAAAGCGCCGCACTCACTTCGTGGTGCACAGCTGCACCTCCCCCATCAGGTACTTCGGCAGCTGCTCCTTGATCTGAATCTTGTTCTTTAGAGCCGCTTGGCAGAAAGTCCCGTCCAGCAGCACCTGGTACGGTTCCCGGAAGCGGAAGCTGTACCGGTAAAGAGTCAGGATCTTTTTAGCGTGCTTTTGACGAGTGATCTTCATGGCGTTAGGGTCACCTCATCCAACGCTCCCGGGGTAACCAACGTGACCGAACCAGAGCACCCACACCGGATAGCGCATGGGAATGAAGGGCTGGAAGTGACGTCGCGTGTCACGTGATCTCGGTGTGTGCGCTCTGCCGCCATCTAGAGTGAGTCCCGCGCACTGCACGGTCCGTGACAGATGTGACCCCTGCGTGGTTACTTAGAACGGGCGGTTTGGGCCGGCTTCCTGTCAGAGGCCAGTTTTAATCTGTGTTAATTAATGCAGAATCTCACACCTCTGGGGCACTTTTGTTAAACATTGTGGGACACATTCAGTTTTGCTTGTAAAGTGCTGGAAGACTAATGGAAGACGGGACCAAGGACCGATTGGGGTCAGAGGCTCTACATTAAGAAAAGTGGGCCGACTGGATGGGCCGAAGGGTTCTGATCAGCCGTCACATTCTGGGTTTCTTTTCTGGGTTATCTGTGCAGTCCTTTTGGTGAATGCACTGGACTGGTCTATAGATAGGGCTAGAATTGGGCTGAAGGTCAGCTAAACTGGCAGAGTGCGGGTCATTGCGCTATGCCATGGAAACCTGTCCATCTCTAAACGTGTTTTATCCCTTCCATGCCTCCTATACTCCCTGCTACTCCCTCCAGTAGAACATCATGTTCATCATGGCAGACAGAGGAAAAAAATGTACGCTGCTTAGACAAATATGTCCCTGAAGCCCCATAGAACATCTTGCTAATGATCGCCTCACCACCAAGACAAATGGTCACTTTTCATTGCCTCTGCTCTCCGAGGTCTCTGCAGCTTTTGAAACTGTTGATCATCTCCTCCAAATTGTTTATTTTCATGGCACTCACGACACGGCTCTCTCCTGGCTGAAATCCTACCTCGTTGACTGGACGAGTATCGCCTTTGGTGATACTAGTTCTTCTCCACTACTGTTCTTCTTTGATGTGCTCAGGGCCGGCCCGACAATGGAGCCGAGTGGGGCAACCGCTCCAGGCGGCACTTTTGAAGGGGCGGCACTTTGCCCCAAGCCCTTTTTTCTTTTTTTTTTTTAAAGCTGAGAAGAGAGAGCGCTCCTCTCTCTCTCCTCTGCGAGCCCTCTAGCTCGGTCTCGGTGCCGGCTTGTAATGTTGAGCGCCGGAAGATGACGTCATTTCCGGCGCTCAGCATTACAAGCCAGCGCTGAGACCGAGCAGGGAGACTCACCGCAGGACTAATGAAAGGTAAGTGGGGGGGGGGCAGGGAGAGGAAGGGTAGATAATGGGGGAGGGCGGCATTTTAAACTTTGTCCCAGGTGGCATTTTGTCTTGGGCCGGCCCTGGATGTGCTTTAGGACCAGGGTTGGATTGAGGGTAAAATGTGGGGCTGGAGCTTTAAGGCCAGCGGGCAACAAATTGCACAAGTTACTACAATGTGCAACCACACAACAGGACCTGATCTGCCACTGGAGTGTCAGTAAGGTTAAGTATGGGGTGTTATTGGCGAGTGGCCAGCCTGGGCCTGCTTGGGAACCCTAAAATACCCCATCTTCATGTCTCCTCTTGGAAAACTCATCATCATTGCATTCCAATGCCACCACGATGCTGATGACGCGCTAATCCTCTATTCCTCTCCTGACCTCTCTCCCGCTCTTCTCACTCACCTCACAAACTGTCTCCTGAAATCGCATCAAAATGCAAGGGACCCAAGTTTAGGCTATGGAGGAAACTTCTGTCTACCTCCTTTCCTCTCAAAGCTAGTCAAAAATAATTTATGGGTTTTTTGTATTATACTGCATAGAAAATCATAAAATGAAACCTTCTTTGTTTTTACCCAGGGTGCAGTTCCACATATAATAAGAGGTTATCCTGTGTGTATGCATGGAATATGTTGAAATAAAATTGAGCTGTGCACGAGACACTTCAGTAACTCCCTGGGGTGTACGATTTCCAAGTAATCTGTATGTAGGCAGACACTCCTCCTGAGCAGCTCCTCATCAATATACAGAAGTGTATCCTCGTTGTGGAGACATTTTTCAGACAATAAGTCCTGTGTGTATTAGGAGTACTGATGTGCTGTCATTTTCATCCCATTCAATGCTATCATTAGCTACTTAGAAATGGGTTCTGCAGTCTAGAAAAGTACTATTTAAAATGCTTTATTTTTTCTCGAAACATTATTCTGTAACATTAATTGCTCAATCCTTTCAAAAATGATATGCTACTCAAACTCGTCGGTAATGGTTTATTTGGAATTACCTGGTTTTCTGCAGTAATTGTTCTTAAAATGTGATCTGTTCTACATCTAATTCACAAGTATAGACAAACACAATGTGCTTAAGCTAATAACACACAAACAATGATACTCTTTCATGTTTTTATTGGACACATCCATTATATATTAACCGTGCTGGTGGAAAAAAACAAGTGAACCCTTTTGAACAACATTCTGGACCATTCTTCCTTACAGAACTTCTTAAGATCAGCCATATTTCTAGGACGTCTAGTGTGACCGAGTCTCTTGAGTTCATTTCACAGCATTTCTAATGGGTTAAGGTTCTGACTCTCTCCAAAAAGCGGATTTTTTTTTAAACCATTCTGTAGTAGATTTACTTGCTGCATCACCCAACTTCTACTGAACTTCTGCTTGAAGACCACCCTGACATTATACTAAATGATACTTTTATAGACTGCCCCAAGGCAGAAAAGCAGCCCAAAATACTTATGCTCCTTCCACCATACTTCATAATTGGGATGATGTCTTCATGTGTCACGCCAACTTGTGTAGTGCATTCATGGGCTTGCTACCCGGTAGAGATGGTATGGCCATTTGAAAGAAATTGTAAAGTCTGTGGTTTTCAGTCATAAGTAGCAAGTGTGACATATCTATGGACTTCATAATCTACAGGAAATTCATAAATACAAGAATTATTGCTGTGGCGAGCATAGGAGGGACAATAAAATTAAAATGAGTTATTTTGACTGATATGTTTCCACAAGACAGGGGGTGTTTTTTGTATGCACTGTGACTATTTTTTTTGTTCATAATAAATATTCCTTTATTACGTTCTGCCTTTATTATTATTATTATTTATTGTTTTATATAGTGCCATCAAATTCCGTAGCGCTGTACAATGGGTAGACAGGACATAACAAGTAGTATGTAACATAACAAATTGACTTACAGAGACAACAGGTGAGGAGGGCCCCGCTCAAACGAGCTGAGAAGAGCATGGACTACATGCCCGTTTAATGTTTTGCATATGGTAGACTCATGTTAGCCAGTTCCAGTGATTTCCTCAAGCCTTTAGCTGTTACTCTAAATTTGTTTTACATGCAGGTGCCTGCTATACAAAATCCAGGATGTGTCACGCTACTACTACTACTGGGTAATGTGACATTAGCTGACCCCACTGAGCTCACGCCTCCCACCAGTCCATACTAAAAGGCGTCTCTATTGCTGTATACATAAATTGGCTCTATATAGAGCCGGCTCGTGTCTAGCAGAAAAAACTGTAGGTGCCAGGATGACTTGGCTCCTTGAAAGCTCCAAGGCTTTAACTTTATTAGTATGACATATGCATTAACGGCCACAGGGATCTGAAAGAGTTAAATGGGGCGACCCCCTCCCCTGATTTCCATCTCCCAAATCAGCTAACATGCAGAATACAATTATAATATTTATATATTATATGATCTGCTGCAAACACAGGCACATACATGTGAAGGAACAGCAATTCAGGCAGGGTTTTATATAAAATAGGTGCTGATTTCACCGATATTCTCTCACATGTGCCGAGAATATTCTAACTTCTTTTAAAACTCATACAGATTTCTCAAAGTGCACAAAAAATCTTCTTAGAGCTCGTAAAGTCAATATTATGTTCTCAGACCTTGAAGGAAGTTATTCTGAAAAATAATCATTTGTTACGCTCGGTACAGGATAATGGGTCGTGCTGATGCTGCTTACAGTGAATTTGCTTCTGAGAAGAATATCCTTCCACAAAATATATTCGCTGAATAAAACCGATATTGATTACACTCGAGGCTGCAAAAGGTTATGCATCATCTTCAAAATACTTTTGTAGCTTACAAGATTAGAATTTGGATACAGTAGAGTCCTTACATACATTTCTGCCCTCATAAGCAAATACTCCCCTACTCGATCCTTACGTTCTTCCCATGGGCTAAGGCTCTCCTCCTCACTTATCACCTCTTCCTTTTCCCGTCTACAAGATTTCACTCGGGCTGCCCCCATATCTCTGGAATCTACTTCCACCGAACCTTCAGCTTTCACCCTCCCTCCCAACATTCAAGAAACATCTCAAAACTCACTTCTTCAGAGAAGCCGCACCATCTGAGCTGCTAGAATTTCCTTGTCATTGATAAAACCACCACACTACCTCTCACCCTTTCTCTGTGCCTTGTGTTTGTCACCCCATTCCCTCTAGATTGTAAGCTTGCGAGCAGGGCCTCTCCACCTAATATATCGGTTTGTCTTAGTCTGTCAATTCTCGTGTTGTTATACCCCTTATGTATGTATGTATTGTATTAAGCGCTGCGTAAATTGTTGGCGCTATATAAATAAAAGATAATGATACAAACACGCAAAAAACGCTGCCCATCCATTTCCATACATCCCAACAGTCCTGGTTCATGTGGGAAGATCCTGATTTTTGGACATTGCCCGTTGTACTGGGTAGCTGCCCCACTTTTACAGGCAGTAGGGACAATGGCCAGGTTAAGGAGACCCTTAAGACGACCAGCCCAGGCAAAAACTTCAGCACCTACTTTTACAGGTCCAACATTGCCGCTTTGTCATGCTAACATCACTAGGTGACTGATCGGGTAAGTAGCTGCCACGGTAGCAATAGCAGTGAAACACTGTAACTAATGGAGCACATGCACCTTTTGGTGTCTAGGTTCACGAGGAAGCTCGCTGCCTTCATCAGAAGCTGTCAGAGCTTACAGAAATATGTTACGGCAATTTCTCTCTATAGTCTTCATCATCCTCCCAGTTCTTCAATCTGGACGCTGTTTCCACTATCTCTTTCCATCCCCGATTTTCTGGTTATATTCGATATTTCCATCTCCTCGTTGCTTTTATATTCTTTATCATTCATTTTAACTTTTCTGTGCTGATCACACTTATCAACTTCTTTATTGTCAACTGGCTGATAATTAGGAATCCCCCCGTATAGTTTTAATTAATTACTTGGTTGGGGGTTATCATTAGCTACATTTTCACAAACTGCGCCAGAGAACTTAATATTAAAACTATATCATTTTAAAGTTCAAAAATCATGTGATATTCACACCTGGGAAATGTTTAAATGAGCTGACCCTGAGATTTTGATACACCTACAATCAAGCAGGTATTACATACCATTACATACCAGTAGCGGAAATACCAACTGGAAGTCTAAGATATGATCGCAACAATGCAGAAGAGGAAGGCGTCTGCTCCAGACAGCGTGACTCGGAGAATCTGCCCCTTAACCCTGAGACTGGGGCAGAAATCCTGGTATGGGTATGTGTATAAATTATAGGTTATATATGTACATTACATAATTATACAGTATAATGTATAAGCATACCGGGGGATCTTCATGGTTTGCCTCTGTCTCCAGGTGTTTATTCCAGTCTCAGAGTGAATGGACAGCATCCCACGGCCGCCTTGCCTGGAGAGGATTTATGGAAACATAGAATTTCTGTCCTTAATATGGTGTTAGATTCAGGATCCCATGCATGTTTAAATTCCCTCACATGTTAGCCTCTACCACTTCTGCAGGGAGGCTGTTCCACTTATCTACCACTTTCTCGGTAGAGTAAAACTTCCTTATATTACATCTAAGCCTCTGACCCTGTGGTTTTAGATTATGACCTCTTGTTCTAACATTTCTCCTAATTTGAAATAAGCTTCCCGTCTGTATCCGAGCATTAACATTGGATCTTTTCTTTTTTGCTATAATAAGTTAAATCCCCTGCATGAATAAAGGTGACTTAAGAATATTCAGAACCATTTGGATGCCACCTTTTAGCAAGTCATCACAATGGAATCTTAACGGACTACTAAATTAATATTAATATCCAAGGTTATGCGCCTTATCGTTAAGAATGATCTTATGTATAGGTGAGGTGTATGTACCAACACATCACATTGTCAAATACATGTCTCACATTTTATTTATTTGTACAGATAGACAAATCTTTATATTCTGGTATAAAAGAAGTACAGATATTCGTTACTTAGACATTTAAAAAGTATCATCCCGGAACTCATGTAATTAATTTCTTACTTAGCCATAATCAAAAAAGAAATTGAAAAACTATTGAAAAGTGGGCGGTTTCCCACAGTAAACATGGCGGCCGCTCGTTCACGGAAGCTACCACAGCCAGTAAGGAAGTGATGTATTTCTATTTCCCATCAGTACTTCCTGTTTCCGGCGCGCGTGTTCTCTCTTTCTTGCTTGCTGCAGAAACATGGCGTCTCGCAGAGAAACCGGCACACCAGCAGTTGCTGCTACCACCCCTGCTGCAGAACTTGCGGTGAAACAAGTGCAGATAGACGGAGTGGTGAGTGGAATAGGCCGCGGAGGGACTTGGGCCCGGTCGCTTACACGGGTGGATGTTGTGGCTATCAGGGGGTGTTTAGCAGCTGGCTGGGCATTGAGGGTTGTGGAGACCTGCGCTAGCTTATCGCATGTATGTGCTTATTGTGCTGGCGCTTAGTGTTATGAAATCCTCCGCATATTGTGACCCATACTGATAACAACTCAATCATTTTAATGGCGGGATAAATATGTTCACCTCGTTCTGTTGAAGGTGCCCTGGGTGCCCACTAAGCAGCCAATGCTTATAAAGGTACTTTAAATGTACTCTTTGTATGTGAAAAGTACAAAAATCAGGGACAAGCTGCAGCTTCCCACCCCCTCCAGCTAACTAGTGGCATGAAAGTACCCCGATGCGATCAGCGTGCCCGCCTGCTTTGTTAGTGGTGGTGCTGAGTGGCAGTAGGTAGATCGGACCCCACAGATCCTATGGAATCTAGCAGGGGACAGGGCTATTCTGCATCATAATCATCCCTTGCTATTGGAAGGGACCTCTCAGTTATCATATGTTTTAAAGTGCATGAGATTGCGCAATGTCCCTTTAGTAAGGTGTTAATAATAACGTACAGCATGTAAAGGCTGTATACCCTGTGAAGGACCTGTTTCTCAAATGGCAATCACAGGGCTATTGTTCATCTAAAGGGCTCCATAAAACAGTTTTCCTTTTAAGATCGAGGTCAGAGACCAGAAACCGATTCAGAGCTCTTTTACTCTAGTAGACATGATTGATTGTTGAGGTTTCCTTTACGGCCCGTTATCTATACCACCATGGAGTGCAGGGATCGGGGTAAAAGCATCTACAGGTATTGGCGACGTAACTCTTGGCAACTATTGGTTCCTTGCTTTCTAAATCGATACTTTGGTGAATTCCAAACACATTTAAGTAATTCTGAACACATGTAAATGTACCCATTACTGTACCCATCGCTTTCTGTACAATTGTAGCCTTCTCTAACTCTTTACTGTTGAATCCGCACTTTTTTGGCAACCTTTAGTTATACCGATTCCTTTAAAGGGTCCAAGCGTCTAATTTTGTGGGTATAATTTATACAGACCATCTTTGGGTTTTGTTAACTTAAGGGGGTAACTGGCAGGAGGGTTCTGGTTTTAACTCCCTTCGCTGGTCAGTTTCTGTAGCTTGAGTGGCTGAGCTGACCATGTATAATGTATACAAGATCTTACTGATAACCATACAGTTTACAGGTGCAGCCAAGTTTTTGTTGCAGACACTTGCTGAGAATGAACCTGCCTAACCTGTAGTGATGTCTAGGTTACAAATCACACTTTCCCCTTAAGTGAATGAGGAGTGTAATAGTTGTATAAGTACAAAAACGTAAGGAATCCTTGACCGATGCAGTGTGATTGTAGTTGGACGGAGAGATGGGAAACAAACTTGCCACTCAGCTCCAAGCCCATAGCGTGGAGTCTCGGCAATGAACACATCTGTTTCAGTAATTTGTTACACCGCCTGTAATAGACCCATCTATGAACCAATATGTTAAAGGAGATGCATTGTCTCCTGGCCCTTCGATTGTTCTTCTTCTAATCACTGCTGTTGTGGGCCATGCTCATCACTAGACCTGCACAACACGTATAGAACATGGTGCTTAAGGGTGCTGTTCCACATCGTTTCCCCCCTCACCTTTTTTCGTTGTTATTATTATTAGACTCACACAAATTGACCAAAAACAACTTGAATAAATCTTTAATTTCTTTTTGGTTCATTCATTGTTGCTCTCATGGTCTCTCACGCTCCCTCTGAATGTCTCCCTACCTTCTCCGCTGACTGCTTCCGTGTCCCTTTTTCTCCTAGTCGCACTACTTTGTGTTAATTGTGTGACCTTATATTAATAAAATGTATCTATTTTTTGGATTAATCCCAAGAAATAACTTTTTCTTTAGTCTGTGATAAGTGGCCAAAAATTACTATAGAATTAAAGAAACATTGAATTTAACAGTAGATAAGAACCATTTTGCTCGTCTAGTTTGCCTGTTTTTGCTGATGTGAAGATGTAGACCTAAACTAGTCTTAGGTCTTGTTTTAGGCATAAATCTATCCCATGCATGTTTGAATTCTGTATTAACTTCTACCTCTTCTGCTGGGAGGCTGCTCCATTTACATGCCACACTAGTAAAGAAAAAAATGTCATTACATTAAATGTATGTCTAACCCTCTACTTTTAGATTGATATCTTGTTCTAACATATCTCCTCCTTTGAAACAAACTTACCTTCTGTACTTTAGATTTAGTCACCTATGCCTTAAATACTAGAGGTCTTATTACACAGGACTCCTGGGCAGTCTTGGGGGAAATTTCAGAATCCAAATTGTTTTGGCTGCTAACGTTTTACCGCAAACGCCTTGTTTTTGTGTTTATTTTGTTTACTTTTACTATCGCCTCCTGGCTCATAAATATTGCGTTGCTGATGGGTGACGTTCAAATGAATTCTGTATGCGTTCTGTGAGCTGTGAATTGGTTTTATTGTGAAGCTAAGCGTCCTCATCGTTGATGTCTTTTATATGTTGTGTGGGGTGTTTAATATTCATTTTGAAGTCGATAGAAATTATTCGTGTCAAATTGAAATACCTACTTCTTTTACTTCAGGGGCATCCGGTGAGCAGATTTCCTTTTATATAATAACGCTATAATCACAAAACCGCTCTGCTGTAACCTCTAAAATATATATAACTTTACCTTTTTTGATAGTTTGCTCCCTTATGAGCCTTTTAGTGACATTGTTAACTTTCATGGTGCTTTGTTCTCTAAAGCATTGTCTGCTGTGGCAGGTTCTTGGGGTTTTTTTTATACTCCGTTCGGAAGAATTTCAGATGTAAAGACTCGTAGATATTATATCAGGGGATGACAAATTTCATTTGATTCTTGGAGCCAACCCCCCCCCAACACCATACACACTAACACCACACTGTACACATGCACACACTGTCCATCAACATATACTTACACGCGCTGGCCAACACTGCACATATATAAAAATACACACACTGAATCTGGCACTAGAATGCAGTAGACTTACTGACTCTGGCACTACACACACACACACACACACACACACACACACACACACACACACACACACACACACACTGACTCTGGCACTATACACGCACACACACACTATACACACACACACTACACATACACTGGCTGGCACTACACACACACTGGCTGGCACTACACACACACACACACACACTGACTGGCACTACACACACACACACACACACACACACTGACTGGCAATATACACACACACACACACACACTCTGACTCTGGCACTATATACACACATACACATACGCACACGCTGACTCTGGCACTATACATACACATACTCCTGTGCTCACCTCATGACCTGCCCTGGCACTGATTTTTATTAGAATATCTGCGTAGACGTACAGAGGCCCTGTATCACTCCCATCACTCCTGTGTTCCAATGGCACATTGTTTGCTAGTTTAAGTTTAAAATGCGTATTGACCACTAGAAAAAAACTTTTAGAATACTTACAGCTAGAAATTCCCATTAAAACAGTCAAGTGACCCCAGACTTTTTAATGGTAGTTTTTGTGTCTGTGTGATCTCCTAATATGGTTTTAGTGCAATTATTTGAGTGGTTTGTATTTTTTTTATTTAGAAATATTTGTTTATTTTTCAAAAAGGGGACTCTTAAGTCCAGAAAAATGGAAGTTTGTGGGGAAAGAGGCAAAAGCTGCATAATTGTAAGTTCAGATACTTTCTATTGCTGTCGGATGAACTTCCATAGCTTTCCAGGTGCCACATAATGATCTGGGGATATAAAAAGAAAAATACCACCCTGGTCTATAAGGGGTACAGAAGCATGAAGCATGAAGAACCCCCTGTGGAATACTTTGGCCAGACTGAAAAACATTGTTTTTGTGACTTGTGCTGTAGGCAGTTGTTTTTGATTGAAAATGCTGACAGTACGAGAAGGAAAAAAAAAAGTGAAAGAATAGAAAATGTGTGGATGCGTCAGATTTTTAAAGGGATGGATACTCCTGTCCTGGAGCCGTTCTGCGCTGCTCTACAAGGCCAGTTAACTAATGAGCTTATGCTAACCTCGAGGACGCCGTGGAAGTGGCTGCTGTGCCGCGAGATATATAAACCCATTCTCCCCTTGCTGTCAGCCGCCCGGTAACCTTGTCAATACAATTTTTGCCGTGAAGACGTATTTGGCCGCCCGCGCTGGATGAGGTGGAATGGATTAGCTGAATGTGTAATTGTCTCTGTGTATCGCCTTGCCATTAATATGACTTGCTGTAATGAGACAGATACTATAGCTTATTGTTCTCCTGCAGGCTAGTTATGCATGCCTGCTCGCTAAATAGCTTGATGGATTTAGTGGAACTGTGATCTCTCGGTGGTACTTACTGCTCTGGGAGCCTGGGAAAGAGTGTCTTAGCAAGATGAAGAACACGCTTTTTAACTTAAAGACGGATACTCCGTGACTTGCCAAGCAGTCTGAGGGATGGGACACGGTTACAGAGGCCTCCTCTCCGCAACGGAAAATGAATCGAGGCTTTTGTCCCTCTGACAACTCTCGGGAGCAGGATGAGTACAAAGTGTCCAGCAGATAAATGGCAACCCCCCCCCCTCGGTGAGCGAGCGATATCTGGAGAGCAACACTTAAAGCAAAACACTGGCGGGTTGTAATCTTTCCTGGGCCACAAGCAAATACCTTTTCATGATAAAAAAAAGACTGCAGGTTTTACATGGGATGAATTTATTATCCCAAAAAATAAAAATTGTCTAGATCAGGGGTGTCTAACCTGCAGCCCTCCAGCTGCTGCAGAACTACATTTCCCATAATGCTAAGAGGCTGGCTGAGGAGTATGGGAGATGTAGTCCTGCAGCAGCTGGAGGGCTGCAGCCCAGGTCTAGATGGATTAAGATTTGGAATCATGTCGGTGTATATTTTTTGCCCCTTTGGCATTAATATGTGATATGAAGATAATCTGGCTATATGTTTTACTTTGGCTGTGGTAAGGTTTATATTATGACTCATCCCGATTTTCATGTTAAATGCATTTTAGAGTCCGGTGTGTGTTTCGCTGCATGCAAATAGGTGCAGGCCTTCTATAAATACTGTATGTAGTTCTTCGGTGTCATCAAACCCCCCATACCACAATACACTTCTTGCACATGCTCAGTAGGAAAAATAGTTGCCAGTCACACGTGTGCCATCTGAACCCTGTTGTGGTTGGCTGCTACTTCATGGAGTGCAACTGGAATTGTGCAAGAAGATTCCTTATTAATACTGCAGGAGGTAGAGTTGTATAAGAAGCCTTTTTGAACTAAGCAAAGCACATATTAATTGCATTTCAACCAAAATGCACTGCAACATCCATTAAAAATATTATTTGTGGAGTCTAGACTAGCCACCAGTATCTGAGTCTGGCCCTTACCGCCGCTCATGGAATTTGCCGGTTCCTTGCTTGCTGGTCATAGTGATTTGGAGGGACTTGTACACTTGCCTTTGGTGGCCTGTAAAACATTTTGTTGGGGGAGCCTGGGATGTGTTTGGGGTGGGGGGGCTACTTTGTCATCAAAACTTTGCTAGAAAAGTAGTGCGGACAGCTGATAAGATTGTCACATTGTGGGGCCACCCGTTGTTGAGCTGGGCAAACTGAAAGACTTTTTTCCAATGTCACTCCCAGTAGCACCTACTGGAAAGTAACAAGGAAACCATTTTCTGGTAAGAATTCCCTTTTAAAAGTTAAAAAAATGTCAAATTGTTACAAATACTTGTTTTTTCTGAAGTTAGATACCTTTATCATTCCTGTCTTAGAATCAGGAGGCTGCGCACACTGTAACTTCCTCTCTATATTTATCTCCAACTAAAACTTCTGGGTAGCGCAGCTGCGTGGCTTCCATGCGCTCGTGTTTCAGATCCAGGAGGATCCCCCCCCCCCAGCAGCCAGGTTCGGGATTAAACCGTTTAGCAGCTCAGCGACTTTTCCTTTGAGATCTGTTATAAAATGTTCACAGGAGTTCTGCAGTGAGGGTTGTTTCATCCCTGTGGCATGCACATGGTTAAATGTTTATCAAACCGTGCGTTTTGTGGCCTGAAGTTGGTTCATTTTTCACGCTGTCGGAAAAGCGTCTTCTGAGTCATGACTGAGCCCAGGTTTCATTTTCACCTTAATACTGCGTTCTTCACGGCTTGTAATGACCATGTAGCCGGAGACCTTTCTGGGCAGAATTAAAGAAACTCTTCTTTCCTTCATTCTTTTTCTGCCGTAGCTGTTAATAAACCTTATTTGCCATGACACCCACTCGTAGCAAGTTTAATTTCCGTATTGTTGGCTGCGGTGAGAGAAAGCAGCGGTTGAGGTGCTGTAGGGTAGAAACGTACCGCTCAGTTTGTCACCAAGAGTACCGACGGATATGACTGTAAGAAGACGGGACGGATTAGGAATGGCCCGAGGAGTGCAATGTACTAAATGTAGCTCTCCAGAGTGGTTGAGAAGACGACGTGCGAGAGGAAGGAGACTGCTGGGTCCCTTAGCCGTCTTATTGCTGACAAATATCTAACACGAGCCTTCAAGTTCCATGCGTTGTACGCAGCTGGCTACGCTGCATCCCAAAGGATCACACGCTAAGCGTCCTCACTCACGTATGCAATCTATACATCTTCTAAATGTATCTACAAATGGGAGTTGTAAATTTAATTAGGAATCACTGAGTTGTTTTGCTTATAGATGGAAAATTCATGGAAACTTGTTTTTTTTTTCTTTTTTTTTCTGGAAATTGGGGTGTTGGGGTGCTATTACAATCGTCTATTTCTTAACACTCTTTGGTGTTGGACATTAACACTCGCATTAGGTAGACCTTTTGTGCGTTCATGTTTTTATTTATATATTGGACTGTCAATGCGTTATCATTGGCTTTTGTTATGCTTTAAATGTTGGGAAACCCCATTGCATCACCGGTATTCATGAATTGTATTCATCTCGCTTTCCAATATTGGCCTTTTCATTTTAGTCATATGAAATAAGCCTAACTGACCCACGTGATCGTCACGCCAAGATATTTGCTGAAATGATGCATCCCGTGGTATGAAACCCTCTTATAGGTGTTTAATCGATCGTCTCCCATCCTTTACCTGGCGTTCGGTTCTTGCCGCAAAACAGACAGCATTTCTTTTTCGCCTAAAATATTACTGGATAAAACGGAGTTACAGCGTCGTAAAAATGCTGACTGTACCTCTATCTCTGCTCTTTCAACAGCCCCATAAAAAAAGCAGATTTAATCAGCAGAAATGTGACTGTTCTGTTAAAAGGGCTGTAAACCTAACAAATGCAACAGCCAAGTTTAAGAGAAAAAAAAAAGCATCCCCAAACCCAAGGCCGGGGTATCTTCTTCCTAGACCCCCTCTGTCCTCTTCATGTCTGCTTTTTAAACTCTGTTTCGATATGGAAGGGAATTCTTTGAACAGATCCTGTGTAATTCTGCAAGCTCCTACTAAACTTGGAATATAAAAAAAAAAATATATATATATATATATATTTTTTTTTTTAAATTTTATTTGTTTTAATTTTTTTGAGTAAATATGCAGTTTTACATACATTTCTCTTAACTTCACCATAGTTAAGGCCAATCTTATTATATTGATAGTTTGTCTAACAAACTAAAGCCAAGAACAATGGTTATCCAATGCTCGGTTTGCGTTACGGACTGGCCAGTATATTTATTTATTTACCGGTGGCTCCGGACAGTTAGTTTGGGAAAGCAACTTGGTGAATCTGGTAGTGTTCTGTTTTGCTAAACCTTGTTGGGTCAAAATGTGTTTACAGGGGCTTCGTTTGCCCTTTCATAGGAATACCTAATTTGTTTCTTTACCTGTTAAGCTCTCTATGGTTTATAACATGCAATTAGTCTTCTGTTAGCAAACTTTGGTACAAACAGTGTCCTGTATGTTAACTGTAATGAGCTGGAATTGAGGTACCCCCCCCCCGTGATTGGGAGCAGATCGGGCTGTGATAATGTTAAAGGGGCAATGTCTCCTTCACAGCCTCTTAACATCATTTATTTAAACCCGTTATACCTTGTTTTCTGTGGTTTGGAAAGATCTGATTGAAGAGTAAAGGAAAGCTTTTAGCACAGGCTGGCTGAGGTGTGTGACAAAAGGTGGCAAAACTAGAACGAAAATTTATCTTTCTCTTATGGGCATAAAAGGGAGGAAAAAACTATTCGCCAGATATTCAGGGAAATAGGAAGTGGACGGTCTGTCTCCAAATTTGTGAGCAAAACGCTATGATGATTTTTCACCAATTAATGGTTAAACGTGCAACGGATGATCCGTTTATAAGGAATCTTGCTCCGGCCTCCCTTACTCTCTGTATGCCCCGGCGCAAATCCAGTCATGCAGTAGGGTCACCGCCATTCACCAAAATCTGCAACACATGTAACGGAACCTGCTACATTTGTGCCGCGTATGTAAAGCGTATGTATGTGGAAGGCTGCGGTTCCATGTGAGCTTTAATCCAGGTATCTGATGCCAGAAGGTGCTTGATACGGGGCTCCGGGTTGTCCTCTGCGCTGTAGTCCTAACTTGATCTGACTAGTAACTTTTCATCCTATATAAAAAGTATAAATTGCATGAAATACATGCTTTCTTTGTTTTGTGCTGGAAATTCCACGATGTTCCGTAGCGTTTCTTTTTCAGATGTATACAACAAGCGGCCGTACAGCTTACATTAGATGGAACGTGTTAGTGAATCAGGAGTAAGGCGTTTGAGTGTTATTTTTTTGATGACGCTCGGCCATCTTCAGTAATTAGTTTAGTGGAAAGGGTTTATTTGTGTGATAGTGTGTTTGGCTATGTGCTGACCACAGGCTATGTAATAGATGTAATTTCCCATGTTGTGAGTCTGACATTTAAAGCACCAGTATGCCCAGTAGAAAGCCTGCTGTTTGTTAGCAGTTAAAGGTCACTCATTTCCAGCCGCCTGTGATGGCAACACGCTTATTTCCGTTACATTTGGTTCCTTCACGTGTGATGGGCGAAGTAGATGCACATAATGCATTTGTCTGGCCCTTACGTCCAGGGACCATTTTCAGCACCGGCTTCTGGTTCGGAGACGACGTAGTTGCAGAATTAGCTTTCAAAGGCTGGAGTGATTACTTTGCATTAAGTTTAAGTATGTTTTTTTTGAATGTACATTTCAATATTAAGACATTTTTTATATTTCAGTAAACCACAAGGCACCACTTCAAAAAAAATTACCAATAGGAACTTCAAAAAGAGCTTGTGCTGTTTTGTTTCAAAATACCAAGATTGAGAGCCCCGTAAGAGAAATGAATGTTACTGAACGTATATTTGATGAATCTGCTTGCATTTTATTTTTCTCATATTTGTAATGAAAGAGGAAATAAAGTGATACGTCAGTAGAGCACGGGCTGTAGTTTTGTTACATCCGGTGTGGCTTCCGTACAACATGTTTTTATATGGTGGTCAGATTGCCCAAACATTAACTCTAATGGAAATGATGGGTGTTCTGCTAGTGTTTCCATACAATGGAGGCAGAAGACCAGACTATTCCAGAAATGATTTAATGTAGAGATGATCTAGATGGACCCCTCCAAAGGATCAGAAGTGCGTTCCTAGTGTTAAGATAAGACAACCGATCTAGGTGGAGGGGAAAGGAGAAAACGATCTTAGTTCTGATTTCATAAGGCAGTCCATGGGTTGTTGGGTGTCTGTAGGACCTTCCTCTTCTGGAATACATGGGTCCAGCAGGTGGACATCAGTGCTAAATCTTTGTAACACAAACTGAAAGCGGGAAACCTCATAGATTTTTCTGAATAACCATGAGACCACGAGGTGGTCAAAGTACTAAAATTATACGGGCTGCGAAAAGGTCCCTTCCGCTCACCCTGGGGATCTGCTGCCAACCGAAACCGGCACGGTTTTTTTTTTAAGTGAAAATAAAATCGGTAAATAAAAGCTTGTCTGAAGTTGGCGAGCGGCGGTGTGCTGGGTAGACGGTGGCTGCAACCACATTAAAACACTTTGGGATATGATTAGCAGAGTGTTCCCCGAACAGATTTAGCAACGTGAATGTAAAACTGTATACTCCTGCCTATGCTCTAAAGCAGAAATATAAACTCAATGACAAATTGGGGCAGAACCGACCTAATCCGCTGTTTGGGAGCTTCGCTCTCTGCTAGCGACCTCAAGATATCCATTACGAGTCCTTAATCGTATCGCAGCCACATGATTGCTTCCTGACAGCCTAGTAATGACATCTAATGCCCCGCTGCTCAAACAATTGGAGTCCCAGAGTGGTAGGATAGAATTTATTCTACACCGGTGATATTCGCGAGGTGCCGGGCCTTCACGGTTACCATGGTAATGAACGATAATGCGTTTTCTTGGCAGATTGCACAGCGGAAGGTGTTGTCCAAAACTCTCTGCGCCCCGACATCCTATTACAGTACAAAAGCACGGCGTTCCTTCAGAAAGGCCTGCGACATGACGCTTGTGTTTTAAATGCAAATGTCTCTATTTAAACCTCTCTCTCTCCGGCTTCGCGTTCGTGAGCGCAGGTTGCTTTAAGTGGTTTTTATTCATTCGTCCAAAATCTAAAATCTCAAGTAAATGCTCTTTGACGGCAGATCTCCGATATACAATAGGCCTGCGCGGCGCTTCCGTGCAACAGTTTCCCAGCAAATCTTTGTATTATAGTAATTTTATTTCCCATTATGCAGAAAATAGTATTTCTGCAGGTTTTTTTTTGTGAGCATTAAATAGAGACCTCAATGAAAGTCTCGCTTTTCCCTCCCAACGATTAACACTTTTGCTCACATTAATGTTGCTTATTTTGCCATCTTCTCTAAATAAATGGCGTCTATAGATCCCAAAAATACCAATACATGAGGCAGGACATATGGAGATCTTGGCTTCCGTTGGGTTAAAGAAGTCCTTTACCTTGAAACCAAATGCCTCCAAATCAAACGAGTTACAGGTAAAGTTTATAAATGTAATTATGCTAAACATTGTGACATTGCACCATTAAATACCATCATATTTCAATAATTCCCCCTTTTAGTTTATCCCTGAAGATTAGCGTTGTTCTCAGTTGACCAAAAATGCCATTCTTGAGTGTGAAGGAACACATCTTGTTCCTGTGTTATCTATTTTGTTTTTGTATTAAGTTCAGTCTCGTCTGAAACAGAGTTTTACCTACGCTAAGCAATGTGGACATAGGCTGTGAGGTGTTATTTTCTGTTTTGATAAAGATATTGATTATAATTTGGAACCCCAAGATATGGAAGTTCTCTGACAGGGACAATTAGAAGCCTCTGGGTTCCTGGTAAAGTTGGAAATTATCCACGATGAAACGGCCAGCTCTATATTCAGAGACTGCATCCGTTCTGCATACTTGGAGTAGGCTAAATGAACAACAAAAAAATACTCAATCACAAGGAAGATGCAGGTTTAAAATAACGTGCGCCATGTGTAATGCTATTCTGGGGTTCACCTAAGGCCGTTACAGATCAGTCCTCAAATACAGAGTTCTAAAGAGCTTAGTTGACACTGACTTTGAATATTTATCTTTATAAAGATAGTTATAAAGGTTAGCATTGACGAACCTGGATTAAGCTATGTTAAACTTTATCTGGAGATGGCCATCGTCAGGATGTAGCTGAAGCACCACGCCGAGCTGATGCTTTATGGCAATGCTAATGAAGTCCTTTATCCATAGACTTCTGTTACAGTGTCTGGCTCGGTGATTAAGCCCAATGCCTGTTTACCACAAAGCTAGAGCATATACAAGTGGCTAATACGGAGCTGTCTGAAAATATATTCCCCCCCCCCAAAAAAAAAAAAATCCACAATATTTGGGATAATTTAATCAATAATATGAATAATAATAGGAATAAAAATTCCCCTTTAAATTTATACAAGCAATCATTTTGTAAACCAGTATCATTACTTTTATTGCATGTTCTTGGTTTACTTTTTTTGGGGGGGGGGTGTGGGACAGAATAGTTTACAGGGACAGTCACTAATAGGTTATAGGGTAAAGTTAATAGGATAAGCAGTTTCAGTGGCACATAGAGGTTTGGGAAAAATAAGCACTATCCCTTTTAATGCACGTCGTTCAATTTCTTGTCTGCGTTATGTAGGGGGCCGTAGCGGCCCTTACTCTGGAAGGATTAATAATCCGGGTTATGAAAGCACAGACCTCCAAAAGTCTCCATCCCTGGTTAAGTTCTCCTCTTACTGTACGAGTAAAACGTGATTGATGACCTGGTAGCTTCCAGACTGTAAAAACTGTTTGCCGCTGTCCTTGAGTATGTTTGATGGGTAATAGCGAGGCCTTTTATAAGAATTACGGCTACGGGCCTGACAGTCAGAAATAAAATAGCTGCTCTCCCCGCGCTAGTCTTTATTTCACTGCGTTCTCTCCTGTCTGGGGACTCGAATACTAGGGCCCGGTCACTTTAACTGTTTGTACGCCGGTCACACTGGAAAGAGAACCCCCGGGCATGACTTGCCTTCGTTGTGGTAGTCAAATGGGTTAACCCCTCGTGTTCTGTGTCGCCGCAGACATATGTTCCGGCAAGTACGAGAAATGGCCTGTGACGCCGAAATTTGAGTGTAATTTTCTGCTCTCTGCCGGGCTGTCACTGAAGTTATTCAGACTACACGCTTGCGTACAAGGCTTGGCGGTTTCCAGTTCCTTCTTACCGCTCCGTCGCCCCCCCTCTGAAACCATTAATTTCTGGCGGCTAATGGAATTTTATGCTTTGAGCCCGGGCTCTCTTATCGCACGGCTGAGGTGCCGTCTGTCTTCCCGAGCCTCCGCCGCAGAAATGCTTAACGCGAGCAGACTGGAATTAATATCCTCGTGGCTCGCTAACTGTTTATTTACATGAGAAATCTCAACCATATTTTTATATCTAAAAAGGTCTATTAATAGGGATTCAAATTTACTCTTCTGGTCTGATGTAATTTACCATTATCAGCCTTTGTATGGGGCGTTTAACAGAAGAACATTGATCGCTCTGTAGGATTAATATTATGCAATAATAAAAATATATATATAGAGAGAGAGGACTGGTTTAAAGTAGGCATTAAATGGTTAATTCAGGTCACTCGAGATCAACAGAAAAAAATGCAATGAGATGAAATTTAAAGGGGCTCTCTAGCCGTCTTATGTACTTTAATGCTGCATGGTCCCTTTAAATTTTTTGGAAATGCATGGGGTCTTCTGCAGGACCCCCCCATATGCGTCTGCACCTGAATAGTGTGCGTCCAGTCAGTTCCATCTCCTGCCACGTTGTGTATTTTCTCCAGGTCGGTGCCGGCTCGAGGAGCGCTACGGGCAGCGGGGGTCTCTTCAGACCCCTGTCCACAGATGTAGAAAGTCTTCCTGTTGCTTTCAACTTTCCTCCCGCTGATTGCTTGAAGCGAGTCTGGGCCGAATATCAGTCAGAACCCCCCAGACAGCGTCTGGTTAAACGTTTTAGTATTTAGTACTAACCATCGCAGTTTGATGTTGCATCGCGGGCACTGCCGTCGGTTGTAAAAGAGACGTAGTATACCGAAGAGCCGTGGCTGCCGGGCAGAGAGAGAGGTTTGCGTCTCGAGGAGTGATAATTGACGGCTAAATCTTAACGAATGTTCGTTACTGCCGAAAAGAGAGCCTGAAAGCAAACGTTTTACAGAGAGCCAGGTGAATGAGCAGAAGAAATGCTGAACGGAGGGCTGAAAGAACACCTGAGCGGGATGACAATGGTGGATGTGATTACTGCCTTTAATGAGCTCTCATCACGGTTAAAAGCCTCTGAAATCTCGCTGTGTAAAGCAGGGGCCTGAGTGACCGATGCATGGGGAGAGAAGTCACCGATTGGGGTAACCTCAAAGAAACAAAGCCGGCTGCTGCTTACATCATCTCGATGACCAAATAAGAATGGCTTTGTGATTTACAATAGGATATCAAATCAATTACTAGGAATAAAAATAAATAAATAAAAAAAAGCCGGAAGATTTTAGCTTCTCTCTTAAGAAATATGCTTTTTCTACCAGCTCCTGACTGTTTTGTGCGCCCCCCCATTTCTGTGGAAATAAATAAACTTTAAGCTCAGTTTTTATTTCTCCTGAATAAAGTTTTCTTGGGAGATTTGGGTTTAATGATTCTGCTGATGTTTCAAAAGCGGGCCGGGTAGGGATGAGTTTTTGGCACACAGGTGTCAGCCACAAAATCTGGGAGCTGGGTCATGTGACTTTTTAAAATGTATTTGTGTGCCATGTATAAAATGCATGCGTTGTGTGACTGCTGTAAGACAGCTTTGCTGATTACCGGAGACGGGCAGGAGGCTTAATCTTGGAGATGCTTTATAATCAAGGCAGCCCAGCCTGGAACATTTTTTCATGTGACAAATCAGTAGTTGCCATGTAAACCAAAAAGGCGTTTTAAGAGTTAAACCCATTGAAGTGTTAAAATGTCAGATCTACTAATTTTTTTTATTTCAAATACCAGGGAGAGCAAATGAAGGTATTTTGAGGGCTTCCAATGGTCTTTTTCGCTTTTTTTTTTTGCACACGCAGAATGATCAGGTTATTGAAGTTTTATGAACAAGATACATAATGTTTATTTTTTACCCTGTAGGTGGTATTGAAGATCATTAAGCATTACCAAGAAGAGGGCCATGGAAGTGAAGTGGTGCAAGGAGTTCTACTCGGTCTGGTGGTCGACGATCGCCTCGAAATAACAAACTGCTTCCCATTCCCACAGCACACAGAAGATGATGCCGATTTTGATGAAGGTAACAATAGAAGCGGCGTATGGGCTGTAGAGCCTGCGTATGGGCTGTAGAGCCTGCGTATGGGCTGTAGAGCCTGCGTATGGGAGGTAGAGCCTGCGTATGGGCTGTAGAGCCTGCGTATGGGCTGTAGAGCCTGCGTATGGGCTGTGTGACTTGACCGACTTCACTTCTGCCGATCACTAATGTATTCGCTATATAGAGGAAAGATATTTGCTCTTAAATTCTCTTTCTATACCCATTGTTATTAAATGGCGTTTCATCGGTTTTGGGGATCATAAGATTGAGCCTTGGCCTCTTTCCATGACTTATTCATGCTACCAAAATGAATGAATAGCTCCTCATTAGACCTCGTGATGCTCGGTCCTCCAATGCATCACCTTATGGTGCAGGTCTTACTATAGCAATATTAGTTACTTAAGTGCAAAGATTCAAAATAATCGGTGGGAAACTTTTTAAAGTTCATATCATATTTATCCATCAGCCTTCAAACATGCGTGCCCTCGGTTTACAGATACATACTGTTACGCCCTTATCGGTTACAAGACATGCGCTCCATCATAAACCAGAAAGGGTAGCTATACATGAGATACGTAACCTGCTGATACCCTGGTGCATATTAATTATTGGGGAAGTAGTAAGTGAACTTTAATGCCAACTTCACCGATAAAGCATAGTCTTAAAGTCTTAACGTTGTAAGAAGGACCCCCACGAACATTTAAAGTGACCTCCGCTGTCATATGCATTAATAACTGCATGATGTCATAAGTAAAAAAAAAAAAAAAAAAAAAAAGAATAACTAGAGCCCAAATAAGCATGAATTGTCGGGAGGCTGCTGCAAGGTTTTCAGATCCTGATTGCAATAAATACAACTTGATAGTCTGCTTTATAATGTACGAATGTGGGGAAAGTGAAAATGTGCATCACATGCAGGCGGTGCAGATGTTTGTCCTGTGTGTGAAGAATGAAAATCGGTGGGAGGAAAAAAATGTTCCCTGGGAGATTTCCCAATGCAGCGAGAAGATTTATTTCAGCCCCTTGAGGACACGTGTAATGCGGTAGAAACGCCTCGGGAACAATTCAGTGCAGCAACTCGGATATTAGTTACCGTTACGTACCGGGCGTGTTTTTTGGAGCAGCTCCCGTGGTATTGACGTTGATGTCCCAGCGTCCATGTAGTCGCAACCGTTAAATTTGCTCCGACCGCATCAGCAAGGAACGTGTGCCTGGTTATGGGAGAGTTCAAATCATACAGAGGACGCCACGTTTGTATGTTTCAGTGGTCCTCAGGAGCTTTAGTTAAAGGGGGCAGTTGCTGAAGGGTTACTTGTCGGATAAAAAGTTGCCGCGGATGGCTGAAACCTAAAGCTTGGTCCACAACAGTACCAACGGGTTAATAATAATGCTGCCGAGGAGACAATGATAAAAATCTGATTTGGAAAAAAAAAATGTATAAAAATGCGTCTCAGGATTTAACAAGACTAAATCAATTTACCTCGAGCAAACTGCAGTCCACGCCGCGCCGTGTGATGTGACAGAATGATAAACAACCCGCTCGCCGTCTGCAAACATTCTTTGTTTTTGATGAATGGATTAAAAATGTTAAGTGGTTTACAGTATGTGCCCCACTGGCTTTATCTCGCCGCTAATCTAGAGGGCACCGGGTTTGAAACTTTAAATTTCAAAGAATAGAGTTTCGCCGGCAGTTCGGATATTTTTGAAGCTTTTAAAGATTTCGAAACCTATTGATTTGTTGAGATTTCGCCGGCCTGTGTGTTGTCATCGCAGACATTACTGTAGACATCCCTGAGGCCTTGCTTGTTGCTTTTTTCCCCCATTTCTATGTTCTATTTAAATTTTAAATCATCCTATAGACTTGGCGGCAGAACACGGTTTACCGGTAACAATAAGCAACGTGTGATTTGAACGAAAAAGCCCATTTGGCTCTCCTTTAGCCGCATCAGTGAAGATGGTGACTGTGGTAGGGCCATAGAGAGGACAAAGTGCCTAATTTTCCTCTGGGGTCTCGCGCGCAGAAGGAATATGTATCCCTAAAACCAGGGCAAGGCTGGATCTTCTCGGTCCTCTTCTGAAGAGGGGAACCACTGGTGTGTTTTGAGGACATGGAGGAGCCAAGATGTCAGCCTATATGCATTCTGCTCTGTGTGAATAAACTCCACGGAGCTCTCATTCATTTAACTAGGTGTATAGAAACAGTCGGGGTCTTCCTGCAGGAGAATCTACTGCCAAATCCCCCTTTACACTACGGTATGTTGTATTTTGCTTAATATGTAAGCACATAATGTGTTTGAGTCCAGGGAATCTAGTGATAAGACCGTATTCACAGTTCGCCCAAATGGTGCGTTCCACACCAAAATACCAAAAATAAAAAAGTTATGCTTGGTATTTATAAATACGGGCAATACGGGGTAAACTGCGATATGACTTGTGATGCATTCATAGACTTTCCACTAGAGGGCACTATCGCCAAGCACGTGGACGTCTCTTCCCTATTTAGAAGAAATTCAAGGGGGGTTGCGGCGGACCCTTTAAGAATAGCAGACTTATTTATTTTTATAAGGTTCCAACTGATCATTCCAGAATGCTTCATCTCATTCCAAATGAGCATTTCCCCTTTTCATATATCTTATAAAAAAAAATCTTTAACTAATCTCCTTTGCTCCTAATATACCACGGCGTTAAGTTGCTCGGGGAAGCACACGGAATCAAAAGGTAGATCTGTTTTTGCTATCAGAGCCTTTCTGTGATCCAGCGATCGGACTTCTGTAACATTAACTCCTTCAGAAATTGAACGGGCAGATTAAATTTGACATTCCCATGGCTTTTTTTATTTATTATATAGATCATTTACTCGAATTTCTTTTGCACGTCTGGTGTGGCCTTCAGTTGGCTTCAATAATTTCTTTGCCAACCCCGTAAACCACAAGCGTTTCACCTGTAGCCTCATCCCAAGAATGTCCGTCTCAAGAGAAACGTGGCAGATCATGATAAATCTCCTTTTACTGTCCGCTGGCTAACACGTATCATTTAAAGTCGCAGGCATGTGGAGCGGTGCGTGATCCTGTGCTTATGTCCGTGGCGTGTGCTACCTTGAGTAATGGTTAAGCCTTTTGTTAATCCAGTTTTGTCCTTTCCAAAGGCGTTGGTAGCGTTAAAACCTTTCTAGCCCTTCCAGCTCCGGAAAGCCTTTGTAGAAGCCCACGCTGAAGTCAGAGAGTGCGTTTTTACCGTGTGCCTCCTGCCCGTCGTCTTTGAAGCGCGGAGGATTATCTGATGCGCTCACAATATGGTCACAGCAGGTTTTTTTCCTCTGTGCACATTCATCATAAGCCTGTTTACGTTGTAGAATACATGTCGTCTGCAGTAAGAGCTTTCCACCTGCGTGTTTGTGTTGGATGTACACATTTCACATCTTTTTTATATGGTTATTTGACATGGTTAGTGGCTAACCACGTCAGATACGGCATTCAGATCTGCAGTCACGTTAAAGGCATCGCTGTGTCAAGGGTTAATGGTAATAGAGCCAAGGGGGTTATGTTTTTTTTTGTGGGCAAAAGCCAAAGGCGCGAGACAATTTGAAGTCCAAGCCTTTAGCTACCTGAGATCCTAATCGGTTGTACTGAGGATCAATCTGAGAGACGGGCGCTTTCATTAGGAAACTAATCTGACAAAAAGCTGAAGGTTTCTCCCGATCCGCTATTCCTTTACGTACATTGGAGATGAAGGGGCAACCTGTATCAACAATATCATAGTACAAAGGTAAAAATGGCCATCCCACCCGGCTCTACCAGTAGGGTAACGGTCTAGATATCTTGGGCTCGTCGGAAGTATGAACGACGTTAATGGAAGAGTAACTTTAAAGGTAAAGGAACTCATGTAAACGACACATTGTTTGTCCATCGATTGGACATCGTCTTTAGTTTAAATGTTAACCTCATGTAAGACTGCGAGATTGGCAGAGCCAGATTATCTAAACAATTTCTGGATGTTTTCCTCCTCCTACCTCATGCAAAGGCTGCCTATACTGATCCACATCGTTCACCTGCTTAAGAACAGGTGGGAGAAGTGAATAGCGAGGAATAATCACACAGCCCCGGGGAACAGGACCTTCAAATACCTATCGGCATGGCATGGGCATGTGGTGGGTTTTCCGACACGTATGTCGCTTATTTGGATTTGTAGAGGAGTCGGTAGGATTTGGGGTAAAGTAACAGGTCCCCCCTGACACATGCCTTTTATTTATATCATATTTTATATCATTTATTCTCTATTCTGTAATAAGCCTTTTGTCTCCTGAATGAAAGTGATGAATGTATCGACAGAAGAGCCTTGTGTAGTCTCCTGAGCCCAAATTAATTATCAGAAGGACAACAGATTCCTTTCTGTAATAAGTTACTGGGGATTTGGGGACAAGTGGAAGCGTTTGTTATTTCCATTGCTCTCCCCACTCGTGTGTACAGCATGCATTTTGGTCTCGGAGGCTTTGCTTTTTCCTCCCCGCGCCGAGTAAGGAGACCACACCTCGCGAAACATGTTACAAACATCCCAACAATAAAAAGGAGAAAGCCAGGCCGTCAACAATCTGTTACTTGATTTATGAAGTGAGGGGAAAAGAATTGTCCTCCCTTTACCAAAGTTATGATCTCAAATCATGTGGATTAAGACGGGTGCCATTTTTGACAAGCCTCGCAAGCCATGTGGTTTTGTACCGGACGAATTCTTAACCCCTTCAATTATCAACGCAGCAAACACTCATGGGGGGGGGGTAAAGTAAGTATTAAAAATACACACATAAAGCGGGGATCATTTTTTTTTTTTTTTTTTTAAAGAAGTGAAAAGTTAAATAGGGGTCGGATGGAGTATATATTTTTTTTTTTTTTTTGTTACTTGGATATGCCACACTTCAACAGAATTTTATTGCTTTTTTTCTGCTTAACGATCCCTTCTTTGTTTTTAATGAATGGATTAAAAATGTTAAGTGGTTTACAGTATGTGCCCCGCTGGCTTTATCTCGCCGCTAATCTAGAGGGCACCAGGTTTGAAACTTTAAATTTCAAAGAATCGTTTCGGAGGCCAATTTTTATATATAGGTTGGTTTTATGAAAGCGTACGTTAAGCCTGGATTACTGCTGGCCAAATTTGTGTGGACATTAAATGTTTTTTTTTTTATTGTACTACTATTGACCAATGTATGTGTGTGTATAGATATACAATATATAGATAATGTGCTGCTTAAAAAAATAGGAAAACAATGCATATTAAAGTACTCAGATGTATTCTTCTATAGTGGTGCTTTCAGGGACCCTAAACTCTTCGTTTGAGAGTCAATGAAAAACCTTGTCTAAGAGGCAAATTTGGGTTTGAGCTTAAAAATGTTTAGAACCCCCCCGCCCTCTTTACTTGGATATTCCTCTGATTCCCTAAATGCCTCATCCACAGAAAGGTATCTTTAAACCGATCCTATCTCCCTTCTGTGACCAGCCTGCCCCAGGAGTTCAATTTCCATCCAAAGTGTCATTTCTTCACACAGATGAGTTCCTGTTCCTCTGTCCACGCCGGAGGGACGTGTCCGCCAGCCCCCGCCTTCCCAATTTCCCACCTGCTGATAATCTTGCTGAAAAGCAGGAAGGACCGGGAAGACTAAGACGATGGCTTTTTAACACTCCTGGAATTGGAGAACCCTGTAATGTGCTGAGGCTTCTCTTCCGATGAGCAAACCTGTATTGGAGCGTCAATAAACTAAAATCCCTCAGCCATGTAACAATCGCTCCACGTAATGCTATTAGTTCCCGGGGAAGCTCTTACATAGCCGAGTGCTTTCTCCTTATTGCATCTCCAATAAAAGGTGCTGGTTTTCTTTTCTAATTGCTTCTGTAATAAACCAATTCAGTTGATCGCTCCAGTGGTTCATCTGGAGTTATATCGATACTTGGGAGCCGGGAACTGTACTGAAACCTCCTTATAAATGTAATATACATTAGAGGACTGCGAGAAGCGAGCATCACGTCGTGTATGTCTGGGTTTGACAAATGTTTCTATAATTAAAGGGTCAGTTTTGCTTTCTTGGCTATTGGTATAATGTACTCTAAGTTTGGGGGATAACAAAATCATTTAGGAGCCCTGGAATCCTGCGCTGCTGTAATATGACATCAGAATTGTTAACGATTGATAGAATATTTTTAAATGTTACATACACTTGCATCAATTATCCAACCTAAAGCTAAACGTAAAGAAACAATGGAGAAACAGAGCAGGGGCGTGCCTAGAGTGCTTGGCACCCCGGGGCCTATCGTATATTTGGTGCCCCCCATAGCGCTCACCAATCTGGAGGCAGAAAGTAGCTAGAAACCACAGGGCCCTGGTGCAGAAAATTGTGCTAGAGCCCCCCCCGACCAATCAACATGCGCCATGTTTGACCTGCAAGCAGCTTGCCTGCGCCATTTTATTTCTTATACACTCACAAGATTGATGTGCAGAGTCCAGCTTAAGCACCTATAAAGTATATGGGTGCAGGTTACCAGTCATGAGCCCTCTGTCGTTGAGTGATTTTAATTCTCCACAAGTGCCAAACAAGGTCAGCAAGGACTAGTAGATGTATCGTCAGCACGCAGATGGATACAAAGGACACAGTGATGGCACCAGAATCCCAACGATAAAAAAATTCTCCAATAATACATAAATGATCTACTAGCACCTGACTTCCTCAGGCGACGGAGCGTGAATGACATCAAAGCTAATACCCCAAAACCCCTCTCTATATACCGTATTTGCTCGATTATAAGACGAGGTTTTTTTCAGAGCAAATGCTCTGAAAAATACCCCTCGTCTTCTAATCGGGGTCGTCTTCTAATCAGACCTCAAATAGAGGTCTGATTAGGAGACTAAGATCCAGATCCCCCGCACCGCTGCAGGGGACCTGGATCCTCCTGTCGTCGCCCCCCCCCCACCACACACTTACCGGTGCTTCCGGAGGTGAAGTTGGCAGCGGGGGTTTGTATGCGTCCGTCGCAAATACCTTCCCCGACTGTCAGAGATCAGAGTTCCAGAGTAAGTAAGTAAGTAAGTGTGTGTGTGTGTGTGTGTGTGTGTGTGTAGGGCATTTCTGGAATGCCTTACACCCCTATATGCCACTCTGGCACTTAGGGGGTTAAAAGGCATATTATGGGGCAGAGTGGCATCCTGAAATGCCTTATACCTCCCTATATGCCACTCTGCCCCATAATATGCCTTTTAACCCCCTAAATGCCAGAGTGGCATATAGGGGTATAAGGCATTTCTGGAGGCAGAGTGCTCTATATAATGCCTTTTAACTCCCTTAATGCCACTCTGCCTCCTGGAATGCCTTATACCTCCCTATATGCCACTCTGCCCCATAATATGCATTTTAACCCCCTAAATGCCAGAATGGGATATAGGGGTATAAGGCATTTCTGGAGGCAGAGTGGCACATAGGGGGTCAAAAGGCATACCATGGGGCACAGTGACATTGGTGTGGCAAGCCTGGGGGCAGATGTGCGTAACTGGGGGACAGGTTGGAAAATACAAGAAATAAAAACAAAAAAAAAATATTTTTCTCAATCATAGCTTTTATTAAAAAAAATAGTTTACATGAATTAACATTTACTGGTAAAACTTTTTTCCTTTAGGGTCGTCTTATATTCAGGCTTTTTCTTTTTTTCCTAAGTTAATATTCAGATTTTGGGGGGTCGTCTTATAATCAGGGTCGTCTTATAATCGAGCAAATACGGTATTCCTCCTTTCCCCAATATTCCAGTCTGCATCTATTTTATGATCAGAAAATCCTTTGAACCTACGTCTTCCCAAGTAGATTCAGGCTACAGGTCCCGTTGTTGGGCACTTGACTGATGATATCATCATCATCATCATCATCCTCCGAAAGGGGAAGTTCTCCATAGTCCAGTCCATGAATTTGAGAGCCTAAACCTTTTTTCAATCCCTTTCTAAACAGCAACGCTAGACAGAATAACAAAATCGGCAACAGTGACAAGGATAGTTTATGCCTTTATACTCCAATTTGTTATGGAAAATAAAGCACTTAACTCAATAATTGTATATGTGCTACCCATGAAGGGTTACATATTAAAGATTATAAGATAAAACACACCCTTCATGTGCTGCCCATAGTCTGTGCCATCTATGTCCCCAAAAGGCTTGCCAGTGCCATCTTTTTCCACAGATGGCTTATCAGTCCCCAAGCAGCCTGTCTGATCCATCTGTCCCCCAAGCAGCCCGCTAGTAAATATTACCCTTTTTACTCCCCTTTCTATTCAGGAAATGTATAGATTTGAAATGCATGTGCAACTATGGGACTAAGCATGCCTTATTCCATCAAGGGGTGCTAACCGCACACATAAAGCCATCAAAAATAAAATGTAGTGAATTGTCGGAATGGAATACTCCGCGTACCGCACAAGATTAATGCTGCTCTATTTCTATTGATTTCTTTTTCTAACAGCCTCTGCAAATGAGTGACTGGTGGATTTAATGTTATATCTTAAGCAGATGTATTCTCTCTCATTGGCATAAAGTAAATGGGCCACTGAAAACAAAAAATCCCATCGAAATCCAGCAACTGGGCTGAAAATAATTAAATGGATTTGGTCAAGAAAAAATAATCGATATTCGGAAGTGCTTATTAACTCCTTCATGCTTGTACAGGCCGTGGCCGCGTTCAAAAGTCCCAGATGCTCAACGAGAAAGTGATTAATTGGCCTTTTTATTCCGGATGAAAAACGAAGCCGCTTTTCTGCACCGTGCCGCTACGTCCTTTGAATAAGCAAATTGCGGGCTGTGAAAGTGTGGACGTATTTGAAAACGTAAGTGCTTTGACAATGACCGTAGATCATCTCCAGCTATCGGCGAATGAAGCACGTGTAAAGGAATGAGATCAAGCACAAATCCCATCATTGTAAGGCTTTCCTAACCGTGCTACAAAGAACCATTGCAGAAACAGATGAGGGGTATGGCGTGCCGGTTATTCATTCACCTGCTGCTTAGCAGCGGTCCGGCCTGCAAGATCATGTTTGGGAGGCATTACTTTATTTAGGAGCTCAAAAACATTTACTTACCTTGTTCCTGATGACCTATCTGTACCTGGTTTTTGTGCCTCATGACAAATGTATATAATATATACTTCGTAGTAGTAGTAGTAAACTTTAGATCTATAGTTTTATTCTATGGTTCATTTTTTTTTTTTTTTTGACCGGGAACTAAAACTAAATATCTCCTAAACAACTGACCGACGTTTATTAAACATGCAATGATCTGAACGGCTCTTACACTCCAGGACCTCTTCAGACTTCATTATGTGATTTTGTAGCAAACGTTTGTGCAGATCGTTTTATATAAATGCACGTATTTGTACTGAAAGGCTGCGCTCGGGGTGTCCTCCGCTCCCTTCTTTAGCTAAGAGCTCATAAAATGACTATGGAATGAAAGTCCTAGCTTACTTCTAATGGCGTAATTCCACCTGCCATTACAGTACATTTCGCTCCTCCCCGCGGTGTCTCCTCATACGTTTCCAGAAATGTCTATTAAATGGTGGGATGGCAGCGCGTGTCTGTATGAGCAGGTAGCCGCAGGTATTACTGTTAATAACCCTGTTTACTAACGGGCTAATCGCAGCCTGACCTCCTAATTGGGGGCATCGCTTCAAATCAATCATCCTTATCTTAATGTAATTTCTGCTGGTCTTGTTTTCTGTACAGTTGGGGGTGACGAGGTTAATTTTGAATACAAGTGGAGTAGAAAAAGTGCATCAGACAATTTCCAAAGTTGATGCTAATTAATGTTAAAGCTTAATACAGTCTGTGGTCATCAGGATTCCCTATCTTTTTGTTTTTTTGTTTTTTTTTCATTCTGTTAAAACTTGGTCAGCCTGCAGACAAAAAGTTTAAAGAACCCCCTGTGCAGTTTAGGGGGGGGTCTCCATACACATGGGGCACTTACATCATTTGGACGGCTCCCGGATTTAGTGGTCCATATTTCTGAAAGGCCGTTTTAGTGCACAATGGTAGGTTCAATTATTTCTATAATAAATAAGATCTTAATATGGTGATTGCTTGACGTTTAGAACAAAATATGGGGATCATTTGCGTTTAGTGACATCCTCTGCCCCAGATTTTGTGTCACGTGAAAATTAAGTGTTCCTGGCAAAATTGAATGTGGCAACGTTTTAGACCGACGTGTTGGGAATGATACGCCCAACAGCGCTAGGAATGGGGTTTCTAGTATTGGATTTAGTTAAGAATCCAGTAGTTGAAACGGCACCTTTTTAATATGACCAAAGCGATTATTCCTGGGATATTGATATGCCAGAAGCTTTTGTTGGCTGTAGATTTGGTGGAAAGTGTGTGGTTTTTGTGTGTATTGTACAGCCGAGGAAACGAAACCCACAGCATGTAACGTGTTAGAATTCATTGTATATGTCTTCTGCAAGCCCCGCTCGCCCGCCGGTAGTTAATAGCTGGAGATTCTTTCCCACGGGAGTTATGACTGCGGATGAAGCGTAGCGGTTACCCCCGTTTTGGTTCCTGATAACCGATTTATTTCATATGCGACCGGCTATTTGGCTCACAACAGAATGAGTGTCACTCAGACAAACCGTGGTAACGATTAGGTCCGTCCTGCCCGGTTGCGCGTTTTCCTCGCCGTCTGCTTTGACTCTAGCGATGCGGAGCGCGGCTGACCTGAAAGTTACATTTTATGGATGTATCTGCGTATGGATGCACCTGGTCTGTAGATGTTGGCTGCTGTACTCTACCCCCCCCCCCGTTATGGAAGTTTCTTTTTTTCTTTTTTATAATACAGCAGAGTATTTTGTACAGGTTACAGGCAGAGTTACAGGACATGTGAGAACAGAATTCCCAGCTTGCAGCGCTTCCTAGAGAACGGCGGGTTTTATCTGGAGTTGTCATTGCGTGACTAAACACAACAGCTGGATACGTGATAGCAGGCTGCGTTTGGGCCATCGCAACGCCAAACAACTGATAAGTGACCGAGTCGGCCTTCCAGGAGACGCGCTCTAGGCTTAAATGCTAAAAGGGAACTGTTTAGTTTGTTGATAATTTTCTAGAATTTTTTTTTATTTCTGAAACAAAACATGGACGCTGCTGCTCCTCCAAACAGTTAAGACAGCTTTAGTTTATAAGATCTTTCCAGCCATAGTTAAACAAGGGGGGGGGGTCATATAAAGTGGGGAAAAACATAGCATTCCAAATAATGATAGACTTGGCAGTACAGCTGGCACTGGAATTGTTTGATAGACATATACCAGGGTAGCTACCCGAGTGGTCCTTCTTGTAGAGCGGTGGTTTTGCAGGGGCAGTCAGTCATGTAAGTAGGGTTAGCCCCGGGGACTGTCTTGGCAAGGCACAGGGTAGGATGGGAAGTGGGTACGGCCAAACACTACTTCGTTGTACAGAGAGAGAAGAAAGTGACCCATAGACCAGGGGAGACGACGCATCACCTGGAGACTCCGGGTCAATTGGAACTCCCATGTATTATGATATAGCCAGTTCTCTAATGACTTTCTATAGAACCTTTCATTGATATGACATCGTTGTTCTCACGTGGAGAGTTTTTCTTTCAGCTCCTTGACTTCACCATTCATTATGAAGGGCCAGCAAGGCTCCTCAAGCAAGAGGAGCAGGGAGAGTACCTGTATAATGCTTAATTCAGTGCATGGGAAGACTTTAAAGAAATATCACTGATTTAACTGTGTATTATGCAGACTCAGCCAAGTTCTCCTTGCTAACACGCTAACCAAGGTGGAATCCATCATAATGTATAGTAAAATCTAGGACTTACAACCAAAACTCTTTTTTTTAGTGAATAAACCAAGTTGTCCTTTCCTTGTCAGTCAGCTCAAAACACAAACTGATGTAAAGAAGTCAATACGTTAATGAAAACATGCATTGATTATCAAGACGGAAGCCTTTTAATTCATATTGTGCCTTTTTAAAGATAGTTTGGCTGCAGCGTGTTCAATGCCATGCTGCAATAAGTCATATTTTGAACCCTTTCCAAGATAGGCGTTTATTGGCATATCCGCTAAACGATTGTTAGTGTATCCCTTCACACCTGATCGTATGGCATTGTTTAATTCCCCCGTATCCTGAATTTCAACCCTTTGGCTGCTCGAGCTTTTGTGTCGACGAATGTGGGCCTTTTCCATGAATGCGATACGTCTCTCTATGTATTGGCAACCCGCATGCGCTGATGTCATTGTCATACAGCCGGGGCACGCGACCTATTGCACATAGTAAAACATTCCCGTTTCTTCAACGGGACTTTGATTAATTACACGTCAACCTTTTTTTTTTTTATAGTACAACCTGCAGCAATTGTTTCCTATGAAAACTGTCTGCAGCTAACAAAAGCAAATATTTCCTTTTACGCCTTTTGAGCCTACGGGACCTGCAATTCATCGTTTTCACATTTGCAAGACTACACGAAGCGTCAGTGGACCTATGCGAGGCAATATATCTGCCTTTTTTATATAAAAAGATGTAGATATACAGAGAGGCTTGCAAATGAACGCTGGTTTTAACCAAAACAATCTAAATATTGAGCTACAAAGTAAAGATCGTTACCAGCTACGCTCACAGCTACGTTTTGCATGTCCCCGGACTTTCAAGCTGGATAAATCTAACTATATAGCAAAGTGTTTCACAGTATACGAAGTACATTGTTGTAAAGTAAGAAGACAAAGTAAAAATGCAGGTGGCCATAAATGCTCGGCTCCCCATGGTAACAAAAAAAATTGGCATTGAGGACCCGGGCAGAGTTTATATTCCCTCAAGATTAATTAAGCTTCAAAAATGAGCCAAGAAAAGCTTCTTCTGTAATGAATAAAAAAAAAAAAATCTAAAGTAAATGGCGTGTTTCATAACTTTTTATTGTATGAAATAGTGTGTGGAGCCGGTGCTTTAATGACCTGCTCTGGATCGCCCGAGGGGATTTCTAAAACGTAGCTAAAATGTAGCAGACCGATCCAGATCTAAAAATTGCTGATAGCTTAATTTGGCTCACTCAACCCGCACGTGAATTGCACCGCTTTGTAAAACAAAAACCCTTCCTTTTCCACCATTACAGCTACAAAAGTTCCTTTTTAGCAGATTTAAACTTGGTGGTTCGCAAGCCCCCCCCACCCATGTTACACGACTTATTCAAGTCATCGAGGGAGGCAGAATAAACATAACCGGTAAGGACGGGGTGCCGTCACACACAAGGAGCTTCGCCCTGCCATTGACAGCCCATTAAGGCAACAGCAGCGTTTTAAGGCTGTTTGTAGACGTTTGAGGGCGAATTACAGCCACGCATTTGTGTGGTTATCAAATACACGCATGATGTGCCTCTTAGGTCGCTCACGTTTAATGCACTTGGGGTACATTATGGTGTCTTGTAACACGGGAAAAGTTGGAACATGTGAAACACGTGCAACAACACATGTACGGTATTTTCTTCCAGTGTTTTTAGGTCTAAATTATGTTTTGCTGTTACCCGTGGGTCATGGACAACATTTTGGTGTGCTAAGAGACTTTGTATGTAGACATGTTTGTTGGGCATCCCGGCCGAGTTGGGCTTTATTAGGAGAAGATCTCCGGTCCAGGCTCGAGGTAAGTGAAATGTGTTGGTGGATGCAGGTCCTGAGCCTACTGCATGGTCATCTGTTATTTTAATCGTTTCCTCTTAAGCCATATGCCGTGCTCTGTGCCTTCTATGAATTGCTTTTATTATATTTTTATTTAAATTTTTTTTTTTTGAGCAGGCTGTCAGACTGTAACTTTGTTTTTTTTGTGCGTGTAATAAGGAAAGAATTATTAGGCGTAGTTGACACTCCGTTATTACTGTGTTGTCAGTGAAGAGATTACTAATGTGATGTACATACTGTACGTTGTGTTCCATCACTTGCGCAGGCATTGCGTGGCCCGTTTTCATACATACTCGTACAATGCGCGGTTATTGATTACTCCCCTGGTGCGGGCTGACAGTTTGCAGGCCTTCTCACCATGCTGCATCACAATAGAAATCAGATTGCGTCTCACTATTCCCTTTTCAGCCCACATCTGCGGTGACATGTCTGGAATTGCATTGCTTCCCATTCTTTTAAATGCATTGTTAGTGTTCAGAGTTCACCGTTGGAACATGTACACTGTGTGACCTGACAACACCCCCCCAGCTCCCTTTTTCCAGCCACATGTCAAAACTACTTTGGCTCCTTCTTCGCTCCCTTGTAATGTGGTAGGGATCACTCGTCAACTTTGCTACTGTTGACATGTCCGGCAGCCTGAGGTTTGTATGAATTTATACAGATTCCGAATAGTTATAAAAATATGCAGTACCAGGAAGTCCGCCTGGTACCGCCGTATAGATGCCCGGTAGGGTTCCATGCTTACCAATACTCCGACTCCAGCCGCGGATCGGGTTATTGTCCTGTAACAACGTAGCATCTACCTTCATCAATGAAAAGGGCAGCGATATGCCTTCCCTCCGAGGCTTCAGTGAAGCAAGCAGTTCTGCTTTCAACAAAATTATTCTTTCATCCAGAAATGCCCCTTGTTCGCTTTCTTGTCCCCTGGAAAGCAGCAGATATGCTTGTGGAGCGCCACGTGTGAGATTTTCTGCTGCCGAAGACGTTCTCTCTGCATCCCTGAAGACAGACCTTAATGGAAAATGGTATGTTTTCGGGGGGACCTGCTGGCTTTATGCCGCGCGTGTCAGTGCATGTTCCGTGTGTACTTCGCAGCTTGGAATGGCATTTCAGCACAAGGAATATGTATGTAACATCAGGGGGTGCAGGAACCGTTCCTTTAATACATGGATGTATGCATAGAGGACAAACTATCTCCCGGGTTACTTGAAGATGTGACGTTTCTGCTGCTCTGCAAGCAGTGCGTTAGTGATGATGTTACCAAGATCCTGAGATTTGGCTGGGGGTGCATGTATAATACATCTTACAGCCAAAGTCTCCATACTGCTTTATAGCTGTTGAAGCTTCTCTGTTCTCCTCACACACACACGGTTAAATGTCATTGTTCGGGAAGCAGGAACACCTCCCGCTGCACTGCCTCCTCACCGAGTGCTCCCAGACAGGTTGAGGTATCCAGATATATAATTTAAGCTCGCCTCCCTCGTGCTTTTTGAAGCGATGCCGCGCTCACTAATTGCTTGTTTTAAAAGCAGTGTTGTCCTTGAAACAGCTGAAGTAATTTCTGGTTACGAGTAAATTGGGCAACATATAGATAATAGCAGTGATTTGATGTTTAGCTCAGAAAAAGGAAAGACGAATTGCATCAATTGTAGTTCCCGGTAGCGGGAAGCAAGGTCTGCGGACAGCGTCGGTGTCAAATAGAGCTGTCGTCACAGTGGCACTTCATGCTAATTCAAGCTGTCGTACGCCAAGGACTGTCTGTCCTGAACGGGTCCGGTTTAAAGGAAAAGTGAAGACGATATTGTGGTTGCTGTGTAGATCTCGGATACTAATAACTAGCAGTATTCCTACACGTATGCCATCTGAATGACGACGTATGATCCCAACAACCCCGGTGTGTTTCAGCTATTATAATATGACACTTCGGTTCACCTTTTCAAAGCCTAATGACGTTTTAGTTGCGGTATTTCTAAAGTGTCCCAATGGTCCGTCCTGTATGTGTTTATTGTGCCGGATGATCAATAACGTATCTAGAAAACTATGACTTTTCAGGTAAGTTTTTCAGTGAATAAGTTTGTATATATTGGCTATAGAGAGAAGGGCCAAGGAATAGAATTAGGTGGCTACTGGATGCTGTTTGATATAATATTTGGAATACTTTTAAACTTTATTTCATATTTCAATTATTTTTATATAAAATGTACATAATTGCAAGTTTTTAAACTGAATCCAGCTTTACAGAATTTTGGCTTTTCTGCATTAAGCCAGGTTCTGCAGCTGGTGGATAACCCCCCCCCCCCTGCAGTGGTGTTTGGTATGACCCACAGGTTGCGCCTTTCCTAATTGACCGCTTTGGATGAGGGTGATCTATATACAGCGCTCGCCCAGCCAGCTTCATGTAATGTCTTCTAAAATATATAGGGAAATTATTCAATTGATATAGCTGAAAATCGCAGCCCGAATGTCCCGCTGCTTTCTCCTTCCTGTGCTTTTATTTAATAATTAGGTAACCAGGTGTCGCTGCCGCAGCCTCCCGTGTCGCTGAACTCCTGTAAAACCACCATTGCTCTTCCTTTGTCTAATAATGGAAGTGGGCTATGGTGTGAACCGATGGAAACGTTTTATTTCCTAAACAATTTAAAGGGGGCTGTTGATTTCAATTACTCTAGAGGACGGAGCTTTAACAGCTGTTACTGAATGCAAGCGAAGCCTCCTCCCCATGCTGTGCAGATCTTTGCATCTCGGAGCACGTTACAGCTCTACGGGGGCTTTTTAAGTTTTTCCGAGATGCAAAAACCAACTCATCCGGAAGTTGACCCGTGTCATGCTGGAATTGCTGCTAAACGTCCGATGGCCGAGCAGCGAGTTCTAGCTCCGGAGCTGGCGTTACGCCAGTCTATGAAAGTTGGGATGTGATACTGCAAAGGAGTGTTTCTGGGCATTTTTTTTATGTATACACATTTATAATGCAACTGGCCTAACGGATAATGTATGGAGTCTGTAGAATCAAGTCTATTTTTTGTCATCCTAGGTAGTTATTAGTTGTCGTAGAAGAGCAGGAAAGATCTCTCCTTTCTCCTCTAAATGTCAAACTTCATTGGTCGATACTAGCCATTGGTGATGTTAGAAACCCCACATGAAGTCACTTATTGCCAAACGTACAAACGTTTTGTGGCTCTGAAATACGTGGACACAATATATCCGATGGTTGTGTTTCATGTGGTGTGACGGGTCTGATCGTACCAGGCCACGACACTGCCCTAGGGCTCGATCTCCTGCTCCCATCTCTCTAGCCTTCGAGTGATTAAACGTCTGATGCGTGTTACATAATGACCTCTTCTGGATAACACGATCTGAAACCTCTTCACCCCATCTCCGGCGTGAACAATTTCTGTTCTAAACATCTATATCTAGCTGCTTTCTTCCTCTCGATTTTCTTTGACCCTCATCCCAACAATGTCTTCTAGGAATGAGAAATAGATGTCCTTCTGCTGTGTAACTATAGAGGCAGTTTCTCATGGTTCTCTTGGGTCTGAGTCCTTCCGGCATCAATGTGTACGACCTCTAGCAGAACATACATATATATCCGTTTCTTTGGAAAGTAATTCCCTCATTTCATTGATATCCCGTTGTTTTTAAAGCTTCCCTGTATCCGCAGTAGATCTCGCTAACTTACGGAATTCTTGCTGCCTCCAGCATATCTTTAAAATGTAATTTTGGTTTATAAAGGAAATAAAGCAGTGTGAAGTATGTGTGTCTCCCGTAACTACTGTTATGACGTAACCCTTTTATTATTTTTGTTTAATAGACAGATCACCGCTTACTGTCAGAGCAGCAAAGGGACAACGGAGCGAGAATTGTTTAATTTCCCGCGTACACAAAGAACTGTCTTCGGCAGATAGTCCCTGTTAGCACTCTTTGTGGAAAATGATAATACAGTAATACGTACTCTTGTAGCAGATGTCGGCCTCGAGCTTACTGCATGTTATACCAGATGTTTCATTATATTTAAGACTATCTTCTGCTTTGGTTTAAATTCCAAAGATGCGTATAAATAGATTCCAGTAGTTTAGAAATGCAATCTATTTGGGCTGCCATCTTTAGCTGTCCGGCAGGCCCCCCGACGCATTAGCAGTGGTTTAGGTGGAACCTCTGATGTAATCTTTAGTGCCGTTACGGTACCGACGCCGGCCTCTTAATTGGCCGCTTGGCAGATCCGTGTAAGACTTCCGTCCCGTTTTCCTCCTTGCTTGTCTGCTACTTCTGTGCCTTCTGTGTGCGTTTGAAGCGTAGCTCGCAAGGAAGCGAGCGGAGATCCTAGCTTGCGACTTGAGCGTATCCGCTCACAAGACCGCGAGCATAAGTCCGTCTAAGCGCCGGTGGACTCCAGGAGGTGGCTTTCAACGTCCTGCTCGGGGCTGGCAGATTAAAGCAAAGTCTTTGGAGGCCGACGCGATTCCCGAGCGGAGAAACAGAACTGGGAATAAGTTAATAAATGGATCATTAAGTTAAAATAACGCGCTGTAGTTTAACATTAGAAGTTAGTTTCTGTTCTCAGAGTAGAACCCTGCTACTCTATTACTTTGGTTTTCTTTTTAATGTACCCCCCCCACAATATTACTTTTCACATCCCCCTTGGTCAGCGTTTCCTCTTAAACCATTCAATGGCTCCAGGTTGCGGTCCGTAGCGTTGTAAACGTGCGTGTAATTGACCTCCGGTTACTATTGTCATTTTTTTTGTAATTCCTCGTGGTTTGAGACATATGAGCGTGCAGCGACGAGGTGCGTGCTTGGATTTCGGCATCCCTTTTTTTCCCTCCTAGTAGCAGTGCCAATTTCCCTGGATATTATCTTAAACATCTACGCCTCGTGGCAGGTTAACAAGCTCGCTTTCTACAGAATCCGTACAAAATGTCGACATGTCATTACTCATTGTCAACTCAGCCCTCGCCTGCTAAGCAACAAGAAATCATTTCTCCCCGTGTCTTTCTGTCTGGGTTGAACGCATACATATGGTACTTATTCATTTTTTTTCAGGGGACGGGCGTCTCGCTCTGTCATCCCCGCACAGCTGTGCTTCTGAATTCCTGAAGTCCAGGGAAGCTGCCGTTATGAGACTACATTTACACCGGGGGCCGATGCGATCATCTGATTTGATGGGCAGTTCTAGGGACGTTGGACCAGCCAGCTCGGCTGACGTTCTATTAACTGTTGAAGTGCCGCCGACTTGCACCCCATTCCTACCCCCACCAGCTCAAACCAAGACGTGCCAGATGGTGTATGCATTTGTACGCTTAAGCATCACTCACCAACTGGTACTCTGATTTACGATGGCATTTAACAAATATTTGTTCCTTTTTATTATATGAATGAAAGGGAATAAAAGGGTACGTTACACGGGTTGTAGCACAGGCTGTATGTTTGAGTCAGAGCTGTTTGCAAGGTGAGCGACGGGAGGTTACTAAACTATAACCTATGGGATCCCATGGAATTACACACACACACACACACACACACACACACACACACACACACACACACACACACACACACACTTATATATGTGTATATAATTCCATGGAATCCCATAGATTGTTTATAGCTTATAGATCACCTTCTAGGTATGGAATCCGTTGTGAACAGGTGTTATATGTGAGAAAATTAGAATTTAATGCAAACTAGATATTTGCCGTTAAATATTTTTTTTCCCTGTCTATATAGCCTTTTCGTGAAGATTGAGCTGGAACCCAAACAGGAAGTTCTAACCAACTTCCCGGACTTTAACTTTTTCGCAGACTAGATATGGCTTTAAACTGTGTGCTGCTTCTGCTATTCCGCACGTAGAACACAAGCCTTGTATTATAGGAGCGATGGATACTGTTCAGTACTGCGTACGGTACATGTGTATGTTCCCCGTATTCATTGCCTTACCATGCTTTGGATTATGTTCTCATGCGCAGTCACTTCATTGTCTCACTAAACAAAATCCCACGGCTCCATTCTAAAGCAAATGGAATAATTTCAGCCAAAACTAGAAAAACAGAATCTGACGACAGATAAAGACCACTCGCCCCGTCTAGTCTGCCCGTTTTTCCGGATGTAGAGACTCGGACCTTAATCTTTGTTCTTGTCTTAGATCCATGGGAGCGATATGCTTATCCTATGCATTTTTTTTTCCTTATCCACTACCCTCTCGGTAAAGTTAAACCTCCTTGTGTTTGCCTCTGACCCTCTAGTTGATGGTAGCTCCTCACATCTTGGTTCTGACCGCAATAAACATGCATCCAATTACCTTGTTAACGGGTTTCAGAAGAAAAACGCAATCTTGTGCCAGAAGGCATTATCTTTCATGTAATAACTTACTGCGCGGAGACTTGATTGACAGTTGTTTATCTCCCTTATACACGGGGGGGGGATAATCTGCCGCCCAGTTGACATTATAGTGATTTCTGCCGCGGCGAGTAGTAACGCACTTTGTTCTAGGGTTATCCTGTGCGTGTGTAGAGACGTTTTGAGTAATAATTTTAAGAAGCATGGGAATGTTATTGATTCTGCAACGCAAATATCTTATTAAAACTTTGAATTATGCAGTATACAGGGCCAGCTCAGCCCTTCTGGTTTGAGAAGATCAATAGTTTGCAAATTGAAACCACTGTGTTTAGTGAAAAAACCCCTTTGTTATCCTCTGTCACCCTACCCTCCACTTCTGCCCCCTCACGTTTACCCTTTGCGGTATGCTCTTTGAAGGCTGTTTGAGTGACTTTGTCCCATTTCCGCCCGCAGTCTCTGATGTGACATGGTCTCCACGTGATGGGCACGGCGAGATCGCGTGTAATTTGTGCGGGGCGGTTGCGTTCCCAGCCTCTGCGTAACGGGCACACGCCGGTTCTTCTGCCGGTATAATTGGGCTCGATGTGTCCCTGGCGTTTGTCACTTTTGTGTCTCGTTGAGTAAAGGCAAATATTGTTTGAACGGAATAATGGGTCCGTACACAAAATGTTGTGTTTGGCGCGGGTCCTCTGCTGTTCCTTGGCTGGCGCGGTCCCTGCGTTTGCGTTTGAAGCTGTCCCAGATGTTCGTACGCACAGCAGTAATGTCTGGCTCATTAAAACCCCTAAATAGCATGTGCCCCGGCTCTGTTACCGTAAAATCTCGTCTTCTGGTCGCTGCTCCGATACTCGCCGTCTATCAGGACCCGCTTTAGACCCTAATTAGAAGAGGAACGGCATCTTGTAATTTACCCAGCACGGACCGCGAGTCCGCAGCATGGGAGCTGGCCTGATTCGCTCCGGTATTAACATTTATCTCGCGTAGATGGAAAAACCATTAAAATCCTTTACAAGGACGCTAGCAGACATGGACGGGCAGGAAGGACCGAGACGTTTTAATACCCAGGTCCGTCACCTTTTCCAAATGTTCCATTTTATATCCTGAGCTCTAAAACCAAATGACTCTTTAAAACCATCAATATACACACGTTTAAGAAACCGCCGCTCCCAACTTCACGCGGGTTAAATGCCGTCACGAGGGTGCTGCGTCTCTGGTGTAAGACCCCCGGCGCTGACATTAACCATTCAGCAGCTGATTGCTTGGATACGTCCCAGTATGTGTTCTCACCCACCTCAGCCCTGCTGGTAGAGCCAGAACACGCGTGTCTAATCCGTCATACACGGCTACAGCCGTATGTATATGGCGTTTAACCTGCGCTCTTTTGATGATCCAAATACCGGTCGACGCGGTTAAGGAGCAGCAGGGATGCTTTTGGCTCTTGAAAATAATAAATCCCTCGTATTTAATTAAGCACGTAGGGCAGACTTGTAGGCCTGTGGCCTTCACCGGGAATTATTTCGCCGGGGGTCATTAATGTGATGAGACTTTAGCAGGTGCTCCCCGAGCTCTTCGCTTAAACCTTTTTTGTGCTCTACCAAGCTTTCCCACCAGATCATTCCGATCATGCAATGAAGCGATATATCTATATATAATAAATTGTACATATATTTTCTGTTTAGTTTATATATAAATACCTCCGGCCACCCAGGCTCTGGGTTGGTGGGTTTTGGATAAGCGAGTGTTGGAAGGCCCTAATCATGCATAATTGTGTGTTTTTCATAAAATACGCTACAAACCTAAAATTATACCACGGCTACATTCAGCCTGGACACCCGAGGCCCTGTGATGTCATGTTGCTCCATCCACAGTACGTGATGTCATCACATAACCTGGTGCAAAATATTAACCCTATAACCCTGACGTAGTGAGTTTAAACTCCAGGCTTTGAGTTGCAACTCCCATCATCCTTGGCTTGTAAATGCCCTGTTCTGTGATGGCCTTTTTTAATGCGTTCTGCCACGATGACGTAGCGTTACCATTATTTCCCCCCTCGTTTATCAGGAGGGGATACGTTCAAAATACTTTTCGGGAAGATCTGTGAGACTGCTTGGCTTGCGTTAAATACAAGCAGAATTGCAAGAGTTAAATTAGTTTTTTGGAGTAAGACAGTAATTGCCGTATATATTTACAGGCTGTATTACGTGTACTAAAGCTCATCCTGTCCGTTCAGAGGTCTCGTAGCCGATGGCTGTGATGGCTACGTGTCTCGCAAGAGGCGGGTATCTCTGAATGGCCTTGGACTAATTGCTCAGACATGTCAGGGTGTATCCATTTCTAGACATGAGCTAATGTGTATATCCCGGCTTTTCCAACAATATTAGCTGCTCTGTTATCTTTAATCAGGATCGTCTAATTGATACTGATTAGGACCAGCCGCGGTCATCACTGGCCAATTAGCCAATTTCTGACTCGCCGAGAGACCAGACAAGGGGCCCTCCAGACGTTCTCTTCTGTCTCGTTTCCTCCGCACCCATCCTATATATATAATATATATTATATATTTATATATATATTGGCTTTACTGACTGCTCCTGTAATCCCGTCACACGTTCCACTATATCAGCCTTCTTTTCTGCTGTGTTCTGAGAATATCAGTGATTTATTTAGAAATCTAATTTCAAGTGTTTTTTTTTTGTATAATTTTACCAGTTACTGTGATTTTTAATGCCGGGTATAAATGTTTAATTATAACACTTTATGGACTGCAGAGGCCTGGTTACTAAAACTAGCCTGGCCGCTGACACTTAACAGGACCTTACAACGAGCAATGACTTCTATATGCGTTATACAGCGCTTGGCACGCAGGGTTATTGTGTGTTCCGGGGGCCTTTCCGCTAGAAGACGTTCGTTTATTAAGCATCTTGAAGGTTCATGGAGATAAAGTATCATTCTTGTTGTATCAGTGATATTCTCTTTAGAGCACCTTTGTGGATAAGAACGAGGCGGCTGTCTTTTCCTTCCATTCTGCATGAAGTCACAAGCTGGGGATCCCGGTCAGATTGATTTGATGAGATCTCGGACACGGCCTGTTGGATTCATGTTCAGATCTGTTGTATCAAATTTGGGGTCTATTCGCTATAGGGTGAGTTTGAGGAGAGATGTGACTTCTCTATGCGTTATGAAGGTCCAACCCCCAAAGAGCTTCTGCTGCAGAAAGCTTGGCTGGACCTGTATGATGTATAATGAAATCAATATTTCTTCAGTCTCCTATCTGGATGAATTCATTCGAAGGGCTGATGTCTCATTGTAAGGCCTTGACACTTTTTTTTTTTCTTGAACAGGATCAATTGAAATATATGGCGTATTTTCCGGGCACATGAGGGGTTCCTGTGTGCAGGTTTTGAGCCCCCCATTCCATATGCAGATGTTGGTTATTGGGCCAACAAAGAAAAAATATATAAGATTTTACATTTGCTTTTGGGACCTCAGAGGTCTCCCCTCCACATGAAATCAAATATAAAATATAGACATTCTGTAGCTGTATTCTAGAGTATGTCTGTTTAACCATTTGACTGCCTGGGGTGTACCCGTGATAGCATTACACGTGGAATTGTCTGCTTCGGTTGCAGCGGGTTGTGCACAAAATCCATCTCCCTCCTTGTTTTTGCCAAATCTGTTCAGATGTATTGTAATGCCTGGAGCAGATGCGCTTCTTATCATTAAAAATGGATTAACCTCCCAGCCGATAAGTTTGTGCGGGATCGTTTCAGCCTCGCAAGCGTCTGAGCATCTCCTGAAGCTACGCGCTGGGAAGAAAAGTCCAACCATGTTTACAGCGATCTTTTATGCTGTTCTCGATAACGCGCATGGACTCTGGTGTCACGATGACCCAGACACAACACTGCACTTGTGCCGAGGTGCCTGACTTCAGTTTGACAGCGATCTCTGCTCGTTGTTTAGCCGGCGGTTTCACAGATCCATTTCCGTCTCGCTGCAAAGTACTAAGAGTAATGGCGGCTAGCGTTCAATGGGGGTGTGTGTGTGGCTGGGGGTGTGTGTGTGGCTGGGGGGTCTGGCTGTAGGGGTGTGTAAGATGTCTTTTATGTTAATTCTTGCTGTACCCAGACAGGCATTCTATGATGCTGCCAAATTCTTTGAGCCAAAATCCATATAATAATAATAATGCAGTAACTGCGTATGATGCCCGGTGTTATATAATAGCAGGGGGGGGGGGTCTCTCCGTAATATCTGAAATCTCCAGCACCCCGTAATCTTTAAAGTGCGATGACGCGGGGCGGCTGTTCTTTTAGTGCGTTGCCGGTGCGTGAATTCGGCAGGCTTAAAAGGATTTCCACAGCAGCCCTTATCTTTACCGGCACAGAGCGTGCGGGGTTCCACCGCGTGAAACAAAATAAATTATTTGCTATTTCAATTATAAAACTGCTAGAAGATTAAGAGATTCATCAGGAAAATCTGAACGGATTTCAAAGATTCGCTGCAGATGTAATCCTGCGGAAGTGACTAAATAGCAGGTTTTCTTCACACGCGTGTTTCTTTGCATTGCGTGTGTGATGATGGCTGGGAGTACCCGGGCAACCAGAGGGCACAGGTGTGCGCTGCATTAAATGCACGCTGGCACTAACGGTGTTAATTGGCATCCCGTTCAGCTGCCACACTGAATGTATAGTCATTCACCTTAAACATGTGACACGTGACACGTGACGGGTGCTGGAAGGGGCTAGCATTTACTCAAATAGTTCCCGGTTAAATCATGAGGACACGTGGAGGTGTTGAAGGGTCCCATTTGTCGTTCGCGCCCCTCGCTGGTCTAATCGCAGTTTTTCCTCCTCATCCCCGTCTGACCCCCTTCGGTTTCCTGCTTTTCGGCCACCGTGCATTCGTATCACACAAAGCCGCTCATTCACGGGCTGAATCTGCTTTGATTTTCCTCCCCGGAGCAGGCATGCCATACACGTTCCAGGAGACGGGGCGGAGAAATATCTTATGTTATCAGGAGAGTTCGGATGCAAACTTCTCGCTCACGTCCAACAACTATAACGAGAATGAGTTCTTTACTGTACTTTGGGATAAGTGTTCAAAAAAATACCGCTTTCAGCAAATCCTGCATCTTGCCGTTATACACACAAAATAAGCGAATGTAACGGTGTGAGCGCGTGTAAATAACCAATAAATACCCGGTTAAAAACCACTTTCTATGTGCGCCATGAGTATCGTAACTTCCTTTTCTTAGGATATGTGTGATTATTCCTCCCCGTTACATCGTATCTCCCCTGTTATGCTGCTGATTGTTGATTGGTTCAGGCAGCCCTCGGAAGGCCGTGGTGAGGGGAAGCAGATAGGAAATTGATGAGTTAATGCTGGCCCAATATTCTGGCGGAATTGTGTGATAGAATCGCTAACCGATACATTGTGTCTCTCCCTGCAGTCCAGTATCAGATGGAAATGATGCGAAGCCTGCGGCACGTCAACATCGACCATCTCCACGTCGGCTGGTACCAGTCCACGTTCTACGGCACCTTCGTCAGCCGCGCTCTCCTCGACTCCCAGTTCAGCTACCAGCACGCCATCGAGGAGTCCGTGGTCCTCATTTACGGTGAGAGAACCCCCCCGCACTGGCATGTTAATTCTCTGAGCCCGTTGTGTTTTTGGGGGCTGTGGGCGAGAGGCGGGGGCGCGGGGTGTTGTCTGAGGTAGCCTGGCAGTCCCGTTTAAGTAAATACCAAGCCCGTGTCTGCAGAAGCTGGAGCAGCAGCTCCGTCTAGACAGCGTTTCCTTCGGCGTGTTTATTTTTCTTGCTATCAGAGCCCTGATGTGTACGCTCTGGAATGCCTCGTTTTTATTCCTGCATCTCCTCTCCCTCGGTGAAGGCTGGTGGAACTCGACCAGATGTCTCAACAAACCTCGATTACTAGAATGTCTGGCTCTGTACTACGTGACTGACCACTCATAACAGTTTGCCAAGTTTTTTTTTTTTTTTACCTTCATTTTTTTCCTCCCCATTTCCATCTCTCCCTTAATACCTCTGACAGGGGCGCACAAACCCCTCTCTGTTTCCCCGAACACAAACATTTCTTTTCTGCTGGTTTTAATGGTGTTTCCTCAAGCTCTCCAGACCAGATGTTCTGCGCTGTATCAGAACCATAGGCAATTTAACAGCTTTATGGCCTAACCCCCCCCCCCAAACTCCTCGCTTTGCCATATCTGGCAGTCTTGCCTATAGTTTCCAGCTGAAACGTGAATGTAACGACCCGCGTATCAGTCCCAAAAACTACTAATGAATACAATCCATCTTACCGGCCGCCCTCAAATCATTCTGGCCCGATAACAATCGGATTACTGTACAGTACAAGTTAAAGTATACTGCAGGTTGTCTGGAAATATGAATGAATACGATGAGTTTTCCACTCTATTTCAGGTGGTCTCGTCACCCCTCTGTACGAGTGACGCTCCTCATTTCTATACTTGGAGTTATGTGTAGTCGTAGTATTGTTGTATATAGCGCCATCATATTCCGTAGCGCTGTACAAAGGGTAGACAGGACATAAGTAGGATATAACATAATTTGACTTACAGAAACAGGTGAGCTGGGCTCAAAGGAGCTTACGATCTAGAAGTATAAAAATCTGCAGTAAGTACATAGTGTCTGTATGGCCGTTATGGACCGTATGTTTATAATCCAAAACTGGGTGGCGTTTTACTTTAATGAGAGGGTAGGTAGGTAAGTGGAACAGCCTCCCAACAGAGCTGGTAGAAGCAGATACAGTGAGGGAATTGTAACATAGCACGGGATAAATATGAATCTAAACACACAATACACAAATTCCCCGATAAAGGCGGAATATTGCCGAATCTTTTTATTTGTGTAGACAATTGACGGACGGCCCCGCAGCCTCCTGCACAATAAACCAGAGGCCGGCTGTAATTAATCTCCATGCCGCTTAGCACGTTATCCGCGATGTGTTTACACGCGGCCTGTAAGCTGTCGGGTATCTCGTTCCACGGAATTCTTTAATATTCATAGCGTCGTGCGGCATATTCCTGTATTTGCATGAATTCTTTACGTGGGGTGGCATTTCTCCTGCCTCCCCGCCGGTGAGATTCATCACGCTAAACAGAACGGCGTGCTGCCTGCCTGCCGGTGCCTGCGCCTCCGACGTATAATCCAGTTTATCCCTGCTTGCGCGAGGTCTTCACCCTTAAGCAGTCGCCGAGCCCCCTTATTCCTCCTTAAATATTCTGCTAAGAGACCCGCTAGTAGGGTCTGAAAGCAAGCGCTGCCCGGTACATACACCTTTCGGCTGCTCCTCTGCTCTGTGCTGCCGGTGGCAGGCAGACACTGCTTGTGTTCTGCATGTCTCTCCATGGCTTTTGTGTTGCTGATTTGAGATGCACCGGAGGCGAGCGCTGGCCGGGGAGCTTTGTAGTCTGCATGCTAATAAGTAGAGCATTGAAATTGGAGTCGTTTTTCAGCGGGCCGCTTCTCCCCTCCTTATCGCCCGGTGAAAGCAGCAGGCAGGCGACAAATAGATGAACTAATTGTCTTTGGGCGTAGCGCGGCCTCCTAGCATTATACACCTCCTGATTAACCTCTGAAATCCTAGACTGCGCAGCGGCGTCTCCACCAGGCGCTTGCTTATAGTTTTTGATCTCGGCCCGTTGGATAGTTCTAGGGAAGGAACGCGGACGGCGTGGCGATAATGGCCATCCGGTGGATATAGAACCTTTGTGTATCACGTAAAAGTATACAGTATGCTGCCTAAATAGTTCTAAAAACCTAAAATGTATCTGTGTGCCAGCAAGCAAAAGATTGGGTCGTGAATAAAAGGGGATCAGGTTAAACGCGGCTTCATTGGGTCCGTTTCAATGAAACTAAGAATTGGAGGGAACAGAATTGTGCCTCTGGTCCTGCATAAGGCGCGCTCGGCACGCGTCGTACGTCACAAATAATGGTACTTTCCGATAACATCGTTTTTTAGAAATAACCCGCAGGTACAGCTGTGTTTTTCTTCATTACATACCATTATAGAGCTTAAATAATTCACCTGCAGCTTCTGTACTTTCCTAAACCCAAATCCGATATATGGCCAGTCTGCACCTTTCCCCCCGCAAAATAAAGTATGTTTATAGAATATTTTTTATGCACCTTGTGCGTCCGGAGATTGGGCGTCCTCACTTGAAGATACATTGGCTTCCTTTCAGAAGAAAACCCTCTGACGTTGCCTTCTGCACCGTTCTACAGAATAAGATCCAAGTCTCCTGTCCTGACCCGTCTCCCCAAGGGTTCTCTGTAAACCTTCCACGAGTAGCAAGTCGCGGCCCTTAGAAATGTCTGCATGGCTTTTAAAAACCCTATTAGGAAATATTTCCACTTATTTGCCCCTTTTTGAAGGATTATATATTGGCAAGTATGTTTTCTGCTGTGCGAGATTATTTTAATAAAAAAAACTTTTTTTTTTTCCCCCCAGATCCTATTAAAACCGCCCAGGGCTCCTTGTCGCTGAAGGCTTACCGCCTGACCCCCAAGCTGATGGAAGTCTGCAAGGAAAAGGACTTCTCTGCGGAAGGGTATGTGTATTGGCATTGTGAGGAACTTGGCCCGGAACTTGTCTGATACATTGTGGGGAGTGTGAGGCGTAAGGTCCCTGCTTCTTGCAGTTCAGGAAAGTACGGGAAAGCGAGTTGGATCCAAGTATTGAGCCGCCGCTGATGTATTCTCCAGATTACCGTACCCGAGTGCAATTTTAAAGGGGAGTTTGCTGTTCCCGACTGCCCCGCTAAAGAGGAATGTATGTTAATGTTCCTCAAAATTAAAAGAAAAATAAAATCACTTAACCGGAGGCAGAAGCTGCAGCTTTGCAGCTGCTTCCCTCTTCTGTGGTCCATGAGTTCCACCTCAAAGGTGGACAGTACTGTACCTGCGGCAGTGGAACAAAAGCAGTCATAAAGTAATGATTAAATCTAGCTTCTCCTACGGGCAAATCCTTTCATTTTATTAAAGTACTTTAAACATGCTTTGTTTGCTGTCTGGTGCATTTTGGGGCTGGAAGCGTAATATATACTAAACATCTAAAAACACAACTTAATGGATAGTAGTTTTTAGCCGACGGGTTCATTTTAAGCGGAGCTTCTGTCATCTAGGAGGCTGTTGACTGAGAACCAGACTTTTATTGCTAAATATTCTGGAAAAAAAAATGTTCGGTCTTTTTGCCCACAGGTTGAAAAAAGCAAACATCGCGTTTGAGGACATGTTTGAAGAAGTCCCTATTGTAATAAAGAACTCGCATCTCCTCAACGTTATGCTCTGGGAGCTGAGTAAGAAGGCGCCGGTATCCGAAAAACACGAGCTGCTCAGTCTGTCCAGCAGGTAGGCGTTTTACCACCGAGCTGTTATTTACACTCAGTTACCCAGCGTTGTTCGGCCAGCTTCTTCGCAAACTCTTATATAGCTTAGATTTATGCCTCGCCCATGCATATTTACATTCTGTCGCAGTTTTAGCCTCGACCAATTCTTCTCAGTAAAGTAAAACTTTCTTGCGTTCCATCTAAGCCCCGTCCCTCTAGTTTTAGGTTAACTCTTCTATCATTTTGCCTCCTTTGTAATAAACCCTGGGTCTGCAGAACGGCCCTGGTGAGGTGCGGCCAGAAGTCTGTGAAGCGGCAGATCCCGACGGCACAATCCTCCGGGCATCAAGCCTTCTTATCACTCAGGAGTTCTGGGTTTCACCTTATTAGTTTTTCTATTACGAGACTTGGCACGGGGACAGTAATGTAGCTGAGAATATGGCCGGCTCTGCTGACAGCCGCAAACGTGTCTCCTGATTCATGAGGCTTTTACACGCGAGCCCAACAAGGTTATAAACTGATGAATGTGTTTTGAGTCTGGGGCCGGCGGCGGCTACTTCTAGATCTGCTGTATTGCTTTGTGGTCACGGGGAAGGGGAGAGCGAACCTACAGTTTGCCAAAGTCATTGGCATGACAAGCCCCAAATCTAATATCTCCATGTGGAATGAAACCGTCACTCTGCAGCCGCTCGGCAGACACGTTGTATATCTTCCCGCTGGCTCTGAAAGTGGAACCCAGAAACACAACGCACGGCAAATGTAAACCAAGGGTGAGCGGCTATTCGGAAAGGCATAACACGTTAGCTGATCCGGTAACATTGTAAAGCGGAGCTAATGTCATGCTGCACACTGTAAAGTCTTCCCGTCGGGGTCTGTGCTCTTAATTCAAAACGTATGCTCTGCTCCCATGCGCGCTTTCAGGGACTTTATTTCTTTTTAGCCTAGCTTGGATCTGTCTTTCAAGCCTCCCCTTTACATTTCTTGCCAGCTCCCACTGATTAAAGGGTTAACCCACCCCATAGCCAGTAAGTCCATGCTGAGCAACCACTGGCTCCGGGCATGTTAGGGATGTCAGCTTGCATCTGATTGAGGAGGCGGAGAGTGATGGGAGTTGCTTTCTATATGACATAATATATAAAGTGATCTAATGCAGTGCTCCTCAAGGCACTCCTGTATTGGAACTTCTGCGTGGCCCCCACTTCGCCCCCCTTGAAGGTTGGATATTTTAAGCTTCTACCCACCTGACCCCAAATTCACACCATAACCCTGAGGTTAGCAGCTCTTAAAATTTGCAAGACCCCTCTATTTGTATAATGTGTGTTTTTATATATTACATTCCAAGTATTGAACGTGACCAATCAAGAAGTGGACTTATCGCCATAGCAACCAGTTATTCTTATGGCAGGATTTCTATTGGCTTCGCACTTTGAACTTGGCACTTTACGTTATTTGACGTCGGGTGTATTCCTTTGTTCTATGTAACGGTTGTGTGGAGCGCTGTTGGATGCCATTCTCTGTTTTAATAGGATTCTATAAAAAAAATAAAGAACTCAAGGTTAGGCATCAGGATTTCAGAGCCTGCTTTACTGCGGTAATCGTCAGCGAATGACCCTGATAACCTCAAACTTGCTTTAGTCTGTGGCGCGAGGACCTTCGTTTTCAAGTCTGATGGATAATGATTCACAATTGACCGGTTTGCTTATCGCAGCTCTTAAAGGGACAATCATGGTATTTTGCCGGCAGATCCAGGAATTAATATACGAATCGCGTCGCTTATTACCATAGATCTGAGGATGGAACGCTACATTCATTTTCCTTATTAAAACCAAAAGCACAAGCTGTGGGTAGCAGGAAATGTATTTCTTCTATTGGCATTCTTTGATTCCCCGTGGCTCGGCTGAGGAGCCGGCGTTAGGGGATTTTACTGCATTTTATTGATCAAGATCAGACTTTCTCATCCTGAGATATGTAACGCTTGAACTGCCAAATGTGCTTTAATACCGACTTTAATTTTAAGTGTTACGGGTCCTTGAGAATAGCTGTATCTTTGATGCCTTTTGAACAGGTGGTAAGAGGGAATCTTGCAGTAGAAAATACTTTATTGCTAGATGATGGATAAAATATATATAAATAAACTGATAGAAATGTGGGCCTCTCCTGAGGATAATTGACTATGGTATGAGACCTTTAATGAACAGACCTCATAAACACAATGTAATGCCCAGCTTGTTGACACTCATTCGGGCTTACCCACTAGTGGTCAGTTAAGGGTTAACTCAACTGATGCATGCAAAACTTTCATTCGCAACAATGTGTTGCTTTTGGATATCATTGATCTTTGTAAGTTTCAGGTGATGGCATGCAAGCTGAAGGGTATAGCTTTCAGAACACAGGTCAGTTTGTGCATTAAATCTCATACACTTGACTCGCCGGTAGGTAGGCACGCGGGGCTTATTTTTTGCAAGCCGTTTAGTGAACAAGCCCCTATGTGTTACTGAAGAATTTCCCCCGCAGTACTGCGCGGGATCATTGTGTCCGCAATTCACAAAACAAGCGCGAGGCAACGGGTTCCCGTTTTATTCACCTATACATGCAGCTCTGAATTAAGCATTAAAGGGGCATATGATGGCATCATTGTCCCTTTAAATGTTTGTCTAGTCTGTTGCAAGATTGGGCAGCGTTGTAGTTCACCCATATATTACATATAATACATATAATATGTATAATATAAATTTGTTTAATAGCTGAATTAGGGGCGTATCGCTCAGCGGAGATCTGTGGAAAAACTGCTTGTGCACTTGGATCATACTTATCAGTTACTTCATGTCTCGGACCACATCTGTTTAAGTTATCTGTTTTCGGTTCCCCGTTTCCCCGGCGACGAAAGCAAACACCGCATTACCGCAACATCTAACAATAACTCCCTGTTTCAGTGTTTTAGTGCCGAATTCCCAGAGATTCATATAAAATCTGCTCATGCAACTCAATTTGTTTCATAGCATTAATGCCGTGAAACAAGAAAAAAAAAAATAGTGATATATGCCTTGGGCTCACCGGGGGGATTTCTGAGCCGGTACCTCGTTGCTTTATAGTGACAGACGAATACTGAGCTAAACGGTTAGACTAAGCCCTGCAGAACGGAGGGGAATAAACTGCTGTATATTGGGAACTTTTTTGGCAGATCGTGGCGGTCAAATGACATTCTGGGGCAGCAGTCTGAGGGGTTTTCGGCAGGCAGACCGCTTTCCTCTCCTGTATATCCCTGTCAGCCCATTGTACAGCGCTACGGAATTTGATATCGCTATATAAAACAATAAATAATAATAATCTGCCGTAATATATGGATAAATAAGAAACCGAATACTGGAAAGGGAAAGCCTGGTCTTGTGAGCTTACATTCTGTGAGCGGGCAAACATGATTTGTGATACTCATGCACAGCTAGCTGGAAGAGGATTGTGGGAGTTGTAGTGTTGCCACTGGTTCCGGTATGTTTTTTCTGGTTTGTGTATGAGCAGTGTGAGCATACAGGTCCGGATATGCATGCATGGGTACGTTGTCTTCTCAACAAGCACGCTGTGCTTCTTTGATGTCAACACGAGCGCCACCATTAAGTATAATACACGAGTGTTTCCAATAAGAGCATTAAAGGAGGGTTTGCCAGAACGGGTGTTGAGGTTTCGACCTAGAACATTAAAATGCGTGTCTTTGCTATATAAACCGGTAAAACATGTTCATTTGGTGAATCATTTGATCATTTCTCCTGCAGGCTATAGCGTCTGATTGTAAGTGCTCGACACTTTTAACCAAGGACCTCTTCCATGATTCAGTATGTAGGAGGACATGATTGACGTTCAAAATTGATAGGGCCGCTTTCCTCCGTAAAGTAGTTAAAGCCCCCAGACTGTGCTCTAGTGGTGATTTTCTTTGTGAAGAGCTCTTTTTCTACCTGTTGAAATGAAAATCCCCACTCGAGGACGGCGTGCGCCTAACGTCACGTGTGCTGTACAGCTCTGCCATATTCATGTTTCTATGGCCCGACTATAATTTCCAACTCCTTATCTCCAAGTGTTCTACATTAATTTGGCTGTTTCTCCTTCTCCCGTGCACAGCAATCATCTGGAGAAGAGCCTTCAGCTTCTCATGGAGCGCGTTGATGAAATGAGCCAGGACATCGTGAAATACAACACCTACTTAAGGAACGCAAGCAAGCAGCAGCAACAGAAAAATCAGGTTTGTACAGAGGGTTTGAGGGACAGGAGATGCCACGGACAATAGGAAGTCCTACTTTTTAAAGTAACGGTCACGTCGCAAAACACGGCTTAGATATATACATTGCACCCACCGTAACTATGGTTTAATTGTACGCTTCATTATCTACGCTTCATTATCTATGTGCATATGTACATATCTTCTATTGGTATAGGAGGCATGTATGTCTGTAAACATTCCTGTCTCGGACTTAGAAAATGATGTTGCCAAAAGAGCAGAAACTCGTTTTTAGGATTCCTTTCAAGAAAGCAAAACCATTTTGAAGACATTGTGTCTGCCACCTTCCCCCTGAAGTCCAAGACTTTCATAATTTGCACTTTGGACGGTAAACCCAAGCGGCAGCCAGATTCAACATGGCCATCCCGATCACATTAATTACAAGGCTGTTACCCAGGTTTATCTATGCTGCGGAAGGCTTGGAAGAAAGACATTGTAGCAGGGATATTATTTATTGTTTTATATAGCGCCATCAAATTTTGTAGTGCTGTACAATGGGTAGACGGGGCATAACAAGTAGTATGTAACATAACAAATTTACTAAACGAGACAACAGTTGAGGAGGGCTTAAACGAGCTTGCATATCCGTATATAGGGCCAGAATCATAAATATAATGCATTTGATTTAGATGGCTCATCGAACTATTCTTGCCAAAGGCCACTTGAGTACTTGTTGATTAACAGAATGAAGGTGCTAATTCTTGTTGGATCTCCCGCTGCTTCGGCCACAACTGTTGAGACTCCGTCGCCAAATTTCCCACCAAATTTTAAGTCTTAACGTTTTTGCTTTTTCATGAAGTACACCAGTAGGTCATGCTTTATCCACAACCGAACCATAGTTCCTTCCAGGCTCGCCCAATGTGTGTCTCTCGAGCTTGGACTCGTTGACTGTGGTTTTGTTCAACTTAATATGGGCGACCGTTTTCTTTCTTATGGTTGAAGTTTTCATCCCTTTGATCTTAGAATGTAAGGTCTGTAAATTTCCCCCGTCATAGTTTCTTTAACTTACTCTCGACCGGGCTGTCCCATACGGCTTTTCTAGCCCCCTGCTTTTTGCACAAAACGCACTTTTTTTCTTTTCTGTGGGGGGGTTTGTTGGGATTCCACGGTGTCGTTATTTGATTAGAACTAAACAGAAAACTAAAAAAAATGCATTTTTTTCTATTTTCCAAACTCTGAAGGTTCTGTTCTACCAATTAACCATTTCACATGGATTTTTAGGAAATTCGCACTTCCACCACTTTAAGTGTGGTTTTATTGAACTCGACATACCTTAACAAAAATATAAAATGGTATACAATAACCTTATAGTAAACCTCAACAATATCTCAAGAAAAAAAAATTGTTTAAAAAATCATGTCTTAAATGTTTTTTTTTTTTCTTTTCTTAAACACTATACATATTACTATTCGGCAAAACAAACAAAACTTCCGGCTCTCAAAATTCCAACCGAACTCTCCCAGCTGTTAGATTACTCTCTAGTTCTGTTTGCTCCAATATAGATTTGGGGAATTATTTCCATTATGTTTCCTTTTGAACATCAAAGCCAGAAGCCACAAATTAAACCTCTTTCTACGGTATTCCTTCATTTCAAAACTTTGTTTTTCTGTAACTAACCTGGACACGTGTCCTCTTGGAGTACTTAGAATAGAAACCTTTGTCTTCTCCGCTTGCGGTAAATAGAATGCTGAAGATCAGCGCCCGTTTGTCAGGTAGGCCTATCCGTCCACGAATTCTCAATGCCTGTCGCATTTCAGTTACTAATGAAATAGATAAATTTCATTTAGTAGAGGGCATGCAAATAATTACTTTTTTTTTTCTTCTTTAATCATTTCTGGGAGTCTGTAAAGCAATGCAAGAATCCCCCTAGGAATAGAGGAGTAAAGTAAATTTAAATCATTATTGAAGGTAATTAAAAGATCAAACTTAATTTTGTGAAAGGCAGGGAAACATTTCGCCGCTCGCTTGGCTTAAGAGATCTAACACGGAGCCGCTGCTACCCGACACGGCGGTCTGTACGCGAAAACCTTTATTTTAATGTGTTTATAAAACGCCGCACTTAAGTTACGGGCATTCGTTTGTAACATGACTTCATCAGGTTTCTGCGGTGACGCTTTATGGCATCTCTCACTCCGTAGACCGTTTAATGGCCCCTGGAAATCTGTAGATGCTGTCCCCTTGGGGGCTTTGTAATGCATGCTACAGAAGGGATATATATATATATATATATCATATTTATAAAGTTTAGGTGAATGTCCGTGACATCAGGTAATATATACTGTAGCGTGGGTGAAAGTAGAGATGAGCCATGGAAGCAAGAAACTATTGGTGTGAATCCTACTTCCAGAGTGAAAAGAGATTTTTTTTTTTTCGTCGGAACCTTATGTTTTGGGGCTTGGAAGTAGATTGCAGTGTACGTTTCACATTTTTGTGGTTTATTATCGTGGATGCGCTTTTAAAATGTTTTCTTCTTTCTCCGTAGTACTTGCAGAGACGGCAGCAGGAGAACCTTCAGCGTCAGAGCCGTGGAGAGCCCCCGCTACCTGAAGAGGATGTGACCAAAATGTTTAAGCCCCCTCTACCCCCACCTCGAATGGATTCCCTTCTGATTGCAGGTAAAGCCTAATTTACACACGGCTTTTAGAGGCGCACGCTAACTCCCGCTTCATTGAATATGTACATTTGCGATAATGCAATTTGCATAATTTAGGGTTATGTGTAAAGAATATCGTTAAGAGCAGTCAGTGCATGTGGTTAATGTGTTTTTATCGCTTGTACCCCTGATATCTTAGCCGCTTTTTAACAAATTCTTCATACTAAATCAAAATATATATATATATATATATATATATATATATATATATATATATATATATATATATATATATATATATATATATATATAACGAAGGAAACATATGTAGTGAAAGCCCACCGTATTTGTATCACATAGGTGCAGCCTCCTTTCATCCTTTTTCTAGCACGTCATGATTATTCCTCATTGTTATATCTTTATTAAAATGACAGTTCAGGAAGTCTTTGTAAGAGATGTGAAGGGACAGGACTCCAGTTCCCCTTTAACCCCTTTGTGACCATATACGTACTAGGTATTTCATGAAAGGATGTCCCTAGAGGGCCAATGACATACCTGGTATGTCATCGGTACTAGACGGTGTCACCCCTGTGGCTGTCCCCTCTATTTTTACCTACTTTTTTATTTTCAAGTTTATACTCATGCATGATTACATATAGGACTTCTTGGGGGGATTTTCCTGGAAAAAAAATATAACTTGTGTTACGCTAAAAGAGAGAGGGGGGCGAAACAAGTGTTAAGCAAAGACATGATAAAACACTTGATTCCGAGTTGAGTTTATTAGTAGCCTGCAGGACTAAAGTTTTTCAGTATTCAGCAAGCTGCTTAAACTGTCAGGAAAGTTCTGTTCTCTTCTCCTAAAGTGAACCTTCCTATACGATTTAAAATTTCACTAGAACCCGGCACTGCTATCCGTGACGGGCTAACAAAATTTTAAAAAAACTGCCCCAATATCCCTTAGCTCTACCACAGCAAATATGAGAGAAAATATATACCCTATAAATGTATAATATAATATAAGGTAATATGCAAGTATGAATGCGACCCTCTAACATACAAATACTATGTATGTTGTGGTAGCTACTGTGTGTAAAAAATAAATAAATAGACTTTTCCTATCGCAATATAGGGTTTTTTCACATATCACTAATAACTGTTTTATGTATTTTTATGATTTTTAATTCAAGGCCTTACTTGTCCTGAACAAGCAACGTATACATTGTGCTGGCTTGGTCAAATATGGAAAAGGGGAATCATGGTATAACGGACATGGCAAAAAAAAAAAACCACGGCACAGGTCACGAAAGGGTTAATGAACCCTTTCTTGGTTCTTATATTTTAAGTGCTGATCCTAGGCTACTTGACACGGCAGTGAAAGTAGTTACCGTCCTCGTGGAAAATACGGTACAATTAGGTATTAACGAGACCTTTTGGCATCTGTAGATTGACGGGCTTCCCCTATGGAGCTTAATTACGGGATAATCTGTGTTTGTGGAGCCTCCGTTCAGCTCTCGTTTCTGTGAAGCGATATACAGCGAGAAGGGCCCTGCTCCAGATCTGCCTTACAACCCCCATAATTGCTGCTTAATTGTGTCTAATAGAGGAGGAAAGTATGCCGAATCATGTGTAATGCATGCTTCTGGAGCATACTGGCCACTTTCTTTCGAACGCGTTGACTCATTCGGGTAATGCTATTATGCACTGCCAGACAGACAATCGTGAATACTGATTATTGCCCAATTATTTACTCCTTTCCTCTATGGAAGCCATCCAGGGTGAAAATATGTTATTTATTAGCCCCACATCTTCCCTCCACCTTCAGTTATTACGGCTGAATGAGAAGAGCATTGCAGATACGCAAATGAAATTGCTTACACATGATACCCTGTAAGGTCCTGGATTCATTTTCTACTTGGATGACTGCTGGACTATAATTCGGACTATTCAGGAAGAGGGTTTTTTTTAATATATTTATTTTTTTAAGGACAATTTACATTCAGCAGCAATAAATATAAAACAGATTTCAACTACAGAGACTATCCTTACCCAGACATTTACAAGGTAGAACAAAAAAAGCACAATTATATAGCGCACGGTTTGTGTACCTATGAGACCCGGGAATACAATGTGAGAAAAATCAATTACTGTTCCCGTAATTACATTGTGCATTTACATTCCACCCGCCGTGACGGCACATACCGCACAGCCGTAACCTTCTCCGTCGCCGTGCCGGTGCCGTGGTGCTATGCTGACCGTTCAGGGCTAAATCCTTCAGCACGTTTCTTACTGGGACATGCCGGCCTTCCTAAGCAGAGCTCAAGGGATAGAAAGCATTGAAAAAACAAATATTTAGAAATTAGAACCATAAGGAAGATGCAAAATAGGATATTATCCCACATTAACTCCTAATTTATTGTTTTTTTTAATGTACTTTAACTGCATTTTTACTATTTGGGTTTTAGTATACATTTCATTTGTCCTTTTATATTATATCATAGTTTGTTACCCTGTCTCTCGTGACAGACGTTCTGCTTAGAATTATTCCCCGTGCCCCTCGCGTTTCCCGTCTGTGGACAGAGCTTCTGGGGAGGTTTCACCTAAAGACAATAAAACAGCTTTTCTGGCAACATTACATGTTTCATATGTTTTAATACTTTATGAGCTGTATATAAAGCTGTGTTTTCTCAAATACTCAATTTGCGGACGGGCCCAGGGAGCTCAGTGGTTCTCTAATCGGTTAAAATCTTTCCCATTATTTGCTAGTGTTATTTTTCTCAAATTTTCTCCTCCGCTCCTGATGATGCTTCGTACTGCCTTAGATCGTAGAGTTTTTGAGATAATGTTCTATATAATATTATCTATATCTATATAATGTTCTCAGCTCATATGATTATCTCCTGGACAGAGAAGTCATTCACTAAAACTGTGCTGTCAAACTCCATTTCTCTAAAAAAAAAAAAAAAAAAAAAAAAAATTTAACTCATTTTCAGTGAATAAACTGTAAAAAAACAAAAAAATGTCCTATTCAGCCGCTCTACAGAACTGCCCGATATGGTGGGGCTTGTATAAGTCTACAAATGATGATTTTGTCAAAGCAGACTGTTGAGAGGTGGAATAAATTGTTTTCTCGATGCTAATGTTAGGAATATTTTTTCTTTTTCTTCAACAGGTCAAATTGACACTTACATCGAGAACATAAAGGAGTTCACCTCTCAGAATATGGGGAAGCTTTTCATGGCCGAAGCGCTCCAAAACCAGACCAATTGAAACATCTACTGTCTAGAAATAAGCGCATTGTTACATCTCTGCTGTGCATCCCTTTAACCGTCTCCTTTCAAGAAAATAAAACTTGTTTTAACATCCCTATTTAACGTTTCAAGATTATTAAAAGAATAGTCTAGTTGTCGGAATAGAACAAAGTCTACATCTCTGATATAAACAGGACGTATCTCTTTAAAGGTCAATTAGAAGTTGCGAAGGCTGTCTAGGGAGGATTGCAGAAAAGTGGCTGTTGGTAGGATTTTCAAAGAATGGGGCAACAACAATTGAGTTTCACTGATATGGCCTAATTGTGGCTTAATATAGAATGACCAGAAAGTGAATGAAACAAATGAAGAATGAGGGACAAGACACTTTGAATTAGGCTTTGAATTTTGTTGGAACGGTTTGGGGAATGCCCTTTCTAAACTTTAATAATATATTTATCTGAATTTGTAAGCAGTTACAGTGCCTTGAAAAAGTATTTACCCCCTTGGCATTTTTCCTATTTTGTTGCATTACAACCTGGGATTAAAATGGATTTCATGTAATACACATACACAAAATAGAGAACATTGGCACATACACACAATTCTAAAAAAAATAAGAGAAGTGGTGTATGCATATGTATTCCACCCCCCTTTGCTGTGAAGCCCCTAAATACCTGGTGCATTACCTTCAGAAGTGTGTGTGTGTGTGTGTATATATGTATATATATGTGTATGTGTGTGTGTATGTATGTGTGTATGTGTGTATATATATATATATATATATATATATATATATATATATATATATATATATATATATATATATATATATATATATATATATATATATATATATATATATATATATATATATATAAAAAATTTTGGTTATTAAAAAAAAATCTGAAACATCCCATGGAGCACCATTAAATCTATTAAGAAATGGGAAGAATATAGCACCACATCAAACCTGCCAAGAGAGGGCCACCCACCTAAACGCTCAGACCAGGCAAGGGGGGGGGATTAATCAGAGAGGCAACAAAGAGACCAAATATAACTGAAGAGACTGCAAAGCTCCACAGCGGAGATTGGAACATCTGCCCATGGGACCGCTTTAAGCCGTGCACTCCACAGAGCTGGGCTTTACAGAAGAGTAGCCAGAAAAAAAGCCATAGCTGAAATAAAAAAAATAAGCGAACACGTAGACATGTGGGAGACTCCCCAAACATGGAAGAAGGTACTCTGCTCAGATGAGACTTAATTTGAGCTTTTTGGCCATCAAAGAAAACACTGTGTCTGGCGCAAACCCAACACTTCTCTCCCTACAGAGAAGCATGATGGGGGCAGCATCACGCTGTGGGGATGTTTCTCATCGAGTGGTTTAAGGGGAATCATTTAAATGTCTTGGAATGGCCTAGTAAAAGCCCAGACCTCAATCCAATAAAGCGTTGTCACATTTGGCTGCAATTCTTTTGGAGTAACCAATCCGTTTGTTCATTGTGTTATAAGTTTGATTAGTCTTTAAATCTCAAAACTGCATTGTTTTTTTAGGAAGCTCTGTCTATCCTAGCACGTGGTGGGTAAAGCGTTTCAACCATGTAGGGACATTCTGTCCGGGTGATGTATGGAAGACAGAAATGTACGTACATAAAATTTGATGACTTATAACCATTTGGTCCATCTAGTCTGCCGGTATATACCTGCCGTGGGAACCGCAAACCTTATTTTTAAATCGGTTTCTGCTGTAAGGATTTTTAGTTACCTACCCCTCATCTCAGTGAAGTCAAACTTCCTTACCTTACATATGCAAATGTGCATGCACCATAAATCAATGCTAGGGACCCTTTCCAAGATCAAGGCTGGTAGCAGAGTTTTAGGAGACGAGGACATTGCTGTGCAGGAGTCAGAGCACCTTGTGTCATACGTTTCAGTAATAGTATATGGATTGATGGCTGTGGCAATATACCCGACTCCCGACGGAGCCATGTTTAAGTAGTTTTGGTAGGTGTGTGTGTGTGTATTGCAATATATGTGCAATATTTTTTAATGTTATGTTTTTTTTTAATTCATATGTAACGTATGCTTCTAGGAGTGTGGATAAATAGTGTAATTGTGCGCTTTTATTTAGGGAAATGTGTTGCGTATTTTGGAATACATATTATACTCGGCAAGTTATTTATTGGGGCAACATACTGTAGATGGATGATCCCATCGTAAGAGGTCTCTTGAGGTCAACAAGACTCCGTTTTCTCTCTTGGGTTAATACAGCTAAATCCGTTCATCCTATTTATAGTTGGCAGCTGTCTTTATATCTAAGGTAGGACGGTTTATCTTATTGGGCATAATGACAACAAGCAATTGGCTACTCTACCACTAAGGAGGGCATGAAGTATCTAGCTTCACATTTTCATAAGAAAGCGATTTCAACTTCTACAGACAAATCCGAGTTACTTATTGCCTGATCGGATCTTCCAGCCTAATTCTGATGAAAATGAGAAGCCTTCCATTCAGACGCGTGGATTTCCAGTATCCTTAAAATATACTTATTGGAAGGCGCCCTGTCATTTTCTACCACAGCATGACTTTCTGACAGTATAAGATTCTGAAAAAGTTTTAGTCGCTGCACAGCTGGCAGACCGGTGGCTGAGATCATCGGATGCTATTTCTTCTCATAAAGTGTCTCGTTAGCCTGAAACTTCACCCTCTATGTCAATCCAGCGCATCCTCGTTCTATCGGCTGGCCTCTTCTTAAATCGTTTGTCAAGCTTTGGAGCGTAGGGGAGCGATTCCCGGGAAAAGACAAATAATAACAAAGTAACCTCAGTCTTCTTTGTACACAAGATCCCAAACAAAAACCATTTCGGATATGAGAAACGTAATTGGGTGTTCTGCTTCTCAAGCTTATAGAGAGCTTGTCTGCATCTTCAAAGTCAACTTCTGGGAGTAAGGAAAATGATATCTGAATCCTGGTATAATTGCATTACATTCCTGCAGCGTGATTATTATAATAGTGAAATTGCTAAGTGTTTCGGTAGGACGGGCTCGTAGTCTACTTCCACATTTAATTCATTCTGCGCTCGGTGTTTTTCCCCTCTTCTCCTTAGAAGAAAGCTTGTTTCATTTGTACTGTTATAATCTGTTGATCGTTCTATAAACATCTTTTGGTTTCCTTTAGCCAGAAACAAATGCTACATTGAAAATCTCTCCGGTATACAATTTCTGGTCTGCAATTTTTGAAAGTATATATGGAAATGTTTCTGTCCCGTGAAAAGTTTGGGAATATTGTGCCTTGTGTTTTCTGGACGTAAGTGTCACAATAGGAGAAGCTGTCCTGGCGTTGTAAGTCTATTTAAATATTTGGACATTGAAAGGCCCATTGAGCGATGAGCTAGAACTCTATTGTGAACTATTCTGTTAAAAAGAAAAAAAGAATTACAAAATTAACAATTATTGTATGAGAATGCCTTTTTCTGATGCTAAAGAAATGGCAACCTCTACAAACATGCCATGCAAGAGTGTGGATCGCACCCAACGTTAGGATTTAGGAAGCCGGTGGAGCCAAACTCCTCCTCAGCTTCATCTTTTTTTTTAAGTGACAAATCTATTTCCAAATTAATTTAGAAAAGAACATTTTTAATGGGAACAAAAGTCTTCAGGTGAATCTGGTGCACCCGTCTAGGAAAACAGAGTCCAGGGCATCGGTGGGAATAAGTTATTTTCCTCTCTAATGTAGAAGATATATAAAAGGTGCTCAAAATCTGACACTGTTCAAGTTACTATAGCTTTTTAATTTAGTTATCTAGCTCTAGATCATTCGATTCTAGTCTATTATATTTGCACAAGTCCTATACAATAGACTATATATTACTATTGAAAACAAGGACACATTTATTACTCTTGCAGTGAGGCTCGTTTAAGGAATACACTTTACACCGCGGAACACTGATTAAACTGTCAGGGCCGTGTAAGAATAAAATATTACTACACTGCTATTCTAAGAGTAATGCATTCTTAAAAACAAATAAAGAAAAAAAAGGGGGAAAAAACATTACGGAGAGTCTTACTTGGTTGTGTTTTTTAAATTTGGTTTTAAATCCAGACTCTGTGTGGGGACATCAATCCTGCCAGCATCACCTAGAGGACCATGTATTACCACTCATTCCGAAAATTAGTTCTAGTAGATGCTATTAAATCTTGTAAAGTTCATTAATCTGCCAATCCTTTCTCTGGAGTAAAGTTTATAATGGCGTGTTCCAGGAGGATTGGTGTTATGAAAAGCAGTGATTACTTTAATTGGATTTTGGCATGCATGGTGGGTACAACTTCATGGAAGATGTCATATTGTTTCTTTAACCCTGTCTTTCTCAAGCTTCTGGCCCTATTAGGCTATTTAGAGCCTATATGTTTATAACCAGAACCATCGCAAGACATCAGACCATTAAATATAATGGGGAAATTCTGGAGCTACCCTACTTACAGCTGCATCCCTACCTTCACTGGATGTAATGAATGCTGTTGTAAGGTCCAGGCTTGGGATAATTCTGGGGACAATTACATTTATGTCAGTCGCCATAGTTGCCCACATGCTAATCATTGCAGGCCAGAGTTGTGGTAACACAATCAGTTGGCGAGCTTCTGGGACATGAGTTACGAATTCTTTCTTGATGTAACATGAATGGCAATGGTGTGACTTGATGTTGGTAGGTAGTGAGGTACACTTTGGTACCACCTCATCCAAAGTCATAATATCGGACACAATAATGTACATCTGGATGGGTTTTCTAGTAAAACTCCAGCTGCAACAATACGAGCTGCCTACGGTCCTTCAGTGTTTGGGTTTTGCATCCAATCTACCAGTTCATGTTTAACTCAATCCACTCAGCATCAGTTTTGTTCTTGTTAGCAGGCCTGTTTGAATTGCTGTTGCAAGCAGTCACAGCTTCACCTCAGTGGCCGAGTCCATCGGTAATTACCCAATATAGCTGCTCTGTCCATTATCTTCTCAACCAGGATAGAGACCTTGTCACTGAGTTTTACATCATGCAGGGCATGTTGTCACTCAAAATTTTGAATGTACCAGTCAATACCACCATCTCTCATTGGAAACCTCAAAGGCCTGGTGGGACACATGATTTCCCTGAGATGAGTATCCCCCAAGTTCTGACGCTGCTTCAGTCCAGCACTACAGTACATAGTTTTTTTGCCCTCTCACTGTGGGTCACTCAGCCTGAGCCACTTCCTCCTGCCATTCCATCTGGGCCATTATCAATCATTTCAGTTGAAGGACTGGCCTTGTTCTTACTGCTCTGTTAAGTAGATCATGTGGCGCACGCTGTCAGTCTAGCTTTCTGTAAGAACCAGTGCTCTTCCAACTTCCAACCAGCAGGCATCGCCCTCTTCATAAACTGTCCTGCTTTATGTAAATAACCATGCCTAGATACTTCCTAGGTCTCATCTCCTTGTAGGAGAAAAGTTTGGGGACATTGTTATGTTATTATAAGGATTTTTTTCATTAGTCTCCAAATATGTTTACATTTTTCTTTTTGTATATTTAAGTGAAAGAATTTTGCTGCATCTGTTTTGCGTTTTCACGTCTTTTGTGTCATCCATTCAAACCATTTACTTGTAATTGGTATTTAAAATTTATAATTATTTCAAGTGCACTCCTCTTAGGGCCCACCCACTAATATCATCACTGGAAATCTTTTCTTGTTTCATAGAAAGTACATAAAATCCATGGGGAGAATCATTCGATGCTCATAAGCGCTCTTAGCTAGTACAGTTTTATTGCTTACGTTGGAGCTGTTTACAGACTTGTCTTGATTGGGAAAATTCCAAATGGAGACCTAAATTTGGCTTCCTAGCTTAAAAATTTATGGATAGAAATTATGTATGCACTTAAAAAGTGAAGTCATTATTTCATCCTGGCAATGCATTAAATGTCTGCATGCTGCCAGATCAGTAAAAGTACCAGCGAGAAGCTTCAAAAACTGGGTGGGGTATGAAGGAGACAGAAGAGGAGAGACCATTCACATGATCCTGACCAAAATAAAATCACTTCTTGTGCACATGAAACTGTACAGGCAAACCCTTCACTTTACGTACCCTAGTGAGTAGACACATGTGCAAATACGACAAAAAAGATTCAGACGTTTTTCTTCGCTTTGTTTTTTGGCGCATTCATGTTTGGAATTTGTTGCTTTGTGCCACATTCACTCACATTCTCACACTTCTCATTCTTGTTCACTCTCATGCTCTCTAAATGTTTCCCTACCTTCTCTGCCGACCACTTCCGCTTCTTCATGTTCACCTTCTATCCTCTACTTTTCATCTTCTCTCTTGTCTTTTATCCTTTCTCTGATGTCCTCTCACCCGACCCTCCAGTGGGGGTAAGACGTCACCGGAAGTGCCGCTATTTCGGCAGAAATTCCTCCTTAGGGCATCTTCACCTTTTTGCATACACGTTTCACAAGAAGGGTCATATCATTACGCCAACACATCAGACCACTGTATATGCATGATCGTACTACGTTTGTATGGTCACGTTCCATGTGGCCGGGTGAGTGTGTGGATCTGTTGGCCATCGGCCCATCAGGCATTTGCTGGTGTGTCAGATGGCCAGGTCTCCGCAGTTATGTCCAGAGGAGGCAAGGTCACTTTCTCATCTGTAGCTTCAAGACTCTGCTTAATAGGGACTGCGGCATAACATTACAGAACTCAAAGTTTTATTTTGGAATGGCATAAAAAGTCCTATGCTGCATTTGTACTGTTTTTACTATTGGACAGTGGGTTATGGTTAATGGGACCGAACCCCAACCTATGAAGAGACAGATTAAACTTTAGAGTGCCAGCTACATACCAGGTTAAATGTATTTGAGCGACAGCTCAAAACTGAGTGAGGCAGTACCCTTTTTCTTTCTTGCCCCATATTCAGATTGATGTTTCTGGATTTTTGGGGATTTTAGGAGACACAAAACACATTTTCCCCAAATCTGGATATTTGTTCCCCCTGCCTGTGATCTATAACTTGTAGTTTAATGCTCCAGACCCGCGCAAATGAGCCCCGTTTAGGTAAGAAAGTCAAGTTAAGCCTCTTAATCGCACAAATTCTGGATCTTATTCAGGTCCGGTTTTGTTAGTCTGTGAAATAAAGTAAAGAGCTTAGCAACAGCACCTTTTTAAGTGAAAATCAATATTGGTACTTTATTGCTGAGGTAAGAGGTAACAATGTGCTTTTAGCGGAAGCTTTCTTGAAGATCACTCTTTTCTTTCAGAATTCAATCCGCTCCCCTTATCCTTTACTGATCATCCTATTAAGGTTAGAAGACCACTTTTAAAATGTTAACAATCCTCCGCACCCTGTGCTGTCCTTTAACTTCTGCAGCTTTGCAACCTGAAAAGGATGGCTCATCAATGTGGCATATCCATACTTAATCGGATGTTTTATACCGCTGTGTATAACAATGGTACCTGACCAGTTCTCACCCTTGGGTTATACTAGTACATTCTGAAAAGAAATTGATTTTAAAGCCTAGAAGGGCATAATAATTCTTCCTACTGAAAACAATGCTGTGTGCACCATGTGCCGCTACGTCCAGTTCTTGCCGCAGTGCCATATGAACCAAAAGCATCCGGCCTCAAATCCCAAGCACACGCTCTTATGTGACAAAGACAATTTTAGTAAATACGCTGACGGACACTACCGTGCTTACCTCTTGTCGGGTAGCACAGGTTGCCATTGCAGTATACTATTTAGTAAAAAGCCGAGCCTCTTGCACAAATGAAATAGCCACCTTTGTTCCTGTAATGTGAAATTTAATTACATATTTGGGACCTCTTATGGGGAAGAAATACCTGCTGTGAATGAGACGTTATGAAATTAAGTATGGTCGCATCTAGGTAAAGAATGAAACAGTTTTTAATACTACGTTTAAGAACTGTTTCTAAATCAGCTTTCTTGGCATCAACTCATTGAAAGGCAGATATTCCTGTGCTATGGAAGAGAATAGCTGGAATGGGAAATCGGTTCCCCCTTTCTTTTCCATTTTGCTCCAGACCTCGTTCCTGTTCCAGGCCTTTTTCCTGGAAAGAGATGAATTTGTCTGAATTCCGTAGAACATAGAAAATGATTTTCCTTGTCTCTTGTATCCCTCAAACCTTTCCTGAAAGTAGCACTGAGGTCTTCAGGATTTAAATCGACTTCAAAGGCTAAGAAACGGGGCTGTGTATTGAGCCGCACACATATTGTCCTATTGCCTCTTCTGCCTTTGTGCATCCAGGCTTATTGCCCAGAAAGCCCTAATGAATGCTTCAGTGTCCTCTGGGAGAGGGGTTTTTCCTGCTAGAAGATGCCTAGGCTATTTTAGCAAGCTTTTAAGACACTAAGGTTCCTTCTTTAGGCATAATTTAAATTGCTATTAAAGGTTAACATAATATGACCCCTTCTTTCAAAGAAAGTCAGTTAGTTTTACGTTGTAAATAATTATATTTATTTTTCATCAAAGTAAAAGGACATACAAACTAAACATAAAATAAAACAGAAGAAAAAAAATGGATGCTTGCTTCATGCTACACCCTCTCTACTTTTCTCCAAGGCTGATTTTCTGATACAAAAAGTGCCGATCTGATAAGCAAACAATTCCGTTTCTGGCTGCAGGCAGAGACTGATGTGCGTCAAATCCAACTCTTGCCTGCTTCTTACCCTTTGTTACTGCCGGTGTGCGCAAGAAAACGATCCCAGGCAGTTCTTACAGATCTCCTTATGTGTGGGATGGAATGGTGAGCAGAAGCTCATTTATCGTCCTGGAGTAGATGCTTCTGTATGTAGAGATTACCAGAGAGTCAATCTGGCCCTCTGTACATTGGCTTCTGTTACCAAATGTATCATATGAGCGCGGATTGCTTTCTCAATGACATCACGTCTGCAGATCAAGACACAGTTAATTCCCCATATCTGCTAATGATATCACATCACAGCCGCGCTGTAAATTTTCTTCCTCGTGCTATTCTGCTTGTTTCATCTAGAAATGAATCATATATTTTATATTGCAAGTTTCAGGCGTACTTAAAATTGCCAGATTTGTATTACAGTACACTTATTTAGATGGCGCCAACAAATTCTGTAAGGCTGTTACAATAGGACGGTGAAAATATCTAAAGACATTTTAAAACGAGACATTAACACATGTTAAAACATTCGGCTACAGAAGGAGAAGAGGGTCCTGCTCTCACAAACTATTCGGTGGATGAGGGGGAAGTGGGGCAGTAGGAGAGGACTTCTTGGATGAGTTGATTGTAGAGAGGTCGATATGGAGACCTCTGTGTTGATCTTGCAGGTGGGCATGGCAGAGGGCTTCCGTGGCCAGGGCCGGCCTTAGGGGTGTGCGACCTGTGCGGCCACACAGGGCGCTATGGCAACAGGGGCGACTGCCCGGAACTTAAATCCGGGTTTTGTTTGTTTGGGTTTTTTTTACTTTATTTAACATCCTCCATGTTAAATAAAGTTTTTTTTTTAACTTTATTTAACACGGAGGATGTTAAATAAAGCTAAAACAAAAAAAACCCGGTGTTTTAATTTAAGTCCCGGGCAGGGGGCGCCGAGCGGTCGCTCGTGAAGTTTTCAGAAACCGCTCGGCGGCCCTCAATCTCTGTGACTCCCTCGTGGTGCCGGCGTTTCATGCTGAGCGCCAGAATTATTCTTATCCTTTCTTTTTTGGGGGGATGGGGGGGATGGGGGGCGCCAGAGGAGTAGTCTGCACAGGGCGCCAGAACACTTAAGGCCGTCTCTGTCCGTGGCATGCTGACTGAGGGTATAAGAAGGGAAGGTTGTATGCTTCTTGGAACAGGTGAGATTTTGTGAGAGTTTAAATATAAGAGTAAGTAGGAAAAGGTCTAACAGGATGGAGTAGGGAATATCCGGATTGGTACAGCATGGCTGAAATCCTGAAAGCATTGTGGTTAGGAGTGTGTTTGAATATAAGAGTAGAGATATGGGGAGGCGCAGAGTTGTTAAGGGCTCTATAGATGTCAGTGTCTGGAGCTTGAATTTAATCCTGGAGGGTAGAGGGACCCAACGTAGGAATACCCATTGTACAGCGCTACGGAATTTGATGGCGCTATATAAAACGATAATAATTGGCAGAGTGGTGGGGAAGGAAAATGAGTGTATAGCGAAAGGTGGGGGAGGGGTAGAACTGAACCAAAGTTTGTTTGAATGTCAAATATTAAAACCGTTTAATTAATTAGAAACATATAATTGAATGAAAGATAGAAAAAAATATTGGTCTGTTAGTTTTTTTTCTATATTAAAGTAATCAAATAATGTCTAAAAAGTTAAATGCTTCCTATATTCCGTTTTTAGATTTTTTTTTTTTTTTTTTCTTTACTTGGTAAACAAAAAAATATTGTGATCCCAGGGATATTTATTTAAATAAATTTCTCCATGCTGAACAGCTAGATTTTTAACCGACACTGTAATTTCCCCTTAAATTAAAGCTAATATTATGTGTGATACTAAAAATAATCAGGGTTTTTGCAGTTTTGGTTACTTTATCATCCCTAATGAACTAGTATTTAATCGTATATATTTCATTTTCCCCTAGAACATATATTTTTCCATAGGGATTTTGTAAAGCCCATCGATTTTAAATTTTGAAATTATATTAATCAACTCGTAGACACAGATATTAACAAAGAAAATATTTAGGAATATACGTGGCATTGTCGTCTAATTTCACAGACCAGAATTAGCTTCAACGAGGGTACAAGTTATAATATTTTATGTAATCATTTGGAAGATTTTATTAAAGGAATTTTTTGTTTTTGTGAAAAAAAGCGCTATTTCTCAAAGGACTTAATTCGCGGGAGCGTTTAGTTCCTCGAAGTCTGGTGAGAAGCCAGGATTGTTTAAAACAATTCTCAAAAGAACGGTTTAGTATTCCAGGGACTCTCATTTCTTCCAAAGGGAAAAAAATAAGGACTCAAAATGCATGAAAAAGAAGGGATGGATGCATAAACAGAGGCGTGTTACTAACTAATATATTTATAACACCTAAAATGATTACTTATTTACAGAAACTATAATTAATTGTTCCAGCTGTTGCATGTCAGATGAGAGCGGATGCAGACTAGAACATCTCAGCCAGTGGAAGAATAAGACAAGCATCAATCACACGCATAACGTGATGGAAATACTACGATCTATGGGCCGAGATGATCTACCGATGATGGCTACCTACCATAACGGGCTATAGAATTAAAGATCCTCCTCGATAGGGATCAGCCTATAGATTATACAAACGCTGTATAAAGCCCCTCGATTTTAAAATTTGAAATTATATTAACCCCTTGACTGCTAACGACGGCATGGTGCCGTCGCTAGCAGTCCCAGTCAGGTGCTAACGACGGCACCATGCACCTTTCCAACGGTATAATGCATGTGAAAAAAGAATAAAAAATATTAAGTTAAAAAATAAAAATGTACAAAAAAAGTTAAAAAAAAATATTTGTGGGTCTCTAAAGGCAGATAAATAAAGATCAAAATTGCCTAGAGACTCCCAAATTTAATTATCTAAACATAAACCAGTTTAACTTTAAAAAAAAAGTTTAAGTATTCTAGCTAAATGATCACTGTGGTAGCCAATGTTACCACAGCGATCATATAGCTATGAAAAAGTCACATTCCCTTTTTAAAAATGGCCGATACTAATTTTTAATCCCATGATCCCTTTGATCATGGGGTTAAATTTAGCCAATGGTAGAGGAAGGCAATTTTTTAAATCCTGATGAACTGCAAATATTATTAAAATCAGCCATTTAGCCTGTGCGGTACGTGAGTAACCATCTCATCCCTGGAGCGCCTTGCATTTTTACTGCAAAACATATTTTTGCTGTAAAAGTGATTTTTGTTCTCCCTTTACCATCATTTCTTTGGGTTTGTAAGGGGAAAGAATGGTGTGTCCTTCTGCGAGTGAATGTATGGAAAGTATGGTGTGTGCTTCTGCGAGTGAATGGAGATATGAAAGGCGTGTGAATGGTCAGCAATTAGGGTTGAAGCCTTGACGTGGCATAACTGCTCACGTAAGAAGTTAAATTATGGCACAAAAAGTACATATTTGTAAAAACTACACCCCTTGGCGCATCAAATGAGGGGCTGCGTGTGTTTCTAGTACAAACCTGGAGTGCGCAAGACACAAATGAACATGTCGCTATGGTTAGAAAAAACATATTTTCTAGCCAAAGCGACATATTCCATCATTATCTGTGAACTTAACTTTTGTCCTAGAAATACATGTAACCCCTCATTTGAAGCTCCAAGGGGTGTAGTTTCTTGAAATGTGTACTTTATGTACCCTAATTTAACTTCCCAGATGTCTCGACCACTTTAACTTCAGATATGGCAGATTGGAGAATCTTGTTAAAAAATTGTCTTAAAACATTTAGGGGTGATGCCTGCAATTAGACAGCTCTAGACAGCTGGAAAGTTAAATTATGGTACATAAAGTATATATTTTCAGAAACTACACCCCTTGTCGCATCAAATGAGGGGCTGCATGTATTTGTAGCACAAGACTGGAGTGCGCAAGACGTAAATGAACTTGCCGCTTTTAATTTAATTTTTTTTTTATTTTTAGAAGTGTGATATTCACTTATTTGTTGTGCACGTCAGATTTGTGATACAAATACAACTAAGACCTCATTTGCTGCAGCTGGGGGTGTAGTTTCTAAAAAATATATAGTTTTGTTGGCATATTTTAACATCCCGGGCAGCTAGAGCTGTTTAATTGACGGCAGCCATGCATTAAATTTAAAGATGTCTTTTGTGATAGTCTAATAAATTTGACTTTTAGCTATAAAATATTAGAAAAACACAGTCTACTGTTCTCAATTTCTGTTTATTTTAGACCGGTTACCTGCTACAAATATTTAGCAACACAGCTTTTGATATTAGAGTTTAGAAAAATAACATTACGAACTAGTTTTTATTGAGTCGGAAGTGAAAAATTACACTTTTTTCCCATTTTTGGCTTTATTTTGCAAACCTAATGAGACATACACATATAAAAATGGTATATTTGGAATCTGCTGGGTGTGCTGAAAAAAACAATATATGGTTTGTATAGTTTATTCCCAAGAAATTTACCTTTAAACGTGAGATGCACCAAAATGCCGAAAACCAGCTTAGCACCAGGGTGGGAAATGGCTTAGCAGCCAAGGGGTTAAACAACTAGCAGACACAGATATTAACAAAGAAAATATTTAGAAATATATGTGGCATATGGGTAGAGTTAGACGCATCTATCCCCCCCTCCGAGATATGCTGTCACTCTACCCCCCCTGAGATATGCTGCCACTCTACCCCCCCCGAGATATGCTGCCACTCTGTCCCCAAGATGTCCCCCCCCACCAGACTTACCGGTGCAGACTCCACGGGGTCTTGCGGGGCCGGCGGGGGACATCTACGCATAACGCGTATTAAACTTGCGGTGCCGTGGGAAGTACCGGCAAGGAAGATTGTTCGACATTCACCGGCAGCGGCGATGCGAGCATAAACAACCTCCGCTGCCGGCACGTCTGCAAGATGTGCTTTAAAATCTCCCTTGCCGGGACTCCCCCCGTGGGAATTCCCGGCAAGGGAGATTGTTCAAGCACATCGAGCAGACGTGCCGGCAGCGGAGGTCGTTCACGCTCATCGCCGCTGCCGGTGAACGTCTGCGCGATGCGCTTAGACAATCCCCCGTGCCGGCACTCCCCCCCGTGGGAAGTGCCGGCAGGGGAGGCTGTCTAAGCGTATCAGAGAGTAGGATACAGGCCCCCTGCACCGCTGCGGGGGATCTGTATCCTAACCCCGCTGCCTGCCTGGCGCTAGACCCCGAATATAGGCCGCACCCCCACTTAAAGTGGGGGAAAAAAGTGCGGCCTATATTCGGGCCAATACGATAAATTTAGAGGAGTACTGGTGGGCTTGCATCTGATTCACAATCCCCATATCTAAAAAGATCATAGGAGCCATTTTTGGGGCAAATTATTATTGCTTGATGGTAGCTCCAGTCACTGCTAAACATAGGCCTATATTCCACCTCTTTTTCTTATTATATTCCCCCTCTTTTTTTTTTTATATATATATATATTTTTTTTTTTACTTCTCCCCTTAGAAAATAAAATATAAAAAGTAATGTAATGTAATAGATTACAATATTCTTTAAGAGGTCATTGAAATGGGCCTTTACATACGTGGTGTCATGAATTGGATTAAACAGGAGAAATGAAATAATAAATGTATTAATGATAAAGATGAATTTTCTCACAGACTATAATAAAACATATAAACGCCACACAGCGCAAGTTGGAGAGTTTCATGTAAAACAAAGAAAGCATCCATAGCGATAAAATTATAATTGAGAAATACCACATATTTTTGGGAGGATATTCATTAATTAATTTGCTAATGTTTCAATGGTCTATGGAGATAAAATTACAAAAGTATATCGCCGAGTGCATCCTGTTTTGATGGCTTCCCGTTGTAAGTAGAATGCAGAGGTGACAATAAAGCTCCTTTTCATCCTCGATAAATGACACTGTGTCAGATCGAACTATTTTTAAAAAAAAAAAAATATCCAGTTAAGTAATAAAGTCTCCTTTTGTGGTGATCGTTACATTTATTTAAACTTATTTAGAAATATGTGCATTGTTTTTTTTTCCCTCTCATTCTGGAACAGAATGTCTTAAAAGGCTCCTGAACCCAAGCGGAACATTTTCTCCCGCTCCACACAGCAAAACATGCATTTATATATATATATTCATAAGTCATTACAGCCATGAAAGAAAGGCTATGATTGCATACCCGATTCCCTGAAATAAATGACATAGTAAATATTAAAGACTGTGGCATACTGTAGGTGAAGGTTGAGTACTGAGATGTACGCTTTTATGATAAACAGGCTCTTTTGCATTGTCCCTGCGTTTCTGTGCACAACAGGGTAATTTAGTTTAAGAAACTGAACAACATTGCCTTTAAATCTTCTAGCTTTGAGCTACTTGCAAAATTTCCAAGCAAATAAAATATGTTGGGCCCATAGTTAGGGTGGCAGTGTGTAGGAATGTGAAGCGAGCTGAAAATGGATTCTTAAAATTAAGTTGTAGGAAGAAATCCAAAGACAAAATTGCTTATTTGTTGTGAATGTAATCCCTTGCCCTGCCTAAATCTTCATGTTTATTTATGTCCTAGCACCCTCACTGAAATGACGTGGCCAAAATCTTTCTCTTTCATCCTTTCTCTCTCATCTTTTCTTCCTTGTCCTCCTCTTGTTCTCTGTTTCCCTCTTTTTTCCTCCTCACCTTTCCTTCGCTCGCCCTCTTTTTTCTCCCCTTCTTCATTCTTTCACTCTCTCTATCTCTCTTTTGTTTTCTTTCTCTATCTTTATTCCCTTTCTCTCTGTCTCTCTCTCTCTCTCTCTCTCTCTCTCACCACCTATTTCCACTTATACTTCTCTCTTGTTTTTTTCTTCTCTTTTCCTATCTTCCCCTTTCTTCATCCTTTTCTCCCTTTTCTCTTGCTACTCGCTCTATCCCCCACTCCTTTCTTTCATCTCCAACATTTTACTTTTCACTTTTTTTCTTTATCTCCCTTTCTTTTTTCTCTTCCCCTCTTTCTTTGACTCTTTCATCTCTCTTCTCTTCTCTCTATTACTCTTTCTTCCTTCATTTCTCCATTACTCTTTCTTTCTCTCCTCTCTCGCAGCATTTTGTTTTCTGCTCTGAGAGCAGTTCACTTTATATATATATATGTTTGCTCCCTAGTTTAGATACCAGCCTATAGGGTTGAACACTAAAGGCTGTACTCTTCTGGATGGAAGTAGCTGCTGAAAGAAACTGACCCTGCTGGCCTCAAGAAAATATATTGCCTGTCTCTGATACTTCTCATTGGTACTGTCTGCTGGTTCGTCTCTTTATTCTGAATGAAATGGAAAGGGTGAAAATTATATAGCTGCTAAATTTTAATAGCAAGATTGATTAGTAGTTTCTTAAAAAACTGACAAGCAAAAAAAAGAGAGTCATGTATGTGTCCGATGATAGCAGTGCGCATATTGGCTACGCAGTAAACCGAGTGCTACTATGTCATTAGTAAAAAGAAGAAAAAAGTGTGCCATTTTCAGCTGATCTATAGTTATGCTGCAGTTGGACAAGTATAAAATTCACCACTAGTGGAACAGCACCTTTAACTTTTTAATCACTTTTCTATATTTGATGTTATGCAAAAGGTAAATTTTAGTACTTATTGTAAACAAAAACCAACAAAACAAATATAAACAATAATGCCTTCCCTTTAAGTAAAACATGCTGCCACCTATCAGCTTTTCACTCTGTCGTGAATAAGTATATTCCCGTTTTGATATAGAATTGTTCTTTTTTCCGGCAAAAATAAAATAAAAAGTCCTTCAATTGTCCAAAGGTGAGGCTATCATAGTTCACAAAATGCATCTTGTTCTTCTAGTAGGTATTGTAGCAACCAATATCTTACTTACACGAAGGTCACTTTCTCGTGTAATGATTATTATTATATACATTCTAAATGTATGAAGAAATATTATTCGGATGAAATGCACGGGTAGGAACGCAGCAGCTGAAATGTAAACAGCGGAGCAGAGAACCGAATTGCCTGAAGGTTTCAGAATCTCATAAAGTTGGTTTGAATACTTTACATGAATCACTATTTGGTTAAACAGGTTTCAGCCTCAAACTCTGCTCAGAACATATTCTACTTCACAAAATATACGGAAATATTTTTTTATTCTACTTTAAAGTATTTTCTTTCTTTTAAAGCATTTGTATGAATTTGAATGAAATTTTGGCAATTTCGTCATTTTGTACGAATGTCTAAAAAATGGGGGAGGGACCACATGCAGAGAGCTCCAAATTTAATTAGTATTTCATTGATTTTTTTCACTCCCTCTTGCTCTCTGTCATGCTCTCTCGCTCTCTTTGTCATGCTCTCTCGCTCTCTCGCTCTCTGTCATGCTGTCTCAATTTCTCCCTACCTTCTCCATCAACTGCTTCCGTGTCCCCATCTCCTTTCCTGCAGCTCCACTTCTTCTCTTGCATCTTCTTCTAATTCTTTCTTCGCCCCCTTCTCTGTGAACCAGGCCTTCCAGGGCACTTCTGCAAAATGGCAGAACCTCCGGGTTCCCCTCTCCTTTGATTGGAGGAACGAAGGAGAGGCTATCTCTGTGGAAGTACTCTGATAGGCCAGAATAATGCAGAGAAAGAGAAGTGTTTCTGCAGCTCTGGTCTTGATTTAGATCAAGGTTATGACTGTTTGGAAGCCTTGACAAACAATAACATGGCATTAAAAAGGTCTTCCCCAGTGAGCTTAGATATCACGTCCCTTTGTTGCAATAGAATATTGCTGAGGTTGGTTTGTCATCATACCTGGGAACTTTCCATGGCAGGCTACCTGGAGCTCTCTTGAGGGGGTAGGGCTAGTCATGGAAGGAGTGGGGCAAGTCAATGGTAGGTCTAGCCTCAGATTATATTAAACGGGTTGGAAGTATAAGGAGAAATGAGCGGGGGGCTGGCATGGTTAAACCCCAATCACCAGTCCCAGAGAAAGAAGAGCGACCCGGAGACCTGGGGAAGATTCAAACCCGAGTCTTTCTAGTTATGCTCATCATCTCTCTTGAACGTTGGCGCATGTTAAGCATGTGCTGTACCTGCATCATGCCCAAGGAGCTTTAGGACGGGCACAGTACAAAAAAATTCCCACAGAGAAATATTTCCAGCTCAAGCAGAACTGATTTTATCTTTTAAACAGGAAGGGTTTTTGTGCATCAGGTCAGTCAGAGAGAGACAGCCCTGGCAGATTCAATAAATATTTGCAGTAAAAATACTAGATTGACTGGTAATTTTCTTTCATCCTCAGCAATTATGTGAGTATGAAATTTGTGTTCAATTACGCAAAGTTCCAACATCCTATTTCAGCTATAAAAAGCTCAGTAATTTTACTTTTTGTACGGCAGAAGACGGCTTCTAAACCATGGATTACAGGAAAGTAAATTTTTCCACATCTTGTATTATGTTATTTGCGCAGATCACTTCTAAGCATACAAAGCAGCTCTTATTTTCCTAACCTGTGTCTATTTTGGTTCCATTTCTTAGAATATCTAATTTTGTTGTTTTTTTTTTTGTCCTCATTAGCTTTCTTTTTTTGCAGCTTGTCTGCTTTGTCTTTTCGAACGTTTTGAATAAGAAAACCTTTTACAATTTCTTTAACATTACAATTATGCTTTTTCATTAAAAGAAAAGGTAGAACTTTAACGCTGTGTCTCAATGTGTCTAATGTGGATCTGCCATGTTTTCCCAAATTCTAAATTTTACTGTTTAGTACACTAAATAAATACATGCAATCTATATATATATATATATATACAAAGCCAAAAGTCAGCACACACCCAGTAAATAGCATTTAAAAGCACCTATCTGAGGCATAAATATTGGGGATTCCATCACATTATATTGCTTAACCCGCTACTATGTAAAAGTACCCCAATTTTGTTGGGTCCTATATAATTTGACATCATAATTGAGGTACTTTGACATAATAAATAGGCTAAGCAATAGATGATCATTATACGGCATATTTTTGGGGGGCTAATTTGCAGGTCCTGCAAATGCGGTCCTCATTAATGGTGTCCGGAGAAGGCTTTAGATTGCAGGACAGCCCCAGTGGGTTAAAAGCAGTGCAGTCCCACTGATTCAGCTCCATAGTAAGCAATATAACCATGTCGAATTAGATAGGACTTGTGAAAGTTTAGGTACTTTGACATAGTGGCGGACTAAGCAATATATGGCCATCTAGTGATGGAAACCCTAAAATGTATGCTTCCATGAGGAGCTTTTAAATAGATTTGCTGTACATATTGGTCCTTTAGGTAGCACACCAAAATCTTAACTTATGTGCTTTACAGTGTGCTTCGCTTTCTGTATTTTGAGTATGTATAGGTTTTCTAACTCCTGACTCCAATTAGCTTTTGTTAATATTTATTTGTGATTAGCCTATGGGCAGTGGCGTCACTAGGGTTGGTGTCACCCGGTGCGATGACGCATGGTGTCACTGACGGTGGGTGGTCCCGCTGACGTGGAGGGAATTCCTGCTGACGTCTTGGGCATTCCCATTGACGGCAGCGGGAAAGCCCCCATTTGAAGGAAAAAATGGGTGGGGAGCGGGGCGAGCCAAGACCCCACGCCCCGGAGGATTCTTATAGAATCGTATAGAATTCCTATAGAACTCATAGAGTTCCCTGCCTGGTGTGGTGTCACCCCTGTAAGGTGTCACCCGGGTGCGGTATGCACCCCCCGCACCCGGGTTGTGACGCCACTGCCTATGGGCTTTTTTCCAAGATGGATTTATGACACCTCACCTTGGTACAAATAAATGAAATGTCCTTTGCCTTACCGCATTAAAAAGTAAGGTTTTAATATGTGTGCTAATATTTAATATTACTGTCATTTACACGTAGCCATGGCAGGCAGCGGCAGCTTTACTTTTTTTGGATGCCCTAATTAAAGTGATGCTAATAAAATACCAGGGTCCCATCTTTAAGACAAATAATGATACGTATTATTAGACTTGGGTGCTGGCGGAAATTTGTCAAACATTTTCAGTTTTTTTCGGAAATCTCAGTATTTCTTTAATCCCCTTGCAATGGAAATAGGAAATAAATATGTAGAAGAAGTTCAATAGGGAATTCGAGAACAATCGATGGAGGAAGGAGGGTCAAAATTAAATTAGAGTTATAGGGTTAAGGTTAAGGATAGTAGTGGGCTGGTATGATCTTAATTAAATGAATTAATGTTTTTAATTAAATCAAAACTTTATAAAGTCTTAGATACTGTGAGAAATGGCAGGCTGAGGCTCACAAGTCTCACATATGATTTATCAGTCCACATGTTAATAAAAATATCGTCACTAACATTTTTTTTGTACTGAATATCACCCACAAATAATATACAATGACACCGAAACTGAGGAGAAAAAAAATACACATTTAAAGATAACTTCCAAATGTGCCAAATAGTTAAAGTAATACGGGCAGACACAAAATTATGCCACATTCTGTCACAAAAGGGGACGAGAGAATGGCGACAACGATTTTCTTTGTATAAGTTGTATTAAATATCCCAGGTTTTGTTTAAAAAACGCTTATCTTGTAGATCACTTTCTCGTTTGTCCTCTAGGGGGCTCCTGAGACCAATGGGGGACTTAAGTCGCTGATCACTAAATGCCATCATTATTGCTTCTCAATATAGTATTTACAGTAAAACTGAGCACTGTGGACATTTTTATTTCATTTTATTTAGATGGTTCCAAAATGTTACAGGCAAAGAATGAAAAAGAGATGTATCATTAATGAAGAAGTTTGAAAAGAAAAAAAATAATTTTGTCCAACATATAACTTAAACAAATATATAAACAGTGTACTGCTGGAAAAACAGGGCACACTTTAATAATTATTAGCATTTGTTCCTAGCAATGCTTAAAATATCTTAAAGAAAATACCTTTTATTAAGAATAGAAATAAATCTATACAATCTGGAAAGACCATAAGAATAATTCTCCGTAGCCTCCTTCCAAATATTATATTTTATTGAAAACATAAATAATCTCTAAGTAACTTAAGATGAGTTATAAGATTAAATTATGTTTTATGTTACTTTTTGAGCCTGAAATGAGTTATGGAATCTAATGCTAACATCACAAAGAAAAGTGCTCTTGGAAAACGAGACCATTAGAAAGTAAAAATGAGTTTGTTTTCAGCCTGTTATGCGATAAACATGGAAGAACGATGTGATTTAAGTATGAATGATGTTCGTTTATTGTCTGGTTAAGCAGTTAGGGTAATTTCATCCAGTGGTCTACTTGCTAGCAAAGAAAGACTATTAGTTAAAAGTTCTTTTCCATATGGTGGGATAATATATGCTTTCCATCGAGCCGTTTCATCCGTTTCAGATGGCACAAATATGTGAATTTATGTGAAACAGAAAGAAAGTGACGGAGGATTCCAGAATGCCGCTGATACATTATCTTACGACTGATATTAGACGAATCCCTTAAAGCCTTTTGGGACCTATTATGATAAAGTATCCTCTGTTCATAACAGAAATAAGACAGCGATATAATGTTGAAGAACGTTATACAGGTGACATCCTATCTATACAGCGAAGACGTTGGTGGCCATTGTAAACAGATCTTACGGAAAATAAATTCTGCGTTCAATACAGTATAGTATAATTCATTGACTTTTCCTACAAGAATGGCTGAGCTGACCATGTGGAGTCCGCAGTGGGACGGTCATCTCACCAATTAAACTATTGAACAGGACCAGCTGGTCTTCAACCATGGAAATACCTCTTAACCAAGTCAACAACAGAGTGGGACCAAACCTGTAAATAGCTAGTCTGTCTCGTTTTAGTCTCTGTTGTAGTCGTGTTTATTCAGACACGTTTTGAAAGGATCTTCACCAACAGATAAAAAAGTGTCCCACACTTATTATATCCAAAAAGGTTTCTCCTGGTGATGTAAATGTTAGAAGGGAATTGGATCACAGGTTCTTTATTCATTTAAATATATGTCTAGCAATTCTCCTGGTAAAGCTATAATTTTATTAATTTAAAGCCAAAAAATTAGTTATTGGTTATTTTGGACTATTGGCTATTTTTGCGAAAGACTTTATAATCAAGAAAGCAGCTGTAATGGGAAATGAATAAGATGACCAGAAGTCCCAGTAAAGCCATGGCATGATAGTAGTCCAGATTCAAACATGGCGGACGAAAAAAATGGAACTCAATGGCATGCACAATATAGCTTGGCTTCACCAGACCCAAGACGGGTATAGTCTTCTTGGTAGCATAAAGGCAACTTGTCCTGAAAGAAAATGGTTTAAAGAGCCTGTCAGAAAATAAATCCCTGCTGCCGGTAATAAAGCATTGTTATCGAGATGGGTATACAGCTCGCCAACGGCAACATCTCCAGGACAGATAGAAGAATCACTTTGCGTGCATCCACGGGAATCTGCACATAACCATTTCAGCGTGGATTGCACTGAGGCATTCTACTTTTCAATGGAGCAGTAAAGACTAAACATTAAGTGGACTATTAAATAAAAAGACAGTCTGCTTCCTGGAAAACGTTTAGATACATTATTATAATAAAGGCGAGTGAGGCCGAGAGTTTAAAAGTACCCATCCTCTCTACTCATACAACGGTCTCTTTTATGAGACAACTTAAAATACACTTTTTAAATCTATTTTATTTTTAGAGACAAATTCTGTACACACACACACAGGCACGCACACACACGCTTATTTTGCTAATTGACTCGATGCAATTAAAATGCATACAGGACATGAAATGAGTCTTTCATTATTATTTCTTGGTAATCAGGTAATTTCATTCAGGGATAGTATAAAATATTTTGGGAAAATGTTTATCGCTTAGAGACATGTTGTAGGATATAGAAAGTGCTTCCAGGGACATAGAATAAAGCAAATTATGTTACGAGGGAACCACATTTTCCAATTAAGTTGCCACCTGCTGTGCAAAGATCAACAGCATGGGCTGTAATTATAGATCCCGTGTGCGGTAATTTGTTGATAACGCATACATATATGATAATAATTCTGGGATGGTGATTCGCTTAACACAAAACTTGTTAAATGGGTTATTCTGCGCCAGACATCAAAGACATGGGTCAGAATGTAACTCTGCACAAGTGCTACGTAAAATACCTTTCAGCGAGTCGGTAAACTTGATGCGTCCGGTATTCATAATTCTTCATTTGTTTTCTTTTATTTTCCCACCTTGATTTTGCTGCAGCCTGGTTCTGCAGAGAAATGAATAAGTAACAAAGTGCTTCCTGGAACCAGAAGTATTAGAATCACTCATCCCACTTGTCAAAAACAAAGATCGTTTAAGAATATGATTAAAATAAATCAAGGTAAGATGCATGTTACCCAGATCTATAGAATGATCTATATAGACGTGATAGAAATGTATTATCACCATGCTTATTTGTGTTGCTTTGGTTAGATTTATTAGGCAAGGAGTCATATGCAAGGACAGTCATCTGAATTGGCGGATTACACTCCTCTAATTACACCAAAAAAGGGGCATTCTGCTACTACTTCTGTCCAAATGATGGCGGATCCAGAGTCCTATCTAGGAAGGGGAACTCATACTAGCATAGGCACACAATGACATAACCAGACACTCAACACAGACACACACTAACACAACCAGACACTCAACACCAACACAGACACACACTACCATACCAGGACACACATGCAACCTCCTCTTTGAAATTAGGAATATAAAGATGTAAATCCAGCACGCGGGATGTCTTACTCTGTTGGGGGCAATAATCTTGTTGCCCATCTGGCCCAGATCCCCCCATGTGTGCAAAGGCACCGTTTCTATTATTTGGGTGTAGCATATTTGCTACTCAAGTTTCGAACAGGCACTGATGAGCTTGGCCTGATCCAATTTGATAGGAAGCCGGTGGCCATCTAGGTTGCCTATAAGGTAAGGATAATCCTATTTTTATTTAGAAGTCAGCCGCATCGGGTGGGAGAGTGATCACATTTCTGATACTTGATTTAAAATTGTTTTGTCCAGGGGCTCATGTAAAGATTTTACATTATTTTATAATTCACATATTAATAGAAATGGATAACAGTAGAATCACAGAACAGTAGATTACCGTTACTCATGTCTGTCCTCAGGTTTCTTTTAGCAGGTCAGGTTGGAAGAGTATCTTCGGATGAAGGCATAATGAAGCCATTGACTAAATCTGGCCGGGGTAGCCTAAAAATCTATATTATTATTAAGGGTGATGGAGGACAGATCTGCAAAATAGTAGTCATGATGATTCTTAAGAGGGCTTCTTGTCTGTCGTTCCACATAACGTATCACTTTTCATTTTGCAGATAAAGCTATTGCCAGAACAGTGAAGAAACATAAGAATGAAGTTTTTCAAGCAGAGCCTGTTCTGTCAGTCAGGCATTTGAAGCGTAACGAGAAGTCAGTGGTCTTATTAAAGCCATAAATTCTTCAGTAAACACTGCAGGGTGCTCCATTAAACACGTACACAAATAATCTGGCATATAAATCTCGGTATATATCTAGATATCAAAATGCTGTTTTCAGGATCATGCTTGAATCTTTAGCTTTCCTTCAACATTTACCCTCACCAAGGGGTATCAACCTGGGGAGGCGCTACTGAAAATCAGCACTGCTAAAACGGAGATGATAGAAAAAGATAATTCAAGACCATTTCAAAGACATGTAAATTAATCAATACTGCATGCACATTTTTTCTGCCATAAAGGTGGTGGTGGTTATAATAAATAATGGTGATTAACTCAAGCCTGTAAAAGTCAAACGGAGCCACTCAAGTATATGGGGTCCATTCAAGTTAACAGAGGATGCAATGCATACCAAGAGCTGTATAAATATATATGTGATGAACCCTGTAGCTTGAAGGCCATAATGTCACGATTAGGGGTCTTAAGCACAGTCCTCTAGGGCAATCAGAGTCAGGAACACCAACACGTAGCAAAACATCACTTTATTTTAACTGCTCAACCTAAACACACCAAAACAAAATCCTAAAAAGAAACAACCTAGCTCCCAATTGGAGCCTCTCTAACGACACTATGCTGAGGGACACACACAGAGTGGCAGCATATCTCGGGGGGGGGGGAGACACACAGAGTGGGACACACAGAGTGGCAGCATATCTATTACACTTTAAATCACATTTTTTCTTTTAAAAAGCACCTAACTTTTAAGGTGCGGCCTATACTCGGGTGCGGCCTATATCCGAGTCAATACGGTATATATAAAATCTAAAACCTCTCCCCTGCAACCTGCAGTTGTTTTTCAATCGGCTGCCATTGGGCGCTGATAAATTACTTTACATTTTTTTATGTACACTTTTTCAGTGTGCGTCTAGCTAAATGTTATTTTTGGGTTGGAAAATGAGGATCTATGGTTTTACAGATTGTCACAGAAAAGGAAAGTGATGATCGTTTTATTTGGAGTGGCAAAATGGTGGAGAGGGATTTTTACACCCAGAAGGAGCTTTGAGGGACCTCGTCACCCCAACCTCATCATTTTATGTTACTCGTCTGTCTCACAGGGTAGGGATAGAGGGAGATGGAGAGGAATTTTTTTAGTTATTTTTAACACTAACAATTAAGTGAACAGATCTCCTCATCTCATATGAGCCAGCAGCAAACAAAAATGGCTAAAAATATCCACATTTTGGTTAGCAAATGGTCCGCGGATCCAAATGTAAGAAAACGCAATGTCCAATAATTTACATTTACAGGAACATAGGACTTTCTATATAAAGAGTGACTTCACAAATGGCGAGAGTTACTTTGTCCTTTCACAACAAAGTTCTTTTTTACATACTTTTTTATATAAACAATGCTTGTTTTAATTTTCATGACATTTTCATAAAGTGCTAATTACATATTAGACTATCAATCAATCAAACACCTTCTCTTCATGCTTAAATATTAAGATAATTAATCTTTTTTTTGTTTTTTTGGCTTCAGCGGACAACAAATTCATCATTAACAAATTTCATCATGCCCTGTCTGCGATAAAATAATTATATAAAAAATATTTATCTTTTGTTTTAACTTTCTCAAAGATTTACCAATTCACCACACAAACTTTTTAAATAATTAGCGATCCTACTACTACAATCCACCGTAGCCTCGATTAATTTCTCAAATGTTTTCTCCTTACTCCAAATTATTTTAAAGGACATTTCTCATCCCGATTGTATCCTTCACCTTGACTCAATTCACTAATTTGCCGTACATATTGATATCAAGTTTGATTTTCTCTAATACTGCATAAAATTTAGGTATGATTGACACACTAATAAGATTATAAAAAGCCAAGAAATAACCTAAAACTAAAATGTTGAAAATTTGCAACATGACATGAAAGCCGGTAGCATTGGTAACTCCTTAAAGATCAAACTTCTAAATGTTTATATAGGAAATGTGTATTTATCTACGTAAACATTTAGACGTTGAACTTATCCCATGCAGCTTTCAAAGAAAAACTTGTGTTCCTAGGTTTGCTATATGCCGAGTAGATCTTTTTGGGTCCATTCGCTAAAACTTTGAGTGACCCAACGGAAGTCACATTCCCATGTGTGTTAATACTCGCAAAAATGTATATATTCACTTGGATATTGGTTGGCTGAGAGCGCATGCAGGCATATATTTTGCAAGTTGCAAGAGAGGGCATGCGATCTGAATGATGATTCACATGACCTTGCCTGCAATTTGCAAAAACAAAAATAAAATTACTAATAAACAAATTAAACTGGGGTTTCCTATCAACCAAGGGGAGCGATCAGGGCCGGGATAACGTAGGGGCTGATCGAGCTGCAGCTCCAGGCCCCTACCTGAAATAGGCTCAGACTCAGAAACCGTGAGATTGCTTTTTCCACAGCCATATTTTTTTTTTTATAGAAGATACACCTGATGACGAGAAGCATCAAACATTTAAAAAGCAAATATTTGGTAAAAAAATAAACCACCACTTTTCCTTGTATCTGGAATGTAATACAAAGGCACATCTTTCAGCATATTTTGTTATATTTGGATCTCTATATTTATATCATATTTTAGATTCTAAGATACTAATTTATATAGTTAAAAAAAAAAAGATTTGCAGAATGTGATCGTGTAAGAGGAACACGAGATTTATAATTACAAAGGAATAAACGGATGACTTTAATTTCCCATAGGAACCGGTGACACATTTCTGGGTTGTGATAGACCTTGAGTTGCATCTTGCCCATTGATCAATCATCCCTCCTTAACCTGTGACAAGCTTTATGGCATGATGTCACGGCTAAAGCATACCTTTAATTTGTCAGTCTAATAAAGGAATATAAAATATGCAATAATTCCCTGCCAGAAGCTTGCTGGTGCACTACGTTAATGTCGCGGTATATTCCTTTCCTGGTCGCCAAAGTAAAAATAAAAAAGTGATATATTGTGAATGCTTTTATTGTTATAGTAGCTGTTAGAGTGACGTCACTTATATTTTATTATGGTAGTCATAACATAGGTTTAATAGGTCTTCTGTTACAATATTACAGAAACATACACACATATACCTTCGATCGAATACAAAGTGTTACATACATGTTCACATGTGCAATATCAATAGGCGGTCAAACGCGCCCAATATATACATAACAGAAGAAAGATTAAACAAAAGTGCATTGAAGGAAGAACAAGGAAGGTGAACAAGAAAGAAAGAGACAGGAGTGAGAGAAAAGAAGGTGCGGAGGGGCACTGAGAGCTTTACTATACCATGGTGTATGTCTAAAACAGAGAATGAAACCCCATGGTGCAGGGCAAGAGTTGCGAGTCCCACTGGCTCCATGTCTTAGTGAAAATATGTGAGGTATTGGAAGCTGAGTGGCTATTTTCTCATAGTAGTGTTGTCAAGGAAGGGGCCCTCTTGGATAGTTGGAGATACATGATTCTTCCAATGCTCGAGTTTCGCAGCAGTCGATACATGGGACAAACGTTTATGATGTGAAACAAAGAGATATTCGGGAAACATATCAAGGAGAGCTACCTCACGGCGGTCCTGGCACTTTACAGCCAGCAACAACTAAATGATGTGTGTGCGGTTGCACATCTTACAGAGCGTGGCCATGTGTATCCAGTGATCTGCCGCTGAAGGACCAGGAATAGTTAATATGTGGTTCTAATGGCCAGTGACCCACCTGGTATTTGCCCCGTGTGCCACAAGACCAGTCCAGGTCTAAAAGTTCGTATGATGGCTAGAGTGTTTTAGCACCTAAAATATACTCACAGATTTTTCTTTTAAGGTTAGTTCAGGTCGTCTTCATAGAAAATAACTACAGTTCTGTTTAGAACGCAACAAAAACAATTTATTGTATACCTTAAATGTCTTGGATCTTGGCAATTACATTGACACTTCCATAGGCAAAAAAAGAAATAAAGTTTTGGTGCACATTTTCCATTATAGTGTATCACTTTGATAGGATATAATAAAAAGCTCTATTTTTATAGCAAGGCTAACACGAACCACTATTTCAAAACACATTTTGATACTTTGGACATCTGACAGGCTGGCATATGTAACTTATCAATACTCACATACGCCGTATGACACGGGGCCGATAAAACGGTCTAGACATAAACTTGAGATTTTACAAATGTTTAAGATAAGTGGAAAATGTATTTTCATTTACAATAGATTTAGATCTTGACCACCTGCATCCCTAAAGGAGCTGTAAAGCAGGAAGTATCCTTGATTTGAGAATGAATCAGAATACAAGAACTGCAAATTAGCAACAGATTCCGCCGTCCTCTAAAAGGGATTTTTATCTGATCTCGTGTAATGCTTCCAAAGGCACTTCTGCTATTACAATCATGAGAAATGACCACAAACTCGGTTCCTTTAGTAGCAAAGCTTTAAAAAGTGCATTCTGTTTGGACTGCATATGAAACAGTAGCAAGGAACACTTAAACTGCCATACACATGCTATATATAGCTTTATACCCAATTAGCGTAACACGCTGGTGTTATATGTTTCTGTTGAACTTGAATAGACAAGCCCACCAAGGATCAAGCCGGGTCAGAAAAAAAGTCTGGTTCTTATCTCCTATCAAATCACTGAAATTTTATGATGAACTCTTCTCATAAAAATGGTTTCAGGAATATTTTATCACTTACCTATCATTATTGTTCCTTTTAAAATGATTAAAACTATTTTTTGTTCATCTTCACAAATGGAGACTGGGTGGCATCTGCTGATTATTTATCCTTTGTTGGTCATGCAATGGGGACTTAGTTTTATCTATATAATCTATTAATTGTTCAACCTGTTTTGTGTTAGCAATGCACAAATTTTTTTTAATCCTGACAGCGAAGGTTTGCGTATACTTATTCTTTATCTATTGGTGACCATATACCAGACCTGGGCAAAGCACGGCCCGCGGGCCACATCCGGCCCGCTGAATAGCTCGGACCGGCCCGCAAAGAGTGTCCTGGTGACTCACCAATGAGTCCGGTGTCCCCCCCCGCCCCGGTCACTTACCTTAAACTCCTGTGTTGGAAGCGTTTGTCTCAGGTGCCGGCGCTTTACGCTGGGCGCCGGCATATTACGTCAGATGCCGGCGATCAGCAGTGAAGCGCCGGCACCCGAGACAAACGCCTCACGCTTCCAACACAGGAGTTTAAGGTAAGTGACCGGGGCGGGGGGGGGAGATCCTGAGAAGGGGGGGTTAGGGAGTTAGAGGGGAGATACTGAGAAGGGGGGGTTAGGGAGTTAGAGGGGAGATACTGAGAAGGGGGGTTAGGGAGGGAGGTCTTACTGTGTGTGTGTGTCTTACTGTGTTTGTGTGTGTGTGTCTTACTGTGTGTGTGTGTATCTTACTGTGTCTGTGTGTGTCTCACTGTGTCTGTGTGTGTCTTACTGTGTCTGTGTGTATCTTACTGTGTCTGTGTGTGTCTCACTGTGTCTGTGTGTGTCTTACTGTGTCTGTGTGTGTCTTACTGTGTCTGTGTGTGTCTCACTGTGTCTGTGTGTGTCTTACTGTGTCTGTGTGTGTCTTACTGTGTCTGTGTGTGTCTTACTGCGTGTGTCTTACTGTGTTCATAGCTTATTCAGTTATTGTAATAAATATTTTAGCCCATTTTTTAGCTCAAAATATTTTTTCCTTTTTTTTCTCCTCTAAAATCTAGGTGCGTCTTATCAGCAGGTGCGTCTTATAGAGCGAAAAATACGGTATGCACTCCGAAGCCTTGTTCATTTTGTTCACTTCTGTGCTGTGCTAATAGTTATTCAGGCCTTACTTATTCAAGCACCTCTACCAATGACGTAGGCTTGAATAACTTTATTAAACAGCACATAAGTTAACAAAATGGACAAGGCTTCGGAGTTTGTAGTTTGTAGAGGTCTGGCCCTCTAAAACCATTCCAATTTCTCATGTGGCCCCATGGGAAAATTAATTGCCCACCCCTGCCATATACTAAAGAATTTGAAGATCCTTCAGGAGCAAAAATATTAAGACCTTGTTACATTTGCATTGTATTAATTGCTTGGTTTCCGTTATCTCAATAACCTATATGCTCCACACAAGGGCTTATTCTTTTATGTATTGGTATGATGAAAAGTTTTACAAAGCCTGACTACGTGTTAGGGAAAGTTACAGTGTTGGGTTCAGACCAGCAGGGTTGGACTGGAGAAAAGTGGCTCTGGCACTTTAAGGCCAGTGGCCGCTAAATGACATATGTTGCGTCCCTTGCATCTCGTGGCTACGTATATCTGGTATTCAACTCTGGAGAACCTGATTCAACGCTCAAGTGGCAGTAAAGGCACTAGAGCCACCAGTTGAGGCGGCATTTGTCTGGTTTGTCAGATGGCCATCCTGGGCCAGCAAACCAATATCCTCTAGCCCAGCAGTACATTACGCAGAGCAAACCCATCATGCTGGGCATCTCACTGGCATTGGACCGTTATAGTGAACATTTAATATTTTCTTTTTTTTCCATATTCTCCATCCTTCTATTTGCTAGATACATTTCCTTAAACATGTCTCCATAATCTTCTTCTGTAACGCATATTCAACCTTATACCCTAGTACAGGGGTAGTTACATGTCTGTATCTGGATATTGGTGTCCATGACAAAACTTGTGGCGAACAATGATACATGATTATGATGTAATTAATAAAATGCCTGCTACAAAGCCTGTCGCTAATGGAAAGAGAAATGATACATCGCTAAAATATTTAAGAAAGTTTTCTGAAAAGCAGAGGATTCCTGGCAACTTGGTAGTATTGTTTGTAGAGCTCTGCCAGGTTCTGCTATCTACCTCTAAGGCAGGTAAAATTAGGGATCATGGCAGGAATTCAGCTCATAAAAATACACATAAGGAGAAACGCAATACTTCAATGTTAAGTGAAGTGTAATTGTGCATACTTTATCGTTTGTTGGAGGAGAGCAGCAGACCATATCCACGGGATAAAAATATCTATAGATACAATAAATAGTATCCACATGTAAGTATTTCATGTAAAAGAATGACTATGAAAACCAATATCCAAACATTTCAAATTGAATTATTCTCGTTTCTTGGTAGATGGAAACAATGCATGATATTTTATAAAATTGTAGTTATAGATAAATTACATTACTATTAGAAAGCCTCTAAAGGTATACCATTTCAAAGTGTATATATATATATATATATATATATATATATATATTATATTAAATGAACCACAGTTACATATATATATATATATATATAAACTGTAACTGTGGTTCATTTAATATAATATAGCTTATATTTTCCCACATTTGTTTGTTCGGTATATTCAGGATTTACAGAGCTTTGCTATTAAATATTTATAAACATATATAATTTTATTCGTATTTGGCTTACTTCATCGATAATTGGTTGATAATTGGTTTTTATTTCCAGTTTTTCGCATTGTCAGTCCTTAATAGGGATTACAGCCTTCCATGCAACTGTGGGCAATCCGCATGTTTAGTCAGTCGAGAGACAACCCTTATTATGCCGTGATAACTACCTTCATGACATTACTTAAACTTAAATGAAATAAACTTCTTCTTCTGTTTTCCAGAATAAAATTGGAATTCATATTTAAGTACTTACATTTATGTCATTATTATCTTTTATTTATGTACCAACAACAATTTACCCAGCGCTTCATGCACTACATACAAAATTAGAACTGACAGACTAAGACAAATTGATACATTAGGTAAAGAGGGCCTTGTTCTCAAGCTTACAATCTAGAAGGAATGGGGTATACAGAAACATAAAAAATAATAAACTAGAATTGTGCATTTGGATTAGTACGGATTTCAATTTTAACAAAATTTGCCAATTTTCCCAATTTATACAAATCTCCGAAAATGAAGGTGGGATTCCGATGAAACAAACGAAATTTTGTTGGTTCTTCTGCTCTCTCACACTGACATTGGACGTTGATCATTCAGGTACTGGGGTGAAAGATGGAAAATTATGAGTTCAGTTTTGGAGAGATGAGGTTTACGGGTAGCGTTGTGACATTCAAGTAGCAGGCAAGCAGTTGGTAATACAGATGATGGATGATGGAGAGAGATCAGGGGGTAGATTTGAGTATCGCGCTTCTCCTTATTCCATTTTCCAGAATAAGATTAAAAAATATTGAAAATGAAAATAAAATCTTAGAATTATAATTTAGGCAGGGGAGGGCTGGCAGCCTAAGGCCTGGGGGGCAAGTCAAGTGAAGTGGCTCCGCCCCCTCGCACTCACCTTTCACCCCTCACGCTGCTCCCATCACTATGCGGCCATCAGAATGCTGGAAATCTAAACGGCCGCTGGGTGCTGATGCCACCGGCCGGAGCTACTTCAATCCTTTTTTTTATTTATTTAATATGCCGGATCAGCTAAAGTAGCGCCGGCCAGCAGCATCAGCACCCAGCGGCCGTTTAGATTCGATTTCCAACAATCTGATGGCCGCATAGTGATGGGAGCAGCGTGAGGGGTGAAAGGTGAGTGCGAGGGGGCGGAGCTTTAACCCCTCACGCTGCTCCCATCACTATGCCCAGCCCGCCCCTGAATTTAGGTCACATCTTTGCAGAACTCAAATCTAAAAGTATCTACTAGTTTAAGCTTTCAAATCTCAAGCTAGTCAGTTGCAAGCAATATTGGAGTGATATTAACACTAATAGAAATATTAATCTAAAAACCTTGAATAACATTTTCCCTCTAAAGGGGGTATCATCGAAATGGCACTTGTTTCGCTTGAAACAAAATCTGATTATTGTAACATATTTTATAGTTATATACATCTGAATAAACATAGTTCAATGAATGGAAATTCAACGAGCAGATATATTAAATTGGAAAACCGATATTCAAGAAAATCTTGCAAGAACAAATTTATTTATTTAAATATCTTAAATTATTTGAATGTAGCAATGATTTCACAGCAGGTAATGCATAAATTGTCCTGGGATGTTTAAAAGAGAAAGTGTTTTATGACTAAATTATAAATTTATGATTATTAGCTGCCAAGGAGAATTTTCCACACTGCCATTCATCCAAGACAGGAAAAAGGTGGGGCCATCGCCGAGAAACTTCAATAACTTGTAACTTTTTTTTCCCCTGTTCAGTTTAAAGTACTTGATCCAATCGTGGAAACAATTTCAGAGTTTCTCGAACCAGAAACAGTTTTTTTTATGGAACAGATGAGATACCTGTCCCTAAAGCGTGCTCTGCACCTCCTAAAAACCTGAGAAACATTACAGGCACACAGGGGATGAACGAGAACTTTGAAGCGTGTAGAAGAATGAGTTAATATGACAGCAATGTCCATACAGAGATTACTGAAATTATAAACAAAAATGCCATGGAGCTCATTGAGAGAGAGAGAGAGAACAATCAATAGAATGACCCTCAATACAATTATAATGGATCACAAGTGTGCGACAGTATACTATTTTGTATGTTCTTTAAAAAAGGATCAGACCTAAGTTTGTGGGTCATTTATGTATCTTTTTGGGATAGAATTATTACATTAGGGTTCAGATCTAATGACTAGTGCGGGAAACACTGAAAATAAGGTAGCTACATGACTATGATGTCATCAGCATCACCAAAATCCTGCTGCCTTTACCTGAGAAACGTATCTCTTATTATGCCCTGTCATCACACAAGAAAAAACAAATTAATTCCCTTGTCATATCCCATCTGGATTGTTGTAACTCCCTATTAGCTGTCCCCCCTTCCTGCCGTTCACCGCTCCAATCCATCCTAAACACCACTGTCAGACTAATTTTTCTTTTCCTCCACTCTTTAACTGCTGCCCCACTAGGCCTCCATTGGCTACCTCTTCCCTCCAGATTTAAATTCAAACTCCTGACCTATAGAGTCCTCAACTACTCTGTACCCCCTGATATCTCTGCTCTTATATTGAAAACTTTACTTATTTACTTATCTTTTCCCACTTGCTTGTTTCACCCCTGCTCCACCAATTCTTTGGAATTCCTTATCCCAATTCTCCCCTACTTACTCTATTTCTAAATGCTTATTAAAAACATACCTATTCACAGACGCACACAACCTACCTTCCTAATTCCTTCAACCTGCATCCTAAAGAAGTCATCCATCATCCCGGCCTTCAACATCTCAACAGAGAGTTCTCCATATTACCCTCTCTACAATCAAGTCATCTTCAACCACTCAATAGATTGTAAACTTGGATGAGCATGGTGTTCGTCTCCTTTTGTACCGGGATGTCTTTCATGGAACTACTGGGTCTAACTGGCAATTTCTGACACCACATCCTAGGTTCAACATGCAAAAACGTGCAGAACTTCACGTAAGCTCATCATGAAGAAGACCTTTGTCTACTTCTGGTCTGACCACGAAGTGGTGGTCAGAGCAAGATAAGATTGTATGCACACTTAATAATACCTTCCCTGTAAAGTTTCATTATTCATTAGCAAATGTAAAGTTTGGGAAATGTTCTCTCTTCTGAGCACGATATCGGGAAAGTTGATTCAGATGCCTTATATGCTACTAACATTTTACTTTAATAAATCAAGCTGTACTTTGCATCATTATTGGCAGAATGTGCTGAATTATACCTACTATGTCTGCGCATTTGGATTTTTGAGGTTTTGGCCAAAAGCTTGGCTCCATCAATAAAACAAAAGCAGCAAAAAAAAAAATCCCTTTTTCGGTGCATGCTGTTTTTGTGAATAGTTATTTCAAATGATCTTTCCTAAATTGGATAGGATTGAAATCGTGTTGTTAAACTTGCAGTAATATGGACTGAGTTACCAAGCGATTGTTAGAATGATCAAAATGGAAGCTATATTTAAAACCCTAATAAAATTGTTTAACGTCAATATTGCTCTAAAATTGAAAACTGCTGTATGACTTGGAAACAAAATATGTGATTTGGATGAAAAACAACTGTAATTATATAAAGAAGAAAAAAAGTGTTGCAAATGGAACTGAAGCTGTAATAGTACCATTTTTTTTTTTTAAGAAAACAGTGCGTTTTTTCGCTTCATGGAAAAAAACTATTTGAATTTCCCATAGTTTACTTCTATAAATTTGACCAATTTTTTAAATCATTATTTGTTCAATCACATTTTTTTTTTGAATATATATATACTTAATCATAAGCATTACACTGTTTTCCAGCCAAAAATGTCATTTTTCAAGTGTAAATGATATGTGATTTTTACATTATGTTATTTCCTATTTTATAAAACGATGATGTGTTCCTTTTAATAGTTTTCTGTTTAAATGAAATGAACCCAGTAGTATGATATAAATACCTATTTTCTAAATTAAATGTTTTTAATATTCCAGACTAGAATTTAACTAATGGGCTTCTTAATTTTTTCAATAGCCAAGAAAGAAAATGGGGAATAATGGGATATATTAAACACAGACCAGATTGTCTGCAATGCTCTAATGGCCTTCATATTGGCCTTTCAAAGCGATGCTAAGAAAAAACAGCTTTTAAGCCAAAGAACAAATATGCAAGGTTACATTTTTATTGCAAACATGTGTCATTATGTGTAAAAAAAAATGGGCCAGAAATCCTGTCCAGAGTAACATCCCTTTGTCCTTCTTAACTGTCACAGTTAAACCCTTTGTTTTAAAGCTTGCCCTTCTATTCCCGCTAGGAGAAAAGGGCTACATAAATTGCGTTGATGATATTTATTATGACTAGATAAGCAGATTAAGACACTGCTTCTGGATATCTCTTGTCTATGAGACATACAGCATACAACTGTAACAGAATTATTATTGTACTATCATCTCAATGTATATATATATATATATATATATATATATATATAAAATGTGTAATATATAATATAATTATGTGTTACAGTTGTATATGTCTCACAGACAAGAGATATCCATAAGCAGAGTCTTTGTGATAACTGGCAATGAGTCTTTTACATCGCTGCGGAGGGACTTTGGCCCACTCTTGGCAGAATTGTGTTCATTCAGGCACATTGGAGGATATTGGAGCATGAATGGCTTTTTAAGGTTGCGCCACAGCATCTCAATAAGATTCAAGTCAGGAGTTTGACTCGGCGACTCCCAAACCTTCATTTTGTTTCTTTTGAGCCGTTCACAGGTGGACTTGCTTGTGTGTAACCCAGCTGCACTTGAGCCTTAGGTCACAAACTGATGGCTGGACATTCTTCTTCAGGATTTTCTGATAGCATAATTCATGCTTCCATCGATTATGACAAGTTTCCCGGGTCCTGAAGCAGCAGAGAAGCCTCAGACCATCACGCTACCACCACCATATTTGACTGTTGGGATGACAGTCTTATTGTGGAATGTTGTGTTAGCTTTAAACCAGATGTCATGTGACCCACGTCTTCAGAAAAGTTCCACTTTTGACTCCCCAAAATTATTTCATGGATGCCATGTTTGGGATATTTTCAGGCCGTACTGGACAAGATATAGAGCGCCATTACATTCAAAAGATGCATTTGCTATATTAGCTGTGGTTAGAAGCCAGTAAGTGAAAGAATAACGCTAACTTAAGGTGTGTCTCATTTGCTTTTATTGGAAAAAAGGATTTCTTAAAATAATGATGCGTTTTTATATTTTTATCTGTAAAAAAATGTTAGTTTTTTTTACAGCTTCGGTTTGTTTTTTATCATGCACCTTGAAATGTCAAGGGTATCTCCTGGGATCTGTTAGTACACCCTGTCAAATAGACGGATGTTGTCAGCTAATTTATTATATGTGGTGTGGCTCTGTTAGCCAGGCACGGGTGACAAAATAACCGCCTGACAATAGTCTAAACCTTTTAATTAACAGACTTTACAGCGCACCTTTGGTATTTTAGTCTAGCAGATTTATTTGACTTTTCTAATAAAAAAAACTTTTTAACATTTCCTTTTGTGCATTTTAGATCTAGAAACGAAGAAGCCCTTTTTTGCAGCTATTGAGTGCTTTCAAGGCTCTGTTATAACAAAAATGGCATGTTTTCAATCTGTGCCTAACCTCCTCTAAGAAGCTATTGTCTTAGCGATGGAATTATCCAACCAATTATTGTTAAAACGCCACTTTTGTGTTGCTGTCAGCATATTGCAATCTGTTTCCAATCGGCACTGCTGGAGAAGCAACAAGTTTTTAACTAAAAACAAACTAACGCAGAGGTCCCCCCTGCTCGATTTGAAGAGGACTTTTTCTTCTAAGCATTGAATTCCTCTCTCTAGTGAATCTTACTCTCGTTTCCTTTTGTACACCGTTCGAATTTAAGAGAACTACAGTCGATATAAGGGTTAAAATGTCTTGCCTCGGTGGAACAATTTTTACATTGACTTTATGTAGCGATCCAGAAAAGGTAATTGAAGTTACGATTAACGCCTTGTAACTTTTCATGTAACTTTCATTCCTTTATAATTTAGATTGGAATCTCAATTATACACACATCAGGTGTATAGAAGGGCAACAATATATCAAACAACTAGAAAACAGTGAATTACCGGTACTTTAACGGGTAACCAAGTCACTGACCCATTATATAGAAAGAAATCTGCGGTATTTCATATTGTCTATTATTTATAGAGATATTCTTCCTAAGGGTCCCTTTTGTAAGGGATATTTTCCCTTCCATGTGCCTTTTTATTAAGAGCTCGGAATTATTGGTGGATGTTGGTACATCACAATGTACCACAGCCCCAAAAGTCACGATGAGTGTATAGAAACAGCAGAAAACACTTTAAATTATTTACTTAATTACATAGCTATCAATAGGTAACATAAATCACATTAAAGGTATTGGGAAAGCCCTCTTTCTCTGCCACAATTCGGCACTAACTACTCTGAATACAAAAATGTACTTTTTTAGCTGTTTCAAATTTTGGGAGGTATGGTACAATATTTCAAGCATGTATGATGCGATATAGGTTAAAATGTAAAGTACAATCCAATCTGGCAGGGGCCTCCTCTAGCAACAACCAATTGGTTGATGCCAGAGGAGCCCCCTGCCGGCGACCAATAGCTTGCACGGCCCTTTAACTCCTGACGGCGAACCTATGGATTTCCGCTCCCGTTAACCCCTGCGATGCCGCGATGATAAGGTAGGCTAGACGGGGAAGGGACCAGGGAGATCAGTTAACGAAGAGGAACGCGAAGATTCTTCGCGCTGTGTGTCTTCTTATACTTTTTGCCGCCGCCATGTTCGTATGTTCGGTATTCGGTATTAAAATAATAAATAACAATATCAGTACTACTACCCTTCGGGTTCGTTTTCACGTTCGCCCGGATCCGAATGCACAAGTCTAGTTTTAACCATTTTATTCTGATTTCAGAAAAAGAAAGAGAAATTAAAAATACCAATTACGTATTTCAGTCTAACAGGAAGCACTGTTTAACCACCAAAATGTTAGGGATAATATGGTCTGGTAAAGACTTCCATAAACTCTACTGCTTGTTTGTATTGGCAGAAAACTTTCCAAAGGGAGCAACACCATGTCGGCGATTCCTGTAAGTGCTCTAATATACTCGCGGTGTATTCTTTTTTTCTTCCTTTCATTGACTTATATTTTTGTGTATTTTACTCAGAATTTATTGAGCCCATTCTCCTTGACTGTACAAGAATGGAAAATTCATAAAGCAATTGGTGGAGGAAAATTTAAATTGTCTTTCTCCGGGCACAGGTCCAAAACATTTCCATGCTAAAGAGTAAAACAAACCCTATATAAATTACCAATGGTTCTTTTTTTTTAATTCACTGTGCATAATTTATCATAGGCTGTAGCTCTGGTCGTTTAAAACATTCATATTTTCAGTAACTCAAGAAATGATCTAATGTCCTTTGGGTCGAATGGATGTAGATGTGGTCATTAAAACAACGTTGAAGAAACAAATTCCTTCAATTCATCCTATTGCTATATTCTGTAAAAAAAAATGTGGTAATTCAGGATATTAAATACAAATCGGTATTTTTAACCTATGTCTGTCCCAAAAATCATGTTGCAAAGTTATAATGCGAATATGTTTTTATAATGTGTTAACCACATTTAAGAAATATTAACATTACACATAGGGTAGTCAAAGCCATTTATAGAGTAAATAAATTGACTTTTTACAACAAAATGGCGGCCTACACTTGCTCGAATCATATATCCTTCATACATTTAAAATGTTAGAGAATGATATATTTATCTTTCCCAATCTGATATTCTCTAAGTATAGTAGGGGAACTAGCCTTTATGTTCTGCCTTGTTAATTTTAATACTTTTATTGAGAAATAGGTGTTTAGGCCTACGGTTATGTCGTTTTTCTATTGTCTATATCTTAACCATCTGGGTTACCGCATCATGGAAGATTATGTAGTACAAGCTGAACTTTCTGTGCCAGAGACACATCAAAAATAAAATGTAATTTATAGTTTAATATAAAGCCTTGTAACGTTTCCATTCCAGGACTCAATATATTACTAATGGAATTTAGAATGAGGTGAAATCTTATTTACATGGACATATTATGTGTAACACCTGTAGGTATCCAAATATGATTTCTGGTGAAACACTTTGGCTCTCTTTTTTAAAAGAAAGATGAAATAAACTTGACAAAAGGCCAGAACAGGAAACATGCATTATCTGTGAAACGGAACGTGTTCAAAATATTTCTTATGACAATTCTGTCATTATTGTTATTTTTTTTTTTTATGAGTTTTTCTGTGTGATAATGCATCAGATTCAAACTTTTCTGTTTCTACTTTCTGCATCATGAAGAGCTTGATATCACTTTTATTGCAAAGATGATAGGGTCTTTGAAGTCTGTCAAACCCTTCTGCTGGCCAACATATAAACAGAAATAAGAAGTCGCGTATGCTTTCAAAGCCACATCTGAAGAAGGGTCCCCTAAGATCTTGAAACTTGTGATTCTACATATAAATCTCAGAAAATGTGTCATAAACTTCTAAGGATGTGGTATTTCTCTGGGACCCATACCAACATGCCCATTTTGTATAAAGATGTTGTGATGAGTTGCCATTTTGATTGTCAAATTTGGGGAATTATATAGGGTAGATAAATCATCTTTATTCTATAATTGTTTATGAGACACTATGAATAATTTATTTAACACTACTAAGGCCGGGTCAACTTCTGTACTTATTTCACTATGTAATTTACATCTGCAAATCTTGACATAACTGAAGTTTTGACCTATTCTGGTGGATGAGACATTTTCTAGAAGGAGTTCATGTCCATGCAATACCTGGCACCTTGCTGGCTTTGAATCAGAGTTTCCAGGTAAAGTGCTGCTTCCCTTGGACTCTGGGAAATTCGTCAATCTCCAGGCAGAGGAGAGTTTGCTCATGTCCACTTCCCACCTTAACTTTCTGCACTTAAAATAATAAATAACAATATTAGTATTACTACTGCTACTACTACTTTAAATAACTATATACTATATAACATAATACTTATGATATATAATCTGTACGGGCCGGTCAAGTTCTTCCACACCAAACTCATCTAACCATGGACATACACCACTATATGGACACAAGGATTGGAACACACCTCTTAGTTAGTGAAATTAGGGTTTGGGCTAGGCCCAGTGAAGGAAAACCTTAATGCTTCACCATACCAAGACATTTTGGACAATGCCCTGCTTCCTCCTTTGTGGGGACAGTTTGGGAAAGACCCCTTTCTATTCCACCATGACTGCACCCGGAGAACAAAGCAAGGCCAACAGAGTTTGGTGTGGAACTTGACCGGTCACACAGAGCCCCATCGAACACCTTTGGGATGAACTGGAACAGAGGTTGCGAGCCAGTCCTTGTCATCCAACATCAGTGTCTGACCTCACAAATACTACTACTGTATGAATGGGCAAAAATTCCCACAGACACACTCCAAAATCTTGTGGAAAGCCTTCCCAGAAGCGTGGAAGCTGTTATAGCTGCAAAGGGGGACCAACTACCTATTAATGTCTAAGTATTTAAGAATGCAATGTCATACAAGTCCCTGTTGGTGTAATGGTCAGGTGCCACAATGCTTTGTCCATATAGTGTCCATCTCCTAGTGGGACAGACCTGGGAAAATTAGCACAATTGTATGCAAATATGATTTGGTAAGGGTTATATACTCCTTCCAAACATGCACCACTGGTAAACCAGGTTCTGTTAACCAAATATCCACAATATATGTCAGTTGGGTGTCTATCCCTACCCAGCTGTTCCATATGAAACATATGGTCCTATTAACCCTCTGGGTGTATATGTATAGCAGGTTAAGAAGCTCTGCTTAGGTAGGATACGCTGCTATTGCAAGATAAAGTGATTTGAAGACACTTGCACACTCTTAACGTCGAGCTGATTCTGCAATCTAACATTTATTGTGCTCCCAATGTGAGCTGCACAATGTCTGCTATATTGTAAATTTCATTGAAAAAGCAGATAATATCTGTACTGAAAACTCATTTTCATCCCATATTCCAGGGACAGAAATCTTGAGCGTTGTTATGTATGTATGGGCTATAGCTATTTCTCTTTCCTCTCTGTGCAGTTATAATCGGCTATGTGCCATTTCGTAATATTTCTGCATAAGCAATGTGACCCTCTCTTCTATTACATTTGTAATTTGATCTGTTCTGTCGCTGAGGTCCAATTTTAAAGCGTTTTCCTTCAAACCGGCTTTTATATATTTCTCAATTGTTTCGGTAAGGAACTTTTTGCTTGCAGTAATCTTTACAATCATCAACCATTCCTTTTCATTTAATCTCTTATCCTTTTAATCATGCAGGCAATATCTCCATCACATATATATTTGAGGGCACTTATAACATATCATGTATGATGTCATTTAAGGGCATTAAAAATAGACTTATTATATATATAAACACACAGTGATATTGAAAATGCAATTTTGGTGAAAAAGTGATTTAATTATACATTATACTGGCACCCAAAGGGCACTTGGATAAAACAGCATCCCTCCTTTTCTGTCTTAGAAGTGTGTGTCTGGGGAACATTACCATTCCAAAAACACAAATAGAGGGAGTGGAAAGGCATGGTATTGGCTTCTCCAGGGGTATTTTAAGTCTCCCATCCCAGTTGACATGGGAGAGGGGTGGAGGACATAGCCTCCATTCCCCTTAAAGTTAATTTTAACAACTCTCTATCCTACCAGACACGGGGTAGGATTTTGAGAGTCTTAGTCAAGGACAGGTGAGTTGTCATTCAGCTTGCATGTTCTCTCCAGCAACTCTCAAAATGTAAAGTTGTATGAACTCACAAACCCCTTGTATATTAATGAAGATATTGGTTGTTTTGTAAGTATTAGCATGCAAGGGCATGTGAGGGCAATAGTGTAGTCAGTCTAGTGAACCCTAGTATAGTAAAAATACCAAAGAGAATTGTAAAAAAGAATCTTGTAAAAAAAAAAAAACTCCAGTGGTTGGCTGTGATGGAGTGAAGAGGTTATAAAGTGCTACCTGCTACATTACAGTTTGGGATTTTTTTGCAACATGAAAAGGTAAACTACAGGAGAAGGAAGCTCATACTCAGCATGACCTCCTTTTAGAGGAAAACTACACTCCCTTAACTCTTTGCTTGTTATAATGAACTATAATAACTGATAATGTCATCTCACTAACAGACTGAGATACAGTAGGGTATTAAAAGCTTCTTCCGTCAGTCAATGATTACCAGCCTCAAGTAAGAGCACACAAGGGGGGAGGGTGGTCCCTCTGTGGGGCCCAAATATTTTTCCACAGGGAATCTCTCACGTGAGAAACGTTGTTGCTGCATCTTCGAAGGTATCCGTCACCAGTGGTAACTCCCGCGTATCCATTTTTAAATATTTCACCCACCTCTAGTTGTATGATACAAAAAAGTGTATCTTATTTTAGGGGAGAAGTATGTCTGCTTTGTAATTAGCCCACATAAACAAGAAAATAATGTTTTATATACATATAGCCTTGTGCAAACACCTAGCATCAGTTTTATAAGTGGTCTTTTCACCATAACAGAATAGTCTTGCTTCTTTAGCCTCTTTTCAAACCTTCCGCCAAAAATCTGTTTTATATAAACCTCCATCATCTAAATATCTGCGTTGTGTATTAAAGATGTAGTTAATGAAAATCCATTTCAATCACTGCTGATTATTGAATATTATCAATGATGATAACATTGAGCTCCATAGACTTACCTGGCCTGTATGTGTCCAGATAATTAACGCTCGCTTATTTTTTTTTTAGTTAGAACCCAATGCACTGAAATTGCTAGGAATTAAAATAATGGGGTCGGACCCCCTCACCAAGAAAAATAAAACACAAAATATAATAACACACAGAGAAAACTAGGTGCATTTGTTATATGATTTACAAAAAATACTCACATATTTACACACAGAAACCTGTATTTTCTCCATAGTTTTCATGAACAAAAATGTTTACTAGCTTTAATTAGTAACAATCTCGGTATTTAAGAGCACAGATGGTATATGGATATAGTTGTGAGAGATGTCCCTTGATATTCAGTCTATCTACCTTCTGGCATTCGTAATCCTGCTGGTGTCACGAGGGTCTCGATCGCTCTAGGCCTCTCGAATTCCTGGCATGAACAGCTAGATCTGAACGCTGGTTTAGGTCAAAAACAGTCTATTGAAAGTAATTTGGTTGTGTGCCAAAAGATCAATTTTGTAGCTAAAAGGTACTTATTGTTAACCGCAGACATAGCTGATGAAGTAAAACTTTAATCTCTTTAAGTAAGTGCGAGAAACCACAAACACTGCAGTCAGGTAGTTAGAGAATACAAAAGAGAAGGAATCCGTTCCAGTGAGTATTTTAACCATGTCACGAACAGAAGGCCCAATCCTACATCCGAGGATATATGATATGAAGAACGAAGATTTATTTTGGCGCACCCCATTTAATTACATTAAATGACACAGATAAGGCAAAAATCCATACACTGCCAGGAGATTCTGGGTCGATTTCTTCCATTTTCTTATTAAAACTGAAATACTGACTAGATTGTAAGCTCACGAGAGCAGTGCTCTCATCTCATTTTGTACTAGTTTATTATTTTCCGTGATTTTAAATTATTTTACTGACTGAGGTTACAGCGCTATGGAACCTGCTGGCGCTATATATATATATATATATATATATATATATTACATGTAATGTAATACTGATACGTTAGTCGTGCGTTTTAGCCCACACATAGCTGCTCATTGGGCTTTAGCTATATACTGTATATAAAAAGCACTTTTCTCACTCAAAGTAGATTCACTGTTTTGTGAGTTCTCGTTGGAATTCTGTTTCATTAAATAGGCATTAACGTTTTAGAAAAACTTTATTGTTTCTGTCGCTGTTAGAATTTTTCAGAAAATGCAATGAGAAATGCCCTATATTTGCAGCTGCTTGTTGACAGCTGATCAGTTGTAGACATGCACATCAGCCAATAAGAAACAGAATTTCTTTTGAAATGAAATACACTGTTTTTACCCTAAAATCCATGGAGAGTTTTTAAGGCAAACAATGACTCTGTGGTGTGGTGGACCCATATAATGCATATAAGATTGTTGCGGTTGTGTTGGTGCTCCTCAATAAGATCAAAATATCATCACTCTCTCCAGTAGCAGTGACTGTCAGCAAAAGGGTTTAAGGATCTTAACATATATAGCCTGGAAGAAAGACGTGAAAGACAGGGATATGATTTAAATACTTGAAAGGAATGAACATGATAAAGGAAGAGAGTTTATTTTAAAGAAGAAATACGAGCACAACAAGAGGACATAGTCTTAAACTAGAGGGGCAAGGGTTTAAAAGTAATATCAGGAAATAATACTTTACAGTAAGGCTGTTTAGGCAAATGGGGATAGGCATAAGGCTAAGCTAGAGATGTGATAAGACCAGGGACTAAGGGAAGTATTCAAAGGTTGGGCAGACTGGATGGTCCGAATGGTTCTTATCTGCCGTCAAATTCAAATTCACGCTGAGAACCCTTGGAGGAACACCTTAGACCTGGGGGCCATCATGAACTGCAGCAGCCTGTGTTAGGCCTTCTATTGAAAGAGCTGGCAGTTCCCTCGATCACCGTCTGCTGCTGCAAAATGGGAGCCGCTGCGCTAATCAAGGGGTTTATGACAGCAGGGTGTGTTGGAAGTATTGAGGATGTATGGACATGTCGGTATGTCCTCCATGTCAGTAGGCTTTGTCAATAGACCCCATGAATTTCCAGGACTGAATAGTGATCTCCCTGTTAAGAAACCAGAATTAATAATATTGCTAGCTCTCTGATGTGGAGTGAACATGCTGTAAAAAAAAAATATATTATTATTATTTAAATCTAAAAACAATACTCCATACAGACACTCAATTAACCAATGGCTGACTGGTGAGAAGGATCCATTGAAGTTAATGTATGCATTGGGATACATAGAAATTTAAATTTTAGGGAATGTTCTCATACAGTTACTCACTCTCTCTAACACTCTTTCACACTCTCGAACGCTGTCTCCCTATCTCTTTTTCTGCAGCTCCACTTCTTCCCTCTTCTGTCTTCTTTTTTTGGCCACTACCCTACAGTATATGCTTTGTTATCCAGGCCTCCCAGATCGCTTCCACAAAAGGGTAGAGCCTCAGTGCATGCCCTGTCCCCCGAATAGAGAAATGCGGGAGAGGCTATTCCCATGGTGCGTACCATGGCTCTACCCTTTTGCAGAATTACTCCAAGGAATATTGCATGTCTGTACCTCTCTTTCTCTACGAATATGTCTGCATTATTCTGGACAGAAGAAACTACACAGAAGAATAAGAGGAGGCAAGAGAAGATACAGCGCTGCAGGGCAGGAGACAGGGACATGGAAGTGGTCGACAGAGAAAATAGGGAGCCATTGAGAGAGAGAGCATGAGGGAGAGAGTGAATGAGAGCATGAGAGACAGAGTGAATGAGAGCATGAGAGAGAGAGTGAATGAGAGCATGAGAGAGAGAGTGAATGAGAGCATGATCAGCATGGTCAACAGCAGCAAATTAACAGATATAGGAAAGGCTGAACTTGATGGACGCATGTCTTTTTTCAGCCTATATAACTTTGTAACTATGAAAGAGTGTAAGAAAGGGAGCGTGAGTGAAGGGTGAAATGGAATGGGAAAAAGCTCTCAGAATTTCATCACAACTGATAGAGCAGGAAACAAACTTTATTGTCCGATAATGAATGGACCAGAAACTCAACAAAAAAATGAAACCGAATTGTTTTTGGTCCAGTTGCACAAGTCTGCTTCTAACTACTTAAGGCCACTGTTAGATCCTGGGGATCTCCATTTCATCCTCCCCCTTTAAATTTATTTCTAGTGGCAGATAGAAAGGGGGGGCTTGGTCTTACAAATTTGAGACTCACGGGTAACTTTAGGCTTAATGAATTGACAAGTTTCTCGCAGTTTTTCAACTCCCACCAGCTCATCTCTGCTAGTGCTGCGTCTATGCCGGTTGAGTGCCAATTTCTGTGAGTGCAAATGTGAGTCGGCAATAGTGAATCTGCAAGTTGGACTTGTTGGACTTTGCTGCTACAAACTTGCATGTACTAGCATTTTAGTGAATTGACTTTTCTATAGAATTATTCTTACGATTCATTATTTACAATCAGTGAATGCCCAAAGAAGAGTTCTGTGGATCTTTCCATCTCTGCCTCCTGCTTAGCACCTAAAATACCGTTAAAAAAACATATGCCATAAAAAACCAATACTCATTAATGTTTATGCCCTATGACCGAATTTATTGTATTTGAAATAAAGGAATCAATTAATTTTTAAATATATTTCCTGCTGCAGATAAATGATGTCAGTTTTATTATCTCTTTAAAGTAAGTATATAAAACCTTTCCTGGCTACAAATTTTAAATCCGACAAATTATTCTTCCCCTGTCTAACTGGTTATAGTCTGCCAGCCCTCTTCTTCAGAAGGGAGCAATACAGAAATAGTGTAAAGCATATAAACAGAGAGCAGCTCCCATTATAAGGCATCACATCTGTTCCTTCTCATTTGGGAAACTTTTACCCAGCATAGTAGTAGGTTATGACAATCCTGATCACAATACGTCTAAATTATTCCTATAATGATCTCCACAGAAAATCGGTGAACCTCCATAATTAAAAAGATGTCAAGGTTTGGAAGATGGAAATATGAGTCATAAATTATTTAGAAAGAAGCAGATGAATACGAAGCTTTAATTTATAAAGAATCACTTAAGTTCCATAAAGGAATTAATTGAAAGTGGAACAGTGGGAGCAATTGTCAAGATGTAAAGCAGATTTGAGTTTTAAAAACAAAATGTGATTAAAAATATGTAATATGCTTTAATGACACTGTCACAGACCTTGGGCCCACAACACCTGAGGTCACATCCTAACTGGGACTTCCAGGACCCACACGGGAGTCCTTACTACCATACCGCACAACCGGATGGCCTCCACGCTGGACTCCGACAGCTCCAAGTCCTCCAGAGCAGCAGAAGCATGCGCTCCGTCTCCCAAGATGGTGGACTCATTCATTCCACCAGCGAAAGCTTGCATTCCACCAACAAAAGGAAGTTAGTACATAAAAAAGGAGGGAGAGTGGTAAGCAGGTAAGTGCTGTTAGCCGTTTGCAGTAAAAGTGACACTGATTGGGGTCACCCAAAGGGCACCCTAAATCTCCTAGGGACTCCTGCCCCCCCACATTTACATACCCCAATCACAGAGCACTCACCCACACTCATACATGCTCCCCGTCCATCTAGCTACACTAATTCCCAGGGGCCTAGATACATAGTGAAATGGTTTTAACATTTTTGGGTGTATTCACTAAAAGTGAAGGTTAATTAAGTAGGCAAAATATAACACAGTTTGTTTGCATTCGCATGCTAGAACTTGAAAATGTATTAACATTGAGTGGCTTTTGAGTATTGCTTTCAATTTTAGGCTGGACTTCCAAGTCACATGCCCTTAACTGTAACTTGCAAATGTTATACTCGTTAACCAAGGGGAACAACCAACAAAAAATGTCCCCTTCTCTACCTTGTGTGTGGATGGAAAGTTTATAATAATCCCTTTGAGGGATATGGTGCCCAGTCATGCCCCCTACACCCATTGTTTATGCAATGGGAAGTGGGTAAAATGTTTTAAAACCTGTACTTATCCCTCACTACTTCTATGTACCCCTTTTGGGTGATAGTAGGGTGGACAGGGAAAATTGCTAACAACCCCCTTGGTAACTTGTTCAAAAACCAGACATTTAATCAGCACACTAAAGTCTCATCCCATGGAAATGCCCCATTCAAAAACTAATTTTAAAAGATACCAACAAACTTTTTAAAAAGAACATCAGAAGAAAATTCTATTCCCAGCAGATCGAACAGTTGCTATTAGTTGCACAGGAGCTTGTGCAACATAGGGTGACCACATCAGCAGATCGGGTGGATCTGTGGATTTGTCAGCCAGTGGCCCATCAGACATTTTGCCAGGGTGCCAGACCAGTCCGGGCCTGTATTGTACTATAAAGCTTATTATCGGAGGCATTTTCTATTCTTCTTATAGAAGTATTATGAAGGATCAAATAAGAGCTTGTCTGGACCAAGATAATGCATTGTCCAATCAGTTAAGGATTTTTTAAATAGAAATCTCAGTAGATTAGCCATATAATATAATATATATATATATATATATATATATATATATATATATATATATATATATATATATAACACCAACCAAAATCTTCTTGTATCAGTGAAGTCAGTGTATAAAGAATGCATTTATCTTGCAAACTCTCCCTTTAGTAAATAAACCGATGTACAAACTGCAGTTAGCGTGCGGCTCAGTTTATTATATCGACCCCTTTAAGTTAAATCATTCCCCAGCGGAACATTCTAGAAGATAACACAGCTTTGGATGACAAAATGGGCATTGAAACAAAAATATGCATAATGCAAACGTATGTAATTCTTTTCTCATTAAAGGGATTCATTAAGGATAAAAGTATGCTCCTCCGGCACTGGAACGGTTACATTATATAAATCCATTGCTTTCATTCCCTCATTAAAAACAATAAAACATATAGAAACCGCAAAGCGCAGCTCCTGGTAAGAGCACTGCATTTTCTTGGCAAGACATGCAGGGGTTCGGACTTGACAGATGAGACAGCTGTTATCTTGACACGAGGCTCTCCCATTTTAAAACTGTTTATGGGAAGCGAGTATCATCTGAAAAGCAGCTTGCCAGACACCACGTAAATCATGCCGGGACTAATGAATCAAGAATTGCCAGCTTTGCCCAAATTGTCATTGTTATGATGTAACACATTCCACCTCACTGATATTGCATCCAAATTTGGGCACAAAACATTCCCGTTGATCAGTTGGCTAGGACAGGAGCGTAACATATGACCAAAAGAGAGAGAAAAAAAAGTAAACCAGAAGAATACCGTGGTATTAACAAGGTGTACACTGATTATACAAACAGCAAATTAAATTCCTTGTCCTGTCCAACAATCTGCTGGAACCCTGAAAGAACTACGAGTCATGATTAATGAACATTTTTGTGAACTAAAGCGCATGGAAAAATTGTCCCATCTGGACCCTTTAAGTCTACCGTGGAGACTTTATCTTTGTTTATTCCATCCTTTTAGCTAAAAGGCTTATTATAAATTGCAATAATCCAAGAAGCCGACCATATAAGACAGAGAAGCTCTTCAGATAAAAAAAAAAACTAAATTGCAAGTTTCGTAACTGAGATCCAGATGTATTTTAGGGTTTGCGTTCTTGTACATATTTAGCAGGCCTTTTCAAGTGGTGAAGATTTGCATGTTTGTTTTGCGATACTAATGAATATGTTTTTGATTTACATTTTAAGAAAATGGAAACTCTTTTTCTCTGAGCTTTATAGCTTAATTACTTCCAGAAGACACTTTATTGTCCTCTTTTAACCCTTCGCCATTGAGAACATCTCAGTTTTTTTTTTTTGTCACATCTCGCTATCTGGTAGAGATACAGCTGAGATAGTTACCGGTAAATATCATATTCATTTATAGCCGGAACAGCTTGAAAAAAGGTCTTTTTGGGTTTTTTTTTTTATTTAGTTGAGATGTGTAGATAGCAGATCATTTCTAAACCAACATTTTAATGGGATTCCTGGGTCGCAATTAGCAAAAAGCTAATGGAAATACACGAGATAAATAGGAAGGAGTCTTGTGAAGAACATTCAGTTCATCTCCATGACTATTCATCATTTAAATTCAGAAAGAATATTGTGATTGCTTGGAATTAGTGAAGAAGATGAAGTGCTGAATTGTTTCTTCAAGTACAATGAAAATCCAATTTTTCTTACAAGAGACCTTCCGTGCTTTGATATACATCTGCAATGTAACCATTGGAAAAAAAAATATTTAATGAATTATACATCATTTTTCAAAAGTAACTCTTGAAGCAGTATATTGCAAATGTCATTTGAAAAGCAAGCAGGTATTTTACGTTTGTGAATAGCTGATGTTTAAATAAATTAGATAATTAGAGACCTAATCATCGGCTAGCCGACAAATGAATGACAAATAGGATTCTCAGTTTAATTCATTATTTTTATGCAGTATTTGACAGAAATGTAGCTAGGGTTTAGGAACCATCTGCACTTTTTTTCTCGAAATCCTTATCTAAATTTGTCTTTCCCTACTAATCTGTGGTTACTATTTAGCCAGAGGACGTACTGTAGGAAAAGGGCAAAATCACACAGAATATGGCAACCCAACATAGAAATAACTTTGATGTGATGCTTTGGTTAATAAGCAGATTGCAGGGTTTTCACCTGCAATGGCCTGTTTTTCCTGAAAAGTTGGGCCTAGGAATACTCTGTGGCCACCTGAAATCCACTGCCTACTGCTGCAAAGTGCCCGAATAAGAGACTGAAACATAGTCAGAGTAGACTAAGGGGGCATTGGGCTGATTGGTGGCTCCTGGTCATGTGATCTAGTGGCTACTGGCATTATGCTTCAGAATGATGTCATTCAGGGTAAAATGCCATTGGCTTCATTCATACCTCCTGGCACTATGCTCCTAGGTAAATCTGGTTGCAGCTGGTAAAGTATTTTGTAGCCCAGAAATTGTTAGACTATTAACTATCCAGAGGTGTTGAGGCAGCTGGTGGAATGGTAAACTCATTTGTGGCTAACCCAGATGCCTGGCTCAATTTGCTAATCCATGCTTGAATCATCCCGGAAACAGGGCAGCCATCAAACATGTTGGGGGCCAGTATATGCTTATTGCCTGGCCCCCCATGTCCCATCCATCAGACTATCATGTCCATCCCACTGCTTCTTCCATTGCTCCACCAATCACCCTGCCTTAAGATTCTTTTATAAGCACATCTTATGAAAACAGGGGCAAGCCTAAGATTAGTTGCTCACAGGCACCACTAAACCTAGGCTCACTCTAACACAACGGTACAGTACACATACATGCACACACTGCTGCCTGTCTACTTAATGGCGTAACAAATAATGCCAGGCTACCCTGTGAGACGTAAGGTTGGGACCCTCAAACTCCTCCTACACGTACAGTAACATACTTATACATTATTATAATGTATTGTTTTATATGGCACCATTGTATTCCATAGCGCTGAGAAATGACGTCATATTTTGGCGCTCTAACATAGCGTATTGGGCCTTAGGAAGCAAGGGCCTAGTGCTATGTCCTGGGGGCTTACGTCGCCCTGTGGTAGTGGAGACACTGCGGCCAAGCACAGAGCCTTGACATCCTGGCCAAGTAGGAGAGCAGGGCTGGTTGTACCTCCCAGATAGCGACCCTGCCTGGAAATGTCAATGTCCACCATATAAAGAATTCCTTATGTGCATCCCTATGGACATAAGCAAGAGTAGTTTTAGCTGGCTCGGCTTTGGCTCACACAACACTGTTGACAGCTTGAATTCACACAGGCTTGCCAAGCTATATAACTACAGAACTCAAACACAATGGAGTAAAACGTTAATAGCATGTTGATGCTATTGTCTGTAATGGCTCTTCTGTTATGTTCATTCGTGTGTAGAAAAGTGGGTGAATCATTTTGGAATTCTCATTTCTAGCTCTTTACTGGACCTTTACTGGAAGAGGTTCTAGATTTTTAAGAAACGCTTTCAGCTCCGGTAGACATCCGCTCCTTTATCTCAAAGTTTACAAATTACAAATGGGACTTTTATTCGCTTTTCTGTCTTGCTCAGACTTCTGTGTTAAGAATCCCTTCCAACACACAAGTGTCTCATTAACGGTGTCCGCAGAGGGCATTAAATTGCAGCCGAGCCTGAGTGAATTAAAAGCAGTGCAGTCTCTCTGATTTAGCTCCATGGTAAGCAATACAGCCAAGTTAGGATTAGATGGGACCAAGACTGGGATACCTTTTATATGTTTAAGGTGTGCTTTATTGTATTTTCGTTATTCATATAAGTAACAATATTGTCACTCTTCAACTTCACTTTTTTTTTTTTGCCTAATTCTATCTATTTTCTCTTGCAAGGAGGGCTGAGATAGCCCAAGTACAGTACTGAAAAACTTACAATTTCACCAAGAGAAGAGGCATTATTAAAGTAAAATACAAGATTTTTTTTTTTTCTTCAAAAACTGTCGGAAGGCATTTATGGTGAAATGATGCCATAGTTTCTGTGCATTTATTCTTTTAAAATCAGATATTTCAGGCTTCTAACTCAGTTGCTGTTACTGTGTCCCAGCGCATATAGGCTACTATGTTGTATTTGGTGTCAAGTCCGATAAAACATGATACACACTTGTACTTCTGGTTCTTGTAGTTACAGTTGCATTTCAATATTTTTACTTGGAAAATGACAAGGATATCGCTACTTGTTATTGCAGTTATCGCCAAATGTAGACGACGTATCGTGAACATTTCGAAAAGTACATTCCTGTCTACAAGCCAATTTTTCTTGAATGTGTATCTCAGAATGCTCACTCTGCTGCTCTTGCATAACAAAACTGCATAAAAGCAAGTATTTATTCCAGGTGGATACATATGATACTCTAAAACCTAAAAACCTTACAGGAAGTAGTAGAAGTATGTATAGGTTAGACCCAATGTTAAAAATAAATTAAAGTGCATATGTATTGTCAAAGCCCATAACTCATTGTATTTATCCACTGGCAGTTCCAATGAAGTATATGGAATAGTCACAGAGCTGGTTTATTTTATAGGTGTTTCTCATTAGATGTTTTTAGGGAGTGCAGAAGCTGTAGAGAATAAAGATATCCTGAACATAAGACAACACCGAGAACAAAGTTCATTTTGAGGTCTCATAGCAGTAGAAAATTGTGTACACTAGATGGACCAGATTCCATTTTATAATTTTATGTTGACAAAAGTCATCAAATATTCCAGACTCAACAAGCTCCCAAACTGGCAACAGTGGAATAGGGTGCTTGCTCCCACCACTGTAGTGGTCCCAAAAAAGGATTTCCCAAAGACGTTCTTCAAGATGAAGAATAACATAAGACCTCAGCTGAAGGAACCTAAATTCTTATATTATATCATAATCTAGGATCACATGTCCACTAAAAAGTGTCACACACTAAAATCTAAAAAGCAACAGGGGCATGCCGACCGGGCATTTCTATTGAACCTAGGCAAGTGTGATTTTATTAAATGTTATAGAATGAGATCTAATAAGACATATCCTTTATATATAGATAAGCCAAGGTAATCTTAAATCCCACTTGATTACTCGCGAATTACAGCGCAACACTCCACACACACACACAGCCCAGTTTAAGGCTCAAACCTCTCTGACATCCCCCTTCATTTTAAATATTTTGTTATATTATATTATATATTGTTTTAAATATCTCTTCATTTTAGAAAGCTCCTGGGCATGCATAGATGGGTAGGACTGGTACGGTGGATGTCTGACTGAGAAGCTGCTCCTACAAGTGTCCCATCCTGGCATTTTCTGAAAGCTGGGTGCTATGCCTTAACAATTAAAAAGCCCAGATTATCTATATTGAGGGAAAATTGATAAAAAATTGTTAACTACAGATTTGAAATAACAACCCCTGCCTAATTTTGTATCAGATAAATCTATCAGAAACAGCACTGAATTAAGCTACAGACACTGTGTAATTGGCAAAAATAGCACCAATATTCATGGCTGATAGAGCGGATGATAAGGGTTTGTGTTAATGACATTTAGTGAGGAAGTCAGAAATCATGCCAGACTGAACAGAAGCAAAGCAGGATAATATCTGCAAACATGATGGAGAAAATCCGGGCGATGAAATGTGCAAGTATGCAAATGAAAAGAAAAACCTGTTCAACAAAATATGAAACGAGAAAAAAAAGGTAAGGTAAATACAGCACCCGGTGTAGCATTACTTCTTACCAAAGTATTATGAAATGCTGACTTACCATACATAAGCTACAAGGTTAATCAAACAAAAGCAAGAAAACGTGTGTGGCTATGTAATTACAACAAGTAGTATAAAATGGTATTGTGGTTGAGTTTTTTATTTTTTATTATTATTTAGCAAGTTCATTTGTGAGTTGGACTCTTGCGGCTCCAAACTTGCGTTTTCAGCCAGGTAGCAGTTTACCGAATGGTTTTGCTTGGATACTATGGTTATAAAGTAACAACTCCAGTATGAAAAAGAAAATAATTGTGAATTAGGAATAATATAATAAACAAAATTATATATATATATATATATATATATATATATATATATATATATATATATATATATAGGTTTGATGTGCCATAGGCTGCCCAGTAAAATTGTGACTTTAATGGTACACCTCCTATCTATTATCTCATAAGTAAAAATTAAGAATAATGCTACATCCCATATGGTAGTATAGTAAATGGGTTTATTTATCATGTCTACGTTTATTATAGTTTATATATTGTCAAACTAAAGGCTTTGAGGGCCACAATCAAGCTAGATTTTCCAGATATCCCAGCATGAGCACTTGGAGTTGATCCAAAATGGTTGAAACTAATTAAAGTATTTGTTTAAAACAAAAAAAAGGATTTAGCAAAATCCTGGTCAATCGAAGTCGTTGAGGCTTGGAGTTTGACAGCCCTGACCTGTTACATTTAGTATATGCCTGCTTAGTCTCTCCTCTTGATTACATGTTGCCCCCTCTCCCTAATCAGGGGAGAGCTAGTAATTTCTGGCTGGTGTCCCCCCCCAATACTGTAATTAGCTCACAAACACTTACACACAGACACACACTCTAACACACACTCACCTTGCAGGGAGCCTTCACACGTACATAGGCTTGCCCCTAATCCCTCTTCCCAGTAAGGTAAATGCGTGGGAAGCACTGATGTTTTCAATAACGGTTGCTAAACTCAGCCAGGAGAGTCCAAGAAACAGCTCAATATATTCTTACAAGGGTAATCATTTTAAGAAATACATTCCATATACGTTTATTAAAGCTATGTTAGTCCCTTTAATTGGCTCAAACACATAAGTAATAATGTTTAGGATTAGAGTATTTTTACTGCATAAATGACTTCATTAAGAAGAATGCGCAATAAAGAAACATAATTTGTCGCAGTTTCTCTTCTTCCAGGGAGGTTCCACTTGTTAATGACAATAAAAAAGCATGTGGAACAAGAGCTTTGCTATATGTATGATTCATCTGCTAAGTGGAGCCATATGGACTCCACACATGAATGAAACAAAAACGTCACAATTATTAATTAAAATGTCTGGTTTTAAAGCAAACAGTATGTCAGCCAAGCCGGGCTCCCTCTCATTTGTATTTAATATTAGTTATTTTCTATATGTTTCATGGTTTTATGGAGGACTAGCTTAACTGCATTCTTTGAATAGGTGAGCAAAGTCAAGGTCCTAAAGTAGATGTGATTTATTTGGATTTTGTAAACGCATTTAATGCAGTCCCTCATAAAAATGTTACTGTAGAACTTGGAAGAGATAGGCTTAGGTGATATTTTTTGCAGCTAGATTGAAAACTGGCCTAAAGATAAGGATTCCGGAAAGTTGTTGTTAACGGAGAATTAACAACTGGACAAAGGTAGTAAAGTGGAGTCCCTCAGGGTTCTGTCCTAGACCATCTGTTATTTAATGTCTTTATTAACGATCCTGCTGTGGGTGTTTAAAGCCAAGCGCCGGTGTTTTTAGATGACACAAAATTCAACAATATTTGGAATAAGAGGACTGGGCAACAAAGTAGTAGTTGAGATTTAACATTGATAAATGCACAGTTGTGCATTTTGGGAAAATAAATGTGCAATTGTGTAATTGTAGAAAATAAACATGTTATGTATAGAAATGGGTATTGACTCATGTGAGGAAAATATACTTTTTTTTCTGTATAATTCAATAGTAAGACCCCACCTTGAATATGCAAAGCAAGTCTCTGGGTACCTGGTCTAACAAAGGCCATTATAAGTGCTTGAATTTAAAGGACATGTGTCTTTTTTTAACCTAAAGTACTGTACCTAAAGTAACAACCCTAATTGTTGTTAACAGTGGTTGAAAATGTGTTATGATTCAACTACCTCCCGTACCCCCAAATAGTGATCATGGATTCTAGAATGTGACCACTAAAAAATAAGCTACACTGGAATCATAGAACACAACTTATACTTGTCCAAAATGGAATACTCACAACTTTGTGCTGCTCATTGCCTTTAGTAACCACTAGTGGCCACCCTTGTCACTGTGAAGCACTCAGACCTATCATCATGTACAGCTGCACCTTGTTACCTGATCAGGCCTGCCTTTATAAACCTTTTATAAACAGCCTTTTAGTCAGTGCCTTTGCATTGAAGTTAGTGGACCGTTTTGCTCTGGCCCTGTACCTGATCCTTACTTGCTATTGGCTTCCTGTGTACCTGATCCTGACTTGTTCCTGGCTTCCTGGCTTCCTTTGTACCTGATCCTGACTTGTTCCTGGCTTTCTTCGTACCTGATCCTGCATTGTTCCTGGCTTCCAGCGAGTGCCCTACCAGTGGGCTCCCGAGTGCCCTACCAGTGGGCTCCCCAGCCTAGTGCCCTGCCAGTGGGATCCCAAGCCGTGCGCCCCATCCAGAGGGCTCGCAAGCCATGCGCCCCATCCAGAGGGCTTTCTGCCGTGCACCCCATCCAGAGGGCTACCAGCCAAGAGACTTACCACCTGTGCTTGTTTTTCATGCTAGTATATTCAATACAGATCATATCGACGTATTCTGTCTGTGGTTTGTTTCTTTGCGCCTGTCTCTAACTACCCTCAAGTCATTATGCATCGCAGGGTACAGATGGAACCCCTTGTATCCCCTGCACCTGTGCTCCTACCAGACCCGTTTACCCGGTTCGTGACAGGTACACAAAGTTTCAGCCCAACTGATCTATAGAGAAATTTGACACACTGTAAAAAGCTGAAATAAACACTCTGCCTGCATATGTGCAGACGTGAAAAAAGAATGAGTGACAATTTAACATAAGTATACATATTATACATATTGATGTAACAAAACAGTTACACAAATGTAGTACAAGTTTAAACAGACATTAAAACAAACATCTGCAAACATAAAAGTACTCACATTTTTGGCTGCACACATAAGCTGTAATGAGCTTCATCTGTGGCAACAACCTGCACTAACATCATTTTTTTTTTTTAAAAAAAGTAACTTTTTATTGATCTTACTAGAAGAGCAGGAGTTAGGATGTAGAAACAGTACACACTATGTTATGATTATCTGACACTCTTGCTAAATGTCAATGTTAATTTCAGCGGTCAAACGATATTTCTTTTTTATTTGTGCACTAGAAGTTCTAATTTTAAACATGGATTTTTTGCTTTCATATTTCTGATTATAAGACCTTCTTGCCCATAATGTTTGCTGAAATAGTGCATGGAGGATCTGCAGTAATACTTTAAATATTTTAAATACCAATGAAGGTGAGAAACACGGAGGTTTGGTGGATAGTGGCACATTTGGGATATTTTCAGAGCTGAGTGTGATGATTACTCTATAGGTTTTGTGTTGAATGAGATACCTGCAAGGGTACAATCGGACACATCAAGGAGGGTAATGGAAAGTGGATCCTGCCATACTTATAACTACAATCCGAATGACACGGTGGACCAACAAAAAGATGTCTGTGCAATATATAAGTCTGTGCCTCCCTGATGCTATTTTATTGTAAATTAACCTCTATTCCTCTAATAAGGGATTTGGGATGAGAGGGTATCATTGGAAACTATACGCCCCTAAGGCTTATTTTATTACAGCCTGCCCCGCTGCACATAAGGAGAGGGAAAACAGGGGGTCAATAACCAGGGAATGGCAATTGACCTTGTTTATATATATATATATATATATATTTTTTTTTATTTTTTTTCTTTTTAATTATTTATTAAAGGATATGGCAGGAGTCAGATATTTTAGCCACATTTGCATTCAATTGCATGCCCTTGTGTGCTTTATCTTTTTTAAGTCATAAGCAGTCGCAAATATCTTGCATGAAACTTTGGTTGTGTCTGGTCAGTTGAGTTAACCTTTAAGTTGTCTGACCTCACTCAACTTCTTCGAGAATAGACCCAAGAGAGGTTTAGCTTCCATAAGCACAAACCACTAAGCCAGTTTGATTTTATGATGATATTGTGTAAATATACTTTTTTTTTATTTTCTTCAGTACTTTTAACAACCTCTACAAAATGGAATGTTCCATTTAACACATGACAAAAAAAAAACACACAAAAAAGTAGAAATTCCAGTTTAGCACGGATTGATCAAAACAACCAAGTTAACCAATAAAAAAAAATAACTTCTGAATTTGTCTTGTGTGACTTTCATAAATAGCATCAAAGAGAAAAAAAAAAAAAAAAAGAAAACCGAAAACTCATGTGGCTAGTGGATTGCAGCATAAACCTAAACGTCTTGGAAGAATCCCCAAAAGATCTCTATAAAGTATAAAAGTCAAAACCACAGACTGAAACTGTCTCTATTCATAAACCGTGGTCAGAAAAAAAAAGAACATACCTTATTTACAAGATTCTATTTCTAAACTCTCGATAAGGTAAAAAAAAATACCGTTGAAAGAGTTCATAAAGAATTTGTCAGTCACTGTCATACTGGTTGCATCTCCCAAGGAGTAATTACAGATTTATACATCTTTTGTGGTTTAAATGTGTCACATATAACTGCACATTATTTTTTGTTTTGAAGTCCCAAAGAGTGTGCATTTGTTTAACCGTGACTTGGAGCTCGACATTTCGTCTCATGTCATACTCTCCTTACAGGCAGCCAAAGTCTAGTAAATGATGTTACAAAAAACGTTTATAATCCACGAGAGGGGAATTCAGATCGACAACATCTTGATATAATGTACGTGATCGGCAAAGATTGAGGGGCGAGATGAGATAAACTGAAGAGTAAATATCAGAGATTTTACTGTACGCCTATGTATATTAGTAGGTCACACTTCTATACACGCTATATGGCCAGAACTGTTCCCAAAAAACAAATGCTGTTACCCCCCACACACACTTTGTGGCTTTAACAGCCTCCATTCTTTTGTGAAGGCTTTCCACATGATTTTGGACTGCGTGTGAGGAAATTTGTGCCCAATCAGCCATATCATTGTCTAAAATGTCTTTGTAGCATTACCATTACTCTTTACTGGAACTAAGGTGCCCAAACCCTGATAAACAGCCAATTATCTCTCCTCTACCAAACATTACAGTAGGCGCAATGCATTCTGGTAGGTAGTGTTCAAACCCGGATTCATCCAGATAGTGAAGCACGAGTCGTCACTCCAGAGAACATGTTTCCACTGCTCCAGAGTCCAATGGCGGTGGCTTTACCTCATTCCAGCTGATGCCTGGTATTGCTCATAGTGATCTTCAGCTTGTGTGCAGCTGTTCGGCCATGGAAACCCAACTCAACGCAATTTTTAAGGACTACACACATTCCTCAGCAGCCCTACTGTGTGAGAGTGTGTAGTTTAAGGATTTGTGGTCTAGATGCTTTCACTTGATATTTATTTCACGAACTGACTTGAGGCAAAGGTGGCATCCTATGAGAAGTCTTTGAGGTCTTCAGTACGACCCATTCTATTGCCAATGTTTGTCTATGGAGATGATTGCCTATGTGCTGGATTTTATACACCTTTGTGGCTAAAACGCCTAGATTCAATAATTACTCTACGTACTTTAGGTCATATAGTGTACTTGTAACCTCATGAAGTCATGATTGTGCAATCATTTACACAAACAGCAAGTTAGGTTATGTCCCAGATGCTTGCGCTCCAATAATTTGCTAACGGTGTATATCAGGGCCAGACTGTGAATGACTGAGCACCTCTGCACTTTAAGACCAGTGGCTGCCAATAATATAATAATATATATATAATAATAATATAATAATATATGTTACATTTTTGAACTCACACAGTATGTGGACGCCTGTATCCAGCAGGACTCGAACGGCCGTTGTATCCCGTGTGTATATATATATATATATATATATATATATATATATAGTTATTATGCTAAAGTTCTATTCTAGGAACAAGGGAGATTCTATGTATGATGAAACCACTTGTGGTACAATCAGTTCTAGTGAGAAATGAGTTACAGCGTTAATGTTGATTGCTTTAAGTCTCATCTAACATAGAACAATTTAAAATTAAGCAGCTTTTGTTTTTTCCTTGGGACTAGACACAAAATGAGTTATAAAGGATGATTTCAACTCCTCGTTATTCTTGAAATCGATTTATTTATTTACGAGATTTACTACCAGTGGGTATTCACAGATTATTCATAAAATTCATGAGGGTGCAAACCCAAAGTGAAAAGTGGTCCATTTACTTATCTGTCATACTTTATCCCACATCACTCCACATCTCCTTTCCTAACTTACCCTCTGCTTTATTTTATTTGCTATTATTTTACTCATTTTCTTTATTTAAGCCCTCCTAAGCTTTATTAACCCTAGCCTCATTCATTTAATCCCCAAAGCTACCTCCTTTGCCCCACTTGCGTCCCACCTCTTCACGTAGTTCTGCAGTGGAATCATAACAAGGGCAACAACTCCTGATGGTAAGTTGGCCCTTCATATAATCCTAATAGTGGGTTAAAAACACTTTTACTCCCATACATTAGCCTAGATGCACGAAAAATGGTTGTGTACAAAATGCTCATCGTTACGACACAACTTCCTAAAACAGAGTTATTTTTTTACAACAAACTGGAATATTGTGTTAAGATATGCAGATGAGTATACTTGCCGTGTTTACTGACTGCAAGCTCCCAATCAGTACAGCTATTTAAAAGCTGTGTTACAGAACAGGCCTATGCATAAATAGATTCATGTGGGTGATGGTTTAAATGTATGACTGTGTGTTCTCATTTGTATGTCTCTGCCAGGAAATTCTGGCTGCAGTAGAAACACACTGGGGGTTATTCATAAGGAACAATTCTTGCACGAAGAGTGAGCGCTCGGGAAAGCGAATATGTATATGAATCCGTAACGACACGGAAATAACATATATGTGGAGCTAGTATCATTAAATTGTACGGCAGGTTCAGCCAAGTGAATATTGATAACTATTAATATTATTGTTTCGTTCTTATTATATGTAATAAACCATTTGACAATTCATGACAGGATTCACAATTTTCAGGGGAGGGGTGGCAAGAAGAGTAAGGAGCAGTTGGGCTGTTCTGATTTTGAGCCACTATTTTTAATGTATTGCAGTTCCACAAACAGCCACTAGGGTGTCTACATCCTCAATGGCTTTAGGCAGTTTTTACATCCGTACTATATCTTTATAATGTTTTCTATGCTTGTAGACTATTTCTATTTTTATTATTTGAAATAGAAGATCCTAAGGATCCTGTATCAGAATGAATACAATTTATCCTTCAGATTAGATATTTAATATGAATTTATCTTCAACCATTCAGAACACACTTTAATTAGTTGCTTTGCATTTTTTCTTTTTCATTTTGTTTTATGCTTATGTCTTATAGTTTGTCATACACTTCCATAATACCTGAGAACATTTGTACTTGGCTTATTTCATGTCTGATCACTTAATGCTTTATCCCGAAATAAAAAAGTCAAGTAATCTGACCAGTCTATGCAAACTGCCTTATCCCATAAGATATATCAATATATGCGTGGCTTGGAGGAATACATAACATATTTATTTAACGTAGTAGAGGATGGCTGTTTTTTTTCACAGCCTAGCCAAAACAAATTGTTTTATGTGAAAATACGTCAAAACGTTTTAACTACCTAACACAAAACCTCAACTGGACTTAAGCTGCCTGTGATTGTCCAGCGGTCCATTTTAAAGCCAGCTTCTCCATGAACTTGTGCATTCTGTAGTAGAGGAAGGGATACTTTTTCGGCTTCCACAATTTTTTTTATAAATTCATACCACCTGTCTACCACTACATGTACTTTTTTGGATGCCAGAATTAAGAGAAACCCTAAATATTATCAATACAGGGCAGAAAAGGTAGAAAATATCGGATAGTCATTTGTTGATTGCAACCTTTGGGTCACCTGAGAACAGTTTACTGCCCAATTTCATGCTACAGCTTGTATTATTATTCTCTGGGCATTATATACCGTAAGCTCTCCAGATGGTCTGCATCCCATGGCACATATATTATGCATAAGGCCAAAGGATACAAAAAAGCCCAACATGTTTTGACTCAAGTAACCCATAAAACAACGTGCACTTAATAACAGAACATAAAAAACCGTCTATGTGTTATCGTATTTTATTTAATGATTCAGCAATTTGAAAATATTTATAACAGTTACTTTCACCCTAACTGCAGTGATACCTGTTGTGCTTTGAACATTTGAGGCGCTGACTTTATTTTTCTGCATTAATTATTAACCCCTTAAGGACAATGGGCGGTCCCTAAACCCATTGAAAACAATGCATTTTGAGCCCTTTTTGAGGCTTTGTCATTAAGTGGTTAAACATGTTACAAAGATGAAAATATCATTACTTATTGTTTTATACAGCACCATCAGATTCCGCAGTGCTGTACAAAGGGTAGACAGGACATGATGACATACAGAAACAACAGATGAGGAGGACCCCGCTCAAAAGAGCTTACAATCTAGAGATTTACTTGATCACACCAAGTATTAGTTACTAATTTAGGAAACTCTGTTCATAGTCCTTTGACTAAATTTGGTATTCATAGAGCAGTTTTGATTTCCCCTTTAGTTATCCCAAAACTAATACTTTGTTTCTTTTTTGATAAATGTCTGATGTGACACTTCAGTATTTTAAAACATGGATGTGATTTAATTAATATTTGGCAGCGTGCATTGGCAGTCCCGCCAGTTACATTATGTGGCTTCGTACTGTGTGGGATATAGGTTTTGTACAATATGTTGTTGGAACTTCAAATCCCTTGATGCTGCTCAAAATGCCAAAGTTGAGTCTGCAAGCCTGGGATTTTGGGAATGGTTTTTGTCAGCAGGGAATTCACAACCAAATCCGGCATCCTTTTCAATTTTACTGTTACCACACACAGACACAGATGGGTCATTCCAAACTACAACTAAACCTAAAGCAGACTCCACAGCTGAGTACAACATCGTATCTAATGGTTTCCAAAAGGACCACATCAACTAATTCAGATCTACACTTTAAAAGCAACATTTTTAATTCCTGTGAGAAACATTTTTATTCCATCCCTGTCCCTACAATTACATCACAATGGCAGAAAATATTCTGTATGGATTTGCAGATATTTTGTTATTGAATAGATAGATTTTGACTACAAGAAGCACAGATGGTGGCACCCAGGGCCGGCCCTACAATGGAGCCGACTGGGGCAATTGCCCCAGGCGGCACTTTAGAGCGTTTTTTTGGTTGTTTGTTTTGAAGCGGAGGAGAGAGAGAGAGGCGCCGAGTGGTTTTCGCTTACCCGCTCGGCGCCCCTCTCTCCTCTGCGGCGAGTCTCCCTGTTCAGTCTCGGTGCCGGCTTGTAATGATGAGCGCCGGAAGTGGCGTCAATTTCCGGCGCTCAGCATTACAAACCGGCACCGTGGCAGAGCAGGGAGACTCGCCACATGACTGTTTAAAGGTAAGTACCGGGGGGGGCGGCATTTTAAACTTCGCCCCCAGGCGGTGTTAAGTCTTCGGCCGGCCCTGGTGGCACCTTGTATCCTGCTTTTTTAAGAATTGTAGGGTGGTTTTGTGTCTGGAGTGTCCACCTTGTGTCCATTGAAGTTTATGCTCAATTTTAAAACTTAGCAATTTAAATTATATCTTTATAGTTTTTTTTTACTATTGGTAACATAAACATGATGAATGTTTTCTTTAAACACAGGAAAATACGTTTCCCAGCTAATATTTACTTAGGCAAATCTGGGAATCATCTACATAGGGACCTTTCACTTAACTATGAGCTTACAGTAGAATTGATGATCTTAAAGACCTGACTTCACAATACGTTATAAGACTTTATCTGCAGGAACAGCTGGCCTGTGTAATGCATAGTTAAATCATAGCGAGTCTCCCCATGTTAACTATGCATTAAACCCTTCTTATAACATAAGCTAACAGGATTGGTCCTGCATGATACCGTTACATTTGTGAGTTACATAGACCCCATAATGCATGGCTTAAATGTCTTCAATATATTAAATATTACCACCCTTCCTCCCATATTCCTTTAGCTCACCTTCCCTAGTGTGGCTGGTCCATCCCTAACAACAACACGTTTACCTCTTGTATTATACACCCCAACTCCCTCTAGATTGTAAGCTCATTTGAGCAGGTACCTCATCACCCATTCTTTCTAAAATTGTTATGTTATATATTACTTGTTATGTCCTGTCTACCCATTGTACAGCGCTACATAATAAGATGGCGCTATATAAAAGTATAAATAATTATTCCTATTATATTTTTATACAGCGTCAACAATTTACATAGGTCTTCTTACAATACATTTATTCAAGGGGAAAGACAAAGCTAGAATTGACAAACTAAGACAAATCGATATATTAGGTAAGGAGGGCTCTGCTCGCGAGCTTACAATCTAGATGCAGGGTGCGTGTAACAACATATGAGTCTAGGACGATCAAGATAAAATAGATAGCACCAGCTTACATCTATGATGCAGCGCCAGCAGCATAACCAGAAATATGTAACAAAAATGACATTTGGATTTTTCAATGATTGATGGAGTCTTTAGTTGACGTTGACACCATTTATTGGGTCAACATAGAAAAAGATGTGATTGGTGGAGGTTTAAAATGAGAAAATGAACTGAAAGGTTATGAAAAGTCTTTTGTATGAAAGTAGCCAGCGGCCCCTCAATAACACAGTATTCTAGATGATATCTAAGATGAGTTATACTCTGGCATTTAAAGTGTTACATTACAACAATATTTATCAAAAATGCTGATCTAAAATCTTATCATCTCCCTGGTAGAATTTAATTCGTATTTGTAATTATTTTATGTTTGAAATTGCTGCAGATTATAATAAAATACTATGTTTGCTGATAAAATATTAATCATGCTTTTGATTAATTAAAATAAGTAAAGACCCGAAAATTCAATCTGTAAAATTACATTTTAGTTAGTTAAGTAGATCTCTCCACATTTCCATATGTTTGTTACAGCTGTCATTTCCTTAATGGCCCAAACTTTTACACAAATTCACCGGGAACATGAGAAGTTTTAAGTAATTTCAGTAATTTAAGTAATTCAAGTAATTTCTTTCTATCAAAGAAAATCTATTTGACCCAAGTCAAGCCACTTGACAATTTATTGCTACAAAAATAGACAGATAATAAGACCTTTTATTAATGGTTTTTAACATTTATGTAATCTCATCCATGCTATCTTTAGGACAAAATTATAGCCACGCATTCAGTAAACCACTCTACATAACCAGGTTTACAGCATAAAGTGAAATTATTCATGGAGCTGCTCCATGTCCCAGTTGACTATACATAAAAGTAGCCAAAAACATTTGGTCACATACTAAAAATTACAGTGAACATGGATAGTGACATCACATGTGCCAAGATGCTTACGTCTTATCAGAGGCGTATCTAGGGTATGGCAGCCATGGCACGTGCCATGGGCGCCATCTCAAGGGGGGCGCCGGTGAGCGGCTTTTAAATGCCGCTCGCCAGCATTTTTTTTTTTTGATGCGGAGGAGACCGCTCGGCGCCCCTCATTCTCCTCCACGAGCCCTCTACCCCCGTCCCGGTGCCGACATTTCATGCAGAGCGCCGCAATATGCTCTGCATGAAATGCCGGCACCAGCGAGCAGCTTTTAAACACTGATGCGGAGGAGAGAGAGGGGCGCCTAGCAACCGCTCGGCACCCCTCGTTCTCCCCCGCATCAAAAAAAAAGAAGACAGGGTTTAAAAGCCGCTCGCTGGTGCCCGCTGCTTCACGTCATATTACGGCGCTCAGCAGTGAAGCAGCGGGCACCAGCGAGCGGTGCAGGAAGACAGCAGCATCGTGCTCCCGTCGCTGGACTTCAAGGTGAGAGAGGAGGAGGGGGGGGTTAAAAAAGTGATAAGGAAGGGAGGGAGGGGGTTAAAAAATGATGAGGGAGGTAGGGGGTTAAAAAGTGATAAGGAAGGGAGGGAGGGGGTTACAAAGTGATAAGGGGGAAGGGAGGGGGTTAAAAAGTGATAAGGGGGAGGGAGGGAGGGGGTTAAAAAGTGAAAAGGGGGAGGGGGTTAAAAAGTGATAAGGGGGGAGGGGTTAAAAAGTGATAAGGGGGAGGGAGGGGGTTAAAAAGTGATAAGGGAGGGAGGGAGGGGGTTAAAAAGTGATTGAGTGAATGAGAGAGAGCATGAGTTAATATGTGAATGTATTGTCTGAATGAGGGAGAGCATGAGTTAATGTGTGGATGCATTGAGAGTATATATATATATATATATATATATATATATATATATATATATATATATGGGCAGCAGGGGCTAGTAAATGGGTTTTAGATATTTGGACAGGGGCGCAATTTCAGTGCTTGCCATAGGCGCTATTTTCAGTAGATACGCCTCTGCGTCTTATGACATGATGTCTCATGACATTTACATCATGATCCATGCAGCATTTCAGGAAGTTCTTTTATGTTAGGGACATCAGCAATTGGATAGTTGAAGGTATCCTACTACTTCCACAAGTGTCACCATTCCAAAAGGAACATTTGCCTTTTTGTCCCACTGAACTATCATGGAGATTTTACTCATGAGCAGGGATAGTCAAAGTGTCCATGGCAGAGGTTGTGAAGGTCCATAGAACATCATTAAATTGTCCCCCATAGACTCCAGTAAATGTCGGCCATGGGCAATGTTGGTGCCTACCCCTGCTCATGAGCAACATGGCGGAGTTGTCTATGCAGTTTGCATTGACTCTCGTTTATTGAGTAAATTGGGTCAAATAGTGAAACAAATAGTTCTTTGAAACCAATAGCGACCACTCAAACAGTCCAGTAATTAATTGATACAGTTGTACAGATTGCCCCATTTAATGCCTTATACTCACCTGCCTCTTCTCATGTGACATATGGCTACATTGTACACCATACCTCTACTACTGGCCAATGGACACCCATTTTAGAGACCCACATGTGCATGATGGAATTAATTTCAGCGTTGATAAACATTTTGGTAACAATAACACTTACCAGAACTTGGAAAATATACTATTAATTTCAATCGCTTGCAGTTTAAGCATGTCTTGGAATCTGGGACAAATTTAGCTGTGAATTCCGTATCAAATATATTTTGAAGACATTTCAAGTGTGCATCCCGCTGTGTTTGCCATGCGTGGGGGTCAATTAAAACTAAAACTATTTGTTATTTTTCTAATGAATGTTATTTTCTTTCTGAACAAAATAAATCAAAAAAGCTTTTTTTTTTGTCTATGGAAAAAGAATGACTTTATATCTGGGGGCAATTCAATAATAAATCACCATTCCCAAAGATTTCATAATTAATAACACTATTGAAGATCGTTGTGGCTTCTATAAATTCATAAACTATTTCTATTGTTTGGTGGATTGTTTTGATGTGTTTGCTATAGTTAAAAAAAAATAATAATTAAAATCTCTTTGTCATCTCTAATTCAACACAAATAATAGGATACACAACTTACAACATTCTCTCCATTTGGTTTTAGATTTGTTCTGAGGATCAGTTAATGTCAAACATTTTGAGGTCTAAGAATCAGCCATGTTTCTCATTATCAGTCATCAAGATGTTTTCTATTTGTTCTTGCATTGTTATTCCTTTTTCAGAAGAAAAAAACTGCAACATCTTCATTTTAATTGAGGCTAAAAATGATGGTTTAGTTTCTAAAGGTTCTCATGGTGCTGGAAACATTTAGTACAGTCGCAGCATGACGATCAGTTTTATTTCTACCAGTTTTCTTAAGCGACACATGGCAGGATTCAACATTTATGTATCGACCTGAGATGATCTATAGATAGCAGTGCTAACACATTTTACAGAAAAATACATGGCTGCTTCGATAATCACTAAACTATCTTGAAATCAGTTGGGTTGTTCTCGATAGTCTATTCTTCAGACTTTAGATTTCTGTGTTCCTAAAGGTAGAAGTACATTGTTTAGGAGTTACTATTACTGTATGTTAATAAACAAGAATGCCTGAAGAAGAGATCTAAGTTGTCTCAACAACTCGCACTCGAATCCTACTCAGCCAATTAAGGTACCATCTTCAATCTACTTGTCTCTTAAAGATATATGGTATGTTGTGGTTGAGGGTCACATGATACTCTACATACATTACCAGTGCACATGTATTGATACTCAACTGGGTTACAGTATAAATGAGGTCCAGAAAAGCTATCAAGCACTAGACTTGTGCATTCAGATTCAAACAAAGCCACAAAAACAAGGCCAGACCCCCCACGAATTGGACGAAAACTAAGCAAAAAGCTCTCACTCATTATCACTCTCTCACGCTTTCATTTTTGTTCACTCTCTAATGCTCTTCAAATGGTTCCCTACCTTTTTTGCTGACCACTTCTGCTTCCGTGTCCGTGTCCGTGTGAGTGAGTGAGTGAGTGAGAGTAAACGTGGGCACCGGGCAATGTATTTCGTTCCCAACTTAAAAATGCACCTGGATTTTCAGCCAAGCCAAATGGACAGGGAACGAAATGTATTGGCCAAGACCCATCTCTGTTTGTTAATGTTGTACTGGAGTGCTTAATAGACATCTGCAAAGGGGACAAAAACGATTGGGACACATTTTTTGGTTAATTTTCGACCTATTCGTTTTGGGTAACAAATTTCATTCCATGTCCATTCAGCTTGGCTGAAAATTCAGGGGGCATTTTTAATTATGCTCATCTGCTTTTCCATTTTGGCTTTATTTTTGTTGAATACATCACGAGAGAGTGTCATATGTTGTTGTTCATCTGAGATCATAATTTACCAGATGATTGTTGTTATGTCCTGATGTGTAAAAACAAGAAATAATAATAATAAATGAACAAATAAATAAAATCATAGCTTTAACAGAAGACTGCTCACTATCACTCACTCATCCCCAGCTATTAAGTTAACATGAACTATATCCACATTCAAACATGTGACAAAATCTTTACAAAATTAGATTTGAAAATTGGTATGTCAATAACACAAGAGGTCTAGTGGCCAACTTTGTTTTTAATGCCATAATAATGTTCAAATATGAACGCACAAAGCAGCAGAATTCTTTCTGCAATAAAAAAAAGTGTATACACAAGCTGTCTAAATGTTACTTGTGGACTGATCATTAAACCACTAAGGAGCCTTAGTTATAGTATTGAATGTTTCAGAGAAGTATGCATAGATTACTGTATAATGTGATAGACGTATATCCTTCACCGTACTAGGGGGAAATAACTTCTGTTTAGCATCGCCTGAAGCTCATTAGATAGGATTTAGAAAATCATTAAAATATCGATTCCAGTTTCTTTATACAACATCAGTTAATATTAGCAAAATTCAAACCAGATTTAATAGCTTACTCTAGACGTTCTTAGGAGCAACCTTACAAAACTTTATACGAGATTTGGAAGGCATAAATTGACTTTTAGACTTACTGGATGAAAAAGTACCCCTTCTATAATGAAATGATCAATATTAAATATATGTATAATGCACACAATTAAGGGATTTTGCAAATCTATCTTTTTTTCATATTTGGAAATATTGAGACATGAGGTAACTGCCTGCATAGTATTAGAGTAACATAACTATAACTAGTGAAAACAACGCACATGAACAAGGACACGGTATCAACAGTTTTAATGGCCTTCTGATAATTCTGTCTGCCTGTCTTGCTGGGCAGAGAATTGAATTCAGATATTTTATAATAAAGATATAAGAATTAATTGTGCCAGACAGGGAAACATAAAAGATTACCCCCCCCCCGCAATCTGTGCTGAGCCTATGCATGTAGACTGACTAGGCCTAAGTCTAGGGTGGCAGGTTTAGGAGGCAACAGTTTCTCTGTTGCAAACCTGGGGGCATTGGCCTGTTTGGGAGATCCATACCAAGCTTCATTTGGCACTGCATGTCATTCTGAGCCAGACTAATAGGACATGATATCTGTAATGGAAGCCAGGAGACTACAGAGAGGTCCCTGGCCAGCGCTGCCACCTTCCTCACACTGTGAGGTGGCAATACTTGGGTAGCCGATGTGGGTTCTTGGAGTAAGCGTGCTCCGCTGGTCAAAATTCTCCAAAACTAACCATTACTACCAGTAACGACAGGACACACCAGTCAGGATGTAAAAGAATTAGTAACTGTTTATGGGGGGAAAACACAGGGTTTTTAAGGACACAAGGACAAAGATGACTAGGTAAACACGCTGGACATTAATCAATGAATTTGTTATCTATGGCCAATGGGTGTTGAATGTGACGGGAGAGTGTCCCTTTAAAGTTACCAATAGGTTTGAACATGAACAGACGAGGCATGGGGACCAACCAGAGGTCCCTAATATTTCAATGGGCAAACATTGATTTGGTCACGTGACCAAAGCAACGGGGAGACTCATGGGAATATGGGGGAGCAGTTACCCGGACAGGGGGTATGAATGCAACACAATATGTCAATGTGTAAAAATAAATGAACATGAAGAACAAATAGCAATAACATTAAAAGTATATTTTAACAGAACCACAGGTCAACAGGACTGGGTCCCTTCATATATATATATATATATTTATTTATTTTTTTATTTTTTTTTATTTATTTATTTATTTATTTTTTCTCTATTGGATTTGGGGAGTCCTCAGAGAGTGTTCAGATTGAGGACAGTATTATTTTCTTTTTTTTCTCTATATTTTCTTGATTTTTAATGTATTTGTAAATATACATTGCTCATTTCAATCTAGAATCTCCATGACTTTACAAGGTATATAGAATTGTTACATTTTGGATTTGGGGAAAATTTAATTTTTTTTCACTTCGCAAGTTGTGTAATTGGGTAATTAATATCCGTGGAATTGGAATTGACACGTAACTTTGCTAATTAATTCTACTCTCATCAGTGCTTTGAGATTTTGCTTTATCCGGGAACAAAATGCACTCCATATATTGACTGAATCTAGGTTTGAGCACATTTTAAGAGTATTTTCTTACACAAGGCAAGGCTTAGAGACTTGATAAGATGTCTCTTGCTGAGCTCTTGAAGAGATTACCTTGGAGGCTATAAGGAAACAGACTGCTCCTGCAAGATTTGGTTTGCTTTTGTTTTATTGCATCCTTCAGCTGCCTACGTACAAAGATCATTAAACTCCCCACTGTTTTTGAACTACAGAGTGTATCAGACGCTAAGCTCATTATTTCTACAACCTGAAGCTAACTTCTTATAAATCACTATTGAAGAAAAGCCTACCAGCTCATTCATATAAAGAACACACCAAGCATTGCCTATAATGGATTAAACAGGCAGTTAAATACTGTGCATGTGGTTTAACAGGGACAATAAAAAATATTCCCCATATTTAAATGAATATTAAATATATAGAAAATGATACAAAGTAAAATTTTTTACATTTATTTTCATTTTTAAATGAAAATAATAAATAGTTAATATAATAGTTAATATAGATTTTTTAATCCTGGGGTTATTTATTGCATTTTTTTTTTGGTGAGGGGACCTACAAACCAAGCGCCAATGAAAAAGTGAAATAGGAAAACATGGTGGTCTAAGTTTGTTACAGGCTAAATTAAGCATATATATTTATAATATGAGGCTAACTTAATACATATTTGCATATTTGAAATGTAACCCCAAACCAATGATCAACGCACTACCTCTCCTTACTCCTGTTCATCAAACCAAAAAAAGCATGGTTGAGTGGTGATCATGTAATCATGACATCTTGTACTTAAGGCTCATTTGGGACTTTTTGGGGGATTTATTTGTGTTAGTGGGAGTCTATTACAGTGTTTTGGGATCCTTAAGGTCCCAACATTGTACATAGACTTGTGCATTCATAGATTTGTGCAAGTTTTAATTTTAACAAAATTTGCCAATTTCATTAATTCACACAAATGTCCAAAAAAAAGGATTAGTTCCGACAAAACAGAAGAAAATGAAGTGGAGCCACAGAGCGTACCATAGGGGCGGCATCTATCCCATTCTCTCCAATCGTGAGAGAGGGTGTGTGCGGTGGCTCCAACCTTTTGCAGAAGTACCTGAATAACGTAGCAGAAGGGTGTGCATGAGAGAGAGAAGAGTGTGCATGAGAGAGAGAGTGTGAATGAGAGATTGTGAGCGAGCATGAGAGTGTGAGTATGGGCAGGTGACAACAAATTTTATTTCCAAATAGAAAAAGCCTTTTGAATTGCATCCAAACCAAAAGAGCAGGAAACAAAATTCCTAAAAACAAAACAAAAGAAACATTTGTCTAAATCATTTTTGGTCCATTTGCGCAAGTTTAATTATATATATAAACAGTAAAAATGTGTTCAAAAAGTCTTTAAAAGAAAGGATAGGTGTACCTCTTCCTCCTAGCCATGCCTCTTATCATATACCAAGAACTGCATTGCGGAATATAATGGCGTTATATAAATCAATCCATGATAATAAAACACGTTTCCCTCTTTGGCCATTTAAAATGCTGTGAGGTATGTCTTATGTTGGGTAAAATCATAAAGCATACAGTGGCCAGGTTATTGAAGCCACTGACAGGGATTTATTATTTGGCTTTACCCTATGTATGTCCCTTTCTTTGTTCAATCAGAGCAGAATATTTTTGCTTCTTCAAGTGTAATTCGGTGTAGATGTGATTAAAATTTGCAAATGTGATTTAAATGATATGCTGTTTCTGCTTCTTTTGTTTGGCAATTCAATGAAACTTTAACTGTTTCTTTAAACAAATAAATCATTATCCGCTCTGCAGCTGATGAATTAAGCTGCAAATATTATTCTAAAAAATGTAGAGTTACACAAAAAAAAATCTTCCATAGCAAAAGCTACATATGGAAACTGTTTTCCCCCTTAATTGTTTTCATAATGAACATAAATTGCTTCAGCTGCATAATGCAGCTATGTAGATATTTGATGTGAAAAATTGCACAAATAGCTATCCTTGGTGTCAATTGTAAATTGTATATTATCATTTTAATAACCGGTTCAAGGGAAGCTGTTGATGGAACGTAAATGTGACTTTGCAGAGGAAATAAAATACATTTCTCACTTTTTTTTTCATATTTTTATTTTAAAAACCCAGTAATTGAAAAGTCTCAAATAGAATATCATCATGAAATGTTATTAGATGGTATATGGTCCCTACTCGTATAGCTAAATTTCATCCAAGGAATGGAGATAGGTGTTGGCGATGCCATGTTGAACAAGGTTCGCACAAACATATTTGGTGGGATTGTCAAAAGTTAACTCAACTTAAGATAAAAATATCTGAGCTTTATCTGAAATTGTTTGGATCATATTTGGAACTTTCCCCTCAAAGGTTTTTGTTTCATTTAGAGTTTGTAGATATTAATACTAATGAGCAGATTTTATGGGTTAATATACTCTTGGCGTTTAAAATCTGTATTGCTAGATATTGGAAGAAACAGGATTTACCAAATTGGCAAGAAATTAAAATGCAAATAAATTTGCAAAGTAATGTAGAAAAATATTTTTTTCTAAAAGAAGCTATCTCAAGAGAGAGGTATGAGTGCATTTGGCAGAATTGGTTTCAAATAATAGATTAAAAACTCCCTGTGCATCAATATAATATAACCACAGCACTGCTCCAATGGCCTTTGTCTTAGATCTATCGTGGCCTTGATAATCCATGACCTCTCTCTCCTCCTAAGAAACACTTAGTGTTTGAATATTCAAAATTTTTATTCTTTAATTCTATGAGCTTTAAGGAAATACAACAATATTCATGTATGAATGTTTATGTAGATGTTTTTATGTTGTTAAGTATCATATGTATTCTAATGTCTTGTCTCCTTTTTATATTCATGAAAAAAAAAAAACCTTAATAAAGAATGAGAAATAAAAAAAAAAAAAAGAAAAGTCTCAAATAGAATATCATCATGAAATGTTATTATCTGTTGTGAATTTGTTAATTATTTCTTAGTAATTACTCTGTATTTATGGTATTTTGGGAACGTATTCTTCTTCCTGTAATCTACACCTGTTATAGGTTTACCTATATAATGGGAAATCAAAAGGCGATCAGGCACTGAATTCAGCCCTGTGCAGGGGAATATCATTATAATCTGTTTGATTGACCACAAGGCATGATTTCGCATCTGAAAATCACTGGCTTGACAAACAGCCAAGTCAGACACAGTAAACAAATTGGTATTCAAACCATGAGTAAGGACACAAGATAACAGCAATGCAAAAACTCTGGAACAAGACGACGTAGAAACTTTTTGTATGTTCCACATGTTATTTCACATATCGCCACCAGGGGGTTCTAGAGTAACAAGAGGCAGCGTTGTCATCCTGTTTAAAATCTTTTTTGATGCCTTCTGTGACTTTTCCTTTTCTCTTTGTGAATTTTAGTTGGCTGGGATTGGAAAGTGCGCTTTGGGGGATCTGTGGGCAAGGCAAGATTAAGGAGCTTTGGGCCCTACAGCAATTATACCGGATTTCCTGCCTTCAGCAAAAACAAACAAAAATCCCCTTTTTCTGCTTTCTGCCTCTTGCTGCCCCCCTTCTGTTCTATTATTATTTCCTCTTTCTTTCCATTTTTTTTCTTTGATCTTACTTGTCTACCTTTAATATATTTCATCCTCTGATTTCTATTCTGTCCCCAACATACATACTGTATATACACACATGTAGACATATACACACATACATATATGCACACATAAATACACACACACACACACACACACATATATATATATATACATATGCACACACATACAGTACATACACACATATATGTTCCTTTTGGCCCGTAGCTCCCTCGCTGAGCGGTGATCCGATTGTTCCCCCGTGACGTGCGGCAATCATCCTCTTAGGAGTCGGATAAAACAGGATACAGACAGGCTTGTGTTTGAATCCCTAAGTCCTGAAAATATAATATTTAAGCATGTGCAAACAACTCTACTGACTCTGAACTCATTCCTCAAGTACATCCAACAGTTAATGTTTTCTGGATCTTTGGTATTAAACAGCCATATCTGCCTGTGTAAATGGACAAACAAATCTTGCACTGTTGGCTGTACTTGGAGATTGTGGTTAAGAAACCCAGTCTAAATTCTCAAATGAGTTTAGTTTTTCTATGAGAGTTAGAACATCAAGGATTATGTCGTTCACACAGAACAATAAAGAAGCCATGTAATGTCTATGTATGTCTTTTTTTTTATAACTGCTAATTGTAAGATTTTTAATTATCTTAAGTGCTGCTTTGAAGTAGGATCATCTTATTCCCCCTGACTTCCTAATTACAGTTATGGTGCCTTGTGGTTTGAAATTGTGGCAAATTATGTTTGTCTGTGTAACAAACACTATAAAAGCATCAAATCAATGAAAAAGTGGAATCGTTTTCATAAAGGAAACATCTAAACATTGCATAAACTGAACCCCAACCAAAAAAAAACATACACATTCTGTTCAAAAGAATACGTTAGATTGGAGACTTTTTTTTAAAAAAAAATTCTAAATGTGAACTTTTAAGATGGACATTCATGTTTGTCCTCATAGTTCAGAAATTCTTGACCCGTTGCATATGGTTACACTGGTGATGGGACCAGGACTACATCAATGATGCTTGGGTAAAAAGTAGGATCCAGTAATCATGTCTCCTCAAAATGTACTTCCGACTACTATATTTTTGGTGATTGCATTGCATTCGATTATTTTTTCCCCGTTATAGCTAAAGCTAATACAGAAATTAGCAATGTAGAATGCTGAAATCTGTTTCTCAAAAGATCTAGACAAAAATGGACTAATGATGATTAAATGCAAATGTACATACATCATACATCAAAATATAATTTCACAGCGAAAAAAAAGTATAATAATCTTATTTCACTAGTAAGCACTAGATGGGCATTTCAGGTTCCAAACCACCAAAGCATATAGATCCAAAATTGTTATCACACAAACACACCTATCCTGAATAATGTAATCGCCTTAACTTTTATAATCGACCATATTCCTACATTCTTTTAAATTCCACAGTCTGTCAACACTTTTCCAAACATGAAAGTTGATGGAAGAAAACACCATTTGGCCAATCTGGTCTGCCATTTTTTCCTGCTGTATAAATCTCAAGCCTTTTTTGCCCCTTGGTTTCTTCTTATATTTAGGATAGCCTTGTGTCTATCTTACTACTTTATTAACCTCTCACACTTCTGCTGATGGGCTGTTTTACTTATCTACCTACCTCCCAGTGTAGTAACATTTCCTTATGTTGCACTTAGGCCTCTGACCCTCTTCTTTTATACTATGATGTTTCTCTTTCCATGATCCTTCCACCGAATGACTGCCTGATAAACACCATCAGAGTCATAGGCCTTAGTCACGGGCTAAAGGCAGAGCTTAAGGTACTTAAAGTAGTTACTCTAATGAACATTAAATCGTTTTATATGTCTAATGTGTTGCCAGATCTGTCCCCATGATCATTAAAGATGGGTTTCTAATGTAAATATATAGCAATTATTTTAATTTAAGAAAACTAAAAGTTTTGGTAACAAGACAGATCCACTTTAATCTGCAGAGACTAAAATAATTCTAATAAAATTGATGAATTTTACAATTCACTTAATGTTATCAACCTCCTGGCTCTCGTCTTCTAATAATATCTCTACCGCTGTCTCAAAGTTACCTCCACATCAGCCGTACACTGGAGACAGAGAGGAAATCGAGCGTTTAGTCGAGTTAAGATTCACGATGAGTTTGTACTCACCTGTAACTCAAAATCAGCATCTCCGCTGCATTAAATTACAAAAATATAAAACAATATTAAAAAAAGAGAGCCCCCTATTAACAAAAAATTGCTCCCCTTTTTACCCCACCCTGTGTACGGTGTGGTGGAGGTAATTAGATAATCCTTGAGGTGGTATATATATCCCTTTATATTCCCCTTAATCTAAAAAAAAACCCTGGAAGAGACACAGACCCCCCAGCTATGCCCCCCGTTACCCTTGTCCCATTCTCAGTAGGATGGGAGGGTTGAAGTAAAATTGAATATAAATAATAGAATTCTAAAGATCATTTTCCTCAGCTTCATGTAAGATTCTGGAATGTTAAATGCTTAAAGTGCTTATCCTTCTTTGCCTTCAAAGGGTGGTTGGAAACGCAGTGGAGCAGATGAAAGATGCTTCCTGCTTACTTCCCTTCACAATCAGAAGAAAACCAGCAGTGCCATCAGCTCAGCATTAGCAGAAAAGAGCGGGACCCCTAGTACAACCATCTACTGTCCGGGAATGTCTGGTCAGAAGTGGTCTTTATGGAAGACTTTCATCCAAAGAGCCATACCTCGGATGTGGAAACAACCCTTACGAAAAAATTACTGCAGTTTTTCTGAAGTAATACTGCAGTTTTTTGGACATGAAAAAACTGCAATACTGCACTTTTACTGCAGTATTACTGCACATTTACTGCAGTTTTACTGCATTTGTACTTCACTGTACTGCAGTTGTACTGCAGTTATTTATGTACGGAAGTACAAATGCAATAAAGCTGCAGTACATTGAAGTACAATGCAGTATAATTGCAGTAAAAAAAAAAAGTGCAGTAAATGTGCAGTAATAATGCAGTACAGTGAAGTACAAATGCAGTAAAACTGCAGTAAATGTGCAGTAATACTGCAGTAAAAGTGCAGTATTGCAGTTTTTTCATGTCCAAAAAACTGCAGTATTACTTCAGAAAAACTGCAGTAATTTTTTGTAAGGGAAGACCAAGTGACTCAACTATTCAGGAAAACACAGGAACTGGGGTGCAGAAAAATGGCAGCAGGTGCTCTGGACTGATGAGTCAAAATGTTAAATATTTAGCTGTAGCAGAAGGCAGTTTGTTCACGGAACGGCTAGAGAGCGGTTCCTTGCAAGACTGGGGCTGCATTTCAGCAAAATGGAGTTGGGGATTTGGTCTCCTCAATGCTGAGAATTATAGGCAGATACTTATCTGTCATGCAATACCATCAAGGAAGCATCAGTTTGACCCCAAAACATACAGCCAAAGTCATTAAGACTTTAAGACTCTTCATCATCAATGAGGACAAGGAGTCCACAGAACCCTGATCTCGACATCATCAAGTCTGTCTGGCTTTTGATGAAGAAAGAGAAGCAAAATCCACAGAAGAACTGCGGTTAGTTCTCCAAGATGTTTGGAAAACCTACCTGCAGAGTTCCTTCCACAACTGTGTGCGAGTGTACCTAGAAGAACAGATGCAGCTGTGAAGCAAAGGGTGGTCACACTGAATATTGGTTTTATTTAAATTTTTCGTCTGTTCACTCACTTTGCATTTTGTTAAATAATAAAAAAATAAACTTTTAACATGACTATTTTTTTTTCAAAATACTCTTACTTTACAGCATTTTCTTCCACACATGCCCAAAACTTTTGCTCAACGCTGTGTATATATATATATATATATATATATATACACACACACAGTATATAATGTTGAAGAAGCCAATGATTACAAAAGACTAAAGTGAAAACACAGCTTTAGTATTTTTGCCTTATCAACTCAATGTTCCTGTCTAAATTATAGGATTGCGTGTAAAAAAAGTGTTTCGATTCAACTACCTATTTGTGAGGCCGTTAACGCAGCTGCCAAGTATACTGGATTGCCAAGGATAGCCCCTATTTTGGCTCCCTCTCCTACTGTCCAGGCAACCATCCCACAGTTTTGTTTATTGCTGCTTATTTAACACTTTATTAAGTTTTCGATTTATTTTTATTTTTTTTTTAGGATTTTGGAGTATTACATCTCTTCACTCCTTCAACAAATTCTTGCTGATCCTGCTTGCTCCAAAATGTATCACTGTGCCGCTGCATCAGAATTGCACCCCGTTGACTGTAATGTCCCAGCTGTACACGGTCTGATTACAAGTTTGTCCTGATTGGTAGTTTCCTCTGAAGTGTTCAAAATGATTAGTGAAGTAGAATTATAATAATTAAAGAATTGATAATAATAAAAAATTATAAATGTAATGAGTAATATCATTTAATTACTAATAAAATACATGTGAAATACATCCAACCCATTAGATATAATCCATCAGCCACCATTCTCTCCAATACAGTTCTAATGATTATATAATGTTCATAGGAGTGTGGCTGTATAGAAGTAATGCAACAAGAGGAAATATAAGGATTGTGGTTTATGTCTATAGAAATTAACTCTTCATTGCTTGGGTGGGAGGCTCAAGGGCATCAGCCTACCAGACTATGCCATTTTTATTGAACAAACATATAGTGTTTAAAATGGATTTTGGATTAATGTATGAATCTAAATATATACACTTATATGCAGGGCCGGCCGAAGACTTAACGCCGCCTTGGGCGAAGTTTAAATCCCCCCCGGTACTTTCCTTTTAAACAGTCCTGCGGCGAGTCTCCCTGCTCTGCCACGGTGCCGGCTTGTAATGCTGAGCGCCGGAAATTGACGTCACTTCCGGCGCTCTGCATTACAAGCCGGCACCGGGACCGAACAGGGAGACTCGCCGCAGAGGAGAGAGAGAGAGGGGCGCCGAGCGGGTAAGCGAAAACCACTCGGTGCCTCTCTCTCCTCCGCTTCAAAAAAAAAAAACAAAAAAAAGGCGCTTGGGGCGGCAAAGTGTCGCCCCTTCTAAAGTGCCGCCTGGGGCAATTGCCCCAGTCTGCCCCATTATAGGGCCGGCCCTGCTTATATGTATTACCCCTATCCTACTACTGACCTCTGAAAAAGATACATAGATATAGACCTCTTACAGACCCTGCGCAGTTAGGGTGATATTTTCACAATGCACTAGATACATTTGATGGGCGATTATGTAATCACTGATAAAGTGAACTCCTATAAGTTCAAGAAGTGAGTTTTCTTGCTCTTTTTCATTTTCATTCTTCAGTTAAGAAATGAAGCGCTGGAGTTGGAGATTTGGGAATGCACATTTACACTGTCTTATGTAGCCTGATATAAACACACTCATGCTCACACACACACACAGACACACACATTCACACTAATGCAAGGACATAAACACGAATAAACATACAGACACCTATTTATATCCTTTGATGTACATATTCTGTACAAAGGGTCTCTCGTTGTTAAATTCTTAACAATTTGATGCAGATAATAAATATCCATCATGGCTGTTTTATAAGCCTAATGCCACTTAGTGATTAATTAAAATATTCACACGCCTTTTTCTAAAATATTTTTTTTTTTGTGTGTGAGGCCAACCTCATAAGCTTTATATAAACTGTGTGGTTACTAGAATTCATAGAAACATTATATTCAGCATTTTGTTTCTGATACAGTAATTTCGCCTGAAGCTAGCTCAGCATAACAAAACCCTGCACTAAATATAAACTAAATTATTTATACAATTTAGTACTGACAAGCTTGAATAGCAATGCTATATCCATATACGGCTGAAATTATATTTTAAAACACTGTACAAAACTGTTAAATGTTAAATTAACATAAAAGTAGATTTTTTTAAAAAAAATTTAACATTTATTTTGAAGACCATGTATTATATTTTTTTTTACATACAAAATATTATTAGTTTGGCATGGACCAATACCATTAGAGCATGCAGCCCACCTAGGTCCCCAATCAATGGCTTGCCTTTTGGGGGAGTTACAGTAAAATTAACCCTTTGGTATTTACAAGGCATGAAGGAAGGTATGGGATGGGCTCTCGGTCACTCATAGGTTTTTTGTAGGATATTTTAACCCTTGAAACATTGAGCATAGGATGGGGAAATGATAGTGGGCCAAATTGTGCCAGCCCCCCCCCCGCCAACAGATATAAGGGGCTCTTAGTTTATATCTACAGGGCCCTTCCAAAATTGTAATGCACTATAACGCGCTTTGACATACATAGGTTAGCTGATGCTGGTTATAAACGTAACCCCAAAGGTTTCAAACATCTATACCTTAGCAAATATACACTTTCTAAAGAAAAACAATAAAAGGAAACCAGCCAAGTACTGGCAATTATTAATAGCATCGGACACTGGACCAAATGCATTTACGGTGATATTACACTGACTAAATTAGCTCCCAACTCTTTTTTATTATTGCCAAAATAGATCAATAACATTTTGCCAAGTATTACCGATCCCAAAATGAAGTCATGTTTATATATATAGTTCCCGTGCCATTTGAAATGCTCCACAAGCTATTATTCAGCCAGTGTATCCCTTCTCAAACGTAAGAAATATATTTATTTTAACGGCTAATAGGTTTAATGCTGCTAAAGATAATGTTGAACTTTCTTCCCAAGAAAGAAAGAAAAAAAAACAAAAAAAAACAAAGAAGTTCTTGTCATTTTTTTTTCATATCCAGCGTTAATGATATTTCATGCCTTTGTTGAGTCTGTGCAGAAGAAAAGCTACTGCACCTAAAAGGGGAAATGACTTCCATACCAGCCTCTGTGAGCCAAAACATTTTAGAATTTGGGAAATCTGGACAAAGTCCATATTTATACTTCAGGGAGAAGTGTAAAAGAAGATTTCAAGACATTGTATAGGCAGCCAACATTTTTTTTTTTGTAAGAGCCTTCGGAGACAGTTTAAAAAACATTATTAATGTATGATATACCTATTTCTTGGAAATATAAAGCATTGTTGGGAATATAAATAACGGTTTAATATCTATTCTCTGTTTTTTGGGTTGTATTGTATATAGTATTATTTTTTTTTATTTTTTTTTTAACTAAGCTTTATTCCCAGTTTTAGAGTAACTTGACAGTCGTTTGATGGATTAATAGAATTCTACCTGTCAAACTCATTCTAACTCTGCATATATGATCACCATCTCCGACCTGTCAATATAAAAAGCTTTTATTAAAATATAAAGTATATCACTGTGCATTTTATATTAGATCTTGGGAAATGTTTTTCTGAATGGGTTTCATGCCAACTACACCCACTGTTTTTAGTACATTTTCTCTGCTGTTGGTTACAAAAAGTAAAACATGAAGTCCTTCCATGTTTTTTGCTTCTAAATGGGAATAACACATTTGTGCTCCATTTTTCCACCATTACTTAATATAGTAAAACTATACTTTACCAGCTTTCATATAAAAACACGTTGCCAATCCAAAACTTGTAAGATTTAATTTAATTCTCATTTAAGGTATCCAAAAACTAAAATAGGTGTTAATTCCATAGCAGAGTCCATGAAATGGAAAATAGAACGACGAGTGTAAGTTGAGGCTATCTAGAGTCATTGCAAAGTATGGTCTTAATATTCTTATAGCTTTATTTCAAATCGAACATTTTTCATGGTTAAATATTTCTCCAAGAGCTTTAGCAAACAACAATTCTGTTGTTAACTGCTTTTTAATGAAATGATAGATCCCTTAAAGTATATTTATTTTGTTATTTCGAAAGAATGTATAGTTTGATTACACCTCACACCCCAAGGTGGGGTTCTCTGCTTTCCATAAGACAAACTAGGGAATGCCTAGGGGCTAGTGAGGCGATGGGTGCGATCAGTTGCTCTCCAATCTCTGCCCCAGTAGAATTTGTGCCAAGACCCAAGAAAAGTTTAAGACGCTGATGGCATCATACATTTGAACCTGGACGTTGTAATACATTGTTATTATTTATTAACCCCTTAATGACAAAGCCCGTACGTGTACGGGCTCAAAATGCATTGTTTTCAATGGGTTTAGGGACCGCCGATCGTCCTTAAGGGGTTAATAGAGTGCTATCATACTTCACATTGCTGTACAATAGAATTCTGCAGTTTTGTACAAATGACAATTAGAACAACAGTAGAGAATTCTTATTAGTAGGTTGCCTAGTTGTAATACAAAAATCCCTGTTTAACTTAGCTCCATGGTTTAAAAGCATGCGCCGTGTGAGTCGACTCACAGCACAATATACATGGATTGTTAAGAAAATAACGACTTTGTAAATGAAGAGCAAACCAATGATGTACCTCTAACCAGTTCATTAAACCAATTAACTGCATAGTGTGACTTCACAGTGGAAACAGGCAAATGGATTTCTGTTTTTGCTTCATTGTATTAATCTGTTCCATTAGCGGTTTTTATTTTTATAGGTTCCATTAATAGTTTTATTTTTATATAATGATAACACCAGCAGGCTGGCTAGCTTTACACCACAGGCTGCTTTTTGAAATCTGCATATTTTTCCAGCACGTATTGTTTTTTTTTAAATGTTCAGTCATCACCCATAATAACTCCAGTTTCCTATCCATATGGATATGTTGGATCATGTTAGTAAATAATAATAGGAAAATGTATATATTTATTGTTTAATGATAAGGGCCATTCATTGTTGAGACTTGCCGGCCAAATAGTCAAGGTTTGCTGGCGGGTTCCATGTACCTTTACTTGTCATATCATATAAGGTATACCTTAGGCATTAATCAGTTGGCTTCTTCAAAGAAATAGACCAAGGGCATAGCGAGAGTTTCCCAAAAAAGAAAAGTACCTTTCTCAGTACTCTTAAGATGAGCACTTGGTAAAACTCCTATGGCTGCAGAATCTGTAGGTCGTCAACATAAGAATTAGGTAATATTTCTTGTGGTGTTTTTAATTCTGCATTTACTATATAAAGCTACAAAAATGCTTCAATTTAGTTATTGATTTTAGACTCTCTGTCCTGATTGGATTCAATGGAATTCCCCCCAAGACTGACAGCTAATTGGAGCTGGCAGGTAGAGCCCTGCGCGGGACGGCTTTTTTAATCCCGCTCCCGCTGATTTTTTGCCCGCTCCCGCAATGTGGGTGTTCCACTCCCGCCTGCTCCCGCCACATTTGTGGCCAATGCCGCCCGCTCCTGCCACATTTGTGGCCAATTACGCCCTCACCTGCTTACCTGAACTGCAGATTTCCCGCACAGTCCCGCAAGGCTGCCTTATCGGTGCTCCTTCACAGTGTCTCTTCTCTTGCTCCGCCCAGGAACAAGGTGGAATCATGGGAAGTGATGTCACATCACGGGACTGCACGGGATTACTGGGACCCGCAGATACAGTGCCTGACCGCTTGCCTCCTAATGCAGTCCTCTACTTGCAGTTTCATAAGAACATTCACGGACTGTGTAATGACACATACGGTGAATGATATATTACTTTAATTTTTTTAATTTCGTATTATGAATTCTTGTTGTTTTGGACGTTTGGTTCTGAATTACAACTATATTCCGTACAAGTAACACTGTTTTTTCATCTCACATGGGATGTCTTGATCAATTTTGGAGTCTTTTTAAAAGAGTTGTGGCCTGAAAATAATTGTAAAAACTGTTTTTCAGATGTGCATTCTTTACATACAAACCCAATATATCACATTTTATTTTGGGTTATAACTCCAAAAAACAGTTGCACCTTTACCTTGCCAGGGTATGGTTGATAATAAATAAAAGGACGTAGTGATATCACAAATAGTTGGAATGTCAGTCAGTCTTTCTATAAATAAACCCATGGTCAGAAGAGTAAAAGAACGAACAAAGATTTAAGATACAAAGCGTGTCATGTAAACTCTTAAATCAAATTTTCCAATCGAAAAGACCAAAGCTTAAGTGTAAATCACTGTGTAGAATGGATCTTCAGTGACAATGGCCACCTGAAATATATTCTTACTTGCAAATGAGGTCATAATTGATCAGCAAACTTGGAAATAGGAAATGGCAAGTTCACATTAGGCTATGTTGAATCTTACAAATTGAAACCATTGCCATTGTTTGGTTGTGATATATGTTTATGGTTCTAAGGACATCATAATGAGGACCATCCTGATAAGGACCCTGACATTCAAAAACAAAGGAAAGGTTTGAATGGATGGAACCAAAATGGATGAGATCACTAGTGCTGTGTGCAGAACTCAGAGTGAGGGGTAACCATTATTATGGTTATTTGATTTTAAGGGGCGAACAAAGAAACAATGAGAACTGTATTGCATGCTACACTGAAGAAAGCTATAAATCAGACATTCGCTACCATTGTTGGTGGTCACCTCACAGTGCTTGTTGACTTTCTTTCCATACCAATGGTTGTTTTGCTATAGCCAAAGTGGGAAATTAGAGAACAGGTATCATTTGCAATGTCATACTTTTAAGAGGGGAGAGATATACTACCCAGCGTCCATCATGAAGACGGTGAATTTAGCTCTTATTGTCCTAATCCTTATCCATGTTCCCAACGTCTTACTCTTGGGATCAGAGTTAACATTTGATTCCTCGCTTCCCCAAAGAGCAAGCTTTCATTAATACTCAAGAATCACTTCACATATGAATCTGTAGCAAAGTCACAGCGTACCCAAGGCATGTATCAAAATATAGCAAAATGCAATTTAAAATAGTCAATGAGCAAATTTTCATATGGACATGTTCTAACGTTTAGGAGAAATGTTTACTTCATTTCTTTATTTCCCAACAAATATGAAAGCATGTTTTGCCTCTTAAAAGTAGAAGATATTTGTATGTTCAAACCTAAATATATGCTTTAGGACAGTCTTATCCATTTGGTTGAAAACAGTATGTAGAAGCTGAATGTGTGAACACTCAGGAAGCAAATAATACAATGGAATCGGACAAGATATGATTACCTAGCTGTACACTGCAACCTCAAACCAGCAATAACGCCATGGGTTTTTATGCCTTCAGGAATTGACGTCTAGAATCCTTGTCTGAACACCTTAAATTTCCTAAGAACCGAAACTAGGCATACAACTTACTTTATAGTTTGTTCCTCTGGGTGGAACAGTTGTGTGTATCTAAAAAAAATTACCTTTTCAGGTTATTATGGTTATTTTTACTCATTCTTACTTTTCATGGTTTTCATGCAGGTCAAAACGTGAAAAAGAGCTTTCCCACGTTTGTATGTTATTTTTTGTATATACAGAATCAACAATTTCTGCAGCGCTTCTGACATATATTCAAGTAGAAGGACAAGACTAGAAAAGGAAGACTAAGACAAACTGATACATTTCTGCTCATAAGATAAAGCTGTGTTGAATAACAATGTTCTAAGGCAAGACATTAGATCTGAATGATCCCCAATAGTAAAAAAAAATAAAATAAAAAAATTATATAGAAATAAGAACTATAATATATTCAATATTATTAATAGATAGATATAGAAATCAATGTAATGTGATGGTGTGAATATATACATACACTCGCTGGCCACTTTATTAGATACACCTGCTCAATTGCTTGTTAACACAAATAGCTAATCAGCCACATGGCAGCAACTCAATGCATTTAGGCATGTAGACGTGGCATGACTTTGAACGTGGCTTGGTTGTTGGTGCCAGTCGGGCTGGTCTTAGTATTTCAGAAGCTGCTGCTCTATTGTGATTTTCAAGCACAACATCTCTAGGGTTTACAGAGAATGGTCTGAAAAATAGAAAATATCCAGTGAGCGGCAGTTGTGTGGATGAAAATGCCTTGTTGATGTCAGGGGTCAGAGGAGAATGGGCAGACTGGTTCGAGATGACAGAAAGGCAATAGTAACTCAAATAACCACTCGTTACAACCAAGGTATGCAGAATACGATCTCTGAACGCACAACACGTCAAACCATGAAGCAGATGGGCTACAGCAGCAGAAGACCCCAGCGGGTGCCACTCCTGTCAGCTAACAGGAAACTGAGGTTACAATTCGCACAGGCTCGCCAAAATTGGACAATGGAAGACTGGAAGAACGTTGCCTGGTCTGATGAGTCTCAATTCCAGCTGCAACATTCAGATGGCAGGGTCAGACTTTGGTGTAAACAAGATGAAAGCATTTCTTGTATCAACGCTTCAGGCTGTTGGTGGTGGTGTAATGGTGGGGGGGGACATTTTCTTGGCACACTTTGGGCCCCTTAGTACCAATTGAGCATCCTTTAAATGCGACAGCCTACCTGAGTATTGTTGCTGACCATGTCCATCCCATTATGACCACAGTGTACCCATCTTCTTATGGCTACTTCCAGCAGGATAATGCACCATGTCACAAAGCTCACACCATCTCAAACTGGTTTCTTGAACATGCCAATGAGTTCACTGAACCTTAGAATACGATGTCATAAAGTCCCTGTTGATGTAATGGTCAGGTGTTCAATACTTTTTCCCATATAGTGTATTTTGTGTGATTTCAGCACACCTTTCTATTTATTAACTTTTTAAAATCAATTTTCTAGAACGTTTTAGAATAGCAATACATAATAAGGGTAATTTAGACAGGTATCATGGAAGCATTACAATTACATATGTTTTGCTGAAAATAATTCACATGTAGGAATATTTAAATATTTTTTTGCTACCCCCTTAAAATCCCAAGTGTAAATACAAGTTACAGCGTATTGACAAACTACCATGCTGGAAACCAACAATTATTTGTTAAAACCCTTTGTCAAGATTAATTATACATCTTTGGCAGATGGCGTTGTAATTATTTCTAATGGTATTTGTTTTTTTTTTTAAGAAAATAATTAACAAACTCAGTTGTGATATATAGCCCTCTTTACAAAACTGCTACTGCCTCCAGTTTATACCTATGTTTAATAATAATGTCTAAATACACCCACACATTTTTTTTCATTGCGACATAACCGATTGTTATTTGGTCCTAATAATTAGATACTCCCACTTCCAACGTGTATAAAAACAAAAACAAAAAAAAACATTTATTTCGTATGAAAGAAACACTTAACCCCTTAAGGACAATGGGCGGTCCCTAAACCCATTGAAAACAATGCATTTTGAGCCCGTACATGTATGGGCTTTGTCATTAAGGGGTTAATTATGCTCTAATTATAAAAGTTCTGTTTGAAGAAACTTTTCATGATGCTCCATTTGTTTCCCATTTTCTCCCACCTCGTTATTCTTTGGACAGCAGACAGTTAAACAGATTTCATTATTAACCTGTGCATGTCCAGGTTCAGCTCTTTGGTACACGATGGGTTAAATCGCCTTCCCGATCAATAAGATCAAATTGCCTAGAAATATTTACTTTGTAAGCTAATCTATGTTTAAATAGAAATCAGGGCACATCCGCCCTCCTTGTGACTATTTGACAGTGACATGCCGTAATTACTTTTTTTTCTTTTTGTAACTGAGTTCTTGAAGTTGCAACGTTATTAAAATGTCTTAAGACAATATAATACTCTGCATTTGCGAAGGGATTTTGATTAAATGAGATTTTCTGATCCAGATAGCTTCCACGCTGACAGGAGTTATTTGCATATTTGATTTGCTCAATTCACATGCGAAATATTAATTACATTTAACTATTTATTTAAGAGGAAAAGATAATATTTTTGTGTGTGCTGCTGCTTCACAAAAGACATATTCATATTTATAGAGCCATATTTAAATATGATAGGGCACTCAAGAAGCTTCCCCTAGTAGGCTCCCATTAGCCCCCAAGTCAAGTTGTACCTGCTGCCCCTCCCCCATAGGAAAGGCTGGTACCTGCTGGCACCAGGGGGCAGATAAAGCCAAGTGACACTATCAGTACACAATTATTGTACACCGTGCCCCAAGTGTCCTCCCATCTTCTCCAACTACTTAAGCACTATTAAAGCAGTAATTTGAATGCATAATTCTTAGTTGTTTAAACTTTTTTTTAACCAGTTTTGTACATCTAGCATAATTTCTGTGCTATTTTTAATCAACAACTCAAGAATACCCCCAGAGTATCCCACATTCATTTTATCTCCTACTGCCTTAGATTTTAGATTTCAGCATCTGTCTTTTTTAATCTTCTAATATTTTTCTGTACTACAAACTGTATTATAATCTACGCTGCAATCGTCTCAAATCTGTTTATTTTCAGTTACGGGCTTGGGTTACTTTTTTTTAATCAAAACTTTCAACTGAATTAGAAAGCTAACTGAATTATGCTTCCAAACAGAAACATCAGACTTTATAACATTCTTTTACCAAATCTGTGAATTACAAAAAATAAATAAAAAAACTACAGAGCAAGTCCTTTCTCAGACAAAGGGTTGAATATTACAAGCAAAAGTATTTCTCTTGAGAAACACCGTTAGAAGAACCCACATGCTTCTTTGATGACAATCCTTGCGTTAATAGTTATAAATATTTATAATATATTTAGTGGCATAAAGAAAACACAGAACGGTGATTTCTACACAAAGACAAGTGCATGTTTGCAGAATAAAGTCAAAACTTTAATGGTCATTTTGACAAATTAAAAGGGAAATTCAAGAAAATAATTGTTCTATTTACACAGCCCTTACGAAAAAATGACTGCAGTTTTTTCTGAAGTAATACTGCAGTTTTTTGGACATGAAAAAACTGCAATACCGCACTTTTACTGCAGTATTACTGCACATTTACTGCAGTTTTACTGCATTTGTACTTCACTGTACTGCAGTTTTAATGCAGTTATTTTTGTACGGAAGTACAAATGCAATAAAGCTGCAGTACTTTGAAGTACAACTGTAGGTTTGCAATATAAAAAAAAAGTGCAGTAAATGTGCAGTAAAACTGCAGTACAGTGAAGTACAAATGCAGTAAAAGTGCAGTATTGCAGTTTTTTCATGTCCAAAAAACTGCAGTATTACTTCAGAAAAACTGCAGTAATTTTTTCGTAAGGGAGTAGTCTGTCATTGCAAACCAAGACCAAAACAGTTTTTATCGGCAGCCTGTGTTGGTGCCATATCAGCCCTAGTAAATCACAACTAATCACCTAAAAGGATTTATTTTTAAGCTTTATGGGGAAGAATATCAGAAATAGAAGGAAAGAAAGAAAGAAAGAATAAAAGAGAAAGAAAAAGAAAGAACGCAAGAAAGAAAGAAAAACCCCAAGAGTTTATACCCAGAATCCTTCCCTGTAGTGACAGAAAAAAAATAATCCTTTATTTTTATAAGAATTGAAACCTATTTTCCTGTGTGAGAATTATTGCAGAGTTGAATAAATCAGAATCGTTTGAGCGTGTGCTTAGTATGACAGTTTGTATGTGTAATCTTTTGTACAGGTCGTATGTATTAATGTCCATACACAGTGCATTTTGTTGGTGTGCTGCTTGGTCACATATATTGTGAGGATGGTGTGGCAGCAAGAGTAGTAAACAGATAAGAGAAGACAGAAGTCCATAAGGTCAAGCAGGAAGACTAGGCTTGCCACCTTTTGTCAAGCCTTTCACTTGACTTTATTTAAAAGAATAAAAAAGAGAGAGGAGAGGAAATAGAGAAAGGCTTGAATAGAGAAAAGAGAGAAGAGACTGTTAAATGGTTAAAGAGAGAGAAAGGAGAGATAGAAAACAGAAAGTGGGAGAAGAAGAGAGTGAAAAAGATAGAAATGAGAGGAGAGAGGATAGAGAAGAAAAAGAAAGGTGAGAAGAGGAAAATATGTGGAGAGGTAAAGGAGAAATAAGAGTAAGAACGGATGGGAAATCAAATGAGAGGAGGTAAGAGACACTTGGAAGGAAAGAGAAACAAAAGAGATGGTGGCAGAGTACCATAAAACCCTATAGCTGGTATTTATGACATCTGGACCCTCAGAGGCTGCATCAGGAAAATAGAAAACATACCTAGTACTTTCAACCTCCGTCAAAACATTGTGCTAGCATACATTTGGTGATAGTTGATTTTTGTTTGTTTCAGTCACTTAGCTCCGATGTATCGAGTGCATAAGCGCTGAATACCCTGCTTACAGTTCAGAGCCTTTGCCGTTTATTAAGTTTTACTGTTTTTTTGGCTCGTCCCTATCTAAGTGCCCTATGGAGAATGGAATTGTGTCAAAATCTAAATTGTTCAACCATTGTGAAATGAAAGAAGTTTAATTTTGTTCGGTGCTAATTCATTTTCTTTTGGTCCCCGTGGAAATTGTTCCTAATAATGCGTTTTAGATTTAATTCATCCCTTAAATTACATTGACAGATAACCGTGTCATGGAGGGGTGTCTGGATTTTTACTGTGTTAATAGAACATGATTGATGGAAAGTTATTTTTCTGCCTCACCCAAGATGGATGTTATTTCGGCATCTGTACAGAAACCAAGCGCGACCCTAAGTTCGTTTGTTGCACTGACTATTGGATAGAATGTAAAGTTCTTAAATCTGTATATCAGTAAATATAGAAAAGGCAAAATTAAAGTAGTATAAGCAGTTCCCCAGTTCACAAGTTAGTGACTCGCATGAGAAATTTAAAAAGAATACAAAATTAGTTTTAACAGTGAAAGTGATGGCTTATTAAACCGATGATTCAGGCGTCAATATAAATAATAAAAAAAGCTCTTGGCTACTGTTGAAAAATTATTCTAATGTGTCCTAAAGATATTAAAGCAATACATTTCTGGATAGGGGGAAGTCAGCTTATTAAACATTATAGATTTTATCAAAGACCACAACGATGATAAAACCTCATTAAATTTGTGTAAAGGATTGGATCAATGTTTGAGAAGGATGAAAAAATAGACAAGAAAAAACGTCCAGTGGGTTTTGTTTGAGGGTATGCCAGTGCCTTTGTCTGGGTATGTTAGTTTCTGTGTCTCGGTATGTTCGTGTGTGTGTCTCGGTATGTTAACATGTGCCTTTGGGTATGTTACTTAGTATGGGTGTCTGGGTTAGCATGTGTACCTGGGTATGTAGTGAAGGTTTGGGTGTATGTTAGTGTGTAAACATGTGTCTTTGGGGATGTTAGTGAAAGTGTGTCTGGGTATGTTAGTGTATGTATGTGTGGGGTTGGGGGAGATTTTAGCATGTGAACATATGTCTTTGGGTATGTTAGCCTGTGTTTCTGGGTATATTAGTGAAAGTGTGTGTTTGGGTATGTTAGTGTGTGTCTTTGTCTGGGTATGTTTATGTGTGTGTGTGTGTCTGAGTATGTTTGTTAGTTTGTGGGTGAACCCATGTTTCAAGTGTCTTTGGCAAAGTTAGTCTGGAAACATGTGTCTTTGTTTTGGTAAGTTCGTATGTGTGTGTTTGGTTGTGTTAGTATCTGGTATTTTTGTGTGGTTGTGTATGTTAGTGTGCGTGTATGTTAGTGTCGAGTTTCTGGATGTGTGTGTTAGTGCTGAGAGTCTAGTTGTGTCTAGTGTCTGTGTGTTAATGCGAGTGTCTGGATGTGTGTTTGGGTGAATGCTAGTGTGAGTGCCCCTCAGGAGGTCGGGCTCTGGATACACCCCTGTGTCTGAAGTTTAATAGACCCTTGCTTTTAAAACAAATATATCCAAAACCAGTTCACTGGTTGGGAAACAAACATAATGAGAACACAAAAACAGAAAAAAAGTTATAAACGAGAGGTAGTTTTAATTACATGAATTAATTAATTGACATCTTTTTTATGATAAATCTATGCTAAATTATGCAAAGATGATAGTTACTAAGTTCATATTAACATTTTTTATACTTTCAACCAAGTTTTTTTATGTATTTATTTTTGCTTTACTGCAAAATGCAGATTTTCAATATGCTGGTGCTAAAAGAAGTAATCATATTTTCCTGTACTTTGGAACATTTCTTAAAAAAAAATATTTCCAGTAATCTGCATTTAGCCTTATCCCACGTGCGGATTTGCATTCCTGCAGATCCTTGCTTTTAAGAAAAGTTTGTTTCCCTTAGTTAAGTACAAAATAAACCTTACAATTACATACAGTACATCACTTAAATATTTTTAATAGAACCAAAAAGAGCACTTTTTGATTTTTATTATCACAACCATAAAAACATCTTGTATAAAAAAAAATTGGAACACAAATTCACTCTTTTATTTTTCACATGCTGAAGTTGCTATAACAACTTTTATATAATGCTTTTACTCTTAAGTGAATGAGTGTTTAATGCTAACAACATTTGTAAAGAACAGTAAAACCTGCAGATTTGCTGTTAATGTGGTACTGTGTGTGTTTTTTTTTAAATGCTGCTATTTTCCAGCAATATATAGTAGAGGAATTATACTTTATAAGAACTACAATGATGGAACAAAGCAGAGCATTTCAGAAGTACCGTATTTGCTCGATTATAAGACGAGGTTTTTTTCAGAGCAAATGCTCTGAAAAATACCCCTCGTCTTATAATCAAGGTCGTCTTCTAATCAGACCTCGATTAGGTTGCCAGGCTGCTTACTGGTGCTTTGGTCGCGAGCAGCGTCTCTTCTTCTAGCAGCAGAGAACAGGAAGCTAGTAGAGTGTCACATAATTCTGCCTCCCCCTCCTTCCTCTGGGGGCGGGGCCAGAGAAGTTGCTCACACAGCCGGGCCCCTGCAGAAGTCTTCGAGTGAGAGATCTGCTGTTCAGGTAAGGGGGTGGGGGAGAGTTTTTGAGTATGTGTGATTAATGGAATGAATGAGTATTTAAATGTTTGTGAATGAGTGTGTATATGATAGCATGGATGTGTAAGGTGGGTGGTGGTGGTAGCATGGCATAGGGAGGCTGTACTCACACTCCTATCATCCCCAGGTTCCAGCATGTACTGGCTGCCTTGGCTTGATAGGAGTGTGATTGCTGTTAGCAGTTATATATATATATATATATATATATATATATACCTCCAGAAATGCCTTTTAACCCCCTATATGCCACTCTGCCCCATGATATGCCTTTTAACCCCCTATTGACTTTATTATATTCTGTGCCGGACATTGATGGCGGTACAGCATAACTGACATCACTTTTTACTGATCCAGACACTGACAGTGGTACCACAATCAGTCTCTGGCTCTGCTGCGTTACTGGGAGACAGGAACAAGTAGTTGTAAGTGAATATAAGCTTACATTCACTTAATACTGTGTACAAGATGCTCAAAATCAGGCAACAGCATAGCTTAAAATATTCATGAAAAGAGTCGGAATGAGATACAGAACTTTAAGTCTAGATAGGAGGAGTGTACATTATGTCCAGTTGAATTGATAATATCTCTAGTAATACAGTACCAGATGGCTGAATTATCTACTTAGTATCAAAAACTCACTAAAAAAACACCAATAAAAGTCAGGGTGTTTTTTTAATATCTTAGTTTTGATAAATCACATCTCCTGCCCAGCCATAAGATTATAGCTTTATACTCCAATTACATCAGATAAAAATATTTCTGGGCAGCAAAGCCAAGTACATTTAAGAAACAATAATGTTTTACTTGCATAAAGATTAATGAATTGGCTTTGTACGCGTACAGTTGAGATACATAGGAATGTAACTGAACCGCCATAAAGGTAATACAAACCTTAAAGATAAAAAATATATTTATTGTTATAATTTTTATTTATTTTTTTATGTTTTCTGCAAAGTGTTCATATGCAGACATTAGCTGATACCTATGACCTATGAAGCCCAGGGCATATATGAAGTATTGCATCTAATGTATGTCACAAAAGCTTCTTGTATACTCTTGAAAAGGTTATGTTTGATTGGAGTGCTTTTTAAATATCAAAATTAGCTTGGTGATGGTTATACATTTCAAGCTCTGCAAGTACAAATATTTTGAATCAAAAACTTCCATTTGGAATGGGACATAAGTTGTAGACTTTGCTCTGGATCCTGTACAGTATGTTTTGTTCCACCGAAAGACGGACACCTCCCAAGTAGCTCCATGATAATCAGTTCAGGCCTATGTCTCATAAATGGGACTTTGTACCAATTAATATAACTATTATTCTTCTATATCTGCCTTCTGTGGGACACCTTATGGAAAATTACGCCCAGTATTTTAAAGTAGGATGCATGATATATATATATATATGACCTAATAGCCTGCTAATATATGTAAATATTACTTTGAAATATTAAAACAATGCAATAATAAGAGTAAAATGAAGCAACAGCAGTAGCCTTAGAGCATTTGCAATGTTTTTTTTTTATTTTTTTTATGTATATGCCTTCAATAATTGGTCTGTCTTAAAAAAAAAAATCCGTCTTGGGTTTTCCTCTGATAACAGTGTTTTTGGGATATATTCCCATTCCGTTAAGAGGAAATCATGTTTTGCTGACTTCAAAGATTGGATTATTTCACTAAACAACTAACTGTTAGTACAGGCATCTGGTTAAGGCACCAGATTCCCACTGTGAATGAATTTATTTTCCAGCATGGGGGGAAAAAAATCATATATTACTTTAGTAAGCACAAAAACTGACCATAACGTTTCCTGTGGCTGTACAGATTTCATATAAAAGAAAATATCAGAAAAGCAGACTGATGTTCTCCACTGTGATGGCCATGACCAAGTATCTGAACACCACCTACACTGTGGTAACAGGTGGTCCGTCTCAAATTTGCTATGATAACCTATCTTTGGTCCAAACTTTACTTTAGGTTTCCATTCTACCAACACTTTTCTAGTTTTTTTTCTTAAACACTTAAAACATTTCTTGTACCGGGCTCATTTAGTTCAGTATCAGAAAATATATATATTTTTTATCTCATAGACTTCTTTTAAACCGTTTGAGATGCTGAGGCAGACTATTTTTCTGGGAAATGGCCTAAATGTCCACTAGGGTATAATAGTACTATTAGTATTCCTCTTCAAAAAAGAAAAATAATCTTTTTCAAAAATTAAATAAAATTGATACAATTTTTAAGGTCCATGGGGGGACCTTCTTGGGTAATCAGACCCCCTGGTGTGCCACTGCTCACTGCTAAATGGGACATCTACGACCTTCCTAACCAGCCCATTTATAGCGTAGCCTCCATAGGATGCACTGCTTCAGAATATGTATATATATAGATATTTAACATTTTTTATATGATGTGTTTGCCTACAATTGTTATGCAGAATTTTAAGACGTTCCTTGTTGTATGCAGCTGTAATAATAATTTATTGCGAGGCTAATTTTTTCAAGAGAATATTGTAATGCAATGATGGCAGGATCATGAAACCATTAATCTTATAGCTCATAAACATACCTGCTATGATATACTCATTTGCACAGCCCAGGGAGGTACTGAAAAGTTTGGGAAAATGGTTTTTTTTATTTTGTCAAAGAAATAATAATCTGACTTCTGTATCGATTTTTCTTCACACGGCTCTTTAATTACACACAAATATGTAAAGCCATATATTTAAATATATCTATGTGTTTAAAGGTGATGAAATAAAATATTAATTGCATGCTAAGCAATTAAACCTCAGCAGGTCTCATCAGATTTGCCTTGAGGCAACATGAAAACAACACAAAAATAAACCTTTTCATTTTGAATGACAAATTTTTCTGCCTTTGCGAAAAATCATGAATTAATCAAAATTTTATTTGATCAAATAATTATTTCTGAGAAGGGTTTAGACATTCAACAGTATGAGGTCATAATGCTTTTAATGTTACGTTTAGTTTTACATTCCAGAGTAACCTCACCTTTACATCCCTGGACATCTACGCAGTGGAATACCTGCAAGTAAAGCAGCTCTACTGTACTTAAACAACATTGGTCTTTACGAGTCTGCGATTGTTTAATACATATGGCTTCTGAACCAATTGGCTCTATTTACTAAGAAGAGTTTGCATGGTATGCACGCAAACCAACACACATAGTCAACAAGTTGTTGCGATCTTCAACTGAGAATGACAATTTGCATGTCCTTGCCTGAAGGTTTATTGTTTTTTTTTATATTTGTCCATGATTATGAATGATGTGTGAAGGCCTGAATATGAGGTGCCAACCAAAGAGGTGCCATGTTATCTATTAAGTCCTGCTGGAGAAGTAATCCCTCTACCCATCACATGAGTATAAGTTGTTTAGATGTCAATGGCAAGCATGGACATATTAGTCTAAGCCAAGGATGGGGCTTTAATGCTGTGAGGTTTACTTTACTACATTCTGCCATACTATGCATGGTTTAGGGGGAGAGGAGGCCAATCATTAGCTCAAGCTTATTGAAATTTATCCAACTTGTGTATGTTTGCATCTGTATTTTTAGCTGTCTCTTGTGCAACTGAAGCAAGATCACTGAATTACATACTTGCAGGCTATTAAATATTTATTAAAAGTTCATTATATGGCCTTCCTCTGCCTCAAAATACAAACACACCTCTGCAATGTGAGACTTAGAGCTTGGTTATTCCATCTGCTTTTATTTACTTTCATCTTTTAACAAGATTATTGAGAAGAAGACGACTGGGCTCACATAACTACAAATTCTGTTGAGAGGATCATGTATCAAGGTTGGCTACATTGATTCTAATTAGACAATTATGTAACATTATGGCACTTTACTGACCCCCGAGGAGTGTGTTGAACAATCATATACAATGGTTATTGTTGTATCCTTCAATTGCCCAATTTCTTTGGCCTGCTGCATTAATAGCCCTAAACCTCTCATTTGTAACAGGATTATTGCATCTCCCTTAGTTACAGCTGTTAACTAAAATCTTCAAAAGCTTCCAGTACTATGAAAAAAATATTTTTATACGATCAGTTACATTGTGTAAATACATAATAAAACGTGTGCGAGAAGGGACATTGCCTTCTAGACTTCTAGTGCATAGAAGTGAATCACTTTATGGGCTGTAAACCCTGGTTACAGTGGTTTTGTTTATTTAAGATTTCGAAGGAAATTTCTTTTTTTCTCTACTGTTTTAGTATATAATGTATGAAAAAAGGACAAAGACCATTTTAACAGTCTAATACATTTAGTATAAACATACTAAACTATAACATTTGTCTTGGTAAACATCCATAATAAGTCACACTGAAGTTCTACTAATATTTAACAGGCCGCAGTTCCATGTCTTAGTTCTTTTATTCCCCTTGAAATGGATCCAAGGATTGGAAGTTCTTTAGCTGGGTTTGAAAGCCTCTTTCGTTTGGAAGCTGAGCACCAAGGCACCTGCTGGGACTTATCTTCAAGGCAGCGCATGGAGCACCAGATGAGGTACATCAACGTCAGGGGCAAGCCGGTCAGTACAAATGGAGGTCATTTCAAGGTCATTAAAAAGCCGGGTTTAGTACACAGTGTAGGAGATCAGTTGACGTTAATAAACAAGCTGGATATGGTACACATTAAAAGAGATTAATAGACAAGATGAGTTAGTTGCACAGGAGTCAGAGACCACTCGAGGTACTTGTGGGTATTTATAAGAGCTACTCACAACTAGATTCACAAGCATATAATTATGTTAAATTCATATATTATCAAGAACTGCCATTGTGAGGAAAACCAGCGTTACGAGTGTTGAGTTAGTGCCAGAATAAATTGTTCTGTTAAAGACCAAGTGAAGTTGGACAAGATGAGAGCAAAAAGATGCTTGCTGATAGGATGGAAAGAGAAGTGAATCCCTAGCACTTAGAATATTAACAACAATTGTTCTTATAGATTTCATTTTACCATCTATATGGATGAAAAATCTGTTATAATATAGGTATGTTGCATGTTGCAAAAGATCAGAGCCCTGTCTGAGGGTAAGAGATTGTGAGGGAAACATGTATTTAAAAAAATTAACTTGTTAATAACAGCTTATTACAGAAAAAAAGAGTAAATTTAAATAGGAGAGAATAAAAAGGGTGGGATAATTATGTGATGTTCAAAAGAAAAGTTATCAACCTATCCTACAATATGCTGTTAATATTTACATATATATATATATATATATATATAAATATGTGTGTATATGTACGGCATTAGACATGAAAGATATCAAAAATGTACTCAAGAAGGGTACAAGCATAGAAAATTCATACTTATACTGACAAAATTGATTTTTTTTGTACGAGTAAATAAAGAATAATATATTATATTATTACAACACAGTAGAGGGCAGTCATGTGTGAGTGAGAAAGAATCATAGCTCACTTTTAACCTATAAAGTACATTTTGGAGGTCATCTTCTATCCTTTTACACTTAAAGGCCAAAGCACTTTCATCATTTTTTTTAATGACAACTAGGCCTTTAAATGAAACCATATTCATATAAACAACACAATATTGATTAGGAGTAAAATAGAAAAAGGTAGGAGAAAATTAAACTCAGGAAAACTATTTTTCTTCACAGGGCTAACTGTTATAAATTTTACAGGGCTAATGCTTGCTGTAATTTTGTTTCTAAATTTGGTTTTCCCAGGACCGTGGCCTTAAAAGTTCTCACAGATTCCATAAAAGTTCCACAGAGGTATATGATTCTGGAAAGCAGACAACCCAGGCTATTTCACAAGGGTCATTCTGATGCTTTTCAGGTAGTGAAATACCAGCATAGTAACAAAAAAATACATTTTTGCATACTTTTGCCATTTTGTTTCTTATGTGTTGGAAGACATTTAAAGGCTATAACTCTCTAACACACTTCACCATTTTTATACTTCTGGGTTGATTGGCAGTGAAATAATTTTTTCAGGTGTCTGAATCCTTTTTTTTTAATACATTTTACAATTTTTTTTCTGAGTAAGTTTACGAGCAGAGCCCTCTTTACCTGATGTATTTCTGTGTCTTGGTCTGTCTATTCTAGCTGTGTCCTCTCTTTTGAACAAATGTTTTATGAGAAGCGCTGTGTTAATTGTTGGCGATATATAAATAAAAAATAATAATAATAACAAAGAGCAGCACATTCTAACTATACTGCACCCCCTGGTGTTATGATGAACCTACAGAAGAACATATATATATATATATATATATATATATATATATATATATATATATAGCACTCTCAAAGGATGGTCAGCACTCCAGGTCTTCAAGTTAACAACTTTTCTTTATTCAAAGTCAAGTCGACGTTTCCGTCATGATATGATGTCCTGATGAAAGTCAGCAATGACTGAAACGTCGGCTTGACTTTGTTTGAATAAAGAAAATTTGTTAACTTGAAGACCTGGAGTGCTGACCATCGTTTGAGAGTGCTTTGTATGGAAACTGCCTGTTACCAGCACCAGGCTTGAAATACTTGGAATGGTGTGCAATGGACTTTGTGAGCATACGAGTGGTCGCATGGACCTGTGAGCATGCTGGCTGAGGGGAGACCAGGCTGTTATCAGATGGTAGGATGTTATATTACGCCATTGCTCATTAAGTGCCAGCTCTGCAAGGATGAAGTAGTATGTCAGGGGTCATTGGAGGGTTAAATAGTAATTAATATATTTTCCTACTTGGCTCAAGGATAGGCAAGTTGTGTTTCCATGACTTCACTATAAACTATAAATATCCAAGTCCAGAGACTCTCCTGACAGCGCTGCCTTTAGTGAATAGACCCATTGACTTTTTTGTATTGATAGGTAAGCTTCAAAAAATACTATACAGTCACCAACCCTGTACAGGCTATTCTTGAATTAACCATCCTTTTGCACATATCCCTTAAAATTTATGAATGGCGTCCCGTCAAACAAAGTGTCAAAATACACCATCATATAGAATATAAGAGCTAAGATTCAAAACAGAATATTAATGCACAAATACATTGTCTACCAACTCTCAGCTCCTTAAGACGTTGCTTGCGTTGGACTCCAAACAGGATGTGGACAAAACTACCTCGAAAACAAAATGGCTGGTAAGATAAATCTTTGTTTTGTGGAACATTTAATATTGTAATTAAAACAATTTCTGAAATGTGTAGGCAAGGAAAAAAATCAGCGTAAAAATGTTATATTTTAACATGAACTCTGACTATTTCTGTATCTGCCATTGTCATGAAGACTTGGCGTCTGCCACTGTAGACAGAAACAGTAGTCTCTCTCCATGGATACCTCTGTAATGTTACCCACTACAATTCTCTGGATAACATGATTTTCCGACCTCCTCTCCTGGTCTTTAGCTGTAACTCAGATTTTTGGTTGAATTTCAAACAGTAATAGCCCTAGTGATACATAAGGCACTGGTTCAATAATGCCAAATAAACCTTTTTTTTTCGTTTCCATAGTGAGTGTTACTTAATCTGCCATATGAAGTTTTTTTTTCCAGGAACTGGAGTAAAAGCGTATTTTTTTTTATTTTTAGAAGTCGTTTTACTAAATATTTTTCTGTTTCCCCTCTACCGTTGAACGTATGTTATTTTTAATAGAATATCTAAACAATTAAAACTATTTCCCTGGAATTTTAAATAAAAGTATAGTATCTCTATACATTTATGTATCTCATAAAATCCTCCAGCCCAACCAGTTTTACCTAAAATGTAGGGCTTAATTAGTCCTTGGCTCCTGTATTTTGTTAAATCCCTTCACGTACTTTCTGTCATTCAGTTATATTTTATGTCTATTGCTTTTTCATGTGTTTTAACTGATGCTATTTTTAGTATGTAGTGTGATGTTATAATTTAATAGTTTAACTACTTCTGTGCAATGCTTCTATTTTTTTTAAATATTTTATATATCATGTCTTTTCGCTCTGTAGACAATCAAAGCCCACTTGGGGGTACTTTTTTCACATTATGCAATAATAGAAGCATAGCATTGTCCAAAATGTCTTGGTATGCTGAAAGGGACAATCCGAGACATTTTGGGCAATTCTCTACTTCTTTGTGGGAACAGTTTGGGGAAGACTCACCATGACTCTGCCCCGGCACACAAAGCAAGGTCCATAAAGACATGGTTGGATGAGTCTGGGGTGGAACTTGACCGGCCGCACTGGTATGAACTGCAACAGAGATTGTGAGCCAGGCCTTCTCATCCAACATCAGTGTCTGACCTCACAAACGCTCTACTGGATGAACAGGAAAAAAATCCCACAGAAACTCTCCAAAATCTTGTAGAAAGCCTTCCCAGAAGAGTGGAAGCTGTTATAGCTGCAAAGGGGGGACCAACTGCATATTAATGTCTATGTATTTAGAATGCAGTGTCATTACAGTCCCTGTTGGTGTAATGGTCAGGTGTCCCAATACTTTTGTCCATGTTCCGTGTGAGCATATATAGATACACACACACACACTAGTCGTTCACTTTTATATCGAGGGGGGGAAAAGAGGACTAGTTTAAATGTTTAGCATTAATTTTGCAACCTTCTATGCGTATCCAAGCGAAAGTGAATAATGTATCACACACGGTTTGGTTGTAAACCAAACAAGATTAATGATTTAAACTGTAGTGTGTTGTATTAATGCCAGAAAAGTCCTTCTTCCGTGAAAGAAGGGTATTTGAATTCCAAATGGCTTACTATAGCTTTAATATCATGGTTACAATGGTAATAGCAAGATAAACCACGCCATTGATAGTTCATGTCAGATTAAATGTTGCAAATGTTCCTTGCTCTGAGACAAGAGCTTATTTAGATTTTGAAGATATTTTCTGTGGCCAGCCAATCAATTTGGAAGGCAATAAAATGTTTCAACGGCTATTTTACGAAATTACTGTATGATTTACAATGATTTCATTTTTTTGGAGCCAAGAATTTAATGAGAACAGGAAATACACGGATCTGTCCTTCTGCACATATATTTCAGAGAATATGAGATGGTTAAAACTTGTTTTCATTCATTTCAAGAAAAAAAAAGCCAATTTTCCTTTCCACCTTGCCGAAGCTAATTCCAATTCTAAATTAAAGTGTATATTTAAGATGTTGCCATTAGCAATGGGTCAGCTTAATTTACGGTATTCTCTTATGGGCACATATAGGTCCCCTTATTAATATGGAAGGGTGAAGAAGTAGCAGAGGTGGCACATGTGTGGCTAGTGGGTTGCCACTAAAGGAAATCATTAGCCACACACCTAATGAATTTCAGTTAGTTCATATTTATATGCCGTCTTTCAGCCCTAATGTATTATATTGATAAATTACACTTTTTGAGGGTAATATTAAGTGTATTAATAGCCGTAAATGTGTATACATCATTGGAGAGATGGTCAGATGTTTAGGAAATGCAACTGAAGCGCCTACTATGTTAGAAAAATTAACCATTTAAGGCATAGGCACAGTGGAAGGCCAGTAATGACTACAGCCAAGTGGCCCTCTGCCTTCCCATTTTATACCATACAAACACACCCACACCATTGAATTTTTATGTTTACTAAATTAAAATCACCATGAGAAACTAAATGATCTAAGCCTAACATTAACACATCACTGGTTTTAAAAAAACACATACAGTACATACAAAAGCCTTGTCACCGTGGGAATGGTCAATTATGCTGAGCCGGGCTTAAAGGCAAGGTCCAATCAAAATGCAGTTGGTGACGTATGATTGGAGTTTTATCTATTATTTTTAGAGATCATCTTTAAATAAAGTAATAATGAGTGTACATTTGACCATTTTCACCAAGGTCATCCACGCCAACTATACTAGAAGGATCCCAGACACTCAAATTGGTTGAATGGTGGTCAGTCCATGATGATGTGAGGAATAACACCACACCAAGGCTTCAACCGCTAGTTACTGTACATTCACACCCCATTTGCTCCATACACATCAACACATCCAGTTTTTTTATACTAAATGGCTTGCCAAGCATAATGGGAACTGTAGTCCGCAGGAGGTGGAGTTTTAGTCATTCAGGTTGTCATCATGTCAAAAAAAACTAACCAGGCCCTCCTTGCTTCCAAGAAGCTCCAAATCATGATGCTTTCTCCATCGTACTTCACTGTTGGGATGATGTTTTATGCTGGGCATACAGTAAAGGTATATTTTAGCACTTCCCAGTATGACCTACAATCCCCATGGTGACAAGGCTTTTATATATATGTAGAACAGAGCAACAGAAAATAATGGAAATTTTGCGTTGTTTTCCTAAATTTATGTAATATATTCCAAAAATGCTATTTTTTGTCTTCATATTTAGAAAAACAAGTGGAGGCAGCGAAGCAGGCAATCTTACGACTGTAGGCTAGATTCATGTTTGCTATCTCATTAAATATTTGTTGGACAAAGAATTTCTTATGAAATATTTGATGTTTTTCTCTACTGCTCAATTGTACCACCAATTAGAGTGCGTTGTATTGTAGTTGTTACATCAAAAACAGTACCCATTCTTTATTTTTCTTACAAAAATTATAAAGCTCACTGAAAAATTTAAATATATTCAGTGGCACAAAAAGAAAATAGAATGCCTGGCAAAAGATAAAAGTTGCTAAGGAAATTGCTTGAAAAGAATGACAAGAAAAGAAATGTCAAATAAGGATAATGTCACATGTAATCGGAAATTAAAGGCGATAAAGGGAATTTTGTGACATGGTTAAAGGTCAGGGTAAGAACACAATAGGGATGCGAAATTAAGAGTTCATAAAATGTATAAATAAATGGCATGTTAGACAGATTATTAAGTAACCGAAAAGGAAATTCGTTTTAAGCTTTATAAATACTTATGTATTTGTAAGCCGTTTTTGGACTAACTTGAATCCAGGGTTAGTCTTCAGCTCGGTTACCTCTATATGAGTCCTAGCAGGTAGTCCTGAGCCTCTGGAGATTGCAAGACTGGGGATCTAATCATGTAGTGTCTCCACATGGCTGGGACATCTGAGGCCTTTAATTCCTAAACTAAGGTCGCTCACAAACTACAATAGACAGTAATGCCCCCTTTCATAATACTTCCTCCCAAAAGTGTAGCCTGTTTCCGTCCGCCATAACCCCAGATTCCCCAGAAAAATGGTGGCGCACTTAGGTGGGAGCCTTCAGTGTAGTCGGTAGTACCACCTTGGTGTAAAAGGTGAGCATTACCTCAATACCTTGTGGCAGACATTGGTAACAAGCCACGCAATGTCTTAGGATCTGTCCTCGGAAGAGTGCAGGTCTTTCCTAATGTGCTGGTTACTTGATCATGTGTTAAGGTTGGACTCCCACAATCTCTTCCTTCTAGCAAATGGTTTACTGAGCTGTGCTTCTCTTGACTTCTCTTGATTTGACCATTTTAACCAAGATCATTCCTCCACCCCAACTATACTAGAAGGATCACCGATTCGGAACATTCGGAATGCACAAGTCTAGTATTAAATAAATGACAATGGATAGTGCTCAGCTTTTTGTCTATCAAAACTGAGATTCTCCCGCCCCAGTACTGAAAACTGCCAACTGTCTACATGTTTTGAATGAACCTAACAATAGCTTTGAATCTGAACATATGATTTTCAGTGCTGAGGTTTTCCAAAACAAATCTGTTCATGTTCTATTTTTTTTTAATAAAAATGCTGAAATTATGTGTTAGCCACGGTAATTGTATATTTGACAACCCACAGTGTGAATATTAGCAAGAATGTGCTCATAATCAATTAACAACAACATTTGTACGTCGGCATATTCGTCCGGCCTTGGTTTAGCTTTGGAGGTTATTCATTTATACCGTCCATATGGTTTTTGATATTATTTTAGTTGGTTGTTTCTCAAACATCGCATCTACACTGAAAAAAAAAAAAATGTAGATGTTTTATTATCCCATAGGTCGTCAAACACTGAACTTCATTTCAGATTTTAAACCACAAGTCCTGTGTAATGTTCAAAAATTGTATTTTACTTCTGAGACAATTGAGGCTGGAGGTTTTGTGCTTCAAAGCGGCGTATTGGACTTTTTGTTTTAACCATATGGACTATATTTATTTTTTTACCTTTATGTATGAAAGTTTGTGTTCTATTAATGAGTTCTACAAACTTAGATAAATCTGTATTGAAGAAAGTTAAGCTGATGCATATGACATGGAGTTCTATTAAATTTGGTTGGGGGCAGCAACAATTTGCAATACTTAGTGTCTACAACAAGTCCAACTCTCAGATACACATCTATTCTCTCAAACACGTCCATGCTCACACATTTACACATTCATGCTTACACACATTTACACATTCATGCTCACACACACAAACTATACATGCTGACACACACATTTAATGCTCACAAACACTTACACATACACATCCATGCTCACAAATGTATCATATACACATTCATGCTGGCCTACAAACCCATACATACACACATACATGCTAACACACAAATACTTTACACTCTCACTACTAACTCTGCACCCTTTTACCTCACTGGTCACAGCTTGGTTTCTGGCGCTTGCACATTGTACGTGCAGCCTCTCGTTTAACCTACGGGAACCTCACATAACCTCACTTTCCATGTCCTCTCTGCGTTCCTGCCTCCTTGGGCCGGTCCTTTTATTCAGCCCAGGTCGGACTGGCCCGGGAAGCAATTGTGGAGCACGTACCTCCACCTCCCCTAAATACGCCACTGGATATGCCATCATTCAGTACAATACATTTTTTTTTTTTACTTGTACAAAGTCTGTTGGTCACGAAATAATAGAAGAAACAAGCAGCTAAAAATAAAATTATAAAAACAACATTTATGCCTAACGTTTAATGTAAAGCACCAAAAGGCAGCGATCATTAGCAGCAGCAATGTTGATGGACTTTGTCTCCTCGAGCCATCGCATGCGCGGAAGTGGTTTCTTTTACCTGCTTCTGCCTGGCAGCCAGTAGCAGAGGTCCTGTTGCCAATTTTGGCTGTCATTCGCAGTGATCAGTGACAGCAGCAGAATTTTTTGAAAACTAAGGCATAATGTGAGAAATAACTGCTTTACAAACAAGAAATGTGGTTTTTAAAAGTAACACATTAGATTATCCTGTTGGTTCTGCGTTACCATCCTTTGATTCCGTGTAGGCGGGTGTAGTTCCATGTTACTCCACATGGTGCTATTATCTTGCTTTTGCTTTTCCTAGTTTTCTGTATTAAATAATACTCTTTTGTGGTTTTTTTTGTTTGTTTTTTTTTGTTAGATTCATCATACAGATCTTTAGGTGTGCTGCATATATCTTTTTTAAATCAGATGAGGCATTCACATATGGCACATCTTTCAGTAATAATCCTACAATCACACACAGACTATGAACATGCCCTCAGGTCTGCATCATTTCCCTTAATCATGGTCAAAATTGCACCAAAAGTCTGGATCTTGATTGCTTATAATTTAGAACCATGATAATAAAAAAAGTTAAATAAAAAAAAATATATATATATTTGTTTTTGCTACCCTGAAAAATCCTGTGACATCTCAAACCACATTGGGTATTGACTGCTTTTCTCTGTTCGCCCCTTCTCTCTTACCTCCTTTCTCACTCCCCATTTCTCTGTTTTTCCTTTCACGGTATATTTGCATACCCAATTTTTTTTATAATAAATTGGAGCAGCTTAGAACTTCAAATCACAAAGCAGACAGGGCTACGTCTGTCCGCTTGGCATTCGTACGCCGGAATAAAATCACCCATAGCCCTATAATTCTTGTCCATGATTAAAATGGCGTGGTTTGACTGCTACTTGCGTATCGCAATTATTGTTCACATTTACCTTACACTTACTTAATGAATTGGCCTCGGATCTTCATATGGTTTTTCTATATTTCTTAGCTTCCATTCTTGGCCTTTAAAGCGAACGATCAGACCAAGCAGAGCTGCCTCATGGCTAAGTGATGGCAGCACAATCTGTCTGCAGTCGGAGGTAGGTCAACACTGATGAGACGTTCTTTCATCCTTCTCTGCATGAGGCTTTTCCCCACTTATTGCCGTACGTGTGTGTGTTGGCATGGTCTTAGAAAAGTGACTCTACTCACTGGTATGTCAGAACTTAAAGAAGCTCATTGTCTGCTCTTGAATTCCGTATCCCACTTGAGAAGTGTTGAAACCTAACCTCGCATTTTAGAAGTGTATCAGAGTTTTTATATATTTTTTTTTCTTTCATAATAGCCGCAGTATGAATAATTCCGGTTAATGGATTTTCCAGTCTTTAAGGAACTGTGCATCAATTCCGTATCATGACATTCGGCGATGTGACTTTCTTTTAACATACGGTTTCACAAACAATGACATTTTATATACCGGGTCTGATATTATTCTCCAAAATCATTTCTCGTTTTACATAGTAACGCAAGGAACTTACATTTTTACCTTTCTTTCTGGTTTAAGATTATTTCACCTTTACGAGGCGATCATGGGATAAACAATTTCCTTTTTTTTTTTTGTTTTTCTGAAACTACAGCTGTCTGATCTCCAATAGCATTTGCCTAAAAGTGATAAATGAAGCCTATTAACAGCTCATTTAAATAATGTAATAGTGTTTTACCGAACGTGCTGTTAGTTTCTAAGTGTATCTGACATTTTATGAGCTCCAAACATTTAAAGTCTGCACAACTAAAACTATTAAGTTATTTCATTAGAAAGGTTATACTTAATGGTCTGGTAATGGTCAGCTTGACGTTAAAAGTTCATATATCTTAATAACAGCTGATTCGAAATCTGCATTTTTGCGATACGGGTTTATAAAGCAGGAATCCTCTCTTAGTTCATTAAAAATGCATTTTTCTATTTCTTCCTCTGTCGGATTTTTACATTTTTTGTGATCTGCCTCATCAATCACAGTATCGCATTTATTTATAGTATAAAGCACAGGTTCACAATGCAACGTGTGTATGGGCAAGAAGAGGATAAAAAGTCAATATAATGGAATGTATTTTTCTCTACAACAAACTGAATGTATTATTTCGTATCGATAGTATAAAAAAATTGATGGATTTTTTTTTACATGGGTCTATAAATCATATTTTATTATAATTATAATTATATATACAACATATATATATTTAAATAATAAATATATATATTTATATAATATATATTTATATAATAAATATATATATATATTTATATAATAAATATATATATATATATATATAATAAATGTATATATATATATTTCTTAATACAGTACTTTATTATTATTATTTTTTAATTTATTTATTTTTATTATTATCATTATTATTAACAACAAAGATGCATTCTGAAATATTTAATATGACTATATGTTAGCGTCTAAGCTCTATGTCATAATATTAACCCATGTCATGCACGTCTCTCAGCTAATACCAGTATACCTTATGTCTCCGCTTAAATGGCGCATAATCCATTCACTTGAAAGAGTTCTTCTTTCTGCAGTGATCACAGAGGTCAAGCGTTAAAAGGCAGACTTCGCCAAATGAAAAGAAAGCCTGAATTTTCTGCGTATACATTTAAATGTTCACTGATTTCCTTAATTACAGGATGACTTTCTTTCCGAATCCCTTAATTGTTCCGTAAATGATCACTGATAACCGCAGATACAAGAGAAGGTCTGTGATCCCTACTTTATTTGATTTTTTTCCAACTAACATGCGAAACCACAAAGAAGGTTAGGCTATGCAAATAGTTCCTGCGGAACATGAAACAAATAGTTCTTTTTCTGCCTCTTGATTATTTAATTAAAATTTAATACAACAACATAACTAAAATAACCAGACGTATCCTTGATGTGAGACTCTTAAAAAAACAGAAATAAATTTTTGTTGTTTGAAAAAAAAATTTCTAAAGAAATAAATATCTAATTAATTTTTGTTTATATCAGTTATGTGGACTTTAAGTAGCAAAATACGCATGTATTCATAAAAAAATGAACTCAATTATTTTATGTAGTATTTTTTAAATATATTTTAAAGTTTAATATTACATTATATTGTTTTATAATACATGTACTTTTTGTGTCATTGCTGGTCCTGAAAAGACATTTAATAAAAACAAAAATAATAATAATAATAAAATAATAATAATATAATAATAATAATATTATAATAATTATAATAATAATAATAATAATAATAATAGTAATAAAAATAAAAACAATAATAATAATAATAATAATAATAATAATAATAAATAATAGAGATTGTCAGTGTCTGTGTACGGAGACGTGCTGAAAAAACACAAGAAAGTCAGAGGCAATGGACTTACATTTTTTAGACCACTAATGTCCATAAATCTGAACAGCTTTAACTTCTGCTCAGAGATGCAGATGCTTTTTTTCCGTCTCCCTCCTGTGACAAATTCATAACGGTCTCTTGCGAGTAGTAATATTTTCTTAGCGAGAAGTTGACATAACACAAACAAAGTCTATAATTTGCTTTTTTTGACAGTACAAGTGCATTAACTAGATAAACATCCCACCGAAGCACAGGTTTTTGATTTTAAAGCTCAGGAGTGCCCTTAAAATTGTAGTTTTCAGATTTATTTACCATTCTTGGTTATTAGACCTAATAAACAAAAGGTATACATAAAACCTCTGTATAGTGTTACGTACGTGGCAAACAAAACGGATATTTAATGCCGTAAGGAAAATGTAAAAGCATTAAAGGATGGATGTCTAGACTTCAATCGAGGGTAAACTCTTTTAACGTTTATGAGTACAAATGATGCATTCAAATGCAAGGTTTATGCTCATTTTCGATTCACAAATCAGTGTCTGTTAAGGTACTTGGTGTTAACAAGATCTAGGAAATCTACATTCAGCTTAGTATACATTTTTTGTTTTAATAGACTCCAGGGTCTAATAGGTCGCTTGAAATTTACTTAAATCTAACGTCATCCAGAATAATTCCAAAGATAACGTTTAGGGGCTTTCAAAATCTTTCTGTTTTTATGACAAGTGAAAAAAAAGACAGGGCGATGGATTCCATAGTACTACTACATTAGGGGAGAATGTAACATTAACAATAAAATAGCCCTTGACAACATTAACAATAACATGAACATTTGTTAAGATATAGCGATACAGAGTTGATGTTCCTGTCATTGTCAGCGTCCAATCTATTAAGAGGTTGAGGGGTAAGTCATTTCCATCAATGGAGCTGCACTATTGTTTCCCCACGTATTGTATACATCAAGTTTCACATTTATATGACACCAAAGGGAGAGCTGGAAGGAGAGTTGTGGTTTCAACTATGACCATTCATTATTAAATATAAAGAGCCATCCAACCTCCCCACCTTCAAGGTCTCCATGCCACTGACCTCTCTACATCACCCTTACTACAGTCAAGTGGTCCTCACTCAAGCAGTCCCTCTCCTTTTTTTAAATCTGATTCAATGTTAAATTACATTGTCAATGTGATTGGTTTTTCCCACTGTCTTCTTATTGTAATAGTGCTATGGGAATCTGCCGGCGCTCTATCAATAAATGTATTTTTGCATTTACCAATAACACAAAAACACCTACATACCACCCCAAAAAGTTCTAACTGCATGCCTATGTAGAGGTGGATGTTGACTTTTGTAGCCCTTCGTTTCCCAACACTTCTCCACCGGAAACCTTAGGTAACATGGCAACAGAATATCAGGTTTGGGGTGATATATCCAAAATGAGTTATTTTTCTGTTTTTTCCTTAGGAGATAATTGTGTCCTCCCAGGCAGTTAGCCAAACATTTTGGGCTTAGCTGTGTTTCTGGCTATTTTTCAGGCCAGCAGATTTTTCAGGTCAATGAGATATGATGAATGTTCCTACACACTTTATTGCAAAATTAAGGTCACCTGTGAAACGTGTTTAATTTAGCAACACGGCAAAGCCTGGACGCATCATACACACGTTGCATAATGCATGTTTGGATTGGGTTTCAAGACTTCGTTCACCGCTAACAATGCATGGAAGATGTTCTCATTTTGCTTCCACGTCTCATAAATTATTTCATACTTTGAACAAAGATATTTTTAAGGTTAACCTGAACTTGAAGCAATGGAGTAAAACTTTATGACAAGTTGTCATAGTAAATTTTTATGTCCAGAGAAAAAACTTTATCGCGCTTCTCTGTGTTAATAAAAGTTGCCATGATCCTTTCTAACATTAATTAGCGTGCTTGTTGCATTGGAATAAATCTTCCTTTTCTTTAGAGACTCAAGAAAATATATTGCTCTGTAAACTTGAATAAGAACAAAACGTTAACAATACAAATTATTTTATCACTTCTATGCAGAGCTGTCATCTAACGACAACTTTACGATATTCAAAAAATTCTCAATTTAATATAAAAATGTGTATTATATCTTATATATCTTATCTTATATATCTTATATATATTCAGTGGAGGTGATTTATAATAGGGTTGCAATCACAAATTTCTGGAAATCTGATCTTGAGTCAAGTTATAATATTAAAATCTGTTGGATTTCTGCAGCAATAACAGCAGTGCAGCCTAGCTTTAAAACAACACCAAAAAATATTGCAACTCATACACGCATTTGAATGGCAAAAAAATATTGCAACTTTTAAAGCAATTGCTAATCGGCAGACCTGGGAACTTCCCTCAGAAAGGCTACCTGGAGAGCTCCCTCTTCGGGGGAGTGACTTTCTGAATGGGTGTGGCTAACTTCACTTAGGGGAGGGGTTTAGTGGGTGGAATGTGGGCGGGAATAGGAGCAGGTGTATGTGATACATGGGCAGGGAGTGGGTGTGACCAAAAACAGCTCCTCCTTAGGGAGAAATTAGAAACTGACCAGAACAGCTCCGTAGGGAAAGAATTGGACGGAGGGGCCCCATGAATGAAGTGCCGGACGAGGTACCCCGTTGAAAGCCTAGTGTTAAGGGTTAAGGCATGACTAGGCAAAATTTTAGCACCTAAGGTGTTAAGCCTTTCAGGCACGTGCAAGACCAGAAGGGAGGGGGTAATTGCCCTCCCTGAGGGGGTATATAAAGGGGGGGTTTATGCTATAGGGTCAGCATTTTAAAAAATATTTTCCCGCCCATCCCTCCCTGATTTTTTGCATTAGCCGGGGGCTCAGGTTTTTTACGCTGGTACGGTGCAGGAGTTAACCATCTAGGTATGGTTACTTGTGGTGCACAGAGCTGTAAGTGCAGGACACTCCGGGGGCATGCGCCCCTGTGAATCGTATGGTCGTGTGACTGCCGCGCTGGGGGACGCCGGCAGTTCCAGCAGGGATACAGGTGGTTACGCCCATACCAGCAGGTTACTTCATGGTTATGATTGGTTATCATTGTGGTTGTTATTTTGATGGTAAAATGTTTATATACTGGGCCAAAATATAGTTGACAATTAATAATGTTTTGAAATAAAGAATTGTCTCTTGTTTTATTTAGAAGTGGGGGGGGCGAAACTGGACGCTACTTCATTCATGGAAAAGCAGTGCTTCACCTAGAGAGCTTAAAGATTTGCCAGACCAGCCCAGACTGGCCATCTGGCACATACAACAAATGTTCAATGGGCTGCTGGCCAATGGCAACCCAACCTCCAGCTGCAGGCCATTTTGTCAGTCTGGCCCTGCTACCAGGTATGTCAACAGGCATCATTGTGAGCAGTGCAACTACCCTTGTTTTATGCATTGCACTTCATTGGCTCCCCATACCCTTCAGAATCAAATTTAAACTTCTGAAATTAGTTGGTGAAAAGGATCAATACTCAGCGACCAAAAGTGTTACTAATCAATTATCAGATAATAATCAGTTATGTAATAAAGATGTAAAAATAATAATACTATGTGTTTTTCTGTATGACCTGGGTGAACCCTCTCTCTCTGAACTTCTGGGCTCCCAGTCCTCAGAGCCTACCCTTGCGGTCTGTGACCGCTTCTCTGGTTCTCCAGGTCAAACCCTGGAGAGTTCCGAGGTATAGGGATAGGTAATCATGATCATATCAGTCAAGGTCAGTGGTGTTGCATCACATAGGCTGCATAATGTAGCTTTGACACAACCATGGCACAGGTTAACGCTGCACAATCTCTCTCATTAAACCATTGTGCAATGAGGGAGGAGGGCCAGGGCCAAAGATACCCTGCATTAAGGCCCTGAGCCTATGGCAGCTGGGATGTAACTACCGGTAAACCAGCATTTTGTAGAGTTAATATTGCGCAATCACTCTCAAGCAATTGTGCAGCTCCTTTCAACAAAAGACCTGCCCTGCTGTATGAGAGAAGGCCTTCTCCCCATGCAGGACAGGGTTTGAACCTCCCAAAAGCTTTTGATCAGCCTGAGGAGCGGTAAAAGTGCAACTATGTAGAACCTACAAAGATGTCCATGGAAGTCCACTTTGCCTGCAAAGTAGGGCAAATATAGCTGCCCCTCTACTGGTTAAAGTTCCTTTCAGGTGATGGGTCTACTTTAACGAAGGGATAAATACACGGAGTGCGTTGTATGCAGGATATCAGGGATTTACTTTCTGTCTATTCTTAATATGGTAACGAAACAGGCATGGGATAGTATTCTGTGTCATCGGTAACACTTTCAGATATCCCAGCTGGATAGGCTTAGAGCTGAGTGGGAATTTGAAGCCGTGCCTAAAACTTCTGCGATGAGCAGCCCACAGCAGGAACGTTTTTCGGTAATATTTTTACATTATATAGCTAACCACCTGGTGTTTTTGTCGTGCGGTAAATCAGAAAAATTACCTTGGACTATGATTTCCTTCCCCTTATTAAAGGTTTCAAAAGAGAAACGACAATCCCTTAACCCCATGTTGAATTACAAGAGATGAACCTCTTTGAATTATTACAGACAGAGCTCCATGTACACCGACAGAAAAAAGACTAAAGCCGCTCATAATAAATCTACCAACTCTTCTGTAGAGTTTCTCAGTGGAAATTATTATTGGCATTAGAATAGTTTGCATTCTATGTGTTTTATTAACCCGAGCATTCTGTTGCACATTTAATTATGAAAAGTCTAAGCTTCACTGGCTCAGTAAAATGCTCGAACCTGAGCTCATTCATCACATGTTTACAGTAATATCACAAAGATGGAATATTTTGTACTTTCCCGTAGATTTTATTTCTGGAGGAAAAAATGTTTATTTTTTTTTTTTTTTTTTTCTAAACGTTGCTTTGAAACTGCTCTGCAGTTTAATATTACGCACATTATTTTCTGACAGTGAAAATGACCAGTAGTTTTCTCTTTGGGGATTGCTGTCACACAATGAGATATTCCAGGTTTTTTTTTAAAAAAAAAAAATACTTTTCAAAGCTTTAAATAGTTTTTCCTTCATAGATTTAAAAACGAGATAAAGTACGTGTGTTGTATATCAAAAGCAAAAAAAATGTGCTGGAATTGGGTTTAATGTTTAAAAAACATATTTGATATATTGTACTTGTTAATGTCACATGACATTTGTGAGATAATGTAGTTATTGTTTGCATCCCGAACACTCGGACATTTTGTTCAAAGTAAGTAGAATGTGGTATGAAGGAACTAGCAGGAAACATTATGGCTGCATGCCAGTTTAATGCAAGGGGAGGATAAAGACCTTAGTACTGCCCTCCAAGGCTTTTGTCCATACCGCTGCCTTCTCCAGGTTATTTGTGCTACATATCTGTTATAATTTCATTCAGCTTTCTAGAATGTCCTCTTTTATCAGATGGGCTGGAATTGTTTTACATCATATAGGCACTTTTTGGCGTGCAACATTCTCAGGCATGTCGTGGACAGCATGTGAGTGATGTTGCTGCTCATGATGTGCGGTTATTATCACAACCAATGCTTAATTAAGGGATTTGTGGTCCTGAACATTTAAAAAAAAAGTAGAATGGGCACTTTAGAAAAAAAGGTGGGCAAGTAGGCAATATATTCGGCAAGCGGACAGTTTCCCCTATGACATGTTGCAGCCAACGGGAACGCTATGAGGTACCAGCTGAATATTAAATATAATTGCTTTTTATGCCCCTTAAATGGGATTTTTTTCTCAAGTGAAAACAAAATAGTTGATGGAAAGTACTTTAAAAAATTAACATTTGATTAATTAAAGCATAACAGTCTTAAAAATGAAGGAGAAAGGGCCTGATTCAATCAAGTCATGGTAAACATTCTAGATACTGACAGCTACTTCCAGTCACCTAGGTTACAGTTTCAAAAAATTACTTTAATTAGCCATTCTCAGCGTAGGTGTTTTGCGGGTTTACAGCTCTGCCGCCATATAAAATACAGTTCAAAAAGTTTATTTCAAAACAAATGATTCACACGCACCTTTCCGAGGGCAAAGCCCATTCCAAACAATCACAACTCACATCCGCTTATTAAAAGTACATCTAAAAACAATATACGCACCTGCACAGTCATGGGGTCTGTGCCTCCCATAGAATCTCCCTATGTAGGTAGCATTTATTATTTATTTATTATTTAATATGTTGTCCCAAGGGATATTTAGTGTTGTTTATTGTGAGGAGAAGGCATAGAATGGGCTCTGTTGAGATCTATACCCCACTTGCTTGTTTATTTAGTTAGCTAGCATAAAGGTTTTTTGATATATTGGGGGATGGGTAAGTACATTTTGACATGTGGCTTGTCAATCAACTTGTGTGCTCTCACCTGAAACTCATAAAATGTAACATTGCATGCACTTGCACGTAACTCAAATATTAGGGAATTAACAAGGTGCTTTGTAAGTTTATGTGCATGTTACCATATTAAAGTCTAGGGGATAAGCGTTATCTTGGCTACCCACTTGGTGCAGACATGGGAAACACAGGGTGCAGATATGGGTGCAGATATGGGAAAGAAAAAAATATACTGGTATGTATACAGAGAATAATTTCATTATCCAAATATACACCCTTTGTGAGTTCACTAATGTGTATATAAAAACAAATCTGCTTCATTACCATACCTGGGGACTTTCTAAATAAGCTGTTCCTGAGACTCTGAAATATTAACCCCGTAATAGCCCATCATTAAGATTCTACGTAGCGACTCACCAAATGCGTTACCCAAATTACTCTAGTACGGGTCCTCACAGATACCTTGATGTGTCATGATTTACAGATGCATTGACTGTGTCACCTGTATTCAAGCATGGATTTCAGCCATAACATGCTGGTAGCAAAAGCTCAAACTTGGGAAACTTATATGCAATCACAGCAGTGTAGACTAGGAAGGAGTCCATTCCAGACTACATGACCCTGAGAATCTGCCCCATTTACCCAGGGATCCATTACTAGGACGTCTAATGGAGGACCCATGAGGATGCCATGCTACATTGCAGTGAAATGAGAGTTGGGTCCTGTTCCTATGGAGGTGATCTGTACTTGGATGCATTTTTTATAATTCATTTATTGAGTTCTCTACTGTGTATTCAACTAACAGAGCTCCGATCATTGTACATATGCCCGAAAAGATGTCTTGGAAGTCCATGTCACTTTGCATATTATTCTTTAAACAGTGGTCCACCAAAAGGCATCACAAACTTCTTTGGACTGCAAAACTAAAAATGACTTCCCATTTTCATTTTAACCTGGTTCCACATATGTTTAAAATAATCACCGTGACTCCAGGCCAGTATATCTATTGTTTTACCAGATTTTACAAAGTTAACTATATCCTCCCCAGCCAGGTGGTCTGGATCCTGAAGCAAACTGCGTTCTGCATTTTGTTCTGGGAGAGCAGTTGGTTAATATGTACGGGAAGCTCTATCCAAGAAAAGATTTCTATAAGCTTAAATGCTCAACAGATTCTCAATCCCTTAAATACAATTTTCAATCCCTTAAATATAGTGAATTTTAAGTCAGCTGTTTTAATTTAAAAGTTTTCAGCATTAATGTTATGTCTTCGGTTCCCTGTGTCTCACAGGCGTTAATAGTAAATTGATTCTCAACACATGGAATGTAGAATATCCAGTTTCGTGAACAAATCTATTAATAGAGGAATTTTGTTAAACTACTCAGTAGATCAAAACAGACAAAAAATGATTGTAAAAAGAGTAGCGCTACCTAATGTCTGTATTTTCAATCCCTACCGGACACCGAAATATAGGGAGAAGTGGCTTATTTGAAGATACATACTTAATGCATGGCCATAACTAAAGTCGGAAATATGTGACGCTAGATTAATGAACTTTTAATTTTCAATAGTTGCTAATCTAATTGGTAAAAAAAAAATAAGTACAATTATTATTATTAAGATTATTGGAACACTTTTTTAGGGGTATAATGGAAACCATTTAACATATTAACCCTACCCAGTTATTTTTTTTGTTGTCCAAGCTCCTTGAGTTCCTACCTCTAGGTGTCTGTTGTACTTTCATGAAGAGAAAGGCCTGAACTGGCCATCTGGCACTCTGGGCAAATGCCCAAATTGCTGCTGCTTGGCAAATGCCCAAATTGCCGCTCCAGGTTCTGCAGCGTGCGGCCGGGCGGGCATATCCAACAGCTGGTATCTTAAAGTACCAGGCCTGCCCTGTCATTGCCAGTCTGACCCCGTGTACGGATTCCTCATATTTAAGTATTTTCCTCCAGCGTACAGAAGTATGAAATCTGCATTTTTTTCTTGACCATAATTTGGTAAATATAAGTATAATAAAAAAATGTATATAATGTGAACCTATTTATATAATAATATGACTATGTTCCCTAAGAAAATTGAGTATTATTGGAATTAAAGGGACAGTTTCATGTTCCAGGGAGGTACAAAGAATAATGCATATTAAACTACTTTCTGAGTACCTTAATATGCATTATTTTAAAAAGTTTTAAAGAAATATTTGCCTCAGGTAGAAAATGCAGCTTCCCAACTGCTCTGTGGTCTGACAACTGAAATCAATTTGAAGGCTTTCTGCATAGGTGCACGTGGGGTCATGTTAGACCCCAAAGCGATGCTCGTCAACCAAGGACTAGAGATCACCTCTTCCTTTTCCCGTCTACAAGATTTCACTCCATGCCCCATATCTCTGGAATCTACTCCCACCGAGCCTTCAGCTTTCACCCTCCCTCCCAACATTCAAGAAACATCTCAAAACCCACTTCTTCAGAGAAGCCGCACCATCTTAGCTGCTAGAACTTCCTTGCCATTGACACAACCACCACACTACCTCTCACCTGCCTCTGTGCCTTATGTTTGTCACCCCATTACCTCTAGATTGTAAGCTTGCGAGCCGAGCCTCTCCACCTAATGTATCGGTTTGTCTTAGTCTGTCAATTCTCGTGTTGTTATACCCCTTGAATATATGTATTGTATTAAGTGCTGCGTAAATTCTTGGCGCTATATAAATAAAAGATAATAATAAAAATAATAATAATAAGTGTATCACGTGCCAGGAGATGTGTTCAGCCAAATACAGTTCCTGCATGAAACATCGCTGGAGGGCAGACATAGGGGCAAATGTGTATGTAGAGTTTTGCAAGGCGGGGGGGGGTACCTCTCAGATATCATATGCATACGATGGCTAGACTTTTTCTTTAATGAGAAAAGATAGCTACCTGCTAGTTTATTGAGATGCATGCAAATGACTCCAGGTGATTACATCAAGCATGAATTCAACAGGCTTCAGATTTATTTATTCTGCAGAAATCATTTTCAATTGTAAGTCAAATTTCATCAAATCCAGATCGTATTGAGAGAAAGCTGCAGCTACATTAATCTTTCTGAGTCTAAGTGGATCGCACGCTGTGTGGATGATTCACTTATCTCTAGTTAACAGTTTGAGCTCCCCGCACACTTAATGTGTCTGCATATTTTGCTATTTCTCATAATTTTTAGCTTACTTTGCTAGCGTGACCTGTCTGCATATTGAAATAAATATGTCTAGTATTCAGGCAGGTTATTGAGAGAGTTAACGTAATTATTCTGTGCGTGTAATTATTCATCGCTTTTAAAAATAAAATCAGTTTGTCGCTTTACCTGGGAAAACTCGAAAAATCTTTTTATAACAAAATCATTGTTATTACTGGGTAGGGTATTAAGTAATTGAATAATTTTATATATCATCTATACAGCTAGTCAATCACCATTTTTTTAAGCTTGATACTATTGTTTGAATTAGAAAAAAAAGAAATTACTTTGCTGTTAATTTTCATTATTTCAATATGAGCAATTAAGGTGTTAATTAATTCAATAAAGTTGATCAAAATTAATTTGGAACAAGGAGCATGATTTAAATAAAGCCTTCAATCATTACATCAATATGTTTCTTTATATATTATGTATAATTCATATATTTTATGTCAGCAGTTTCATTTATGTTTAGTTATGGTTTTAGATTTCAGTAGCTTAGGTTTCATGTTAAAATATTCATTTACATTTATGTTATTTATGATACGTGCAATGTGTAAAATATTTCACATTAAAAATGTTATTAAGAAATGAATGCTCTGTGCATTGTTTTATAAGGATTAATGCTATTATAAGGATCTTAAAATAATAAAAAATGCATCAAGGATTACATTAAATAAGTAGATGTCTTTGAATCCAAGCAAGAGTCCTAGAATTTAAATAATTACATTACAAGATGTGAGCAGAATTCCCATTAAATTCATTTAATTTAATAACAAAGTAGGTGAAATCAGGAAATTAAAAATCTACCTGATAATCACCTGATAATATGAAAATGACTATGATTTTTTTTCTTTAAATGATGGATCTCACTGGATCACAGCTGATATATCATCCAGCTCACTCATAAGATGTTTATAACATATCCCCAAGGAATGGCTTTCCAGATTAAGGGGTTTCTGTGAAGCCCCCTTAGAAGGGAGGATATGAATAGCTGCTATATGTTTTTCATAGAATTAAAACAATATCTGCCATTTTAGAACAATATATAATGTCTTAATTTGTTTTACAGTAATCTAAATGTAACTATTTTAATATTACAGGCTCTGCTTGGGAAGTAAATAGAAGCTGAAAAGCATAAATTTCACTACCTGAAGTAAGGTCATTTAGGGGAAGTAGAACTATTTTAATAACACTAGTATCTTTGCACTGAGAAATATTTTCATTTCAATAATTATGATTTCTCATGTTAAATTGTGATTTCGTGTTTGGAAAAAAGTTTTAATTTCAAGTAAATTAAATCTAGTTTTGGTTAATATGGGGAAGTCTGGTGGAGGCAAGTCTTGATATTTTGCTTTTTTCTGTCATTGTGTTTTGCCACTTTATGTTTGTCTGGGGCAGAACATATCCATTCTGACGCTCCACCTCAGAAGGTCCTAACCATCTCCAAGGAAGGCATACAAAGGCAGAGAATGGCATATGGGGTGAACCCCTTCAAGTTCCTCTTCCCGTGGGGGGTAGTGCTGGGACTGCCAGCAGGTGGTCCAGTGCCGCAATACATTGTACCAAGGTCAGTTCAGAAGACCCCTAGCTGTAAGATGGACCAGCTTTACATTTTAGAATTGAAGCATACATTTATTTCAAGCTTTCAGGTACACAGGTAATTCCTTCTCCCATTGTAGAAAAATGTTACCTACACATTATCCCCTCAGTGTGTGGGTCATAATTTATGGAATGAATTGGATTTAAAGGAAAGAAAATGGAAAAAAAATGTAACGAGAAAAACTAATGCGAGACAAAACTGATCCAATCAAAATCTTTCTTGCATGAGTCATGCTTAACGGGAAAGCATTACTCCAAAGACATTTGAGCTATAGTTTTGCAAATTATTTTCCTATTCTTCTGTATTAGAGGTGAGATGTGATTTATCAATTACAGTGTCTGTTTGGGACTATAAAATATAGAGCAATACAAAAGCTAGGGTGTCCAATTAAATATCTAGTAGGCCAGCAATGCAGTTGATGTTTCCATGGTAACTATCCATCGCCTCAGCATTCTCCAAGTAAAAGGGGTGAACATTGTAGAGAGAGAGTTCACATTTTCACACACGGGGTTGAAATGTAAAGAATTACATGTTTCAGTTTGACAGTAAAGTGTGGGGAAACTTTTGGCCTTTATCATTGACATATTCCTGGCAAACCTACATCTCTGACATAGAAGCCAAAACAAAATCTCAGCGGGAAACGTTCGGCCCAATAATAGGTGTTAACATGTCCGTGGCAGCAGGTGTAGACCACAAACAGCCTCAGAAGAACTCAGTTCACAGAAGAACTCTGAAAAGATGACAATGTTATTTGTTTGATGGGAAAATGTGTTCACAGATTAAAAAAACAACAACACACAATATATATGTATATGTGTATACCTCAAAAACAGTGTCTCTTCCCTGTTGTTTAGTTGCTGATTGTTGTTGATTGGTCCAGACAACCTTTATAACGGTGGATGAAGAGAACGGAAATCACTTCATCACCGGGAAACTGATTGGATACGTTATGGCTTTCCCACAGGCTGCAGCTGATCCCGGCTTCCCGTAAGGTGAACTTTAAAATGAAATGTATCTTTAAAACACTAATTGACAAATAAAATCCATTTTAGTTTTAATAAATTCATTTTGTAATGCTAAAAACTGTGGAAGCCTATTGTTCTCCTTAAAGAATGACCATAGCAAAATACATAAATAAGTAATGTGAGGAAAGCTAAATATACCAAAAAAATAAAATCTTTTATTTATAAATGGGAGAGATTATAAATAAATAAGCAAAATATTTATTCACATTGAATGCCAATGCAATAGATTTTTTGATGGCATATATAAAGAGAAGTGAATGGTGTCATCCGTGAATTTTTCTTGGATATTTTACTCAAATGAATGGAACTCTCATTGTTTCTTTAGCTTTGCTTTATGTACGACGGTGGGAAAGCTACAGTGTATCTAACCAATTTCTTGTGATGAAGTTATCTTCAATCCCTTCATCCCTGCTATAAAGGCTGTCTGGACCAATCAACAACAATCAGCAACTAAACAATAGGGAAGTGATAATAAAGAAAAATAATCATGCACATCCCGGGATGAGAAAAAAGGTAACGTATTTGATGTTTACATGCACATATATATTGCTTACTGGCAGTTTCTGTCCACGTTTGCAGGATTTATTTTATTTCTGCAGGATTTATTGTGGAAAGAGGCAAGAAGGTTGCACTGTTTATTCCCGTACAAGCACTTTTTTTCACCTTTTGCCCAACTTTATTTGTTGCAAGTGCTGTATGTGATTTTATTGTTAAGCATGCAATTCGTTGAATCTTGATTTCACTTTTCATGTAGGTCATGGCACCAGCTACATCTAATGTTTTCACAGTGATACCAATAACTGTCTGGACATGCAAACCATCATAAATGGAATGTGGATATATTTATAAGAAATCATTAGATGATGAGAACAAAATTCAAAAATGTACTCTTCCCCTTGGGGGAGATTGGGGGAGCAGAGAGAGGACATCACTGGAAGCGCCACCATTTTGACAGAGGTTCATGCTTGGTTTTGTCCACGGAGATGTGGAAAACATTTAGACAGTGTGGGAGAGTGAGAATATGAGACAGTGAATGTGGGCACTGGGCATTACATTTTGTTTACAAATTAAAAATGCCCCCGAACCGAATGGACAGGGAAGGTAATTAATTGCCCAAAAAACAATGGGACAAAAACAAAGCATTCAATTTGTCCAAACCATTTTTGGCCCATTTGCACATGTCTATTAGCTGTATTTTAAGGTAAAGCACAGAAAATGCCAGGCACTGCTAGTCATTTGACACAGCTCTTTCATGGATCAAATCCTACCTCTGACCCCACTTTTAGAGTCTCATGCACTTGCTTCTTACCCCTACCTTTATCTGTTGGCATTCCTCAGGCCTCCTTTTGCTTCCAATACCACCTATATGTACACACCACCCTCATTTATATTTCTTCTCCTAGCCTTTCACCCTCTCTTGTAACTCGAGTCACTGACTGCCTTTCAGCAATTGCATCATGGATGGCATCCCATTACCTTATGCTCAACATCTCCAAGACTGAGTTTATGATTAGCCCGCTATCCTCTCTGTCCACAATTCTTGAGATCTCTATCACTGCTGAAAACTGCACTATTTAACCGGCAGACCAAGTTAGCGGCATTGGTGTCACATTGTACTCTGCGCTCTCTCCTTCATCCCTATAAATCCACTCCCTTGTGATACACCTTTTGGTTTATTGCAAATCTTTTAACAACTCTGCATCCTCATATATACTGTATATATATTTACAGTGAGGACAATAAAGGTATGGAATTCACTGCCAAGGGAGGTGGTTCTATCAGATACATTAGATGCCTTCAAAAGGGGTCTGGATATTTTTTCGAAAGGCATGACATACAGGGATATAAATAGAATAACATTAATATTTGAGGGCTGCTTCTTGAACCAAGGAGAAATCTGATTGCCTTTTGGAGTAAAGAAGGAATTTCCCCCCCTATGGCAGAATTTGAAGTAGCCTTTTTTGATTTTAGGAGTTTGTTGCCTTCTTTTGGATCAAGAGTAGGAATGTTAGGTAGAAGGGTTGAACTTGATGGACTTTGTTCTTTTTTCAACCTTATTTACTGTATAACTATGTCTGAACTTAGCTGTAACTCAGCAGTAAAGATCAATTTCTTCTTAAATGCATTTTAAATTATAGAGTTAGAGTTAATGTAAGATAGGTTTTACTGTACTGTGATTGTTGTAGATAAATGAAATATTCTCCCAGCAGATATGATAGAGGTTAATACAACTAGAAAATCTAAACATGCAAGGGATATGCATATGACTATCCTGTATCTATGACAGGACTGATTAAGGTGTGATTCTTTAAAGCTGGAATAATGGGCATGTTTTGTGTTTTGGCCTAGACCAGAGTTCTATAAGGGAACCTTCCATGTTTAAGCTACTCAACTGGCACTTACTTAATCCGTGAAGGTTTCATACAGCATCATGTTAATAATAGGTAAAGGGCTCTCTTTTGGGATCCTCTGAATAATATATTATTAGCAATACTATAAATATTTTAGATTTGAATTATGTATAAAGAAGAATTAAAATATACAGAATGTAATCTAATTAAAGAGACAGTCTAGTAGAAGAATGCATAATAATATACTCTGTGAGTAACCCTGAGCCTCTATGAGAATTTTAATGTGCATTCTTCCAGAATGAACAAAAAACCCTAAAATAAACCTCTTATCTAACAAAGAAGTTGTAGCCATGTTCCAAAAGCTGACATTTCTTGCCACTGGTTGGACAGCGCGGATGCTGACTGGAGGTGAGTACAACATGTGTTCAGCCAAATGCCTCTCCTGCATGTCCTTTAGATGGGGGGGGCAAATTAATTTGAGAACATTTTGTAGAATCCCTCAATGCATTTGCCAAATGGACCACACAGTAATGTAAAGAGGCCATACAGCTACCATATGCATTAAGGTGCATATGATGGCAGGAGTCTCCCTTTAAATGGGCTTCACAAACCTGGCCATGAACATTTTGTAAAATAATAATAAAATAATTGATAACGTTTTAGGATATTACAACACATTTCTTTTTCTCTTTTTCTATTTAATATCATAGAAAACTTCAATTAACCAGGATGGTGGCCGTATGTATCTACTGTAAATACAAAGGCTTTCACCACCAAGAAAACAAAACTTTATTCCTTCAGTGTCATCGTTCAAATGATATAATTTGGAGCAATGTACTGCAAATTTATCAACTTTGTGTGTACGTCTTATAAATCAGTTTCCAATACTTTTCAGAAATGAAATTCTCAATTTGGCAGTTTGGGCACGTAAGTTATTTGCTACAAGTTTGTCAGTTCTATTCCCTCTGAAATAATATTGCTGTCTTTGTCTAGTAAGTGATCTCTTTGTTCCCTGAGACTAAAGAAAGTTAATAAAAGCGTTCCTCTGAAACATTTGTTTTATGGTTAAATTGTTTTTCAGTGAAATTTGGTATTAATAATCTCTAAAGTCCATTTTCAACAGCTTGACCAGGATGTGCAGTATTCCTGAACATGAATATTTCATGTACTACTTTTGATGGATATGCCCAATTTCTATGATAAGTATTTATTTGGATTTGTCAAGGTAATATATATATATATATATATATATATATATATATAGATATACAGTCATGTGACACAATAACAATCATCTGTTCCTTAGCAGGTCTAAAAATTAGGTAAATACAACCTCAGATGAACAACGCATGCAATAAGAACAAGACATGACATATTACACCTTCTCATGAGTTACAACAATAAAGCCAAGATGAAGAAGCCATGTGTGAAAAACTAAGTACACCTTATAATTCAATAGCTTGTAGAACCACCTTAGCAGCAATAACTGTTTTCTGTTTGAATTTATCAGTCTCTCACGTTGTTGTGGAGGAATTATGGCTCACTCTTCTTTACAACGTTGCTTCGTTTCATTGATGTTTGTAGGCATTTGTTTATGCAGAGCTGTCTTAAAGTCCCTCCAAAGCATTTCAATCGGGTTGAGGTCTGGACTTTGACCGGGCCATTGAAACAACAAAGGATGTTGTTCCAGAAGTCTTGTGGTTTGTTCAGATGCAACTTTGCAAACCTAAGACGCACTATAATGTTCTTTTTTTAGAGAGAAGATGCTTTCTTCTGGTAGCCCTTCCAAACAAACCATATTTGTTCAGTCTTTTCCTAATTGTACTGTCATGAACTTTAACATTCAACATGGTAACTGAGGCCTGTAGAGTCTGAGATGTAACCCTTGGGTGTTTTTGCAATTTCTCTGAGTATTCCACAGTCTGACCTTGGGTGAATTTGCTGGGATGTCCATTCCTGGAAAGATTGGCAACTATATTGAATGTTTTCCACTTTTGAATAATCATTCTCACTGTAGAATGATGGACTTTAAATTGTTTGGAAATGGCCTTATTACCCTACACAGATTGATGGGCAGTAAGAATTGCTTCTCTAAGACCATTGCTGATATTGTTCCTCCTTGGCATTGTGTTAACACACACCTGCATGCTCTTACATTCAGACCTCCTACACTTGCTGATGATCAATGAATCAAGGACATTTGATTAGCAGCACCTATCTGCTACTTGATATCTTAATTCCTAGGGAAGCAATAAGGATGTACTTAGTTTTTCCACACATCGCTTCTCCATTTTGGCTTAATTTTTGTTGAATAAATCATGACACGGTGCAATATGTCATGTGTTGTTATTCATCTGAGGTTGCATTTACCTAATTTTTAGACCTGCTAACAGGTCTGGAACAGATGATTGCTATTATGTCCTGAGATGTAAAACCATAGAATTCAAAGAAAGTGTAGAGAGCTGGCTTTGTAGCATGTTGGTGATTATAGCTTTAGTGGAACCCTTAGCAAAAGAAATGTAACAAGAATAATTATGGAACACATTAGTTATGTTACAAAGAAACAGCCTATGTTACACTTGTATAGATCTCCACCTTTCATCCTCTAAGCAGCCATTACTCCAATTAAGATCCAGCTGTCTAATCATCTTTTATGGTGGAGCCACACCTTATGTAATACGGTATAGATATCCTTAATGATAACGTATGATTACAATTTTAGTGTGACAACGCATAAAGCCATGTACAATAGTAATAGCATAATAGCATTACGTTTCAATAGAATGCACTTTATTACAAGAGGGACATTCACTCAAATCCCCTTCCCCGTTCCGTCAGACTTTCTGCCTTGTACGCGACTTTCAAAACCTCTCTAAAAACCCACCTGTTCAGGGAAGCGTAGAACATTCCTTTACAGTGCTCACAACCATCATCCTAATCAAGCCATCTGAACAAACAGCTTCAACACATCATCGCAACCAGATCAACTCATCCCCATCCAAGCAGTCCTCTCCTATTGTCTCACTCCCCTCAACCACCGACTAGATTGTAAGCTCGCAAGAGCAGAGCCCTCTTCTCCTTTGCACTTTATAAATAAATGTAATATAATGTAAAGGACAATTTCAAGCCAAATAGGTAAGTTCCATTGTATATGAATGCAGTCCTATATAACCCCATCATAGGATGTAAGGTATAATCAGCTGTAATCACTAATATATCTAAACTTGGGTTAAGTTAACTGCTGGATATGAGAGGGGGGGGGAGAGATACAAAATCCAATTATATTTTATTTATAAAAAATCATAATAAAGACCGAATAATCAGTATTCTACCATTTTGACTGATTTATAGGAAACATACTTGGAATTTGATGGCAAATAAGAACCATTTGGCCCAACTAGTCGGTTTTTCTGTAATGACCTTATTATTTGGTCTTTGGTCTTTTTTTATAGAAAGGATAATTGAATGCCTATTCCATGCATGTTTAGGTTAGTTAGGTAGAGTTGGTATGCATTTCCCAAAACAAGCTGTTATTTTGGAACACATTAGACAAGATGATTGCACTGAAAATATATGCAATGAAATGTATTCATGTCAAAAGAAACCAAAGGAATATGCAAACTGAAAGAAGGCAATGTAAAAGAATTGACACAAGCTACTAGGATATATGCAAATGTATTGTACAACTTTATACTGTTTTCACATGGTAATTATATGTGGGAGAGCAGCACCATTCAGCCATAGGGAAAGCTTAAGCTAAATGCCTGATAATATGGCGTCTCAAGACATTTGGCTAACAATGACATGGGCAACAATGTTTAATGGTCATAACTGAGTCATGTCTGATAAATATTTGCCAAATAGGCTGTTTAGAACGAGCACATAAAGGATACTGCCCAGGTGTAAACGTTACATAAAAGTCATTACTCTACAGACCCTGGTGGATATGTGTAGAACTGCAAGTAAAACATAAAAAGCTTTAAGCACTGGTCCAAAAAAAGACATAGCAAAATTGACAATAGAAAGAAACTCATCATGTATTTAAGACAGCAAAGGGATAGAACCAGTATGAGACACACCTTTTTATTTCTTTTGTTTTTCCAAATTAAATATCAGATACCAAATCAAGTATGTTATCCCTTTAAACATTTAATGTTTTATAATATAATTAATTACATTCATCCACATCTTATTGCATTCATCCACACGTGCACAAAAACAAAGCATCCACCATGCTCATGTGCTGTTATATTATATATTATTTATATACATTATTAATAATAAAACATGTTGTTTAGAATAATATCAAAGTGACACAAACTAATTTGTGGTAGTGGGTAACAGGGTACCTTTTGGTACATATAATTGGTACCTTTTTATATATAGATACATTTATTTATGCAGACTGTGTCTAATATTCCCCAACTATTTCATAGTAATTATCTAGCTTTTATGTGATGCATACATATCAGCCATTTAATTGCAGGTGTAGTTCGGGTCAACCAGCAATAACATTCTGTTGGTTGTTTCGGGGACTGCTCCACTTTTTGATCCAGAATTGTGCTTTATACATTTCTGATGCAAGATAGTAAAAATTAGCCTGTACATCCGTAGTGGCGGTAATTAATCTACAAAAGAAATATAAATAGCGGTTGTCAATTTTATGTTACTTCACTTTAATAATAATAATAATAATAATAATAACATTAAATTAATGATATTGGAGCCGAAATAAATCTGAAAAACAATATTCTATAGGAAAAATAGTATTTTTCAGCCATTACATTGCTCTTTGGGGATAAGTTTCCATAGAGCTAATAGTCTGTTCTAAAAGATGAGAATTATTCATTTATATATTATCATTAGAGTTATTTTATATTATGTGTATATATTTTATCTCTTGAAGGCAATCCACCAAATATTTTGAATGAAGCTAGTTTCTGTGAAGGTGAAGGTAAAAAAAAGAAAGATATCAGGATTCTGAAGAATACACGTGAAGGACGGGACTTTAAAGTCTTAAAAATGATCATGCTTCATTTTATGAATACGTTGGGCATCTCCAAAAAATCAGTAACCTAGATTTTATGAAATCCTGTATTCATTATTATCAAGTGTTAGGGAACTGATAGTTTCTAATTATCCATCATTTTCCTGATGGACAAGCTTGGAGCACTACAAAAATAATTTCGTGTATAATATACAGCATACGATATTTTCTTTTTGGGCAGAGAGTATTCTACATGGACTGTCTAATGAAAAACTCTACGCTATGAAAGAATTTCTTTTACGAACAGTCTGGAAATTCTGATGTTTTGAATTACCATTTCATCTCTATTGAAAGGTTTTTAATTTTATTTGCAAAGCATCAGTGTCTCTGTGACGGCAGACTGTAAAAATGTTTGGTTGCTGCTAAATATCAGACTTTCACTTTTCATTAAGAAAATCAAAACCAGCTCAATTAGATGCCCTCTGAAAATGATTTTCTTTATTACCAAGAGACTCCTTTGAAACCACTCCGTGGTGGTTCTAGTCTCGCTGGCTCTCGACTGCAAACATCAAAGGGAATTGGTAAAAAAAAAATTCCAACGCACCATCATGATAATGTAACTTAACGTATACCCCATAGCTGAGCAGATTTACGTGGGGAGGGGATATTTATGTTCAACATGACAGCTTTATCACTTAAAATGAAAATAATTTCTAATTGTTTGCTTAATTAATTCCAGCTACAAGCATATACTTAAAAAAGACTTTTACAGAAGAAGCCTGCCATCGAGCTCTTCAATCTTTAACGTTGCCATGTGCTTTAATTGTATGGCCGAACGGTAAAAAGATTTGCATCTATAATCTAGAGTCCTGCTCATCAAGCCCATCATACACACATGAATGAGGTCCAAGTAACAAAAGAGAAAGTTGGGTTATTAGTGAGACAGAATGGATTTGATTAAGAGAAAGAAACATGCAGACCATCTTGTTAAAATGGGGGTCCTGCAAGACATGTCTGAGAAAGTCATTGAGTGCCTGGTGCAGGGTTGCTCAGGCTCACCCAGTTATTTAGGATATAACTTGCCATTCTTCCCTGGATCCTTCTTCTAGGTGTAATCTCGCCTCAGTTGTAAGTTTAGAATGCTTTATCAAGAATTCTGGGCTACTGTATCTACACTTTACACTCGGTAAGAAATCTGATTACAAGATACCTGTATAATAAGGAGTTATCTTTCAATATCAGTCAGGCATAGCCACAAATCATCTCACCTTGGAGCATATTCTAAACCCAGGCTCTATGAATAAGTAAGTAAGGAGACCCATCTCAGCCTAAAACTTTGATCATAGCCTCTTTTTTGATGTGATATACTTGGATACAAATTATTTTTAAAAAGGTTATAAGGTAACACTCAACAATCATATGCACCCTATACAATGCGTATTGTAGGGAACCTTTAATCGCCTTCAATCACAGGAAGTGACTTAATTTGTCAGTTACGTATTATTCAACAGTGTATTGGGCTGCGCCGTAATGTAAATCAAGTAAAAAATACCGGTAAGTAAAAAGTAAAATATAAAAAATAAAACAAAGAAAGAATCAAGGGAGAAAAAATGTCATAGAGGAACTGCTGCAATACTAGCAGTTGGTAGTGTTACCTAAATAGCAAAAAGAAAAATTTACAAAATCTATAAATTCTGGTGTATGCGGTAGCTCCAGAACAAATAAACAAGTTACAGAGTATAAAAATAATAAATGTAATAGATGCTGATTGCATAAATATTTAAAATACATAATTGAACATATAAATAGCAATTGATATAATATACAATATCAATTGGCAAAACAAACACACAAATGCCAGTGACCTGACGCGTTTCACCCTCAAGGGGCTTAATAAAATGGGCACTATAGCCTTTAAGGTTATTACCAGAAAAAATCATGAATGAGACAGTATGCTATACGATTCAAGAATAACTTTTTGGGGAAATATTTGGTTATTTAATTGTATTAGGAAGTTAGGAATGGTTTTTTATAATGTTGCATGAATTTTCATAATTGTGACATCTAGCAGAATAGGTGGAACAGCACCTTTAACGGTTTGATGTAAATGCCACATACTTTACATAACTATGTACTGCAGAGTTCAGTGTACTGTATAAACGTTATGCTATTAATACAGTTTCCATAAGAAAGCTGAATAGTAATTTGAATGCAAGTTAGGCATTAAAAATTAGTTTGTAAAAAAAAAATTTACTTACATTAATTCAGCTTGCATTAACCGGAGGTCCTAGAATACGCTTATTTATAGAGTAAACTCACATTTAAGCAGATTAAAAACATTCCTAGCCTCCTCTTGATTTGTCGGAGTCTTATTAGTATGATAAGATAAAGATAAGACTTACTGTGCCATTAATTTATTGTTATGTTAATTCAATTTAATATGTTTGTAAAACAGACAATATATAGGACACATTTTTATAAAACCTTCCCTTGAGTTAGAGTTGGGCTCATAAAACTTTTTGGATAACGTATCTAAAACTCCGGAGCCATTCCTATTTTTTAATGCAGAAAATATACAATATGAAAATTTACAATTCATTCCTATTTCGCAAGAGAGTACTGAAAAAAAAGAAATATTACAGGTTGCTTTACAAACAACCAATGCATAGTTTTTTTTTTATAATAGAATTTGGTTTATGTTGTGTCGTCAAATTTTGGATAATTTTAGATCAGGTAGTCCGCAAGAGTTGTCGCCTTTCGTGAATTAATTAAACTTTGTATGCAAACAGTTTAAATTGGTTAAATTTTACCAGCTGTGCATTCGCTCTCTATAAATAAAATTCCCTGAGAAACAAAAGAATGACAAATTGTGTTAAGAAGATCCCCCCATGGTTGTTCTATGAAGTCTGAAATGAAAACCTTTATTCTTGGCTGTCTATTAGAAGATGCAATTCATTAATATTTGAAGCAGATGATCCAAAGTCAGGAACATATTTAATTAAATCCAGCGATGTTGTGCTTGAGGAAAGAAATATTTATAACGGCTTTGAAAATTATAAAATTAATTCCTGGAGTTATATAAATAGACAGAAAATGTATTTTCAAGTTAACTTACATTTATTAGCAGAAAAGACACAGAATGTGAAAAAAACACCTTAACAGACTCCTCTATCTATCTACCTATCTATCTACCTATCTATCTACCTATCTATCTACCTATCTATCTATCTATCTATCTACCTATCTATCTATCTATCTATCTATCTATCTATCTATCATCTCTAACATTATTTAGCATTAATGTTTTCATTTAAACACAATTAATTAAATATAATACAATAAATATGATTTATAATTGTTATTTTTTGTGTTACAGAAATTATGTTTTTATATAGTGTTTTGCAGGAATTTTACTTTTTAGAGGCACTTAAATATTATTTTTATATACATCACGTAGTTTGCATAAATTGTAAGTGAAATTGTCAACTTGTTATGTCCTGTTTACGCATTGTACATAGCTACGGAATATGATGGCGCTATATGAAACAATAAATAATACAACTTTTATTCTGTTCCTAGGATTTCCATATAACTCTGTACTGTATGTAATTTACCTACACTTTACCCAGAAACATACTCATGTATTAATGCCATGTTCCTTCTTCATATCTCATAAGTATTATGAATAATTCATGATGATTACATTTATTACATACAGCACGGTTTCCAATCATCTCTACCAATATATATATATATATATATATATATATATATATATATATCCTTCCTTCCTTCACGTTTTCCCATATAATCACATAAACACGCTGTCTTATGTGGCTATATATGAAAAAAATATAAACCTGGAGTAAGGAGTTAATTTAGACCAATCACAAATGCACACTTAATTGTGAGCAAATACGTAGAATGGATATAACATCCAAAAAAAAATAAAAATCTGTGCAATATCAAATAATATAAAAAATCTGGAATAATATAAAAAAAAATTAATTCTTGGAAAGATATTAAATAAATGTAAATCTATCTTGCTCTTATAATTAAATGGTTAATCTAGATAAGCCACTCTGCTATAATATCCTAGAGCATTTATATATCTCATATTGCTCATATTTCAGCTTCATTTGTTGTTTTAATTATAACAGGTTTTATTTATTTTAGAAATGATCTATACAAGTGCAAATAAAATTGGGCAGCATGCACCTTTGTTATAAATTTATGGGCGGTTCGTGTAAAAGAGCACTTAGCAATTTATATTATAAGACCCTGCTGTCAAGTGCGTGTTCTTAATTACCGCTCCTAATTTAGTGTGGATTTAAATAAACACGGGTTGGGGCTATGCGAGAGTGGGACTCACAGCGACAGCGCATCCCCGTAAAGCATCAATCAGAATATGTCCTGACGAGCAAACGTTAACAGCTGCGGAACTAAATGATCTGGGATAATCAGGCCATGTAATGAGCCAACATGGCACAAAACATACGGCATTCCCATTCTTAACAAAAGTCTCCAATCTACAAGAAATCTGCACTACCGGAAAATAAAAACCCGCACAATAAACACAGTTAGATCGGTTTTGTGAGAGTATTATTGTTTTGATGGGTAACGGCTGAAAATGTGATTATAATAGGGGCACTTCCTGTCCGGTAATGTCACAACACAGGTGTTTCCTGAAACCTCATGTGAGGTATGATGTCATGGTCATACAGCCCATCTATGCCACCACATCCCTGGCCTGCCCTGGGAATCAGGTGCTCAGTGGGGTCACGTTACGTGACAGTATGTGGCCCCACATATGCTAACAGGAGGCACCAGACATGGTAAGGTTAAGCTGTAACTGTGTGTGAGTGAGTGTTCATGCAAGTTAGAGAGAGTGTGTGTGTGTAAATGGAGAGTTGATGGGGAGTGATACTGAGTGGTGGGGGGCTGGGGAAGCACTTGGCTGTACTTGACCCTGGGCCAAAAGCCGTCTGCCCTCCCCTACATGTGGGAAACAATTTAAAGGAGAAAAAAATTGGAAAACCTCAGTAACAACAAACTATCAATTATTTGAACATCTAATACACAACACACCAGTGGCAAAAAGCTCTGCTTTGCATAACAAGTATAGGTTCAGGTGCATAATTAAAATGTTTTTTAAGCAACCCCTTTCATGAGAAATCAAGTTTTAACTGGAGTTACTGTGAATCTGTAAAATTGAGAGGAAGATTTACACCCAGCATCAACAAGATGTAAAGAAAGGTTCAGGTCATATGTTCTAGTGCCTAATGATCATTTTTTGTGACAATAAAGTATCTGAGGAAGGTAAGCAAATAACTGCTAACTCAAAAATCAACGTAAGCTAGGAACACCATTGCATCACAATTATAATGACGCCTTTTTTTGTTAATACTCCACTATTCTATTATTATTATTATTATTATTACTTTATTATAATACTCCACTATTCTATTATTATTATTAATATTATTACTTTATTATAATACTACACTATTCTATTATTATTATTATTACTTTATTATAATACTACACTATTCTATTATTATTATTATTATTATTACGGTACTTTATTATAATACTACACTATTCTATTATTATTATTATTATTACGGTACTTTATTATAATACTACACTATTCTATTATTATTATTACTTTATTATAATACTACACTATTCCATTATTATTATTATTATTACTTTATTATAATACTCCACTATTCTATTATTGTTATTATTATTATTATTGCTTTATTATAATACTACACTATTCTATTATTATTATTATTATTATTACGGTACTTTATTATAATACTACACTATTCTATTATTATTATTATTATTACGGTACTTTATTATAATACTACACTATTCTATTATTATTATTACTTTATTATAATACTACACTATTCTATTATTATTATTATTATTACTTTATTATAATACTACACTATTCTATTATTATTATTATTATTACGGTACTTTATTATAATACTACACTATTCTATTGTTAAGACAGAACTTTATTATAATACTACACTATTCTATTGTTAAGACAGAACTTTATTATCATGTACCGAAAATGAAGAAATATTCCAACTTGCTCAATTAAAGAAAGTAATTTAGGAATATATAACAGGTCCATAAACTGTCCCTCATTGGATAAAACACATGGATGTATTTTCACCAAGACTATATTTTGAATAAATAGGTCATTATTAAAATATATATTTCATATTATTTTATCTCTTTTCCTTTTTCATTGGCTTTGTCCATTTAATTATTTGTTTCCTTCTTATTTTTTTATTTTTTTTTTTAAAGGGAATAACAAAACTCTTTTTTTTTTATTTTCCATTGTATTCAGTTGGTGACCTCATCATTTTCTTTGGATCAGATACTGGCCCTTAGACATTTTACAGCAGTTTATGATTCTGTTATTGTGTTGCAGAGGAACAATAAACATTTATTACCCAGTAAAAAGGCAACCGTTATTAAGAGCCAATATAGTTGACTTGCAAAATCCCGTTAATAATAGACTATGAAGCCAACTACATTTGTTCTCAAATAGACAATTCCATCGGGAACTAAAACACGTTCGGCAAAAAAAAAAAAAAGTGAACTGTGGGTTAAATCTGTAGATAAAGCTAGATTTGGGCTACCTACAGAGACTAAAATGCGAATGACAAGAGAGTCTTCTACAGCACCGAACGCTGCAAAGGGATCAATTAGTATAGGTTAGTAAGGAGATCTTTGGATTTTCGTGGTGTAGTATTGTACTTTAGAGTGCATCCCTACAGACATGATGACAAAATGTGCCTGGAGAAAATAGTCAAAATAAATAATATAAATTATCTCCATCAAACGTTAATATTGCAAAGGTGTTCCTAGTCTGTTGACTCGGTGTGCAAATATTCAGTTCATTTGTAATTTGTTGAAAAAAATGTTTACGCCATTACAAAGGTACTATAAATATGATCATTTAAAAAAAAAGTAGGCGATAGAAATTAAATGGTGTCCAAGGGCTGGATAAAAGTCAGGATTTATATCCCAGGGACCACAAATTATAATTTACTAGTAGCAATTTTAGTAGTTTTGTGGTTGTGGTCATACCTGGGAACTCTCACGGTTTTTGTCCGAATCTCAAGGTCTCTGGGTGAAGGAGCATATTCTCAGAGTCACACAGTTTGAAGCTGACTCCGTTTTATTATTCTGCACTGCTGATCAAATATGAAAGTCCCAGTTAGTGTTTTTGCTCCCAATATGTTATGGTTGATATCCCTGCTTGAATGCAGGTGACTCAGTTAAACTTAAATAACTTAAAGGTTAGGTTTCCACTTGGGTTTTTGTCCGGCGTTTTTTTCTTGATGAAAAACGCCAGGAAAACTGCCAAGAAAACTGCCACTGCATTTACCTGCGTTTTGGCGTTTTTTCTGCAGTTTTTTCTGTGGAAATTGCTTTTTTTGACCTTAGGCAGTTTTTCCAGCCTTTACAAGTTAGAAGTTTCACCCAGCTAAAAGGGATTAGGATAAATGGCAAGTATCTGCCCTCTCCTGATGTCATTTACTTGGTAGACCCTTTTGTCTCTTTTCTGTGGTTTGTAAGGCATGCTTTATTTCGAATGTCTGCTCCTCTGGGAAGATTGGCCCCAAATGATGGTGCAAATTGTTTGCTGTTGCTTTTGGCACGCAGGATCCGGTCGCGTATATTTGTTTGTAATGGCATGTTTGTTCCAAATGGTGTAAAATTCAATATGAACCAGTCCAGGACTTTGTTTTGTGTGAAACTGTTTGTTTTCAGCCTATTTCTCGTAGGACACCCAGATACTGGGTCCATCCTCTGCATTGTAACTGTGGAAAAAACGCCATAAAAAACGCCAAGACAATAAACCCACATGGCTTTTTCTATTGGAGAAAAACGCCAAGATTTCTTCCAAAAAACGCCAGAGTGTCAACATGCTGCGATTTTGAAAAACTGCCACAGAGCCCAAAAAAGCAGAAAAACGCCAAAGAGGACTGAAAAAACGCCAGACAGAAAAACGCCAAGTGGAAATGGCATTTTGCGATTTCCTATTGAAGAACAGCTAACATCTGGCTGCAGCCGTTTTTCACTAAAAAAACGCCAGGTGGCGCTATTGGCGTTTTTATGGGCGTTTTTAGCAAAAAAAAAACAAGTGGGAATCTAGCCTAATAATGACAAGTCAAGGTTTTCGTGACGACCTGTATTAGAAACATTTGGGTAACACATTTGGTGATTCACTACATAGAGACTTCACCGTGGGCTAATAAAAGGTTAATATTTCAAGAGTCTCAGGGTCAGCTCATTTTGAGAGTTGTGGTAATTTCTCTCCTTCCTTTTTCTTGCTTTCTTTTAACACCTCTGCAAGCCACCATTTTACCACAAGTTACTTGCAAGATAGAAAGGTATTCAATAGACGTGCAAATGGGGCAAAAATAATTCGGACAAATTTTAGGGTTGATTTTGGCCTACTCGTTTTCAGTCAACGAATTATGTTCCCTGCCCATTCAGTTGGCTGAAAATTCAGGGGCATTTTTAACCCCTTAATGACAAAGCCCGTACATGTAAGGGCTCAAAATGCATTGTTTTCAATGGGTTTTGGGACCGCCCATTGTCCTTAAGGGGTTAATTCAGGAATGAAATTTGTTGCCAGGGGTCCCAGATTCACTCTCACTTCCCCTCTCATGCACTCTTGTTGACTCTCACACTCTCTTAGTGTTTCGCTACCTTCTCTGAATACTTTGGCTTCTGCATCTTCTATCTTTTCCCTTCTCTTCTATCTTTAATCTGCTATCTGTGAGTGAGTGAGAGTATGAGAGAGTGAGAGTGTGAGTAAGAGTGTAAGTGATTCTGAGCTCATGGAAATTCTGAGCTTTTTGCTTAGTTTTTGTCTGCTTTGAGGGGGTCTGGCCTTGTTTTCGCAGAATTTACCAAAATTTGGTAAATTTGAAATTCAGACGAATCCGAATGCAAGTCTAGTATTCAACTACATTTGGACTCCTCTACCAGACCTTCTATAAAGTGTGTTAATTAACCATTAGACTTATCATGCATGTTTTTCTCTATATGTACCAAGTACTGTATGTATTTTGAGGACATTGGGTTTTTTTTGGACAAATGTTGTTTTAACTTGTGTATGTGTTACTGCTTAATAAGTAAATTATAAAAATAATAAGAATAATACCTTTAGAAATTGTCATCATATTTATTTGTGGTTTTCCAGTGTATGTCTGTATTAAACAATGATGTAAAGAGGACAATGGCAGAGAAAAAATACTTTGTTGAGACACAACTGGGAATCAGTGTGCCCTTTTCAAGATCAAAAGCAGTGAAAATAGATAAATGAAAGGTTGAACTTGGTGAACTTGATTCTTTTTTTCCACCCTAAATTGTTATATTACTATGTTTCTGTGTTGTTGAAATAAAGAATATTGAATTTGAATATCAAAATGTGTTCCCTCACTTGTTACACTTACTTCATCTTTCATAAAGTTATGATACAAGCAAATAATAATATATTCAAAATATAGAATTTTAGATATCTACCAAAATAAATTGCTTATTGTTTTAATATTTAATATTGATTATTTGACAAATAAGAAATATTAAAAAGATTTATGATCTAGTCTGTCCATTTTTCTCTTGTTGCAAGACCTGAAACCCTGGGTTGTTGTCTTGGTCATGTGTAGGACACCATTGTCCTTATGCCATGTATACTTACATTTCATCAATCAATGTTCTCAGTAGATTAATTGATTTTTATAAAAAAACAAATGAATTGTAAATAATATATTAAAAAGGTGGGAAATGCCCTCTGTATCCAAACAGCCCCCTACAGCAGAATCCTATTTAGGGAGAGTTATTGGCGTTTTAAATAAACTTGTTCAGTTATCTAGAAATCCAATGCATGTTTTTTATTTCTCAGCATGTTTAGGCACGTAAACACATCGATGTGCGGTACATTTGGTGCAATATTATGTGGGTCTACAAACCATCTTGGAAGTACTTTAAATCACCACCTTTTACTATGTACACGGTTGCTTTCCTTTATCTCCCATGATAATAAAGTACAGTAGAAAACTTTCAAGAATATCCAATCATTTTATATGGAATTGTTTAATTTGGAAATAACCGTTGGGAAATGGTAGAGTTGAGTTTGGTCAGTGAGCTGTAGGTCATTTGAGACAAATCACTTACTCTCACCAACTCTTCCATTTTTGTAGGAAATTGTGGCCAACATTTATGGTTAGCAGCTTGGCACACTTTCATTTTTTTGCTGTGGACATTGCTTATGTCATATTGTATGATTATATCTGCCAAACAGTCGTTTTATGGACAATTATTGATCTGTGCTACCTATGGACGGCCGATATCGACATTCTTAGCAGCTACCATTTTTAATCAGATACAAAATTGAGATCCAAAGTATGAATGTTTACAAAACAGCCCATCTTTAGTCTCAGTCCACTATATTATCTCATTAGGGAGCTAATTAACTTCTTGTTAAACTTATTGTTTCTTACAATTTATGTGACCCCTCGGTCTTCTCTGTACCTTCTGAATCCTAGATCTTGATATCGATAGTGGTTGTGTACTTGCAAAAAGGTACAACCATTAAGTAAATAATACATTCTGTTTTAAATATCACACATCATCAATATTTGAATATATAATGTACGCCTGACATGGTCTGGAGCTTTGGGTATTTTACTTTTTGTTCTCTTCCACAGTTATTATTGTTACCTACGCTACAAAAAAACGCAGTTTATTTTTCAACCTGCGGCAGACCTTTACAAGAACATAATTTATACATGAATAAGATTCATTTGTATGGTAATATACTCTAGAATTTCTAGTTATTGGGCTCAAAATTCAAGGTTTTTGGTAGGGCATTTCAAAATGATATAAAGAAAAACTGGTACGCAAATAATGACAAGAAAAATAATGTCAGTTTCAAAATTTGACTTAAAAACAATCTTAAAATGTTTTTTTTCTTTTCTGTAGAGACCAGGATAGATTGGCAGTACTTACATTCTGATAAAATAATTACCTGAGGCCATTGTTACAACATCAAATGACTTGCCATGGGCGATAGTAATACTTTTTCCAAAGAAAAGGTTGGCAAAAAAAATAAGAACATTCGTTCCCGAATGGAACATACAAGAGTTTTCTTAATGACAAGATGTGTAGTGTCTAAAAATCATTTATATATTTCATTTATTGTAACGCATTTATTATAATGTTGTGATTTCTAAACAGAGCTACCGAACTGCTTAGCGCGTGATGTTTACCAATAATATCTGTGACTAAAGCAGAAACCAAAATTTGTGCTAGGGGTGTTACAGAAACATAATATTTGACCGCAGATAAGAATTATTCGGCCCATCTAGTGTGTCCATGCCTCCTGATGTAACAATTCAGACCTTAATCAGTCCTTGGTCTTGTCTTAGATTCAGGATACATGTTATGCCTGTGCCATACATGCTTACATTTCATGAAGAAGGATGGAATATCTGTGGGTAGTGAATTCCGCATCTTTATTGTTCTAACTGTAAAAAAATCTAGATAAAAATTCCCTTGATCAAGTCTGAATGGATGACCTCTTGTTCTTTGTATAGTCCAATTAAGGAACAGGTCATTCCTTATTGTGCCTGCATGTATTTGTATAATTATATCATATCCCTTTTAACATGCTTCTTTATTAGTGGGTTTGGGTTGACAAATGTGAGGCGGGGGGTTGTGATACAATATATGATCCCCTGCATGACAGCAGGGATCAGACAATTGTTCCTCAATGCCAACCAGCTGACCCAAGTATAGCTGGTAGCAAGTAGACACAAGTTTGAAATGCTCACCAAGAACGAACAGTTGCTTTATAGCTTGTCCTATGGTGCATCCCTGCTTGGAAGCATCTCCAGTTTTAGACCTGTTGTGCCATTACAGAGAAGAAATCTCCATCAACATATCAGTCTAAACTCTCCACTGCATGAAAGAATCAACGACCCCAGATGTACGTTTCTGCCTTCATGGGCCCCATCATTGAGAATGGTTGGTCTCCCTCTAAACACAAGCAACCAAATGAGGTCCTCGTCTGGGCTCACCTTTTCACTTGGGGCGAGCCCCAAGAGATCCTCGAAGGGAGAAATGCCATACAATATGGTGATAAAGAATGGACAGACCCTTTATACCTATCATATGGTGAGACCTTAATTTGGAGCATCTCGAGTTATATGTTGTACAACGTGTGCTGTAAATGTGCTTTCCATGCATTGATTATTGTCTAATGCGTTATGATTATTTTTCTTATTAACATATGATTAGATTAAAGTTGGAAATTGCATCACACCAATCTCTCCCCTGTCTGGAAAAAAGACTTTACTGACCCGGAGACCTGATGATATGAATATTATTTTTTTAGTAACTTTAAAATGATTGAATTACTTAATTTAACCCGTATATCTGTGTCTTTAATGCTTTTCACTGTGTAGGTCCATACAGATAAATATGCATTGTTTTAAATGAATGTTTACGTGTATTGAATGTAATCTTTTACATAAAGAAAATACGAAAAAAATAATACTATTTGTCGTACAGAGTACAGAAAACTAAAACAATCTGAAAAGATCAATTTGTTAAGTTGATGGAAAGACTTGGGAAGACCACAAAATTATTACCAGAAACCTCTTTAACATCTGTGACTATTTAAAACAAGAAAGTCAATGCAATTAGGTGAAGTTATAATGTAACCACACAAGGAATCATCTATCAGACTATCAGAATATCATTCTCCTGGGTACATCGCGTCTTGAGAGAGCCTTCATTAACTATTACTATGAAAGAAATGTCTATCTGTATTACCTCCCTTTTGAATGAGTCATCTGTTAATTGTGGATAACTCTCAATGAATGAACAGTATTCTTCCAGCGGCAAAAATAGTCAAATTACACCAGTAAATTACACTCCGGAAAAAAAAACAAAGTTTCAAGGGTTAAAGCCACAATTAGTGAAAAGGTGATGTAGCCTACAGGAATGTATTGATTTCAGATTTAATATTTACTGCTATTACTGGGCAGTTCAAAAGGGGCTTTTTGAATGGATATGTAAGTAATGGAACAAATGTGTTATGCGGCATGCAGCACAGAGGAAGGAAAGCAGACAAGAGCTTATATGTTGATTACCAATTCAGAGAAGTCTGCTTTGAGCTTGATACCCATACAAAACATTAAATATATATATATATATATATATATATATAATAAAATATAAATAAATAAATATATATATATATATATATATAAATAATAAAATATAAATAAATAAATATATATATATATATATATATATATATATATAAATAATAAAATATAAATAAATATATATATATTTATTTATTTATTTTAAGATCCTGAAATGAAACTTGAGGATTAGAGGCTTGGATGCAACGTAAGGAAGTTTTATTTTACGATGACACCAATACTTTTTTTATTTATTCCATTAATGATCAAACCAAAACAGGGTGGGACTGGTGATCACGAGTCAGCCCTGGCACTTTTAGGCCAGTGGCCGCATGATGACGCAGCCCTACGCTACGTTTCATTCCCACGTAAGTGCCAGATGGCCAGTCCGGCTTAATAGACAATAATATTATTTACAGTGTTATTATACATAAGGTATTTCTTTAATAAAAGTATATATTTTTTATTATTGTTTGCCAGTCAGGACGACATAGCTTAGAAGTTCTTACACATTTCAATACTAACGCTGTAATCACAACTAGCACAAATTAACTACCCAACAGGATTCTTGTGTGATGATTTTGTTAGGTAATTTATATTTTAATTTGCCTCGGTCGTTTCACAGCGTCACTTAAATAACGGTGCCAAAGTAATTGTTTGGGGTCACCCTTAACACATATGCAAAAAATATCTGAATTGCAAATTAATATTATTTATATGTAAATTCCAGCACTTTAATTGGATGATTTTTGATTACCTGTAGAAAACGACTATGATTTGGCTTCCGGAACATAGATACTAATGTCTCTCAAGGTACTTCACATATAGCATTACATACGGATTACTGCTACGCACTGGAAAGAATAATTCATCGTGAAGGAAATTAGTGTCATCACATTTGTCCCTAAGGTACAAACACTCATAAAAGGTATCTCTGCATACATTAATCCATACATTACATTGCAATAGACTAGTTTCGCATATAACAGAGAAATGTCATATGTTGACTAAGCTATGATTTTTCTCTTCTGGTTATTTTAAGGGTATTCTCAAATTATGATTACTAATTATACGGAGCGTTATGATTGTTGTGACGATTGTTGTACTGCATTATTTTAGGTTCTCAAACAAAGGTATTTGAAAGAGGGAGTATTTGTAGGTCACTCACATGGGTGTCTCACAAAACCTGATCACAAAAAAAACACACAAGCCATGGGTAGATTTAATAGATCATTTCAGTTACGGTAAAATCTGTAACAGTGAATGTCCCCCTTCAATTGCTAATCCTGATGAATGATGATGATGATGATGATGATGAATGAATGAATGTAACTTTCCCTTAGCATTCTTGCTTAGATCAACATAACTCCCGAGTGCCCCAAGGGTAGCTGCTTCACTGTTTTGCTTTTTCAGGCATTGAGTTTCTTGGGTTTGTTGGGAGATCCTCTGATGCAACAGACCTTTATTGCAGCTCCAACGTGGCCACCTTGCTCAACCGAAGCCGTGAAGTGGCTTTCTGGGTTAGTTAGGGGGTGGTGACAGCTCCAACCATGCCATTCCTGCCTTTGGCTTCACCCACCTGACCTCAAGATACTCATCCACTTAGGTCTCACAATTTGCCCATCTGATGTCACGGGGGTGCTGGATGGGTACGTCATTCCATTTTATTAAATGATAAACTATGTGTACTTCCAACTGCTAAATAATCTTAGCAACGTTTTCTATGGAATGATGGCAAACAATTCCTAGAAAATGCTTAGGTCTTTAGTCAATGAATTAATGGAATTCAAAACATAAATAATTGTACATGTTTTCCCAGGAAACAAGAAAGACGTTCTATCGACAAAATAAAATTGAAACGTATTCTATGATACCCCCTTTAAAAAATCACATCAGTAATACATTTAACATCCTTTCCAAAGGGAATGATACATTATTGAAGAATCACAATTCCAAGGGCAGTGCTGTCCTCTGTCTGGAGCATATTGCTCTTGAACATAATTATAAAGAAGATACCAACGCAAGAAGGGTCAGTGTACGGTTTTACCTTCAATCCCCCCCTGGTTGTCCTTTTTGTCATTTTGATGCAGTTCTACATTTTGGTCTTTCATGTAGCTTTGCATGAATATTAATATGAAAAAAAAGTATGAGATCTCTAAAGCCATACCCTTAGTGAATTATTTTAAATATTTAGCCGGCTTTGCTAATCTAAATGAATGTAACCTTTGACAGCGACCGTGGCACATCCAGAAAAAAAAAAGTTTTGAAAATCACTTTTTTTTTTTATCTTTCCTGACATTTTTCATGAATATGCTAAGAGTCCAGTATATAGTACAGAAAATTCAGTTCAGAATAGCATGCCTTTGAATGATAAGACCGAAAGACAAAAGAATACTCACTGACTAATATAATTTCCGGCCATCTGTAACATGTCAACAGTTTTCAAAGATTCTGATTTCCTTTATTTCCTGAGACGCAGTAATTGGTTGAAGAAATGATGACACCTTTATTAACCAGCGGAGCTTTATTGCGGTGTACGAAGCATAGGATGAGAGCATCTGTAGGGGAATATAAGAAAAAGTAAACTATTGTCTTAATAAAACAAATCAATACTAATTAATAAGTAAACTTAGTTTTCAACTTGGCCCTAGATGACTAGGGGTAGCCAATGAGTTTCACTTGGCAAAGATTCTAGACCCTTCTGCTTTGCTCATTATCGCAGTTTTTTCTTTATGGGCCTCCTGTTCCAATGGCATACGCAGGTAATCTGTGCATTGAAATGAATGAAGATTTCAGCCCTGACCTGCCCTTGGTCCTGGGCTGCCTGTCTTGTCATTTTAATCATGTTGATTTTGTAAAGCAAGAGCTTTGCTATAGATAATTGCTTTTCTATGATTTATGGCTGGCACCAGTGCCAAACTAGGAATAAAAATAATCAAACACATACAATATAGGTAGTCACAAAAACAAACAACAATATATGGGTACACATTTACATAAAATGACTATACATTAAATACACTATAGGGACAAAAGTGTTGGGAAACCTGGCCAACAGGGACTTTGATGACACTGCATCAATCTGTAGTTGCCCCCCCCCCCCTTTGCAGCTATAATATCTTCCTTCCACTCTTCTGGGAAGGCTTTTCACAAGATTTTGGGGCGTTTCTGTGGGAATTTTTGCCCCTTCATCCAGTAGAGCATTTGTGAGGTCAGGCACTGATGTTGGACGATAAGGTCTGGCTCACAATCTCCATTCCAGTTCATCCCAAAGGTTGTCAGGGTTCCACCCTGCCACCCTGCATTTCCTGATATCACACATTGTCATGTTTCCTTGCAACTTCTAGAGGCCACTCTCTCGTATGAGGAGTCAGGAATCATCTCACCTGACTACCTGCCACTGCTTACCTGAGTTTCGCCCTGCACTTATATACCTGCTCTGCCCTTCAGTCTGGGCCCTTCCATTGCAGTGTTAGCAGCCTGTTGCTGTGGCTCTGTACCTGGTCCTGGATTGTTTCTAGCATCCTGCTTCTGAAATTTGGCTTTTGACCTGGTTTGATTGTGACCACTCTCTGCATAGCGTTTTGGCTTTTCTGAGCCCAGGTACACAATGCGGGCCCCCGCCACTTCAGCTGCACAGAGGGCTTTCTGCCATGTGACCTGCTAGAGGGCTTCCTGCTGTGTGCCCTGCCAGAGCTCTTCCTACCGTGTGCCCTACCAGTGGGCTTCCTGCCATGTGCCCTGCCAGAGGGTCTACAGTTCCACGCCTGTCTGGCAAGACTTTCCAGTCCATGTTTATGCTTTATTCCACTGTATATACTTGTCCTGTTCCTGATCAGCCAGCTTTCATCAATATAATCTGTTCTTGTATACCAGCCTGGTGTGAGACTGTTATCTCTTGTCTGCACTTACCTGTCTGTCAATATGCATCTCAGAGTACAGACAGAGCCTCAGATATTTGATGGGGTATCAAAAAGATACTCAATTTTGTATGGACAACATTAGAGTCAATAGGGTCCAATGAATCCTATGGCAAATGCAATGCATCTTCAAACAGGGAGTTGGCCATTGCTCTCTGTGAATCTAACAATATATTGAACATGGGGATACTCACTCTGCATGTTCAATACTCACTCTTTGTTAAAATAATAATAAAAAAATGTAATATTCTGTAATGTCCATCCATTGATGACAATTCAGCTTATGAAGCCTGTTAAAAGGCGCATGATAAACTCTTTAAGGAGAAATAAGAGTCCCTTAAGTGAGGTGATAATGAATTGGGCTGCCATTTCCTTACGTAGACATCTACATCATCTACATAGTTTTATTTTGTTATTTTTTTGTGAAAATAAAATGTTTTATTCAAATATAATTTTAGAAGTGACATAATTATTTTAAACATTCTCATGAATGCTTTAAGCCTGTGTATTTTTAGAAGTGCTGCGCCTGAAGAGTTAAACTAAAGTGTGTCCACTTAATACTGATTGCAGTTAAAGTAATGGTATAAGTGTCCTCACACTTAACGACATTGTTACATGAAGTTAAAGTGGACATACTATTCAACGGTACATGAACATAGTTCCTACATGTTTAACATGCCATATGGCAGTTTTAGGTATGTTTAATGAAATGCTTGCTTTTGTAGGTCTCTCTCCTTAACCCCTTAATGACAAAGCCCATATATGTATGGGCTCAAAATGCATTGTTTTCAATGGGTTTAGGGACTGCCCATTGTCCTTAAGGGGTTAAAATGAAATCTCCGCGTCCCTTTTCCTCCCTCTATGTTCCTTCTTTTCGGAGCTCAGAATGGCTGCTGAGTATGTGTATCGCATTGTTCTATAGCCTTAAAAGTCATAATCATGTTTACATAAACAGGAGAAAAATGTTTATATGTTCAATTGAGCAAATGAAATGAGCATAATCAGATTAGTAAAGATATTTTCCTATGCATTCTAACCATATTGAATCGGCATAATGTATCCCAATGCTTGTACAGTCAATAGAACTTGATAGAAGGTGAAAGCCTGCATGGAAGTATTAAAGAGATTGATTAAAGATTCCATAAGCTTCAGAGCAAAGAACAATCAAATTAAAGATGGGTTTTTTTTTCTGTTTATTTTTAGACAGGAAAAATTATAGGATAAAGTAAAAGGATTGGGCCAATCTCATCCCTCTTCCAATACTTGGGTAAACACCGAAAAGATCATTAAAAGGAGTTCTTTCCATACATGAAAGAACTCCTGGGGTTACTGCAGAAATATAACTATCTTCCCCATGAAATAATATTTGCATCTTAACACGTCTCACATACATATACCTATCTTTGTCTTTTGTAAGGTAGAGATACAAAGAACATTACATATTCTCACCTGGCTATTTAGTTTTAAGGAAAAACAGTTTAAATTATTTATTTGATTGAAAATAACACTCTAGGATGCTCGTTTTTTAACATTTTTGTTACTATATTACTACCTGCTAAAAATGTGTACTTCAGTGATAGCTTCTATTTTTTAACAGAAAATACATCATTTAACAAACTGCTTTCCCGGCATATAGAAGATTAAGTATATGAAATCTTTCTTTAGGTGCGGATAATTAATCTGATCTACACCTGCGACCCATCTGTACAGATGGTAATGGTGTTCTGATGAGAAAACAGATGTTTTTATTGACTCAATCATATTTTCTGTGCTTTAGAATGTGAACGGAATGCTATACTGTAAAAAAGTAAACCATCTGGAGTGTCAACACTGTTTTCACAACTATAATCCTATCATTTTTCTTTGCCGTTTCAGTTGCCATAGCCGGTGGCATTGGGTTGTTTTATTAGACCCATTATTCTTTTTCCTTTAAATCCTGAAAAACCTCTTTACATACTTGACCTTTTTATTTGCAGAAAATATTTCAATAATTGCCTGAGTGTCTTTCTATCTAGATAGTAATGGATAATATTTAGATACTGTTTATTATTAGGTATAATTTGCAAAATATGGCTAGCCACAGTTTACCTATCTTTGGTGGGGATTAATTGGGAAAATAGGCAGAATTTGGGTGAAGAGTGGACGCGATCCTCACCCGTTCCATTGAGAGATAGAAGAAACCAACCCGGGGTCTTGCGGAAGTATCTCTTCTCCCACATGGTCTGATTGGAACCTTGGTATGGTCATAACAAAGACTTCAAGATATGGAGAATTGTATCTAAATCTAGAACTAGATCTAGAGGTCCACATACAACTCTTGATCTTTGACCACTTATTTCATCTTTAGCCTTGAAAATCATATGGGGTTTTTTTTTTTAATGTCCAACAATTTTAGTTTAAATTGATAACCCTGTCAACCTTCCTTCATTGTTGTTGAAGGCATCAACATAATGTACTTAGACACTCATTTGCAAAAATGTTGAGATTTTGTCACTTTCCATGCTGTACTTCTTAAGGTATTGTGTTTTTCTTGAAGACATTCTTTTTTGTTATGTTTTAGTTTTCCTTCCTGAACTAAGTAGAATAATTCAATGCATTTCTAATTTCCATCTTGACTCCTCTATGCATTTTAAGTCGCATGGTAAGAACAAGCAGCCATAATTAGCTGTTCTTCTCATTATTATCTTCAGTTTATGACTGTTATTCTGGATTTATGGAAAACCAAAAAAAATAAAACAATGCAGCATCCATCGTTTTTAACATTTCACAAATAATGGTTTAATTATAATAACGACCAAGACTTCTGTTTCTGGAGGTTCTTGGCAGGACTCTCTGTTTCTTTTAGAATCATAATTTTAAGTATACACCAAGATGAGAGCTCACATGGAGACATCTCTGCACTGAACCTCAAACAGCGCAGGGACATCAACGCAAACCTAGTTTGCTCGGCAATGAACCTGAATAAAATAGGGCTTGGCTTACAAATTAATAGAGGATTCATCAACATACCCAAATTATTTCTCTTTAATATTATATTGTTATGTAATAAACAATGGCTAACCATTGGCTAATATTTTTCCAGATTCCCTTTAATTAATTTTGAAGTCATTTTTGTCTATGTTATTTAAATCAAAGAACATTTAATCCAGTTTAATATGTAATTCCATTCCAAAAGCTAAAACAAAGCTCGCATGAAATGATACAACTGTGCTTTAATGTCCAGCCATGCGGTTTCTTCATGGAAAAATAATGATTTAAAGATGAAATTCCTCATCTAGTTTCCATCTATTTTGCAGGGATAATTTGAGACTCTTTGCAAGTGAATTGGTTAATTTCTAAGCCTAATATTGTAAGCCACAAAATATTTTATATACATGTGTTTTTGGTCTTTAACCTTGTCTGAATGAAAATGCGTACATAAATATACACCTAAAGAATTACGCCTGTCTATGTGGAACTTTGTGATCTTACATGAAATCAAATAAGCAACAGATTTGGAAGCTTTTATTGAAGAATAAACATTTCACCAATGTAGTTTGGCATGCAAAATGAATTAATGTTGGCTCTATATTCTTGGATAAACTAATATACATTCCTTTAAGCATTCTCAGAAATGCACAGTTATCAAATTTATGAAATAAGATTACATTTTTAATACATTTGTATGCCTGACAGTTGTATATGCTTACTGATCTTTTGGTCAAAACTTCAAGAATATATTAAATATTATATTTTAAATCAAATAGCAGTATTAAAAACACAGTTGAAAACAAGACAAAAAACTTGAGATAATGATTTTGTGAGTGATGCTTAAATGTATTTAAAAAGGAATAAAAACATAGAATATATAGAATACATAATGATATGCACACAATATATGTTATGGAACAAAAGGAGTCTAGAACCTGATTTTGTACTGAAATCAACATTAAGCACCTCCAGTTCAAATGCAGCACAGGAGCATCACATATGCAGTCGCAGTGAAATGAACGGATCCCCTGCCTGCTCTGCTCCTATATAGGCTCTCTTCATTACTAGTCTGCCTTTTTTCCTTTTAAAGATGCCACACAGCCATTGGACAAGCCCTCAGCATGATGTGACAGGAGCGAGCTGATTGGACAGTTCACTCAATGTCTCTCCTCCAAAATGGCAAGATTCTCCTCCTCTGAGTGTTGTTAAAATGGTGAAACAGTGCAGAAGAGGAAACTAAGGTAAAAGAAGTAAATTATATAGTGCTGCAGAATATGATGGCACTGTATAAATTAATAAATAATATCACTGTTCTGATATGTAAAAACATGAAAAAGAGGGAGCTAACAAGATTGTAAGCTTGCGAGCCGGGCTCTCTCCACATAATGTATCGGTTTGTCTTAGTCTGTCAATTCTCGTCTTGTCAGACCCCTTGAATATATGTATTGTAAGAAGCGCTGTTTAAATTGTTGGCGTTATATAAATAAAAGATAATAATTATAATAACAATTGCTTGAATCAGAATAAAGGACTGACATGTCCTTCTAAATGTGTTGGCATTAGGACTCAATTATTGGGACACAGCATTTCATATTGAAGTTTAACGCTAATAAACCAGCACATAACAATAGGACTTGCAATAATTGACCAGGTGGTGGCATTGGAATGCAGGAACACAAATACGTTCCGTGTTTTAACATACCTTTCACAGGTTGCTTGGAGTAACAATGAGAGGGATTCAAATTTGCAGCAAAGATACTTTTTGGGCATTCCGAAAATATAACATAATGGAGATGCAGAATGTTTTACGCATTTGTTTGTGTATATTTTTTAGATATTATTTTAATGTTACAACCTTATCAATAGTTAAGAACTGCAAGTAAAAAGGTTCATTTACTAATACCAGATACAAAAAGTACACTATATCCAGTAGCCCAACTTTAACATTTAATTAAATAATTAACTGTGCAGACGTTATATTTCAATAGATTTTGAATATCTGTCTCTAATAAAGATTTCTTAATAAATTTATGTTGTTTGCGAAATGGAATATTTGACAGCTGTCCTTAGAGGGAAAATAGACACATAACTGGAATCAAACTTCATTGAATACTTATTCTTATTTTTTTAATTATGATAATAATGGGATATAACATTCTTGAAACAAACTGAGAACAAGTCAGAATCTCTCTACCCCCAAAGTTCCTTTGATGAGTGTGTTTGTCCTTGTTTTGGAAACATAATTACCAGCCTTTACAGCGTTCCGTAGTGTTTATTTTTCACAATTATATAAAAAAAAGTGGTCGGCAGACAGAGAAGTTAGGGAAACATTTAGAGAGTGATAGGCATGAGGGAGTGATGTGTCATGTGTGATAGGTGAGATGAGGGAGTGAGGGAGTCATGTGTGATATGTGGTAGATGTGAGGGAGTGGGGTGTGATGGGTGATAGTTGTGGGGGAGTGATGTATGATAAACGTGTAAAAGGTGTGATAGGAGTGAGGTGTGATGATAGAGTGAGAATGTTTTAGTTAGTGTCTGTCATGGCCAGTGTATGTTCTGTGTGTGTGTGTGTGTGTGTGTGCAGGAGGAACTTGAGGGCCCCAACCATACATCTTGCAGGGGGCTCAACATATTTTGTTAAGCCTCTGATACGTACAGACACATAACATTTTAAGGATTTCCTATATATTAATAAATAATTATAATGATTCACAGAAAATAACTATGTTTTAAATGGTTTAGGTGTAAATGAAGGCTGCTATGATAAGAAAAAAATATCCTTTATAAGAAAAAATATATTTATTTAGATATCTTTGGTGAAGAACCAATAGTGAAGAAGAATTTTTATTATTCTTTAAATATGTTATCTATCTATCTATCTATCTATCCATCTTTATCTATCTCCTTATTTAGTTAACTGGCATTCCCCGTGTCTTAAATTAATCCAAAAAGAGAACTTTGAAAGTACTTTATGCTGCACAGGAAAATAAAGATTAAAAGATTTTGTCCCATTTCATACACAACCAAAATAATTATGGTATAAAGCACAATATATCAATTACCTATTCCTAAAATGCGGTAATTCCTTTTGAAGTTGTCATATCAACTACATTGAAACATTTAAAGGATGAAGAGTCGAGTTTAAAAGATTGTATGGAAACTGAAGTCAGATGCTCTGTTTCCGTTTTGGCTTTTAAGCTGACAATTTTAGATTTAGATGTTAAACAGATAGAACATGTTTGGAGGTAAATAAAGAATAACGGGTTTTATTTTTAACAAAGTCCTAGGGCCAAATCTAACCAATCAATGATACAGTGTGGTAGGTACTAATAAAAAGGGTATAGTTTCTCTATTCAAAACGAAATTACGACATATACTTTTATTGATGGTAAATGCTTGCAATTAAATGATTGTTTAATGTATATCAAGGTAACCATTTGGCAACATATGAGTTTGGACAACCCCACTAAGAATGGAGCATAGCTAGTTTCTCAGGTGATAGAAAAGTGGAATTTGTTTTTTTAAAAAAATCTGAAAACATGATTTCTCACAGTTAATAGAATTTAGAAAAAAGTTCTGAATAGATGTGATAGCAAAATATCAAATAAATAAATAAATGCACACAGTTCATAATGTAGTTATATCATATGCCATATTGGCTCTTCAGTCATCTTATAAAGAGTTTTCTTTTCTACTTTTAGACATTGTCATATTTTTCTTTAAACCAATATGTAACTATATTCTAAATTATATGTAAATTAGAGTAAAGTAAACCATGGGTAACGTTTTTTCAGGAGCTATCTCATGGGTTTATTTCACAGTTTGCTAAAATGTTGGTATTAGCCATTCCCTGGCCCTTATGATACTCTGTCCAGCAAAGTCTTGATGGGCCAATGGTTCTTATGTGCTGTCAAATTCTATGTTTCTTTGAAAAGCCGAGCTGTCAGGTCTCCATTATGGGGAGGAACCATTTAGCCAATTGGGCAAACTAGGTGGGCCAAATGGTTCTTATGTGCCATCAAATTGTATGTTTCCATATTGTGTCTCCATCGCCCTGGGGTGAAATTGTTGATTGCGGCTGCAAGAAAGATTAAAGGACAGGTATGTGTCAAAGAGATCATACGGTTTCTGATTAAAATGTGTGTTATGTCACCTTAAAAGATGAATAAGTAGGACACACCGAAAAGCTGTATTAGGCGAGAATTCCTGGACTCTAATAGTGAAGGTTAAATTATCCAAGAAGAAGGACTTGTTGGCAAAAAAGGAAGACAATAACTTAAAATAATGAGTGAAAGAGGGGTTTGAGTCAGCCCAGCTGTAGCTCCCAATTCTCCAGACTTAACGTGCTGGGCGAAGTCAGGCTCACAATGTCTCACTCAGCTATAAATAAATTCAAAAATCTATAGTGCCTGTGCTCTCAATCTTCCCATTCTAACAAACAAAATTCTACCTGTCATTTCTGCTACAAGCAGGACAGACAGAGGATCCTAACCATACGTTTTGGCCAAGCTACAGCAGATCTCAGGTGTTGGGGACTAAGGAACATGAAAATCATCTACAGGACATTCAGAACGGCATTTTACCTTCTCATGAGTAATTTTGCCAAAGTCAAGCAAAATCTCTGCCAGCTATTTGAGGCGCCGGAGTTAATGCCATTGCTATGACAATAGCTGAAATAGCATTACACAGATTACGAAGGAGTCAGCTTCATGTCGTGTGACCCTGATATTTAAACCATTTACCCTGATATCTGACACAACAATGCTGAGACTTTATCAATCATCATCCATAGAGTGTCCATAAGAGTGGCATTATGTGTGTATTGCAAACTGCAGGCATGTACAAGGGTGGGTACACAGGACCACATTTCAATGGTTTTGTGGTCATTTGTACGTTAACAAACTCTGGACTTTTTGTCCGTGAATGCCTGCTGGCTTGGATAGGAAATCGCAAGCCATCCCACTACCAGTGTTAACTGGAAATCCTTCACAAAACCAACCATTAGTGTCTGATTAATCCATTATCTTTACTATGTCTTGTTTGATATTATTTCCTAGTTTTACTGTTTTCCCTTTTATTGCCCGGACTTGTTACATTATTTGTTTTAAATGTCTCTGTTTAATTCTGTTTATCTGCCAGTTTGCGAATGCAGGATTACTTTCTCAAGTTTTTGCTTTTAAACAATTCCCCATCGGTCTATAAACATTAAATAGTATCGTTGAGTGCCTCTTTCTGAATGCTGAAACATGCTTGTCTATTGCAGGCCATAGTGGGTACTTAACCATTTAAAATAAGAGTGGTGACCATCATATCGCTTGGAGAATGGATACATTTGTGACCCCCTAAGTCTTCATTATAATGGGTTGTAGCTTATTAAATATTAAACAGCTCTGTACAATAACCCAGTTTATTTTCTATAAGGTAATTTCTGTTGCTGACCAAATTCAACATTTAATATAGTTTTATTTGTCACAATTAATGTCTCTTTAAGATAATCCTTTAGTCTGGTTGAATTCACACTTAGGATTGGCGTTCCCCGGTGCTGCAAACCAAGTTTGCTCCGGAAGAAGATGAGGGCCTGTTCATTGTCCCATCTTGAGACCAGTAGTTCTGATTAAGGTAGACATCAAAATGGCTACTACAAAAACAAGCTAATTTAAAGACACCAGATGGGATTTTTCTCTGGGAAAGAAGGCCTTACAGGACACTTGAGCCATCACATTCAATTTTTACATGCACTGTTTCATGTGGTCTCACTTACAATCCCCCAACATGCATTTGCCTCTTTATATACCCCCAGCTTTTTGTCTGAGTACATCTCCTGTTGCCTGCACCCACATGCTATAGTCACCGACCGTCAGCTCCCACTGATCCTCTATGTGCATGCACAGGAAGCCCTCACTTGCCTTTCTCTTTGACCGTCATTACCTCTTCCCGCTTGCGTATTCAGGATTTCACCCGTGCTATACCACTTTCCCTACATTCCCTACCCTGTTCTGTCAGACTTTCTCCCTCTGACTCTACTTTCAAATGCTTTCTAATAAACCTACCTCTTCCCAGAAACATAGAACCTTCCCTCTTAATACCCTCAACCCGCATCCTAAATAAGCCATCCTCCATGCCCACCTGCAAGATGAACAAAGTTCTCCGTACGACCCACTCTTCTTCAATCAGTCCTCTCGTACTTTCTCACTTCCCTCTCTGCCACCAAATAGGCTGTGAGCTCAGAAGAGCAGGGCCGTCTTCTCATTCTGTACCAGTACGCTTTAATGTTATGATGTCATCTGAAATTGTTAATTATTTTCACTGTCGCCTATTGTAACAACACTAGATAACCGCTTTATAAACATAAGGTAATTATCAAGACTTGTAAATGGGGGTCTTCCCCTTTCCTTTGTATTCAGCCGGCATTCTCGCAATATGTTTTCCTTATCTATTATAAATTCTTTAGACTATCACAACACCGTACAATTTCTCACTTCAAAATCAAATTTTTATTAATGCCAAAACATTCGCAAAACTATTTTTTTTTTACCTCGTCTTATGTTACACGTCTGACAGCGAAATAAACTTTTCTTTGCATTATTTATTGAGTTAAGAAAAAAAAAATAATGAATCATTGTAATTTGTTACTTAGCGTCTAAAATACTTTTGGAGTAGAGAACTGTACCTTAAGGATTTGCTTACTTTCTCGTGACGTTGTGTACAGAATACCAAGTCAATCTGTTATTCCTTACTGTGCTATTTGGCATACTAAATCGCTGCACTGAGAGCTTTTGTCATGAATGAAAAACTTTTAACCCCTTAATGACAAAGCCCGTACATGTACGGGCTCAAAATGCATTGTTTTCAATGGGTTTTGGGACCGCCCATTGTCCTTAAGGGGTTAAATATGCTCTATCTTTACTGTTATCAGACAGTTCGGCCAAGAGAGCTCTGGAGACCAGTGCCTACAGATTGCATGGATAACATTTTCCATCAGATCAGTTCACATGGGTGAATCAAATTAAGCTGGGATCAAAGGTTATCATAGTCCTTGTTTTCCCACTGCCATTTCCCGTATGATGAAAACAGCCGTAAAAACTCTTCTTGAAGATGGGATGTACACTACAACTAATATGAATGCGTTATTACACTCAACTCCGTTAGAAATTATGTTTACACGGACGAAAACAAGTCTGGGACCCGAGTCCCCCCCCCCCCGGCTCGTTAACCCCTTAATGACAAGACCGTTTCTTACTCGTAGTACACTTTGGGACAATGGCTCTTTTAACATTTTTCAGTGTTGCTGTTTGGCTGTCATTTTCTTCTTTCTCATTTTGTGCAGCCTCACACATTATATATTACATATTATATAACAGGGCTTTCTTTAGATACCATTATTTTTATCATGTCATCTAATTTACTATAAAAAATGATAAAATATGGTTTTAAAAAAAATTATTTTACTCATCTGCAAAAACCAATGAAAAAACCTGCTAAATAGATTCTACTATTTGTAATAAGTAGCGGTAGTGTTTTGCTATTTCAAAACCATTTTTCCCTAAATCTGGTCATTCTGCCCCATGTGCTATTTCGGGTATCTTTGAAGCCGGGCAATTAAATTTACCCCATCAAACCATATATTTTTGAAAACTAGACACCTCAAGGTATTTGAAATGCTGGTATTTTAACTATTTCCATGTACTAATTCTACCACCAGCCTTTGTGAAACATTATGGTAGTAAAAAAAAAATTTGCATTGTTACATTAACAAAAATAAAAAAAGAAAAGCACACCCTAATAAGTAGACGAAGAGTGCATTTTCGTTGTTCAGCCCGAATACCGAACATATTAACAGGCGGCGGCAAAACCTATACAAAGACGAAGACACACAACACGAAGAATCTTCGTGTTCGTCTTCGCCTTTGTTTACTAACCTCCCTGGTCCCTTCCCCATCTAGCCTACCTTATCTACACAGCATAGCAGGGGTTAATGAGAGCAGAAAACCATAGGTTCTCTGTCAGGAGTTAAAGACCTTTAACTCTTGGAGCAAGGAGACAGGCCAAGTTCCCAGTCAGGAGCTAAAGGGCCGTGCAAGTGACTTTTCATTAGTGTCACTTTTCATTATTGCTTAACGAATGCTACAAATTGTTGAATGTTATTTAGAATGTTTAACTTCCTGTACCCTTTCTTGCAGTCTTTAATAAAAGTATTGCAACCAATTCATAATCCAACCCTTGGTCTGCAGTATTTCATAAGAAGTGCTTCTATTAGAAAAACGGCATCTTAGAGGGTAAATGACATCAGATTACCTGTTCATTAAAATGACTCTACAAAGAACAAGAGGTCATCTATACAGACTTGAAGAAAGTAATATCCATGGCAAATATAGCAGCAAAAAGGGTTCTCTACAGTAAGAACAAAAAAGATGTGGAATTCACTACCAACAGACATTGTATTTTTACATGGATATAATTGGTTATAAGGACAGGATTAGATTCAGACTGCTGATCCAGTGAGAAATCAGATGAAAAAATCACATGGCAAAGGAATTTTTGAAGCACTTCAATATGGGATCTTTTTCCTTTTTCAAAACTCCTGATCTCATGCCAACGATATACAGCTCTGTTAATTTGGCTGAAATGTACCTCTACACTTCACTTCAAGAGGTTTTCCATAGCTCTTCAGAAGCTTAATATTCTACTCATCCCCATTTTACCTATCATCAGGCTCATGAGTATTTCTCCAGTTTTCCTTATACATCGTATTGATTCATAATGCCCTACCAGTCCATTTTTCACTTATTTATATTGTTCCTTTTGTATTTTTTTTAAAAAAGAATATTTAAATAAAATTATGAAAGCTCAGCTTGAGATATATTTTCTCTGGTACTTGAATATCCATTGAAGGCTTTTTTATTAGCATAAATGCACCTTAGATGATTTATTTTGATAAGACGAGTCTTTTTTTAAAAGGTGATGTACTGCAATCGACTGTAGCAATACTTTACGTGAGACAAATAAATGGAATGTTTTATATATTAACTATGTGATATGAAATCTTTGTTGAAAGTTGCCTGTCATTGCTTATAATAATTTCTCACTATTATGTGTCCACCTACTAACGAGAGTCCTTCTTGTTTTATCTTAAATTAATGAGTGCACAGCATATCAGAACTAAATTGTGTTTGAGATTAATGGAGTTAAACACTGTTGTACTTGGAAATCTGCATAATGAGGTACACAGCATTCAAGTTCTGGGCGTTAGTCCTACACGGCCACAGAATGCCAGTGCCTGAATGTTCCAAGGCTTCTGTCCCATCCGTCTTCGACTGTAAAGCAGGCACAGTTGGCTAGATTTTACAAAGGTTTGTTTTGAAGTGGATCAGTCTTGTGTCCCAAATCCCACATGTTACAATTCTATCGATTTAAAATACATATTATGATGTTTAAAGATTAAAATAAAGTTGCCGGTTTCTGTTGAGGTATCCTTTGTAAGGGAGGTCATTAGAAAGGAGAGAGGCTCATCTCAGAAAACTGATTAGATAATGATAGTTGTGCCATATACGGCAACACAACTTCCCCGGCTGTCGGAGATCAGAGTTCCCCTCACCGGGGAATTCTCTCTGACAGTCGGGGAAGGTCTGCGCCAGGGGCGGGCTGGGCCGGGGGCAGGGGGGCAATTGCCCCCCAGGCCACTCGAAATGTAATCTAAACGGCCGCTGGGTGCTGATGCCGGCGCTACTTTAATACTTTTTTAAAAAATTTAATATGGCAAGATCGGCTATTAAATGAAAAAAAAATAGTATTAAAGCAGCGCCGGCCGACGGGATCAGCACCCAGCGGCCGTGTGCGATGGCCGCCAAGTGATGGGAGCAGCGTGAGGTTTAACCCTCTATACGCCACTCTGCCTCCTGAAATGCCTTATACCGCCCTATATGCCACTCTGCCCCATAATATGCCTTTTAACCCCCTAAATGCCAGAGTGGCATATAGGGGTATAAGGCATTTCTGGAGGCAGAGGGGCACATAGGGGGTCCAAAGGCATATCATGGAGCACAGTGGCATATAGAGAGTTAAAAGTCATATCATGGGGCACAGTGGCATATAGGGGGTTTAAGTGTATAACTGGGGGGCAGGTTGGAAAATAAAAGTAATTAAAAACAAAATATTTTTCTCAATCATAGTTTTTATTAAAAAAAATAGTTTACATAGTTTAGATGAATTAACATTTACTGGTAAAACTTTTTTCCTATAGGGTCAATTTTACCTTCCCCAAATACTCGACCCCACTGTCTGATATAACTCTATTATACCATGTTACTGTTGTAATATTTCTGGAGCTGGTTCATCTTGAGATGTTCTCTTATATTTTCATCACATCCCATAAGTAAGCATACCATTGACTCTTTGCCATTTTAGCCCCACAACATATCCCGTATACCGTATTTGCTCGATTATAAGACGAGGTTTTTTTCAGAGCAAATGCTCTGAAAAATACCCCTCGTCTTATAATCGGGGTCGTCTTCTAATCAGACCTCAAATAGAGGTCTGATTAGGAGACTAAGATCCAGATCCCCCGCACCGCTGCAGGGGACCTGGATCCTCCTGTCGTCGCCCCCCCCACACACACACACACACTTACCGGTGCTTCCGGAGGTGAAGTTGGCAGCGGGGGTTTGTATGCGTCCGTCGCAAATACCTTCCCCGACTGTCAGAGATCAGAGTTCAAGAGTTCCTGATCTCTGACAGCCGGGGAAGGTATTTGCGACGGACACATACAAACCCCCGCTGCCAACTCCACCTCCTTCCGGCTGCCGCGGAATGAGACGTCAACCCGCTGCCCCGGCAATACAGCAGGAAATTGGAAGCACCAGTAAGTAAGTAAGTAAGTGTGTGTGTGTGTGTGTGTGTGTGTGTGTGTCATTTCTGGAATGCCTTACACCCCTATATGCCACTCTGGCACTTAGGGGGTTAAAAGGCATATTATGGGGCAGAGTGGCATATAGGGAGGTATAAGGCATTTCAGGAGGCAGAGTGGCGTTAAGGGGGCATTTAATAGAGCACTCTGCCTCCTGAAATGCCTTATACCTCCCTATATGCCACTCTGCCCCATAATATGCCTTTTAACCCCCTAAATGCCAGAGTGACATATAGGGGTATAAGGCATTTCTGGAGGCAGAGTGCTCTATATAATGCCTTTTAACTCCCTTAATGCCACTCTGCCTCCTGGAATGCCTTATACCTCCCTATATGCCACTCTGCCCCATAATATGCATTTTAACCCCCTAAATGCCAGAATGGGATATAGGGGTATAAGGCATTTCTGGAGGCAGAGTGGCACATAGGGGGTCAAAAGGCATACCATGGGGCACAGTGGCATATAGAGGGTTAAAAGGCATATCATGGGCCACAGTGCCATATTGGTGTGGCAAGCCTGGGGGCAGATGTGCGTAACTGGGGGACAGGTTGGAAAATACAAGAAATAAAAACAAAAAAAAAATATTTTTCTCAATCATAGCTTTTATTAAAAAAAATAGTTTACATGAATTAACATTTACTGTAAAACTTTTTTCCTTTAGGGTCGTCTTATATTCAGGCTTTTTCTTTTTTTCCTAAGTTAATATTCAGATTTTGGGGGGTCGTCTTATAATCAGGGTCGTCTTATAATCGAGCAAATACGGTAATTAATATTTTTGCATTTGGTACTCTATATTACACACGTGAGAATGTCTGAATTAACCCACCATTCTTTAATCTGTTGTGTAGCTGGGCTCTTGATTAGATCATGAACATAAGATATATGGTTAAGGTTATTCTCACATTCTATATCCCACATGTGGAGCACCACCAAGTATCCACATATTGGGTTCTTTATGCCGTGTTGTGAAACTTGTTAGAACTTGATGAATAGTGGCATCATCATAATCCTCGTATAAGCAAATTAAATAAAGCATGTTATATCAAGATGGAAGTTCAGGGGCATACAGTCTTCTACCTTTGTTGGACTGGTGGGATGTTTGCATGCACATAAAATATATTATTTTATGACTTTGTCCAATATCCTGACACTAAACTACAATCAAGTAGCCGAACCATATGATTTTCAATATATGTACTGCATCCAGTCTTTTTAGCGATTTTACTAAATTACCGTTGCTATAAAATAACGGCGCTTTTCTAGTTCACATGAATGTATTTAACATTTAGGCTTATTTGCATAACAACAAGGAATAGGCAGTATATCAAACTTGCTTAAAAAAGTCAGTTCATTACTTATCTGGAAAAATAATGTTATCAAGAGGGAGCCTTTCTAACTAATAAATCAAGCCTTAGGAATTGTAACCCTAATGCAATCCCTCTTATTTCATTACATTGCAATGTCCACTGGTACATAATTATCAGCTGTGCTACTCATTTCTCTATTCAGTTAAATGCTCAATATCATACAATAGTTCTTATAAAACCTGATTGCTTTAAAGAAGTAGCAGAAATTAAATAAAATACAATTTAATAAAATACAAAATAAATTGCATTTATATTTAAGCATGGGAAACAAATCACAAAAAGGACCCCATCTGTGATTTGGTCGCTGCACACACTGTATGTATATATATATATATATATATATATATATATATATATATATATATATATATATATATATATATGCAAAACATTTCTAAATTAACAAAATTCGCTCGAGTAACCCCCTCCCTAGCGACACCCCTGGCCACAAACTCTGGTTTTTTTAACGTTAATCCATTTTAATGAATCCAACTATGCATTGTAAAAATTGTAAAGGTGCAAAATCATCTTGGCAAAAATACTTATACCAATATAATTTATTTTTTGTTAAGCTCCAGATTAATCTAAAGAGGTTATTGATCCAATATTGAAGAAAAAAAATTGTTTGGCCGGGGAGAAAAATATAATTCTAAATCATCTCTATGTGGCTGATTCCCATATGCAGCTATGATAGAGGCTAGCGTGAAGTCAATAGTGAAACGTTTAAAACAGCAACATTCACTATTTTTGTAGAAAATGTTATATAGATTTGTTAAGGAAAATATATGTCTACTAATGTAACTGTGCACTTTCGGTGCTCTAAGTGGAGAAATATAATAATAAGGAGTCAAATCGTCTATTCATTAAGAAGTCAAATGATTAGCATAGTTAAAGGTATGCTCGACTGTCTAGACACATGCCATCACATGCTAAGATTTCCCAAACAACTTGATAGAGAGGGCATATAAGTGCCTGCGACTTTACATTTTTTGAGTTACAGACGAGGGCATGTGGTGTAAACTTGCATGTCCTCACCTGTATCTCTCAAAATTTACCCCTTCACCCCTATATTAAATACATTAAAACAAGATTAAAATTAAACAGGGCTTCCCTGGACTGCCTAATTCTCTTCTGCATGTGGGTGTATAGGAGTATTTTTGTGAGTGCTTATGTAATTTTAGCTGCATACCTTTTGTAAATGTGTGAGTTGGATTTAAAAGCCCTCTCAGCAGCAAAGTATGAGAGGAAACTCAAAAGCACTCACGGTTTAGTGAATAGATCCCAAAGTATGTTACATTTTCATTATTTACCCACTGTTATATGGGCTCCCACATATGTTTTTGCCACTTCCTAAAACAAGACATAATCTAATAATCTAATATTTACTTACACATCTTTGTAGCATTTTGGTAAAGGGCGCTTACATCTACTCTTTTAATAAGCAATTTGTAATAACAAAAATGATGAAACAGTCCATTTAAGATGCTATCTGGAAATATGGATACCCCATACACTTTAATTGAATTAATCTCAAATTCAATGAATAATAAATTGAAGAAAGAAATAAGTTCACCAACCACACTCATACTGCCTTTACTGTTTTTTACCTGTCCACTTCAACATCTGCTCCAAAGTACATCCTTCCTTGCAGTACATGGCAATCAATAGGGCCAGATAAATTTATTTAGAGGACTTTACAATATAGAATTTATTCCACTGTAATATGCCCCATGAATTACTAAACATCCGATTTTAGGTGATATAACGAAATCACTTGTAATATTTTTGGTATATTGTTGTTCAAATAACCTCTTAACATTAAAGTTACTTTTGTTTCCAAAATCCATGTAAACAGAAGCTTTTGACACATCATTAACCATCAGATATGTGTTTTTTTTTTATTTATTAGATTTGTCATGTTATTAACTACAAAAAGGCATATGAAAGGAAAGTCTACAAATAAATTAGGTATCAATATTAATTACTTTACCGAGGAATTTATTAGGTTGAGAGATTAATGACTTCCTAAACTGGAACCCATATAATTAATCACTGATGTTGACGCATTCACCTGTTTAGAATAAAAATAAACTTTTTGTGTATACCACCCCATTTTTAGTCCAAATGGATGCATTTCTGACACTATCTGAATCTCCAGTTTATAAAAGTATAATATGCAATTAGAAACAAGATTGATTTTATCAAATACAATTCCGTGGTAGTCAGAATTTACTAAAAACATACAGTAGGTTGAATAAAATGAGTGAAAATTTTAAGATGGTGCAGAGAACTATAAAAAAATTCAGGTTCCCTGAAACAGCAAAATCTGGTGTATACGTAAATATTTACGAATACAATATTCCGATGTCCCATGCACAAGTCCTGGTTGCATAATGTATCAAATGTTGCCCTATACATAAATATACAGTTATATGTATTTCATTAAAACCTGAACTAGCTTTAATCTGATTTATCTAATTAATATTATTAATTTGGTAAAGGGCCTCAATTAAAAGGTTGCTGAGGTCTAGTATATAATGCCCTATCCTTTACTCCAAGGTTTCGCTTGAGTTGTTCGGTGTCATTATCTGTTTTATTGGGTCATAACTTTCCTTCACTTATTGGGCCTGAGATTTCTAATGGAGGCCCTGAGTGAGTCTGCAGAAGACGGTGGTAGATAAGGGGAATATCCTTCAACTGTGGCGGTAGAGTTTAGTACATTGAAACAATTTTAAGAGTGAGTGTACAGTACAGGGTGATGTGTCAAGCAGAACACATCTCCTACAAGGCATTTAGCTGGTGGGTTGGGGAATGGTCAAATGCGAAATCACCTACTGAATTTATGAAACATTTAATATTCAAAGGGTTCACACAGCCAGGGCCGGCCCAAGGCAAAATGCCGCCTGGGGCGAATTTTAAAATGCCGCCCCCCCCTTTATCTACCCTTCCTCTCCCTCCGTCCCTGCTGCCCCCCCCATTATCTACCCCCCCCCTTGTACTTACCTTTCAGCAGTCCCGCGGCGAGTCTCCCTGTTCGGTCTCGGTGCCAGCTTGTAATGCTGAGCGCCGGAAAAAATCAAACAAAAACAAAAGGGCTTGGGGCGGCGAAGTGCCGCCCCTTCAAAAGTGCTGCCTGGAGCAGTTGCCCCACTCGGCTCCATTGTCGGGCCGGCCCTGCACACAGCTAACATATTCATTAAAGCGCATATGATGACTGGCGTGCCCCTTTAAGCATGGGTGAGATAGGCATATGCCTATCCTGAATATATGACCAGGCCAAGGACCAAGTAGAGATTGATTTTTTTCAGTAGAAGGAAATGAGGTAAAGAGACGTGTTACATGATCCTATCTGCTGAAATATTCTTAGAACTTGTCAAATAGGGTCCTAAAATAAGAACCATAATTATCTGAAAATGTTAATACTGATACCCACCCTTTTTAGGACAGATCTTGAGGTAATTTGTAAAGTCTGTCCCTTCCCTATGTGTGAAATTCCATTGTCTTACTAATTAAAATGCAAAATTTGACTTCCAAGCAAAACACTTAAGTAAACAATGTCCAATTATCCCGTGTCCTTTATGAACTAAAGGTTAATCAATGCAAAGTTGAACTCAATAAGCAAATGTCTGCATTTTGTCACAGTAAATGATTTAACCCATCTCAATAGTATAATTAGTATCATGTATTAACAGACAAATATATTAAAATATTTTTTTTTAAATATAACACATTTTTGTTTCTTTTCCTTTCACTCCAGTATGAAATCTACAGGCCCGTCGATTGTAAATAGTGAAAACACTAACTAGTACCTCCACCAGGGGTAGATAAATCATAAGTCACCAGCAAACATATTATGGAAGGCACAGAGCATAAGTTACTCTTAATTGTGCGTATTTTATCCATAATATACTCATCGTTTGTTTAACTTTCATTAGTTGCCACGGATGTCCTTACAAAGAATAGATTTGTTCTAACCACTTATTTTGTCAGTAGTAGCAGAGTATCAGCCGGGTCCTGACACTCTCCTCAATTACTTCTATTCTTCGTAGGTAAATTGCAAAAGCAAAGCAGTCATGTGGTTTGTCTGCAAACTTTTATAGATCCCACTGATATAATATTATTAATTCATGGCCAAAGTTTCTAGGTCTCTTATATTGCTTAAGAGGCCTTCTGTAAACATCCTCTTTATTTTGCAACCGTAGAATTATGTATCTAGTGCCAGTTATTCTTTCAATGGCAGACGCACAGCTCTTAGAATAATCAATATATTAAGCTAGTTTTAGTCAACATACTATGTATTATTATTAATACAGGACGGTTCTACTGCTATGGTTCATGCACAATGGTGGATTTTGGCATCTCCATGCCTGTTAATGTTAATGTCAGAATGCAACAAGAATAAACCTTTTTAATGACCTAAGAATTATTTTTTTATTATTCTAGATAGGCATGGTGATTTTTTGTACTTTTTTAGGCCTGGTCAAGGGCAGAGCCCTAGTGCCCTAGCCAGCCATAACCACGTATGTCCTCGACCACCATCTTCTATGATGAGTGCCAGGATGTGAAATCTTACGCCGGCACACTTCCCTTTAAGGATACACAACGCAGAGTAAGTACCCATGTGGGGTAAGAGACTTAAATAACCCTTATGTGATATAGCGACTTACTACACCACCCTTGTCATTCCAGTGGTAGTGGAATAGAGGCTTGAAGGATGTGATTAAACCTATAGGCGGCATTAAGCCCATCCTGTACATTTGCATGCCCCCCATCTCATTCCAGGAAATGCCCTCTGGAGCATACAGATAACATATGCCCCCACTCCCATCCCCTCCCCATTAGGACAGGGTGTAAAGTCATATCAACCCTTTGGAGAGGTACAGAGTAAATCCCATGCCTCTCCCCTTCCTGTCCCATCTTACTCCGGCTATAATGGAAGTATTAGACCCACATTATAAGGGGTCATTGTACAACTTGCTTCAAAGATGGGATTTTTTTGGTGTAGTGTTTTTGTTTCAAATAGTACACTTCTGTAAATTTTTTGGAGTGATTTTCAATCTCCATCTCCCTGTCATCAAAAAAACATGCATTGGCTGGACCTTATTCTTCTCTACTAAGGGGAAGTTGGAAGGTATTTTTCTTATTTTATTAATTTAAGACAAAGCAAGAATTCAGCGCATGCCCACTGAATACTATTCAAAAAACACCTGAGGCATAAATATTGGGGATTCCATAAAAGTACCCCAAAACTGGCGAGACTGTACTTTATTTAAACCATAAAGCCGTCTCTGGACACCATTTTTGAGGAAACTGTGGGGCAGGTGGGGCTGCTCAGAACCTACTAATATACATAGCAAAAAAGAACAGAGAGCAGGAGCAGACAACCAACACCTCCGTGTGATGCATCAGCACCCTACAGCATACACCTGCCTTCTCCTTCTCAGAGGTGCAGCAGAACATGCCACCTGCTGATAGCATGAAATGGAGGTGAAGGTGTGGGTAGGATCTATACCTCCACCAAGGTTTTAATTACCCTTTAGACTACCGCACATGGGGAGGAGAGAAATCATCTGCACCACTTTGCTTCATAAAATGACTATTGTACTCCTCTTCACTTATCTATCCATATTTATTTCTTTATTTTTTAACAAAAACACCCTTTTTTAAGTATTAAATGCATGTTTTAATGTATTTAAAACATTTTTTGAATTGTTTGCAAATTGCAGGTGAGGACATGTGACCACTCTACTTCTTAGTGAATAGGTCCAATAGTTTGTATACGTCTTGTAAAATTCTCTTCTCTCTGCCTGAAATTTCAAGTGACTATTTATTCACGACACAGTCTATGGAATGATTAATGATTTAATTTCTACTGTGCATTTTTTTCATCAAAATATTTTACTGAAAAAGTCAATTCTTCTTCAGTATTTTCAATCTATAGAAGTTTAAGTGAATCATAAAGTTTGTGCATATAGCATAAAGAAGATTATTAACATTCATTCCATTAAACTCATGGAGCTGGACAATCGATCACTCCATCTGTTATATAGTACTTTACTTATTGTTGTCTTGGGACCACATTAGACAACACTTATTGAATAATGTCATGTAATTTTGCCTACTTTTGCACAAAAACAGACAAGCCTTATTGAATACAAATTAAAAGGCCAATTTCTAGTTCAGCCTTTATTTTCCTTGTAGTCGTTTTTACAGCTGTTAACATATTGGATATACTCGCTTAAAACTTAAATACGGCAATGTTTAAATCTCAATAGGTGAAAAACTAAACCCAAACAGCAGGAACATAGTCCTATACACTATACATAACTTTTCCCCTAAATTTCATACAGTCCAGTAGACACGACAGACCAATGTAAATGTATTTCATGGTGAAGCAAATAGGCTATACTCTACGTGTAATTTAAAATGGTAACATTTGTAAGTTTTCAAAGAGCACATGATGTCTCAAGATAGAAAAGCTTTACTAATACACCACAAGCTCTTTTCCTATATATATGTATGTTCTCCTATATATACCGTATTGGCTCGGATATAGGCCGCCCCCGTATATAGGCCGCACCCTAAAAGTTTGGTGCTTTTTTAAAGAAAAAGTTTTTTTCTTTAAAAAAGCACCAAAAAAACATGCTGCCACTCTGTCCCCCCCCCCGAGATATGCTACCACTGTCCTCCCTCTCCGAGATATGCTACCACTGTCCTCCCTCCCCGAGATATGCTACCACTGTCCTCCCTCCCCGAGATACGCTGGCACTGTCCTCCCTCCCCGAGATACGCTACCACTGTCCTCCCTCCCCGAGATATGCTACCACTGTCCTCCTCTGCCCCCCCTCCCCAACTTACCGGAGCAGACTCCCGGGTGTCTTGCGGGGCCGGCGGGGGACATCTACGTTGTATTGCGTAGCTGTCCCCCGCCGACCCCGCAAGACACCCGGGAGTCTGCTCCGGTAAGTCCGGGGGGGGTGCAGAGGTAAAACGCATCCGCACGATGCGCTTAGACAACCTCCCGTGCCGGCACCCCCCCCCGTGGGAAGTGCTGGCAGGGGAGGCTGTCCGAGCTTATCGGGGAGTGGGATACAGGTCCTCTGCACCGCTGCGGGGGATCTGTATCCTAACCCCGCTGCCTGCCCGGCGCCCGGGACTGCATGTCCCGGGCGTCGGGCGCTAGACCCCGAATATAGGCCGCACCCCCACTTTAAAGTCTTAAAGTGGGGGAAAAAAGTGCGGCCTATATTCGAGCCAATACGGTATATATATATATATATATATATATACCAAATATGTATTTTGGGGGCATTGTTTCTTTTAGGCCAAATATTGTTCACTTTTTCAAATGCAAATTCATTTCTTCCTGATGAATTCCCCCACTGGCCTCCTACAGCCATAACGTCTCCCCTTTTCAACCTTAAACCCATGCAATGCATAACAAAAGAATCCTCCCGAACATATAAAAAGATGAATATAACATTATTTAAAGTCAATGTGTAATATGCAATTGTCAAAGTATTAAATCTGAGATATTATTCAAACACTAAAATAATGTTTATTACATAAAAACATAATAAACAGGAATATATTTTTTTTTTATAAATAAAACGAAAAGTAAGAATGGAAAGTAACAAGAATAATGTATATACAGTGAGAACTTTAAATATGCCCACTGTGAAAACTAAATGTCCGTATTAATTTTTAAATACCTGCATGTAACTATTATTGCTGATACTTTGCTTGTCAATGTTATTTTCTTTTGTTATAAATCAATCAGGTTATTAATAGACATGTTGCAGCTAAAGCATACATGATCATTACTTTCATATTTTGATTGACATCTAGAACTTTTAATGGCGCTGTGTAACTGTATGTCTACACGAGCCTGCCACATCACACCAAACCGCCAATTACAAAAACACATGACTTCATTATTGCACAAAGTTACATGTAAAATCCTAAAATAAACTGAATTGCCAAAAGTTTAACATACAACAGAAGTTATTATTATATTTTACTTATACAGCATGGAACATTTACACAGAGAATCGTACAGTGTAAGACAGAACTAGAACTGAGAGACTATTTGGGGACAAAGATGGTAGTATCTACAGTATCTCCCCATGCATTTAAAGTTTAAATTAAAGTGCATATGATGGCTGGACTAGTACCTTAATGTAGTGTGAACAGCAGTGGCGTCTCCAGCTTTCATATTTAGGGGGGCACATGAGGGGCCAGGGACCAAAGTAGGGGAGCCAATTATAAAACGGTACATATACACTATATATATATATATATATATATATATATATATATATACATATACACACACACACGTTAGGCAGTTATTTCTCATTCTTTAATATTAGCCCCTGCTGACAATATATATCAATATTAGCCCCTGCTGCCGATATATAGAAATATTACACCCTGCTTCTGATATATATTAATATTAACCACTGCTGCGGATATATATTGATATTAGCCCCTGCTGCGGATATATACTTATATTATACCCTGCTGCCGATATACATAGAAATTATACCCTGCTGCCGATATATATTAATATTTGATCCTGCTACCAGTATATATTAATATTAGCCCCTACTGCCAATATATATAAAATTAGCCCCTGCAGCCAATATATATTAATATTAGCCCCTGCTGCCGATATATATATAAATACTAGACCCTGCTGCCAATATGAATATAAATACTAGACCCTGCTGCCAATAAATATTAATATTAGCTCCTGCTGCCAATATATGTTAATATCTCCATCTCCCTCCCAATCTATCCTATCTATCCCCTCTCCCTCCCAATCTACCCCCTCTCCCTCCCAATCTATCCTATCTATCCCCTCTCCCTCCCAATCTACCCCCTCTCCCTCCCAATCTATCCTATCTACCCCCTCTCCCTCCCAATCTATCCTATCTACCCCCCTCTCCCTCCCAATCTATCCTATCTATCCCCTCTCCCTCCCAATCTATCCTATCTACCCCTTCTCTCTCCCAATCTACCCTAACTACCCCCTCTCCCTCCCAATCTATCCTATCTACCCCCTCTCTCCCTCCCAATCTATCCCTATCTACCTCTTCTCACTTCCTATCTACCTCTTTTCACTCTCTAACCCCCTCCTAACTTTCTACCCCCCCTCCCCTTCCCCTTCGAAGTTCACTTACCTTGGGATTGTAGAAGTCCAGCGGCGGGATCGCGAGGTCTCTGTCTTCCTGGTTCTGCCGCAGTGTGCGCAGCTTCATTGCTGAGCGCCGGATATGACATCATATACTGGCGCTCGGCTTGAAATGCCGGCACTGCGACCAAGGCAGAGGTCTCGCGGTCGCGGAGAAGAGTGAGAGGCGCCGAACGGTCGCTGAGAACTTATTCCTCAGCGACCGCTCGGCGCCTCTCTCTCTCCTCCGGATCTATTAAAAAAAAAAAAAAGACGGCGTTTCAATTGGGGGGGCAGACCGGGGGGGCACAGCATGATGTAGGGGGGGCCATGGCCCCCTCTGGCCCCCCCCTGCCGACGCCACTGGTGAACAGTTGTTTATTATATTATTACTGTAATAAATAGTATTCTATACAGGTTTGTTTAAGGCTAAAAAACCTGATACTTTATTCTAGTGGAAGTATGGAGTCAGCATGCAGTTCTTTATATAAAATAATTCAGCAAAATTTTATATGAATAAAAATAAATGTAAAACTTTGTTCTGTAAGTTAAAATAACATGACAAATTGTCAGACTAATCAGATGATTTCGGGTACATTAAAGCAGTTTCAGAAAGCAGTGCATAATAAAGGGTCATTATTTGCACAGCTTGAAAATCAGATCGATAGGGGAAAAGTACAAATTAAAGACCTGTAAGGAATGTAATTGTGTTGTATGGTACATTTGTTTGCAGTGATTAATCGTTAATAAATATTAATATCAGGAAGAGGGAGGCTTCTATGTGTATAAAGCCGGCGGCCGCACACTACAGAATGAGATTATAGGTAATGAAGGTATGCAGGCCAGCAAATGCCCCATATTCCCCAGATCTGCCACCCCAGTGTGCCACCAACTGGATAAGCCTTGCCGCACACCACATAAGCATTAAATCATAATATCCGGCCTGTCATATTCAGCCATCGGCAGCACCTGCGTAAATTTGGCGGGTGTCAGCCTTAAAGTCATCCCAGTCCAGCTATCATAGGTGGCGTCATCGGGCACTGGCCCAGTGGGAATCTTCCCACAAAAGGGGAGCAATATGTAAAAATCCAGTCTGTCCGTAATCTGAACACCATTTCGATTGGACCCACTCTCTGGAACTAATCAAGTTTCATATCTTTCATTCCCTCACATATAAAACCCTCTTTGCTTTGAGACGCTTATTCCAATTGATCACAAACCGTGTACAATAATCCAGTTTCTATCAAACTCTAATCCTATCAAAACATTACAGGTTCCTGTTCTTTTTTTGGCATGTACATTTGGATTTACAGCCTTTTATGGGACATGCTCCCACAGCATAAAATAAATGGCATGTATCTTGATCCCATTAAAATAAGTTTCAAAAAGATTTCTATGTAACGGGTCTCTGCCAAGTTCATTATTTAAAATGTCAGCTTTCTACCATACTTTATTTTTTTTATTTTTAGAAAAAAAGTAACAACTGCTAATAAATCTCTTAGTGCATGTGATGCTGTTTTGGGAAGTGATACATGGCTTGAAGGTCTGGAAACACTCCAGAAATAGCTCAATGAAAGAAATTCTCTGGAAAACTTTGCAACATGTGCATGCATAATATTTTTATCTTCATAATTTTGATTGACATAATAAATTGGGTTGCGTTTTTATGATTAAATAAATTTCTAGTGCATTTTATTGAAATATAAATAAAGTTTTGGTATTTGAATCATTATACCTTAATTAATATTCCTCCATACCATTCAATTTTTTTTTTCCATTGTAGGTACATGCCTACACGCACTCGTAAACACATGCAGCACTCACTCACACACACTATTACCAGTAGCCAGTTGTACGCTCTTGTGAGGTCACCAATCACCCCATAGTGAGCTGCCCCAAGTGAGACTGGCTTTGACGAACTTGGACGGTCCCAGGGGACAATTACCTTCTACTATTACACCACCAGCTGCCAAAATCCTACAAAATACAGATATTTCCAATATAAAGATACATATATATACATAGGATGCATGTATTCATCCAACATCTCAGTAGAAAATCTTGCAAATATAACCCACATTTTAATTAAAGTTTACCATATTATTATTATTATACAATATCAATAGACATTGTATATTTGCAATATTATATACTTCATAAATTACACCTAGAAACAGTCATGTGAATAAATGAGTTTGACTTTTCATTAATATTGTATGTTTTCTCGATTCTTTATAAACTAAGCCCCCTAACGCACGCTGTAATTTTCATGCTTGCCTGTTGGCACACTTGCATTTCGGATTTACTGAAATTAAATGTTATCCATTCCGAATTCAGTGAATCGGAGCCCACACCAGTAGAGAACATGTTATAGTTAATTTAGCTTATTTCTCGTATTATTGGATGCTTTTTTTTTTTTTGCAAGTCCCTTTTTTTTGGAGTTCAGACATGGATATTTATCTTTGCATGCAATTAAAATAATTACAGAGAACAAAAACATGGCCATTATTATGAGGAAGCTAAGCCCAGGTTAATGTAAACATCATTTTGAAATGCAAACAAACTGATTAATCATTAGGCGACTGTATGCTATATCACGGAACTTCTTGGAAATGGTAAGCTACATTTTTCCTCTGAACAACTTCTTTATGAAAGGCACTGCAAAAGAACGACTGAAAATCACATTTGCTCAAAAAAAACTTAAAATAAAAACAAATTATTAGTAGAGATTTGTTGCAGAATGAATAAATAAATGATAAATGAATTCCATTTTTGATCATTTGCAGCTAAAGGAAGTTTTAACGTGCTTCGCTAGAATAGTGGTTCCTTAGAATTAAATACTATTATTTTTAATGACTGATTGTCAATAGTAAATAACTAAAATACTGAATTTCCTAGACACCCTTTTTTTATAATTTAAACTACGATCGTCTGCACCTTTTTTTTTTTCTCAATGATTGCACTTTTAGACATTTTGCTTAAAAGTAAGGAACTATTTTAGAATTGTGAAGCAAGATCTATGGCAAAAGGTGTCAAAAAAGGTAGAACAAAACATATGGTATGCAAATTAGGCAGGCTTTTGATAAATCTAATTTGTAGACCAAATAGCATAGGTTTATTAACCCCTTAATGACAAAGCCCGTACATGTATGGGCTCAAAATGCATTGTTTTCAATGGGTTTAGGGGCCACCCATTGTGCTTAAGGGGTTAAATGGCCACTTCAGCCATCACTTGCACTATAATGCATATGTTAGCTGCGTGCTCCCTTTAAATGTTCATGGTGTCCCAAATTCCACAGAATCCCCATATACATTGGCTCCTTTCTCCACTCCTCAGCTGTATAATCGTCCGTAAACATCTGTAGGCGCATTAACTATTTACAGTCAGTATACGCTCACATTAGCTCGATACACAGTGCGGGCGAGGGTCTGCTCACATCTCTGTGTGCATGCGTTGAAAGCGCTATCACTGATTTTAATGGAAACGCTTTCCTGATATTAATCGGTGGCATGAATCGTCCATCCGCAGAAAAGGAGGGTAGCTGCATTTTGGAAGAGAAAGTACTCTGAGAACTTCAATTCTTTTTTCAATGGGGCTTTCAATGACAGTAAACTCTCCCTTTAAGTATACTCTTTAAATGTGTCTTGTGTATGTCATATATGTACTTTAGCTCTCAGGCTTTGCTTGTTTTAGGTGTGGTTTGGTATGGTTTAGAATAGGTATGGTTTTATCGCATTATTTAAACGGAACTGCAGAAGGCATCAAACATTTTATGAAGGTTATTTAGTATTGTCTTTGCGCAACAGCTGCACTATTTGCTATTGGGAAAGTGCACTATGTTACTTCCTTCAATGTGTGGAATCACGAGTTGTGTCAGCAGTTCCAGTCACTGTCTTGCCCAAGGGGCTGGTGTAATAACCAAATAAGTAAGTGCCAAATTTAATTGTATGGCTGCAGACTGAGACATAAAGCTTGGCTAGAAACCGGTTAAGCAGGTCAAGATATCCGAACAGTAGATAATTAAAACAAATGCCGGCATTTGATTAAATTAAAAAGGACTTATCCGACCTTCTTCTCATTTAGTAAATTAAGGTGGGTTGAGAGACTATAGATTTCTGCTAGCTTCAAATTCTTATTTGTAAAAATTGGCCTGGCTGCTATAGTTATAAGAATTTCAGTGATTGTCCTTACAAAGCATATGTTGAGTTATGCATTGTGCTAACAGAATTGTAAGCAAATGTTAGACCAAGTAAAAAAATACTTTTAGATTTGTTTCTATTGATTTTACACCCTCTTTAACCCCTTAATAACAAAGCCCATACATGTACGGGCTTAAACTGCATTGTTTTTAATGGGTTTACGGACCGCCCATTGTCCTTAAGGGGTTAAATTCCATGGTTTTGCGTATCATAATAACACTCATCAATGGTCTAAAAATTTGGTAAATGCAATCTTAGATGAACACATGACAGATTACACAATGTCATGATTTATTCCACAAAAATAAAGGCAACATGGAGAAGCCATGTGTTAGATTCAGTAGCTTGTAGAACCACCTTTAGCATCAATAATTTGAAGTTATCGGTTTTTGTATGACTTTATCTGTCTCTCGCATCATTGTGGAGGAATTTTGGCCAATTCTTCTTTACAAAGTTGCTTCAGTTCATTGAAATTTGCATGCATTTGTTTATGCACAGCTCTCTTAAATATTTGCCACAACATTTTCAATCGAGTTTAGATCTGCAACATCTTGATTCTTTTCTTTTTCAGCCATTTGCTGATGTTCTTGGGATCATTGTCCTGTTGCATGACCCTTCTACCACCGTGCTTGGCAGTTGGAATGACGTGTTTGTGCTGATAATGCTGTGTTTGGTTTTCACCAAACGTCTATTATAGCCAAACATCTCCACTCTGGTCTCATCTGTCCAAAGGACATTGTTCCAGAACTGTTGAGGTTTGTTCAAATGCAACTTTGCAAACCTAAGCCGTGCTGCCATGTTCTTATTTTTATTTTTTAAGAGAAGAGGCTTTCTCCTGGCAACCCTTCCAAACAAACCATACTTGTTCAGTCTTTTTCTTTTTGTACTGCCCTGACCTTTAATATTCAACATGCTAACTGAGGCCTGTAGAGTGTGAGATGTAACTCTTGGGTTTTTATGCATTGTACGTTCTCCAGACCAGCAAATTGCTGTTACATTTGGTGATGTTACAAATGTGACTTTGTCTTCATACATGAGATGATACATGTATGTTTTAACGTTTACCTTTGGCTCTGATATAGACTTGATGTAGGGCAATACCTCCAAGTGCTACCTCTACAGGTGCCATCTTCACTACATGCCTTAAATCCATGCAGCACATGGAGGCAGTCTATGGAGGCAGTACTGACTCATTATCCATAGTGTAACTAGGCTGGTTCGGGAGATCACAGATTTCCCCTGTAACTGTCCCATTAAGCTGCAGCACACCGGGGTGCCTAATCACCTAGTCCAGAATACATTGCGACTTCTGTGTAATTACAATGTATAGATATATATTGTGTTCTGTGCACCATGTTTACATTGTTTGGGTAACAAGAGTACAGAGATAGGTTAAAATGTCCATACAAGGACACCTGTGTCCGTGGCAAGGTTTGTGAAGGTTGATAGAACATCTTTTAAATTGTCCACCAAGGACCCCAGTAAATGTCCACCATCACCACCATCAGTTGGTGCCTAGCCCTGCAAGAGTCTCTTTAGAAGTACAGTCCCAGACATTTTGTTCTGGATATTGTAAAGCAAGACACTGTGCTGTCACCTACCTGCTGGCTAACTCCAAATACCATCATTTCTGTAATCAATCGCTTTGTTATTGAATGCTGGGACCACTTTGTGTCTTCCAGTGTTCAGGTGTCAGCATTTCATCCAGGCGGTATACAGAAGGAACCTCAGAACACATCTACATTGCTTTCCAGATACAATTTAAATTAGCTTTATAGCCAGAAGAATAAACAAGAAATAGAAGCTCCAGCAACAATTCCAGGTTATCTGAAGATTTGTAAGCACAAGACAGGATAGAACAGCTCGGCAACAAAACAAATTAAGAATATTCGGAAGAGAAAATTGGATTATGGACAAACATGAAATAGGTTATGGGACATAATATAATGGATAAAATAAATGTAGGGACATACCAACCGCACTGCAAAAAATCATGAGAAAATGCATAACAAAAAGCCGGATATGTAAACAATATACAATACCTTTTTCTGTTCGCAAAATACAATGTAGATTTAACCCATAAACCCAGATAACAGCAGATTTGGCGAATCTAGATTGCCTGTTTTTTTGACGACCTTAATCAGTCCTTAGTCTCATCTTCAGGGCAGCCATACGCCTATGCCATGCATGTTTACATTTCTTCTCTGTATTAGCCTCTACTGTGTCTACTTGGAAGCTGTTCCACTCATCTAATACCCTTTCATTAAATATGATATATAAATAGTAATTGATTTCTGGCTATGCAAATGATAATTATCTGATGTTGAGATGTAAAGCTATACACAATAGGGCTAAAATAAGCAAAGATTTCTTATAAACCGTCTTACAATCTTACAGTAATTGTCACTTATGGAAAAATAACCTAGTTATCGGAAAGCTGGTAATCAATATAAATTCATATTTAATAACAAAACATGTCTATATATTTATATTTAATGTAAAAGCCATAAATGGAATTACTATCTGTCCTAGGGGTTCTCAGGCTGTCCTATCTGTTCTTTTTGGCTAGCTACTAGTAAAAGGGTAGAAACAAAATGAGAGACCTGTGATGGTCAGAACCGTTGAGCCGGCGGCCCAACTGAGAATAAAAGCACATCATCCCTTACGTTGCTGATAAAACCTACATATAATTCTGGAATTCCCCATGATTTGTAGCAGTTATAACAAAAAATCCACAGTGGTTGTATATTCAATATTTAATTTTAATATTAATCTATTATATTCCTAAAGGATTTATAGGTATTAGAAGTTGTCTCCAAACCTACTGCTTCATAATTGTCTGAAAATTCTGAACTATTCATGCTTAAAACGGTAGCCTCGCTTCTATCGGAGTTGAATCCCTTGGTGTATAAGAAACAGACAGCTTTACTCGGCCTTTCCATGTGAGTAAAACGGCAAAAAATATTTTTTAAAATAAAAGGTTGAAAACATATTTCATCAATTTCTAAAGGAGAAGAAAATGCACAAATATTAAGAATGAAGATCCATGCTATACTTTGAACTGGTTTCCTTTTCAAGCTTAATTCCGATGCTGTAACTGAAATATAATTGTATAATACTTTACATTTATACAAATTTAAAATACAGAACCCAATTCACTGCCTTTTCAAGTAAAGATAGTGCCCAATGGATGCATCCAGTTTCACAGTTTAATATTTATTTAAATAATTATGTCTCTGATAGGTTTGGGCATAGACAGTATTATATTGTTGATGCTCTATTCAGTTAAAAACTGAAGTTAAAGTTAAATTCCGCAGAGTAGGTGGAACAGCACCTTTAAATCTGTAGATTTGAGTGTCCACATTCCAGTTACCTGGAGATAGGCGGCTAACGCAGATGGAGGGGTATCTGTTATGAAGTCTAAGAGACAGTCTGGAATTGTAATGTTGTGGCCTTATGACATGAGTAGGACAGGATCCAGGAAATTAACGAAAGGGGCCAAGAGCAGTGGCTCTAATGATAAGTCCAATGGCTGAAAACGAAAGAGTAGTCAACTTATCAACTGGCAGAAGAATACAGTCTGTTGAAGAAACGGAACACTACCAAAATACTCCATTGTAAATGCCGGTTTTTAATATTTCCTTGTGTATAAATGTAAGGGGTAGTAGAAGTATTATTAAACACTTATCTACAGACACCAGACAAGCCAGAAGGCTTGTTTTTCCCTCAGAAATCTCTTGGTGCTGCCACAACCACAAGGGATTCTGGGTAAGCACATGCAAATAAGGTAAACAATAATCACCTTTGCCTCTATTTCCACTTTATACATGGATCCCTTAAGTGGAAGGGTTTCCATCACCTTTACCCACCATAACTTATGTAATGGTTTTCTTGTGTATAAAGAAACCACACACACATTGGATATACACCTTCCCTTTTACGTGAGAAAGAAGGAATAACAGTATAAAAAAAAGTCTATAAACCCTAAATACAGGCGCTTTAAAACCTATATCACCCAAGTAAAAAAGCAATTGCCCCCTAAAACTTGGCAATAACAACTGCAATCAAACATTTGCAAGAACTGGCAGTGTGTCTTTTAATCTAATTACCAGTCCGCAGAATATTATCACAAAAGTGTTTGGGGTCATCATGATGTTTTTTTGGTTAAATGTGAGCTGTTGTAATCTTTTTGGCCAGCAGCGGTTTTCTCTTTGTAACTCCATGGATGACATTTTCGGACAGTCTTTTTCTTACTGTGGAATCGAGAGCTTAACAGAGGAAAGCAAGGCCTGCCGTTCTTTACATGTTAGTGTGGGTTCTTTTGTGACCTCGTGAATGAGTCATCGATGCGCTCTTGAAAGAAAACCTGGTAGGCCTGAGAAGGTTCTCCACCTTTCCACGTTTTCTCCATTTTGCGGATAATTCAGGTTCGCTGGAGTCCCAGAGCCTTAGAAATGGCTTTGTGAACTATTTCCCGACTGATAAATGTCAATGACTTTTGTTTCTCATCGGTCTTGAATTTCTTTAGCTTGTAGCATCATACGCTTCTTTTTGAGAACTTTTAGTCTACATCACTTTGCAAAACTATAACTATAACTATTTGCAAAAATATTGTTTCGATTCAACAGAACTGGCAGTGATCATGCCTGGGTGCGTCTAGTAAAATTGAATTATCAATTACTTTTTCAGCTAGTTTTTTTTTTCCTTTAACCCATGAAATCATTATTTAAAAACTCTGGTAATCTTTGTCTAATATTTAAATGAATTTCATTATATGAAACATTTAAGTGGAAATCAGGAAGGGGCAAATTCCATCCTTAATAAATACTTAGCTAAAACCTTACATCTCAAAATTGAGTTCTCCAAATTAAAACATAATGGAAATTTAAAATGTAGACGCACCATAATGTTTAATTTTATCTTTAATGCATAATTTCTAGGTTCCCCAGATGAATAATATGACAGAATTAATACATAATTTCTAAGAAGGTTTCATATAAACGTGATATAGAGGGGGGCTGTGTTTAAAAGACAAACAAAATCCCATTAGAATGTGTTCCGATGTCAGTTTTGCTGGCAGAAGTCTAACAATGGATGGTTTCAGAGGCTGAATTTGTTTCCGTGGTGATTTCAATCAGGAAGCAGTAACAAAAGTTCATGCCCTCTTTTCTCATTTACTTAGATATTATACGATGCTTATTGTAATTTTTAAATAGTTAGAAATGGCATGGAATCATGAAAGGCAAAGAATAATGTTCAGTAGAGTTATACATGTCAGATTGTACGTACTAAATTGTACACAGATTGCATGGGGTGTGATATATTTGGATCATTTATTATAAAGAATGCCTAATGATCAATGCTTAAAAGGCGTGTTAAAAATAATGTCTATAAAGAAAACTAAAATAGTTAAACCATCTCCATTTAAACCAGAGAAATCAGACCACCCAAATGTTTCTGACCGTCACTACAACAAAAAATCAGAGATAACAAAAAGGGCTAAAAACAAATTTAAAGTATCAATATTCACATTGTGACTGTTAAATGTGACGGTTAACAAGAATGACCCTTAGATTGAAGCTAGGAGTTTTACCCGCTATGCGTAACAGTTCTGGTGTAATTGTCTTGCTTGATTTTTCCTTAAGTGTGATAGCAAATCAATTCAACTCCTAAATATGATTTGTCCCCTAAACAAGACCCCGTTGTGAGATTCTTTTTGTTTAGTTTCTTTTTTTGCATTTAAAACAGGGCCGGACTGGCAATGAAAAGCAGCCCTGGAAATATTTGGACACCACCCCATGTATTTGATTGTGTGGTTGAGCTCATATATCCACATGCCACATTGGAGGGTAACCACAGGGCCCTGTAGGAAAAATTGTCTCAGGGGACCCCAACTTCACAAGCAACCTTTGCCACCAAACAGCTTGTCTGAGCCAGCTTTGCCCCAAAACAGCATTTCTGTGCCCCAAAACAGCCCTGTCCCATCTTTTTTTCCCAAAAGCCTGCCTGTGTCACCTTTGCCAGCCTGCTGATGTCACCTCTGCCACCTAAACAGCCTGACTGTGCCACATTTAACCCTTTAACAGCCTGCTTGTGCCTCATCTGCCCCTAAACAGCCTGCCTGTACCACTTTTGCCCCTTAAACAACCTGCCTATGCAACCCCTGCCCCTAAATAACTTGTCTGAGCCACCTCTGCCCCTAAACAGCCTACTTGTGCCACCTCTATCCCTTAAACAGCCTGTCTGTGCCACCTCTGCCCTCAAACCCACACATTCAAATGTATTCAAATTGAAATACTTATGTCCATACAGACAGACATCAACAAAAAGCAACCTAAGAAAAGAAGATCCATTGGTTGTGCACCAGATCTTATTTATTTATATGTACCCCATATACATTGGTATATATCGACACCATATTTTTTTCTTGCACCCATGCAACATGTGCATCTTCTTATTTCAATTTGTTTTACTGTCAGTTTGTGCTTGTCTTTTTATTTATAATACTAAAACTCCATGTTCCATACTGATACTCAAATCCACAGTATTCTTATAGTATATGTCTATAATTTGTGTCTGATACGTACCAGTTGGTGTTGTATAAGGTGGCAGATTTATGTCTAGAAGAAAACTGTGGGTTCTTGAGGGTTGCAAAAAGCAAAATAATAGGGAGCTCTTTCCTCCAAGAAATTTGAGAACCGCGGCTGCTCAGTTGCTTGAAGTAACCCAAATCTCTCTGGGTGCAATTCCAGATTTTTAAAATTTTGGATAGAAATAAAATATCACAAAATAGAACAGACTACCCCCAGGGACAGGCAGAATAAGTAGAAAAATCCCATTAAAGAATAACATAGATAATAACTCCACAATTTATCACAATGTTGTTCATATTTATTTCTAACCAGCCAAAGATACATTACTACTTGTAGAAAATATATGGATTGTTTATTCCCCATTTATTTTCTATCCTGAACAGCTAAAATGGTTGGGAATATGATGATGGATGCAATAGGATCAACATACTGTATATTTTTGTCAAGTCAGAGATATAGGCTATAATGCGTATCATATTTTAAATATATTTATGTAAAGCTTCGAACTTATCAAATAGCCAGCTGCGTCTATCTTCCATATACATTGGCACTGTAGTTACTGAAATTCCATAATCTTCCATAATCCATCACCTGCTGTCATCCCACAATCCACCATACTGTCAGAAATTAAAATAATGACTTCAAGAAAATAGTATTTTAGACAGAATGTAACACGCCTTTATAAATAAAAAATGTCGTGTATTTGTTTTAATATACTTCTGTGACATTTGAAAATAAGGAAATGGTAGTAGGAATAATCGCAACGGAGAATTGATATGTCTTTATCATTCACATTATCGCAAGGAACGGCTTCCATACCTAATCAAAAGAGAGAAAGCGTAGCCATGTGACTATTAGCATGTGCTGTGTATTCATATTTCAGTAAGAGGATTATACGGTATATGTACCATATTACACACTTAGAATACATTACAGGAGATTTACACCATTAGGTTGAGAAATAGAATATTTTATCTCTAATGCGCATTGGTTTTATATCTTCAAACAAAGTATTAGATAGGAAACATCCATAATGCGTTTGGCTTGCTCTGAATTACAATACAGAAGCAATGGGCTGAATTCAATGTATAAGAAGAAGCAATATTCACATAGATTTCAATGGAAAAGATGAGAGAATATGGCCCGTATTCATTAACTGTGGGGGGATTGCTTTTCAATTATGTGTGATAAATGTATTTACATTATATCCAACTCAATAACTTTCCTGAATTAAAACACAGAAATAGTGATATTATCATCATGTTCAACAAGCACATTTGTATAGCAATACAGTTGTATGAAAGCACGCTTTTAATATAATATGGTACCTATGAAACATAATTTCGAATTACCTTTTATACAAGCTATAGTATTTAATAAAGGACGGAGAGCAAATGCAGACTATATACTGGATGCCATTTGTCATATGACATATTATAGACGATAACGGCCCTCTTATCTCGCTTACCAGTTTCATTCAGCGAAGTCGTGTCATCAGGAGGGGCAATATCTATAAATCATTTCACATTGATGATTGGACAAACATGGAAATTATGGTAGATATTAAAAAAGTTTTTATGCTTTTGAAATTCATTATGAAATTCCTTAAAACTGTATAGGAGACAATTACCAAAAATCAATATTTTTGTGATACCAAGCAAGTTGACTAATATATATATATATATATATATATATATATATATATATATAATTTGGCTGAGATAAATCAGTATTATAGCATATGTGCTTGGGAAATTAAAATAGTAATATACGTATATGTAGGAATGGTATTTTGAATCTTATACTTAAACTTAGTTCTAAAAAAAATAATGCCACATTTTACTGGGAAAGAATATAAATTATAGATGGTAAACACATATTGGTTACATTTCACAGTAATAATAAAAGTACGCACCCTGCATTTGTGAATATTTGACCTTTTTTTCTGACCATGGAATTTGGATGTTTTCTTTCTGAACATATATAATAAGCTTATGATAATAAGATAGAAAATAAAAATAATTAATAATTAATATTAGACATGTAATCTTTGCTATGTAAAAAATGGGATGGAATACTAAAACTGACCTGAATAGAAATGGAATACATTTGGTGTAAAACCTGTATTGTAGGACTTCGTAGCTTGTAGAGGCCATCTAGAATGTTAAAGATCATTTAAAAGGTAAAGCGCTGGTAAACCCATTATGGAAATCATGTGTAAAATGATTACGTATACTCATGTGATTCGGGAATAATTTTGTTAATGCACATTTAATAAAATAATATTTCTTACGGGTTATGCAGCCAATTCAATTTTTTGTAGACCTCTCGCATCAACATTCACAATAATATGTAGACAATGTTTCAACATATCCTTCATACAAAACTACTTAAAAAGTAGACTAAAATTATCAAATATGGCTTCATATGTATTGTCTATTTCCTAACCTAAACCTACCGTAGTGCACAAAACATTGTCGGAGACCACATATCATGTCACCTTATAAAGCACTTCTAGACCTATACTGTACAATTATTATTCTTCTGAATAAACATGGCAGCCCATAAACAACTAAACTTGTAGACCTGTGCATTTTTAAACTTCTTTAAACTATTTACAGTTACAGTTTTTGATCTATAAAGGCAAAACATTTGGACTAAGTACATTACAGAATGTCAAGCGGTATTGATAAGTAACTTTTTTTCCGTAGTTACAGGGTGTATCGTATGTGTAATAATTGTAGTTTGTTGCGCTCCGACAGTCCTCTGGGTAGGAATATTTTATTCTTATCTATCCTCTACATTGGATTTATCTAAAGTCCTTTAATCCCTACGTCAGAGTCATGCAGACTCTTCACAAACTTGCCATGCCTGGTCTAGAAGAACCTCTCTTAAAGATCTAAGGTTAATCAGTAAAAGATTACACCTTTGGTTACCAAGGGAAAAAAGCTACACCTCAAGGCTTATAAACAAGAGAAACGTTAGCATCTTTCCCAGATAATGAGTTTTATTTTCTTTCTTGGAAGAACGTAGTTGATTTAAATTCACGTTTTTTAGTACAGAAGAATTCAATTACCGGTATATATTTTGGTCAATATGTGTGAAGAGATCTTTTTTATTAAAAAAAAAAAAACATAACGTGAGGTGGACCAATGTTTCATCATCATTTAACCTTCTTAGGCCAACACTGCACAAGGATGATTTACCAAAAGAAGTCCTCGAGTATTAAGTGTTCCTGGCTGGCTTAGCTGGAGCTCTCCCTCTCCTGCTCCAAATGGGTGGAAGGAAGGGCATGTAGTTACGTTGGGACAGCATGCATGGGGGAATAGCTGGTGATATACACAGGGAGTGGAGTCAAAGTTAAATGCAACTTATCAGACCTGAAGAATAAGTAGAGGCCCGGTAACCCGTGGTGATACCCAAAGACTTTGGGGCAAACCTGGAGATTCCTCAAATACCGTATTGGCTCGGATATAGGCCGCCCCCTTATATAGGCCGCACCCTAAAAGTTTGGTGCTTTTTTTAAAGAAAAAGTTTTTTTCTTTAAAAAAGCACCAAAAAAACATGCTGCCACTCTGTCCCCCCCCCGAGATATGCTGCCACTGTCCTCCCTCCCCGAGAAACGCTACCACTGTCCTCCTCTGACCCCCCCCCAACTTACCGGAGCAGACTCCCGGGTGTCTTGCGTGGCCGGCGGGGGACATCTACGCAATACAACTTCCGGTGCCGGCACTGGATGTGCCGGTACCGGAAGTTGTATACGCGTATTGCGTAGATGTCCCCCGCCGGCCCCGCAAGACACCCGGGAGTCTGCTCCGGTAAGTCCCGGGGGTGGTAAAACGCATCGTGCGGACGATGCGCTTAGACAACCTCCCGTGCCGGCACCCCCCCCCCGTGGGAAGTGCTGGCAGGGGAAGCTGTCTGAGCGTATTGGGGAGTAGGATGCAGGTCTCCTGCACCGCCACGGGGGATCTGTATCCTAACCCCGCTGCCTGCCCGGCGCCCGGGACTGCATGTCCCGGGTGTCGGGCGCTAGACCCCGAATATAGGCCGCACCCCCACTTTAAAGACTTAAAGTGGGGGAAAAAAGTGCGGCCTATATTCGAGCCAATACGGTATAAATATATGCAATAATACATATATAATTGAAGAGAAAAGTATTCTACAGTAGGAGTCTTCTTTGTTTTTGCAACATGCCAATACAATCAACACTTACCCACAATCTAAAATTAAATAATGTATAAAACCATTCAATGGTTTGGAGTCTACCCCAGTACTTAACTGGAGCCCCTGCAAGCAGAGAGGGTGCTAAGACTTGAGACATATGTAACAAAACACCCTTCTGCTAGGGCAAAAGTTGTGCAAAATAATGCTAGGTCTACAGGCAATTGAAGAATAAGCTGTTTGTGTTGTCCGGCTGCCCTAATGGCTTCTTACACATTTCTTGAGATGAAGCCAAGGAAAGGGGAAAACTCTCTCCTGATTTATTATAAGAGATGATTTCATTCCACCACCTATATATCACTTAAGCTTTACTGTTCATAAATAACGCATATGTTGGTCAACAAAACATGATGCAAAGATAAAGGGGCAAATGCCGAGAAAATGACTTCGAGTTCAAAAGAGGAAAGTGCCAGTTGCTTTTAAGCCAGCTTCTATTAATGTTCCAAAATATCTAATGCATAAAAAGACAGAGGAGAGAGGAATTATATCCAGAACAATGCCAATTCCAATAGAGCCTTTTAATAGCGATTACAGATAGCCTTGTTAGGAAGAAAAAGCTGATACAGAATACAGCTCTACTTAAAAGGAGGCAGAGACTGGAACACAACAAAGAAGAAAGAAAAGAAAAACATGTTATCAATGAGTGGCTTATGAAGCTCATTTTAATGCATTGCCAGAGGGGAAAGAACATTGGATTAGTAAGTAGGGATATGGTATCATTGCCAAAATATAATGTTCCTGTTGCAAAATATGGAAAACTCTAAAGGCCTTATTAGGAATAAAAATGCACATTAATAGATATAGGTTCATTGTTTTCCTTTATCATTTTTGTGTTTGAAATAAAATGTGTTATATTCCGATCAGAAATGGCAATATCTAGCCATGATAATATTTAATACATTTCAACACAATTCTTAAGACAAAGAGTTACTGTTCCTCTGTGTTTACATTCTAATTTATTACAGCAG